>NC_079505.1:57335147-57973203 GCF_030052815.1 Hevea brasiliensis
TTTGGTTTTGGTTGTTTTCCTCAAATCTTAAGTCTCATAGGTGAAATTCCAAAATTTCAGATTTGGTGTCCTGTTTTACACTGCTCCATTGGTCAAGTTGCTGTGGTAATTTGGCTAAGTTTTCTTCATAGAAGTTATTCCTTATTGTCTTAACTTTATTTCCCTTTTTGAATCACTCCATTTAGAGTTTTGTAGCCCTAGTTATGGCCATTTGAACATGGCTGGCCGGATTTGGTATTACCCAGAATTCTATGCATTTCCTGGATTTTGGCAATTTTTGTACATTAACTGCAGGTGAGTTTTTGGACAGGTTAAGGTCAAAGTTTGGGTTTGTTTTCTTCATGAAAGTTGTAGGGCTATGTCTCAGCTTTCTATCGGTATAAAATTCAGGTCATTTGGACCTTCCTAGACCAAGTTATGGTCATTTACGTAACTACTGTTCATTTGGTCATTTTTGTACAAGTTAGTGTGCCCAATTCCAGATTCGGCCTAATTGTTCACTAAGTTATGGTCACTTTCTAGGCATGATTCCTGAATAAAAAATGGTTCATTTTGTATCTCGTTTCATTCCCAATTGGCTTCACACCAATTGAGTTAGTAAATTTTCAGTTTTGGTCCCTGAAAGGGACCTAGGTTAAACTGCCTGTAGATTGACCCTAACCTATCCGAATTGGAACTTGTTTTCAACAATTCATACACACCACAAATGGTCACAATTGACCATTTCTCAACTCAAATAAGGTCAACTACATTAATTGACCAATTCTCAAATTTATTTCCAATTTTTCACATGCTCAAAACCCTAAATTACATTAAGTTCAATCTAATGCATTTCAAAGTGTACATACATGATCTATACACCTCATTCACCTCAAATAACCATTCAAACACCTCAAACTCATTCATTTCAAACCCTAACCCTAGCTGGCCAAAATTTCTATTTAGTCCCTCAATAATTGTTATTGTTTGATTTTACACAATTTCTAAGTTAATTAAACTAGAACATAAACATTTAACTACAAATTTCCAAGTTTAGATTACTAACCTTATTTACACAAAATTTTCTCTTCTCAAATCTTTGATTCCTTTCTTCTTTTTGCTCCTAAGTTGCTTAGCAAGGTCCAAAGACAAGATTTAATGGAGTGATTTTATGGATTTAGTGATTGGGTTTAGGGTTTCTCAAGCTCAAAGTGGGCTTCAATGGAGTTTGAGAGAGAGGAATGAGAGAGAGGTGGGCGGCTACATGAAGAAGAAGAAATGAATTTTTTTTTTCTTCTAAGTATTAGGATTTATCCCACAATTTCAATTTTTAAAATATTAGATTTATTACATCATGCTTATGTCATGCATGATGTAAATAAACCTTTTTCTTCTCCTTTTTCTTTTTCATTTATTTTTTTCCATTAGTTCTTTAATTTAATTTTTTTATTCTGAAATTTTTTTTCTCAAATTTTATTAGACAATTAGGTCAGGAATCAGCTCTAGGGGTGAATTGATCAAATTGCCCCTCGCTGGTTCAATCTGGTTTGCAAGTTATTCGATATTTCTTCCGGATTCCTGACCTAATTATTTGACCTGCTTAACAATTATTTTATGTGATTTTCTCTTTTTCACTGTGTTCGCAATAGTCCTAAGGACCGCGGTGTCATATTTTACAGTTCAAAATTTGAGTTTAGACTGACCTCACAGTCATTCTTGAGAAGGTCACCTATCGCTGTGACTCCCAGCTCATTTAACTTCTTATGTTCTGTTTTTCTTATTTATACTTAACTATTTGACAATTACTAATTATTTGTGTTTAGGACTTTCTTAGATGTGGTTCTAATTCTCTTCATTGTCCAGACAGACACCGGTCACCGGAATAGTAAAATATACCAGACTATGCAAATAGGGGTGTTACAGAGATGATTTTTGGCCAACATGTCCAGTTGAATAAATAATTATTATGACATAAAATGTGAATTAATATTGTTGTGAAAATAATTAAAAATGAGTAAAAGAAATGGGAAAAGAAATTGAAATTAAATTGGATTTATGACTTAAAGGTGTTGTCATAAATGAATAAATTGAAATTTATAACCAATGGAAATTTGCCAAGAAAGTTAAAAGATGATAAATACCACTAAATTGAGACAAAATGGAAAAATAATTATGCTCATCCTCTTCCTTCTTCCAGCCGAAACCCACTTCACACTCTCTTCCACCATTAAAACTTCACCCAAGCTTCATATCACCTACCAAACCACCTCACCCCATCTTCCCTTCACAAAAATTGGTCATCACCACTAGAGCAAGACTTGGGCAGCAAAAAGAAGTGAAAACATAGGAGTTTTTCAAGCTTGGGTTGTCACACAACAAGGTTAGTGTCAATTAATCCTTTAAACTTTGTGTATGCATCATTGGGATTATGAATTGATCCATTGATTGTATGTGTTTGAAGAATTGAAATGGTTGGAGTTAGGGTTTGGGGCACAAATTTGAGATTTGATCATGTATTGGTGAAAGAAAGTTCTAATAGTCAATTAGTGACCATTTGGCTATATGTGATTAGGAAGTGAAGTGATTTGTGCCATGAGAATTGAAGTTAGGTATGCTGCCTAGTGTGACCTGCAAGACTGGGTGTGAGTCCAGTAGATTTAGGCAGCTATAACTGGAGTTGTGTAGGTTTAATTGGTGCAAGGCCAATTGGACATGAAATTAGATACATAATGGCACAACTTTGATGAAGGAACCCTACCCAGAAAACCACAATACACTGACCTAAAAATTGACCAAATCTGGGTACTATTCATTCTACCTGGGCAAAATAACTAAATGAACAGTATTCATTCATTTGGACATAACTCAGTATAGAAAGGTCCAGTTGACCTGAAATTTATATCAATGAAAATCTTAGACAATTTAGAACAACTTTTATGCAGAACACAAACTCTAATTCTGGACTTAACCAAATAAAAGTTTTAGCCAAAGTTGAGCTACCAAATCTGGCAGAATGGGATTCTGCTCAGAAATTCTGGGTAGATACCAATCCGGCCAGTCTTGTTCAAATTGGCATATCTTGAGCTAAAAAACTCCAAATAGAGTGATTCAAAAAGGGAGTTAAAGAAGAAACATAAAGGAACAACTTTTATAAAGAGAGTTTTGCCAAATTCCTACTATACAAATGACCAATGGAACAGAAACTTAGTGCTTGAAATCTAAAAATTTTAAAATAACCAACACTAAGCTTTATATTGGTATTGGCAACCAATGCCAATAATTTTAGAATGTAAAATGTTGTATGTTGGGGATATTAGAACCAATATACCTATTGTCTATGAAAAAGTCAATATTTTAGTTGACTAACGAAATGAATAGTAACAATTAAATTTCAATTTCAAAGAATTGCATAATTAAAAATGTTAAATGCCCTAGTAGGCCTAGTGTGATTGGTTTTGATAGGTTGGCATGCCAATAGGGTTCTATTAGAAGTACTGCATATGGCATCATGCCACTCTGTGATTCATGGCTTAAATGGTCATTCTGTGATTTTATGTAACACCCCTAAGTTCGGTAGTGCGTTTTACTGTTCCAGTGACCAGTATTGTCCGGACAGCTAGGATGCTTAGAACTACACTTCGATATGTGTGAGGAGACATAAAATAATGGAATACAAGAAGAGAAAATACAAGAAAAACAAAGGAAAAATAATAGCAAATAAATGTAACCAAGTTAAATGAGCCGAGAACCCTAGCGATGGGTGACCGCACCGGGAAGCCACGGCGTGGACCGTTGACTAGCCATGAACTGCGGGGAACCCTGGAAAATATTTTTAGGACTCAAATAAATATTTATTGAAGTATAAATATCATTATAAATATCAAAGAAAAATTAAATAATTAGTACAAAGAAAAGTGAGAAATCGAAAAATGGACAAAACCTGGTGTTACAGAAAAATCGGGAATGCAACCCAAGCAGGGGCATTGTGGTCATTTGACACCCCGAGTTGCCTTTTGACCTAAATGTCCATTGAAAATAAATAATATTACACTTGGAAAATATAATGAAAAATTAAATTAGAGGTACCTAATATAAATAGCAAAAATAGGGTTCAAATTAGGTAATTAACATATTTAAACATAAAATATGATTGATTTTATGTGAGTGGACCACTAAGGATTATAATATGTATTAAGTGGGCAGATTGCTCCACTAAAACTTCATCTTCAACCTTTGAAGACAGCCATTGCCGAAATGAAAGCCTTAGAAACCTCCATTGCCGAAATTTGAAGGAGCTTCATCACCCTCTTCATTTCACCTCCAAACACCTAGGTTGCTTCATTAAAGTTTATCCCCACATCACAAGGAAGAGTTTGATAGCAATTTCAAGAAGTTTTGGTGAAGATTTGAGAAGTCTCATCCATAGGTAAGTTTGAGTTTTTGATTGTTGCTTTGTTAAAGTTTGTAAGGGTGTTATGGGTGTTTGATTTATGAAGAAATTTTTGAGGTTTGATGTTGAATGGGAATATGTACTTTTGGTAGCCATGGAAACACCTTGAAGGCAGTTTATTTATGCTTGTAAATGGTGAATTAAATGATTGATTAAATGTATATTGTGTAGGAAATTGTTTGGGTGAGGTATACTTAGTATATGTAAATGTGAAATGAAATTTAAAGCTTGGAAATTAATGGAATGTAAATGTACCATTGTGGCAGTTTGTTAGCTCTTGAAGAATGCTGGAATTCATGCTTGGTTTATGGAATAATGATGTTAATTTTTGATAGGGGTTATGGCAGTTTGAGTGCATGTATGATGGTGTGAAGTTAGACATGTAAATGAGCATGAATTGGTGATTGAATTGTTGTAAATTGAGTTGGACAAATTCTACACTTGTTGGTGCACATTGAATGTAATTGTAAGCTGCCAAAATGACCTATAATATGTTATAAATTATGTTTAAGTTGTGGTACAACCAGAAATGGTTTGAATGTTGAGTTTGGTGAGTGTTAAAAGTGATCCTTGATGTGTATGCAAGAATTGAGATAAGGCAGTTTGAGTTTTAGGCCTATAACTTTAAGTGTGTGGCTCTAATTGGTATGAGACCAATTGGAGGTGAAACTAGGCACAAAATGTGCCAACTTTCATGAAGGAAGCTTGCCAAAATTCTGCTTGCAAGATAGCTTAAAAAATGACCAAATCCGGATTAAGTGCAAATGAGGCTTGAAAATTGACCATTTGGGCAGCAGTTAGTGTTTAGGCCATAACTCACTCAAACAGGTCCAATTGACCTGAAATTTTAACCATGAATAGTTAAGACCCATATCTACAAGTCTTACGAAGACACCAAAGCCCAGAAATGACCATAAGCAAGTCAAACAGCTTGCACAAGTTCGGGTCCAAAAACTGGCCGAACCTAAAATGACCTAAAGTGACCAATTTTGATGCAATTTGACTAGCAATAGTAAAATGACCATAACTTGGTCTACATAACTCAGAATGACCTGAAATTTTTCCCTGCTTTCCATAAGACATAGATCTACAAGTTTTTAATTTTGACCGAAACCCGAAAACCGAGGGAACTAGGTCGTCCGGCTAGGTCAAACTAGTATCCCGGAATCCAACAAATTGCAAGAAAACGCAAAATACATAGAAATGAATTTGGTAACATGTACCAACCGTAAAATACTATCGAATGTGACATATTAATAATATTAAAATCTAATTTACCTAGAATGCATTGAGGGTCGACATATTAGGTTGACTAAGCAAATATTAGAATTCAGTGAATTACTTATCAAGCATTATCGTTAGAGACAGTTTAAATGAATACTGAAACACTACAAATTGTGTTTCTCAGTTAGCAAAGACTCAGGAAAAGGGAAGGAAACACTGAGTCAAGACCAGGAGACAGTTATCAGATGTTTGTGCATAACGGCTATTTCTTTTGAATTATTTTCAATTGAAATAAATTATGATTATTTGTATATTATTGTTTTAAATTGTGAAACTATGAAAGATTGTTTGAATAATATTTGATGGATACTTATTGATTGAAAAGCACTGTAAATGGTTTGAAACCACAGTTATCATGTACATTGATTGTATTCCTCGCTAGCTTGTCTAGTGGGATGAATTGAATTCCCTCTCTGGCTGAAGTGTTGAGGTGTGTGCCTGTTGAGGACGAATAGAATGAGTACTCATATTTTTGCTAGCTAGCTATGTTATTCCTCATTAGTCATTGACTTTTGGGACGAATTGAATACCTCATTAGCCATCGGCTTTTGGGATGAATTGAACTTTGAAACATGATTTCAAGCTGTGTGTGATTTATTGATACGTATTGTAAGATTGTGAAATGGAGTTTAAATTCTTATTGACATTCACTGTCTTTTGAATTTAACTATGTTTTGATTACTGAGATTTATTGTGATATTGTGTTAAATTCCTTATGACATTATTGTCTTGAATTTAACTATGGTTTTCAGTATCCACTATTTATTTAACTTATGAATTGTGATTTAAAGTTGTATTTGGTTAATGTTGTGCACCACTGAGACATTGTCTCAGCGATAGTTTTTTATTGCTGTCGCAGGTAGACAGACAGATAGGGCAGCAGACTAGGCTGCTAGTACATCCAGTGAGAGATTATCGGGTATAATGAGTATACCACATTTTGCATTTTGTATTGTAATGTATGACCACTGTATATACATATTGTTTTTGGTTTTGAGCAGTTGTAAATTAAAATTATATATTGAAGTTGTAAAGTAAATTATGAGTTATTTTGACTTGTAAAAATTGTATTATATTTCTTGTATCTCAATCTTTGAAAAATTACTGTGGATTTGAGTTGAGAAATATGTTGTGTTGAGAAATATGTTGGAGTTGAGATTTGGAAATATATTGAAGTGCTTTTTACAGGTTTTCTGAAGAACTGTTTTATCCAAATTACAGAGGGCACTCTGCCAAAATTTTTACAGAAATTACTAATAGTCCAAATGAGTTAGCTGTTTCACTTCAGTCCACAAAGGTTTTTTTAACACCTGTAAATAGTGCTCACCACTGTAAAAGAAGTAAGAAAAGTTTTTAAAATCCCTTGTAGTGTATTTAATGGGTTATCAGTAGACGGAGTTGGTAATTCATTAGGTATACTACGGGATCATGTTATGCCTTACAGAGGGGTAGGGTGTGACATGTTTTAGCGGTATCAGAGCAAAGTTTTTAAATTCTATTTTCACCTGTTACTTGAATATTCTTTCTTCATAGTACAACTGCTCAATATCATTGTTTGATACATATAGTACATTACATTATAAATATGCACTAATGGGAGGAAATCTCCTTGTGTTATTTGTTCAGGAGGTCTAAGATCCTCGCATTAACTATGGAAGAGGGTGATCATTCAGTCGATCAATCTATTGAGGCCGAGGTGCAAGGGGATGCCCCAGGCCTACACAATGTCAGTGGTTCAACAAAGACCACCGCAGCGATCGCAGTTCCTCGCTCGCCGCTCAGCAGATGGCTGCAATGTTCCAACAAATGGCTGGTAATGTGCCTACTCAAGTCCCAATACAGACACCAATGGTACAACCACAGTCTCCTGCTAGGCAGTATGACAAATTGATGAAATATGGGGCTATAGAGTTCAAGGGGACAGTAGATCCTCTAGAGGCTGAACAGTGGTTAGAGAGGATGGATAGGGTATTCAAGAAACTGCATTGCACGGAGGAGCTCAGATTTGAATACTCAGTATCTTTGCTACAGAGGGATGCTTATGACTGGTGGAAAACCATTCCCCACAGTCTGGTAGAACCTGCAGTGCTAACATGGAATGACTTTCTCAGGGAATTCAGACAAAAGTATGTCCCCGATGCTTATGTAGACCGGAAGCTACAAGAGTTCCTAAGTCTAAAACAGGGGAGTAGATCAGTGGCTGAGTATGAAAGAGAATTTTCCCACCTGAGCCATTATGCAGTAAGTTTACTTGCTACCAGCAGGGAGAGGTGCAAGAGGTTTGAAACCGGCTTGAAGCCCAGTATCAGATTACAAGTAGTCGGATTCAAACACACTAACTTCTCTGAACTTATTTCTCAAGCCCTAGAGTTGGAAAGAATTGAGTCTGAAGCTGCTCCTGAGAAAAAGAGATCAGAAAAGACAGAGAAAGAGGGAAAATCAGTAGAACAGAGTTTCAGTGGTCCTACTGGAAAGAGGAAGAACCATGGAGGACATGGCATAGGTGGCAAGAAGTCTGGTAGGGGAAGATATTCAGGACAGAAACCTCCACTATCTGGTCAGCAGAGTTCCAGAGGTTCCTACCCTCCCCGCCAATGTGAAACTTGTGGAAGAAATCATGGTGGGATATGCTATAAGGCTATTAGAGCCTGTTATAACTGTGGAGGCACAGGACACTTTGCTAAGGACTGCACTAGTAGTCGCAGAGTTGGACCACCTCCTACTACTGCAAAAGGGTCAGTTCAGAGCCCTATCACCAGAAGTTCACAACCACCCAGCAGAGGTAGAGGCAGGGGTAGAGGTAGCCCAGCAGGCAGCCAAGGCACAGTGAAACATTCAGAGCAAGATAGTGCTCCGGTCAGAGTCTATGCAATGAGACAGAGGGAAGAGGCCGAGACATCTGATGTTGTGGCTGGTACCTTCTTAACTTTTAACCAAGATGTGTTTGTGTTATTTGATCCGGGTTCTACCCATTCTTATGTGAGTGCTAGCATCATTGATTGCATTGCTATTCCATGTACACAAATGGACTTTGAGGTGCTAGTAACAAGTCCGCTAGGACAGGAGATCAGGGTTAATAAAATATATAGGGATTGTCCTTTGGTGATCCAAGGACACAATTTTCTGTCTGATTTCATTGAATTGCCCTTCAGAGATTATGATATCATCTTGGGCATGGATTGGTTAGCTAGACATCATGCCATGATTGATCGTAGGTCAAGATGTCACTTTTGGCCTCCTCAAGACAAGAATGTGGAAATACATGGGGAGAGGCAGTTATTGCATCAAACATCGGCTGCACTAGCCAGAAAAATGATAAGAAAGGGGTGTGAAGCATACTTGGCACATGTGGTAGACACCCTAGTGGGGAGTCCAGCATTGAATGACATCCCTACAGTATATGACTTTCCAGATGTGTTTCCTGATGAATTGCCAGGATTACCTCCGGAAAGAGAAGTGTAGTTTGAAATTAATGTTATGCCTGGTGTGGATCCAATCTCCATAACGCCATACAGAATGGCACCAGCAGAGTTGAAGGAGTTGAAGATACAGTTGCAAGAATTACTTGAAAAGAGCTTCATCCGCCCTAGTGTGTCACCTTGGGGAGCACCAGTGTTGTTTGTTAAGAAGAAGGATGGTACTCTCCACTTATGCATTGACTACCTGCAGTTGAATAAGGTGACAATAAAGAACAGATATCCATTGCCTCGCATTGATGATCTGTTTGATCAGTTGAAGGGTGCAGCTGTATTCTCCAAAATTGATTTGCGATCTGGTTATTATCAGCTGAAGGTGCAAGAGCAGAGTATTCCAAAAACTGCTTTCAGAACTCGGTATGGCCACTATGAGTTTCTAGTAATGCCATTCGGGTTAACAAATGCTCCAGCTGCTTTTATGGATCTAATGAACACTATCTTCAGACCATATCTCGACCAATTTGTGGTGGTGTTTATTGATGACATTTTGATATACTCGAGGAAAGTAGAGGAGCATGACAGACATCTGCAGATTGTACTGCAGACTTTAAGGGAGAAACAACTATACGCCAAATTGTCGAAGTGTGAATTTTGGCTGAAAGAAATCTCCTTTTTGGGACATGTTGTGTCAGCTGAAGGGATCAAGGTAGATTCCAGCAAAGTAGAAGCTATCCTTAATTGGAAGCCGCCCAGGAACATCACAGAAATTCACAGTTTTCTGGGTTTAGCTGGATATTACCGTCGGTTTGTAAAAGCATTTTCTATGTTATCTTTTCCACTGACTAAGCTACTTCGGAAAGATGTGAAATTTCAGTGGACAGATAAATGTCAGCAAAGTTTTGATGAGTTGAAGAGATGTTTGACTGAAGCTCCAGTCCTCACTTTACCTACTCCGGGTAAAGAATACACAGTTTATAGTGATGCTTCTCATAATGGGTTAGGCTGTGTACTGATGCAAGATTGGAATGTCATTGCTTATGCATCACGCCAGCTGAAACCGCATGAGAGGAACTACCCAACACATGATTTAAAGCTAGCAGCTATTGTTTTTACTCTGAAGATCTGGAGACACTATTTGTATGGGGAGAAATGCTACATTTACACAGATCACAAGAGCTTGAAGTACTTAGGCACCCAGAAGGAATTGAATTTGAGGCAGAGGAGATGGTTAGAATTGATTAAATACTATGATTGCTTAATAGACTATCAGCCGGGGAAAGCAAATGTGGTGGCTGATGCCTTAAGTCGCAAGACTATGACAAGTCTCAAAGTTTCTCCTTTGTCCATGGTATATGAATTGAAAGCACAGCATGCCAGTTTAGAGATTGATGATGAGGGACAGACAGTAGTTGCATGGCATGTACAGCTAGTGTTGATTGATTAGATTAGAATGGCTGCTCAGAGTGATGAAAAATATCAGAAGCTACTGAAAGAAGTCCAGCAGGGTAAGAAACCTGAATTCTCTGTGAGAGATGATGGTTTATTACTATATCAGGGTAGAATGTGCGTTCCTAGTGATGTGGAATTGAGACAGATCATTATGAAGGAACCACATCAGTTTCCTTTTGCTATGCACCCTGGTAGAACTAAAATGTATAGAGGGCTGAAAGAGCATTACTGGTGGATGGGTATGAAGAGAGATATAGCTGAATTTGTTTCCAAATGCCTAACTTGTCAGCAAGTAAAGGCAGAACATCAAGTTCCAGCTGGTTTGTTACATCTTTTGTCAGTACCAGAGTGAAAATGGGAACGGATAACTATGGATTTTGTTACAGGACTTACAAGGACACAGAGTAATAATGAGGCAGTATGGGTTATAGTTGATAGATTGAGCAAGTCTGCTCACTTTTTTCCAGTTCGGATGGACTATAGCCTGGAAAGATTGGCCAGATTGTACATATATGAGATTGTAAAATTGCATGGAGTGCCAGTATCAATTGTGTCTGACAGAGATCCTAGGTTCACTTCTAGATTCTGGGGTAGTCTTTAGAGAGCCCTAGGACCTAGATTGAACTTTAGCACAGCATTCCACCCACAGACAGATGGCCAGTCTGAGAGGTTTATTCAGATATTGGAGGATATGCTACGGGCTTGTGTGATTGAGTTTGAAGGTAGTTGGGATACACACTTGCCTTTGATTGAGTTTGCTTATAACAACAGCTACCAATCAAGCATTGGGATGCCTCCATATGAAGCTTTGTATGGCAAAAAGTGCAGAACTCCCTTATGTTGGGATGAAGTAGGTGAAAGGAAGATGATTGGGCCAGAAATTATTCAGCAGACAGAGGAAAAGATCAGATTGATCAGAGATAGACTCAAGGCTACATCAGACCGTCAGAAGTCCTATGTTGATCTGAAAAGAAGAGATATTGAATATGCAGTGGGTGATAAAGTATTCCTCAAAGTTTCTCCTTGGAAAGGGATTATGAGATTTGGCAGAAAGGGGAAACTGAGTCCTCGTTTCATTGGACCATATGAAGTTCTGGAAAGAGTGGGTCCTTTGGCATATCGGTTGGCATTACCTCCGGAGTTAGCAAGGATACACAGTGTCTTCCATGTGTCCATGTTAAGGAAGTACAGATCTAACCCATCTCACGTACTATCAGTTGAAGAGATTGAGGTAAATCCAGACCTCTCATATGAGGAAGAACCCATAAAAATTCTGGCTTATAAGGTGAAGCAGCTGAGGAACAAACAGATACACCTGGTTAAAGTGTTGTGGAACCATCATTCAGGCCTAGAAGCTACTTGGGAACGTGAAGACGATATGAGGAGACAGCACCCACAGCTGTTCAGAGACTAATACCGGGTAAAATTTCGAGACAAAATTTATTTAAGGGGGGGAGAATTGTAACACCCCTAAGTTTGGTAGTGCGTTCTACTGTTCTAGTGACCAGTATTGTCCGGACAGCTAGGATGCCTAGAACTACACTTCGATATGTGTGAGGAGACATAAAATAATGGAATACAAGAAGAGAAAATACAAGAAAAATAAAGGAAAAATAATAGCAAAGAAATGTAACCAAGTTAAACGAGCCGAGAACCCTAGCGATGGGTGACCGAACCGGGAAGTCACGGCGTGGACCGTTGACTAGCCCTGGACTGCGGGGAACCCTGGAAAATATTTTTAGGACTCAAATAAATATTTATTGAAGTATAAATATCATTAGAAATATCAAAGAAAAATTAAATAATTAGTACAAAGAAAAGTGCAAAATCGAAAAATGGAAAAAATCCGGTGTTATCGAAAAATCGGGAATGCAACCCGAACAGGGGCATTGTGGTCATTTGATACCCCGAGTTGCCTTTTGACCTAAATGTCCATTGAAAATAAATAACATTACACTTGAAAAATATAATGAAAAATTAAATTAGGGGTACCTAATATAAATAGCAAAAATAGGGTTCAAATTAGGTAATTAACATATTTAAACATAAAAAATGATTGATTTTATGTGAGTGGACCACTAAGGATTATAATGTCACACCCTACCCCTCTGTAAGGCATAACATGATCTCATAGTATACCTAATGAATTACCAACTTCGTCTACTGATAACCCATTAATTACACTACAAGGAATTTTTAAACTTTTCTTACTTCTTTTTATAGTGGTGAGCACTATTTACAGGTGTTAAAATATTTTTTGAACTTAAATGAAAGGGAAACAGCTAGCACATTTGAATTATTTGGACTTTTTGTAAAAATTTTAGCAGAGTGCCATCTTTATTTTGGATAAAACAGTTCTTCAAAAAACCTGTAAAATACACTTCAATATATTTCTCAATCCCAACTCCAACAGTTAAACAACACAATATTTTCCTAAACTCAATTCCACAATAATTTTTCAAGGACTGAGATTAAAGAGATACGGTATAAATTTTACAAGTGAAAATAACTCATAATTTATTTTACAACTTCAATGTACAATTTTAATTTACAACTGCTCAAAACCAAGAACAATATAAACATATAGTGAACATACATTACAGTACAAAATGCAAAATGTGGTATACTCAATATACCCGATGATTTCTCGCTAAATGTACTAGCAGCTTAGTCTGCTGCCTTGTCAATCTGTCTACCTGCGACAGCAATGAAATGCTATCGCTGAGACAATGTCTCAATGGTGCACAACATTAACCAAATACAACTTTAAATCACAATTCATAAATCATATAAATGATGGATACATAAAACCATAGTTAAATTCAAGACAATAAATGTCATAAGGAATTTAACACAATATCACATTAAATCTCAGTAATCAAAACATAGTTAAATTCAAAAGACAGTGAATGTCAATAAGAATTTAAACTCCATTTCACAATATCACAATAAATCTCAATAGTCAAAACATGGTTAAATTCAAAAGACAGTGAATGTCAATAAGAATTTAAACTCCATTTCACAAATTATCAAATCACATAATAACACAATTTAGTCGAATAATTTAAGAATACAGTGTTGCCAATTCATTCACAACTTAAGCCATGACACAAAATTTCCGATCAATGCCGCGTTGTACACCACGACAAAGCAATCACAACCCCACTAATCGAAATCAATGAGGAAGGGAGCTAGCTATATAATGAGCACTCATCCGATCACCTCAACTGGTAAACCAGAGTGGGAGAAAAATAAACGATCACGACTCCATAAATGGAGAAGCAAAATAAACGATCACAACCCCATAAATGGAGAAGGAATGATATGATACTGTCATGCTAAGTGTGAACACAAAATCAATTCCAAGCATTTTATTCAAATGATTTGTGAGAATCCAATAAATTTCTAAAGTCATAAATTCATTCATAAAATGGCAACACAATTCATAAGTAACTTCAATTTTCACAAATCACACTAAATAATTTTTCCACAGTTTAAAATATTTACAATGCTTTTCAAGCAATAAGTATCCATTCAAACACATTTCCATAATTAAAAACAATAATATACAAATAGTCATAATTTATTTCAATTGAAAAATTCAAAAGAAATAACTATTGTGCACAAACCTCTGATATCTGTCTCCTGGTCTTGACTCAGTGTTTCCTTCCCTTTCCCTAAGTCTTTGCTAACTGAAAAACACAATTTGTAGTGTTTCAATACTAAATTAAACAGTGTCTAACGATAATGCTTGATAATTAATTCACTAAATGCTATTATTTGCTTAATCAACCTAATATATCGACCCTCGATGCGTTCTAGGTAAATTAGGTTTTAAGGTTACCAATATGTCACATTCGATAGTCTTTTAGGGTTGGTACATGTTACCAAATTCATTTTCGTGTATATTGCATTTTCTTGCAATTTGCTGGATTCCGGGATACTAGTTGACCTAGCCGGACGACCTAGTTCCCTCGATTTTCGGGTTTCGGTCAAAACTAAAAACTTGTAGATCTATTTCTTATGGAACGCAGGGCAAAATTTCAGGTTATTCTGAGTTATGTAGACCAAGTTATGGTCATTTTACTATTGCTGGTCAAATTGCATCAAAATTGGTCACTTTAGGTCACTTTAGGTCATTTTAGGTTCGGCCAGTTTTTGGACCCGAATTTGTGCAAGCCGTTTGACTTGCTTATGGTCATTTCTGGGCTTTGGTGTCTTCATAAGACTTGTAGATATGGGTCTTAACTATTCATGGTCAAAATTTCAGGTCAATTGGACCTGTTTTGAGTGAGTTATGGCCTAAACACTAACTGCTGCCCAAATGGTCAATTTTCAGGCCTCAATTGCACTTAATCCGGATTTGGTCATTTTTCAAGCTACCTTGCAATCAGAATTTTGGCAAGATTCCTTCATGAAAGTTGGCACATTTTGTGCCTAGTTTCACCTCCAATTGGCTCATACCAATTGGAGCCACACACTTAAAGTTATAGGCCTAAAACATAAACTGCCTTATTGCATTTCTTTCATACACATCAAGGATCACTCCTAACACTTACCAAACTCAACATTCAAGCCCATTCTGGTTATACCATAACCTAAACATAATTCACAATACATTATAGGTCATTTTGGCAGCTTACAATTACATTCAACATACACCATTTTGTACAGAATTTTCAAACCAAATTTACAATAATTTAATCACCTAACCATAACACTTTTTTCATGTCCAACTTCACACCATCATATACACACTCAAACTGCCCTAACATCCAACACAATTCAACATTAATATACCATAATCCAAGCATGAATTCCAGCATTCTTCAAGAGTCAACAAACTGCCACAATGGTACATTTATATTCCATTAATTTCCAAGCTTTAAATTTCAATACACATTTACATATACTAAGTATAATCACCCAAATGATTTCCCATACACATAAATATTTAATCAACCTTTTAATCCACCATTTACAAGCAAAAATAAACTGTCTTTAAAGAGTTTCCATGGCTGCCAAAGATACAGCTCTCCCTTTAAACATCAAACCTCAAAATTCTTTCCACAATTCAAGTACCCATAACATCCACACAAACTTTAATGAAGCAAGCATCAAAAATACATACTTACCACTTTTGAAATTCTTCAAAACCTCACCAAAACTTAAATTTCTTGCTGCCTATCTACTGCCCAAGTGGTGTAGACTAACTTTGATGAAGGAACTTAGGAAGAAATTGGCTTACTTCAAGCATGCATGGAGCTTGGCCATGGATGGCCATGGAGGTTCTTCAATGGAGGCTCACGGCTAGTCATTTGGGAGGAAGAAGATGGACTGAATTTCTGTCCAAAATAACTTAATTTAGTGTCCCAAAACTTGAGTTAGTGGAGCACTCACTTTAACTTAATGATTAAATATTCCAATTTTCCTAATTTGCACATTTATCTCATTTCCTTCACTATTTACATAATGTACCACCATTTAATTTTTCATGACATTTCTAAAGTGTAATATCATTTATTTTTAATGGATATTTAGGTCAAAAGACAACTCGGGGTGTCAAATGACCACAATGCCCCTGTTTGGGTTGCATTCCCGATTTTCCGGTAACACCGGGTTTTGTCCGTTTTTCGATTTCTCACTTTTCTTTGTACTAATTAATTAATTTTTCTTTGATATTTCTAATGATATTTATACTTCAATAAATATTTATTTGAGTCCTAAAAATATTTTCCAGGGTTCCCCGCAGTCCAGGGCTAGTCAACGGTCCACGCCGTGACTTCCCAATGCGGTCACCCATCGCTAGGGTTCCCGGCTCGCTTAACTTAGTTACATTTCTTTGCTATTATTTTTCCTTTGCTTTTCTTGTATTTTCTTTTCTTGTATTTCATTATTTTATGTCTCCTCAATCATAACGAAGTGTAGTTCTAGCCATCCTAGCTGTTCGGACAACACTGGTCACCGGAACAGTAGAACGCACTACCGAACTTAGGGGTGTTACGATTCTCCCCCCCTTAAAATAAATTTCGTCCACGAAATTTTACCCAATAGCCATCTTACAATAGTCATATGTTTATTTTCTCCTTTCTATACGATCGTATAATCTTCTTTTCCTCAAATTTGTATAAGACTTTTAACAATCTAATACAACGTTTAATTTGTTTGTATAACTCCAATCTCCTCTTACTATTGTGCTGTCTAATATTTTGGTTCATGTTCCTTCTTGAATGACCCCTTGCGGTCATGTTAGAATCATTTATCTAGTCATTGGTCCTCTAACCATTCTAGTCCATAGTCTTCCTCACTTTCGTAACATTTCTTTGTTATATCTGAACCAACTGTTCAAATTTTTACTTCCATAACTCTTTTTATCTGTCAATATTCTGTAACTTACTTCCTTTTGTACTGAACTATAACCTTTCGATATTCTAACTTTGAGTTTTAGATCCCTAAGTAGGATTTTCAAACTTATTTCTAACAATTAAATTCTGTCCTGGCATAACTATACCAAAACAGATGCCATTGGCAACTATTCTCATCTAGGTGTACTATCGGGTAGTACGTAGCTCTACACAATAATCTCAAGTTAGTACTGTAATCTGCAGCTTACAGTATAAACATCAAGAACATTGCATAGTTACTACGATACATCCCAATAGATCAAACTTTCCTATCTTTTATCCTTTTCGAATTCACTGATATTCGAAACTTATTCTGATTACAATATCCATTAACAATTACTAACAGTAACATCTCTGCCTTCATCTAGAACAATTCTATTACCGCATCTTACTTTTACGTCCTCTTGCCTTACATTAAGTAGGCTTGCTGTTTAGCTTTATAATTTATGGTGTGTTAGAACATACTTTTCGCCGATAAACTCTTTCAAAACTAATTTCACTTATTATCACAATCCTTATCTTAAAGGACTAATCACTAATGCATCAAAATTTATTCTCCTATAAAGGAATAATAACAGAACATATAGTTTTGACACTAACATAAAAGTATTCAGACTCCAAGTCAAACAATACATAAACAAAGAGTGTCATTCTATATGGTGTTATGGAGATTGGATCCACACCAGGCATAACATTAATTTCAAACTACACCTCTCTTTCCGGAGGTAATCCTGGCAATTCATCAGGAAACACGTCTGGAAAGTCATATACTGTAGGGATGTCCCTCAATGCTGGACTCCTCACTTGGGTGTCTACCACATGTGCCAAGTATGCTTCACACCCCTTTCTAATCATTTTTCTAGCTAGTGCAGCCGAAATGATGTTTGATAGGCAATAGCTGCCTTTCCCCATGTATTACTACATCACTGTACTGAGGGAGACCAAAAGTGACTATCTTCAGCCTACAATCAATCATAGCATGATGCCTAGCTAACCAATCCATGCCCAAGATGATATCATAATCTCTGAAGGGCATTTCAATGAAATCAGACAGAAAAGTGTGTCCTTGGATCACCAAAGGACAATCTCTATACATTTTATTAACCCTGACCTCATGTCCTAACGGACTTGTTACTAGCACCTCAAAGTCCATTTTTGTGCATGGAACAACAATGCAATCAATGATGCTAGCACTCATATAAGAATGGGTAGAACCCGGATCAAATAACACAAACACATCCTGATTAAAAGTTGAGAAGGTACCAGCCACAACATTAGATGTCTCGGCCTCTTCTCTCTATCTCATTGCATAGATTCTGACTTGAGCAATATCTTGCTCTGAATGTTTCACTGTGCCTTGGCTGCCTGCTGGGCTACCTCTACCCCTGCCTCTACCTCTACTGGGTGGTTGTGAACTTCTGGTGACAGGGCTTTGAACTGACCCTTCTGCAGTAGTAGGAGGTGGTCCAAATTTGCGACTACTGGTGCAGTCCTTGGCAAAGTGTCCTGTGCCTCCACAGTTATAACAGGCTCCAATACCCTTATAGCATACCCCACCATGATTTCTACCACAAGTTTCACATTGGTGGGGAGGGTAGGAACTTCTAGTTGTTCGACAACTGGACCTTGGTGGTCTTTGCTTTGATGATCTACCTCTGTTATATCCCTGAGCTCGGGGCTCCTCAAATTCTTCTCTCTTTCTCAAATTACTGCTTGAGCTCTGACCCATAGGTTTCTCCCTCTTCTCTATTTCATGTTGCCCTTGTGGGGGTTGGGTCTGTACTTGGGCTTGGGCTGACAGATTATCAGCCATTTGCTGAAAGAAAATGGCCATTTGCTGGGCCATTAGTGCAGTAATTTGTACTGGTAAAACTAGTACAGTCGGGCCTTCAACACTTTGTGGAGCTGGGGCCTCAAATTGTACCTCAGCCTCTATCGATTGATCGACTGAATGATCACTCTCTTTCATAGTCAATTCGAGGATCTTAGACCTCTTGAACAATTAACACAAGGAGATTTTCTCCCGTTAGTGCATATTTATAATGTAATGTACTGTATGTATCAAACAATGATATTGAGCAGTTGTACTATGAAGAAAGAATATTCGAATAACCTGTGAAAACAGAATTTAAAAAACCTAGCTCTGATACCACTAAAACATGTCACACCCTACCCCTCTGTAAGGCATAACATGATCCCGTAGTATACCTAATGAATTACCAACTTCGTCTACTGATAACCTGTGACACCCCTCACCCGACTACAGTGTAGCCGAGCAAGTTATGCCACTCAGTGTGCCGGAGCACTCTATTTTATCTTAATTCATTTTTATCGTAGTTTTGAATATAACTTGCGAAATATAATTCATTTATTGAAATTGTAATTTATTTCAGGTTCCGAAAATTTTTATAGAAAATCCGGCGGAGTACCGGCTAAAAATGGAGAAAACCGTTCTTCGGAACCTGTGAAAAACACTTCCTATATTCATTTTCCATCATCTCAACTCCATTTATCAAATTCTCAACAATGTTCAATCTCAGTTCTCATTCATCCATCTCATATGATACCATGCATAAATCATAGATAAACATTCACTTTTCCATTTACAACCACACTTTTCATTATTTACATGAATATCAAAATACATTACATAAGTTTCAAATACATATGAGAAAATAAAATCAATTACAAAATACCAAAATGACATCTAGCGTCCTACCAATGCAATCGCAGTGCTGAGGTGACATGCACACTATGCAGAATCGCAGGATGGACTTACTCAACTGTGGTCTACCGGCTCGATCAAGATCTTCAGCACTCACGCGTTGCAAAGCGACGCGCTAAGCATAAAGCTTAGTGGTGCAAATAATAAAATAGAAAGAAATAATATGCAAATAAAAATCATAATTTCTTAGCCATTGTGTTCATAAAACTGAATAATTACCAACTTAATGTTTAGTCGAGGGCTAATTACGTTTTATGCTATTAACTTCTTCATGCATTTTGTTTATTTATTTTCTTCATGATCTTGAGTTTCTTTGTATTCTATCGTAATCATTTCGATATTTAATTTTCGTAATTTCTTTAACAATCAGTACAAATACACATAAACTTTTCCATGCCCAAGTAACCTATACAAATTGACCGGATCGATAAATGGGTAAACTAGCACCGGGTACCGTGTACCTCGCCGTCACACCATCGGTCACAATGTGTCTCCAGATGCAAAATGAATGGCTAATAAGCCATATAAGCAATAAGGCATAAAGCCAAGTAAAACATCATAATCAGATAGCCATAGGCTATCACATCACGGAATGGCAATGAAGCCATACATCATACGTAGTACTGCTATCAGAACCCTATTGGCATGCCAACCTATCCAAACCAATCACATTAGGCCTACTAGGGCATTTGATACTTTTGAATTCTTCAATTTTTGAATTTCAAGTTTTTATGTCACTATTCACTTCAATAGTCAACAAAAAGTTGACTTTTGCATAGATCATAGGTGCATTGGTTTTAACACTCCCAATGTACCACATTTTGCATTTAAAACTTGTTGGTTTTGGTCACTTTCTCAAAGCTTAGGTCATTTTGGCAAAATTGCCAATTTTCGGTTTTGGTGTCACTATTCACCTCATTGGTCAACAAAAATGTTGACTTTTGGATAGAAAATAGGTGTATTGGTCTTAACACCTCAAACATACCACATTTTGTATTTCAAACTTGTTGGTATTGGTTGCCAATACCATTTTTAAGCTTAATGCTAATTGAGCAAAATTTTCGGTTTTCATGCTTCATCTTTACTGTTCCATTTGTTATTTTTACAGTGGGAATTTGAGGAAATGGTAAATACGAAAGTTGTTTCTTATTTTGTCTAGTTGAATTTTCTTTTTTGAATCACTCCATTTGGAGTTTTGTAGCTCAAGTTATGGCCAAAATAAGTTTACTGTTCATGTGCACTGTTCATGCTGAGATTTTGGGTCTGGCAGATTTTTGGTCCAACTTTGGTCAGTAATTTGATCAAGTTAAGTTCATAATTTGGTCTAACTTTCTTCATATGAAATGTTCTACTATGCCTTAGGTTTCCATCGGTTCAAGAATCGCCTAAATCCGAGTTTTCTAGAGAGAGTTATAGTCCTCCAAACATTGCTGCTCAAATGAAAATCTGCAGAGTTGCAGGTTTGAACAGTAAATGTGACTGCCATTTGGGTTAGGTTCTGGTCATAATTTGGGGTAGGTTTCTTCATGAAAGTTGTTTGTCTATGTCTTAACTTGTTGCTGTAAAAATTTCAGGTCAATTGACCAAATCTACAGTGAGTTATGGCCAAATGAACAGTTACTGTTCATTTGGTCATTTCTGCAGGTGCTGTTGCAGGGGATCCGGATTGGGGCCAAGTTTTGGTCCTCTTGCTTTGGTCTTTTAGGCATGGTTTCTTCAGCAAAAATGTGTCATTATAAGCCTAGTTTCATGTCCAATTGGCCAAACACCAATTGGACTAACACAGCCCAAGTTATGGCAGTGCAAAGGGACTGAATTTTCAGTCCCTATGCTGCTGTCCTAGGGCAGCCTGCAACCTCACTTTGCAATCTCATTTTTCAGTCCATTTGTTGGTCAATTTACCTAAAATGGTCACTAATTGACCATTAAAATGTTCTCTAACCATTTCCTAAGCCAAGTCACATTTTCACCTTTCCAAACCCTAATTCAAATTCATGGTTTATGCCATGTATCTTAGTAACTACCAATGCATTGCTTATATGTTTATAACTTCAACATGGTTTCTATTTCACTCTAAGCTCATCAAATACACTTCCCCCTTTTCCATAGCTAGGGCAGCCAAAATTCAAGATGTTATACACATAAGTTTTTGTTAATTTAAATCACAATCCTTACTAGTTTCAAGTCCCAAACCATGAAAATAATGAGTTTTTAAGATATAAATGCACTAACCTCAAGTGGCAGAATTTTCCAAGCCCTTAAACCTCACTTTCTTTCTCCTTCTTGGCTGCCAAAAGCTTTAGCAAGGTGCTAGGGTAAATTTTAGTGAAGGGTTTCTAGGGTTTTAGGGTGAATTGAAGAGGAAATTGAAGGTTTGGAGTGAACATCAATGGAGGTCTCTCTTTCTTTCTCTCTCTCTTTCTTTTGGTGTGGCTGTTATGGAAGAAGAGGCTGCTCACGTTTTTTTTGGTCTTCCTTGGTCTTTATTTACCTCTTTTATTAGTTAGATAAATGATAGTTTAAATGTAATTGGTGGCCAATTTTAAATGACATCACATTGATGTCATAATTTGCATATATTGTATTTTTCTTTTCTTTTCATCACTACTAACTTTCAATTCATTTTTTCATCAATATTAATTCATATTTTAGTTCATAATAATTATTTACTTAACTGGACAAGTCGGTCAAAAATCACCTCCGAAGGCGAAATGACCAAAATGCCCTCCGTTTGGCTTAACGGGTCAAAATTGGCTGTACCGATTGAAAAATTTTTCTAGGTATTTTCTTGGCATTCTAATGCCATGGGAACCTCAATAACCCTTTTCTGGAGTACCAAAAATTATTTTATAATTTTTCTCCCGGGTCTAGGGCTCCTCGTTGCGAGAACCGCAACTTCCCTCCGATTACCCATCGCTTGGGCACCGGCTCGTTTTGCTTGGTTGTATTTTATTTCTAAAATTTTTACTAAGTGTTTCTTATTAATATTTGAGTTAATTATGGTTCTTGACTTTAGTTTAAATATTTTTCCGGACGTTCTAGCTGTCCGATGACACGTGCCACCGAATAAGAGACTGCATTTTGAGTAGTTAATGGAGGGTGTTACATAACCCATTAATTACACTACAAGGGATTTTAAAACTTTTCTTACTTCTTTTTATAGTAGTGAGCACTATTTACAGGTGTTAAAATTTTTTTTGAACTTAAATGAAAGGAAAACAGCTAACACATTTGAATTATTTGGACTTTTTGTAAAAATTTTGGCATAGTGCCATCTGTATTTTGGATAAAACAATTCTTCAAAAAACCTGTAAAATGCACTTCAATATATTTCTCAATCCCAACTCCAACAGTTAAACAACACAATATTTTCCTAAACTCAATTCCACAATAATTTTTCAAAGACTGAGATTAAAGAGATACAGTATAAATTTTACAAGTGAAAATAACTCATAATTTATTTTACAACTTCAATGTACAATTTTAATTTACAACTGCTCAAAACCAAGAACAATATATACATACAGTAAACATACATTACAGTACAAAATGCAAAATGTGGTATACTCAATATACCCGATGATTTCTCGCTGAATGTACTAGCAGCCTAGTCTGCTGCCTTGTCAATCTGTCTACCTGCGATAGCAATGAAAAGCTATCGCTGATACAATGTCTCAGTGGTGCACAACATTAACCAAATACAACTTTAAATCACAATTCATAAATCATATAAATGATGGATACATAAAACCATAGTTAAATTCAAGACAATGAATGTCATAAGGAATTTAACACAATATCACATTAAATCTCAGTAATCAAAACATAGTTAAATTCAAAAGACAGTGAATGTCAATAAGAATTTAAACTCCATTTCACAATATCACAATAAATCTAAATAGTCAAAACATGGTTAAATTCAAAAGACAGTGAATGTCAATAAGAATTTAAACTCCATTTCACAAATTATCAAATCGCATAATAACACAATTTAGTCGAATAATTTAAGAATACAGTGTTGCCAATTTATTCACAACTTAAGCCATGACACAAAATTTCCGATCAATGCCGCGTTGTACACCACGACAAAGCAATCACAACCCCACTAATCGAAATCAATGAGGAAGGGAGCTAGCAATATAATGAGTACTCATCCGATCACCTCAACTGGTAAACCAGAGGGGGAGAAAAATAAACGATCACGACTCCATAAATGGAGAAGGAAAATAAATGATCCCAACCCCATAAATGGAGAAGGAATGATATGATACTGTCATGCTAAGTGTGAACACAAAATCAATTCCAAACATTTTATTCAAATGATTCGTGAGAATCCAATAAATTTCTAAAGTCATAAATTCATTCACAAAATGGCAACACAATTCATAAGTAACTTCAATTTTCACAAATCACACTAAATAATTTTTCCACAGTTTAAAATATTTACAATGCTTTTCAAGCAATAAGTATCCATTCAAACACATTTCCATAATTAAAAACAATAATATGCAAATAGTCATAATTTATTTCAATTGAAAAATTCAAAAGAAATAACTGTTGTGCACAAACCTCTAATATCTGTCTCCTGGTCTTGACTCAGTGTTTCCTTCCCTTTCCCAGAGTCTTTGCTAACTGAGAAACACAATTTGAAGTGTTTCAGTATTAAATTAAACAGTCTCTAACGATAATGCTTGATAATTAATTAACTGAATGCTATTATTTGCTTAATCAACCTAATATATCAACCCTCGATGCGTTCTAGGTAAATTAGGTTTTAAGGTTACCAATATGTCACATTCGATAGTCTTTTAGGGTTGGTACATGTTACCAAATTCATTTTCGTGTATACTGCATTTTCTTACAATTTGCTAGATTCCGGGATACTAGTTTGACCTAGCCGGACGACCTAGTTCCCTCGATTTTCGGGTTTGGGTCAAAACTACAAACTTGTAGATCTATGTCTTATGGAACGCGGGGCAAAATTTCAGGTCATTATGAGTTATGTAGACCAAGTTATGGTCATTTTACTATTACTGGTCAAATTGCATCAAAATTGGTCACTTTAGGTCATTTTAGGTTCGGCCAGTTTTTGGACCCGAATTTGTGCAAGCTGTTTGACTTGCTTATGGTCATTTCTGGGCTTTGGTGTCTTCATAAGACTTGTAGATATGGGTCTTAACATGGTCAAAATTTCAGGTCAATTGGACCTGTTTTGAGTGAGTTATGGCCTAAACACTAACTGCTGCCCAAATGGTCAATTTTCAGGCCTCAATTGCACTTAATACGGATTTGGTCATTTTTCAAGCTACCTTGCAAGCAGAATTTTGGCAAGCTTCCTTCATGAAAGTTGGCACATTTTGTGCCTAGTTTCACCTCCAATTGGTCTCATACCAATTGGAGCCACACACTTAAAGTTATAGGCCTAAAACACAAACTGCCTTATTGCATTTCTTTCATACACATCAAGGATCACTCCTAATACTTACCAAACTCAACATTCAAGCCCATTCTGGTTATACCATAACCTAAACATAATTCACAACACATTATAGGTCATTTTGGCAGCTTACAATTACATTCAACATACACCATTTTGTACAGAATTTTCAAACCAAATTTACAACAATTTAATCACCTAACCATAACACTTTTTTCATGTCCAACTTCACACCATCATATACACACTCAAACTGCCCTAACATCCAACACAATTCAACATTAATATACCATAATCCAAGCATGAATTCCAGCATTCTTCAAGAGTCAACAAACTGCCACAATGGTACATTTATATTCCATTAATTTCCAAGCTTTAAATTTCAATACACATTTACATATACTAAGTATAATCACCCAAATGATTTCCCATACACATAAATATTTAATCAACCTTTTAATCCACCATTTACAAGCAAAAATAAACTGTCTTTAAAGAGTTTCCATGGCTGCCAAAGATACAGCTCTCCCTTTAAACATCAAACCTCAAAATTCTTTCCACAATTCAAGTACCCATAACATCCACACAAACTTTAATGAAGCAAGCATCAAAAATACATACTTACCACTATTGAAATTCTTCAAAACCTCACCAAAACTTAAATTTCTTGCTGCCTATCTACTGCCCAAGTGGTGTAGACTAACTTTGATGAAGGAACTTAGGAAGAAATTGGCTTACTTCAAGCATGCATGGAGCTTGGCCATGGATGGCCATGGAGGTTCTTCAATGGAGGCTCACGGCTGGTCATTTGGGAGGAAGAGGATGGACTGAATTTATGTCCAAAATGACTTAATTTAGTGTCCCAAAACTTGAGTTAGTGGACCACTCACTTTAACTTAATGATTAAATATTCCAATTTTCCTAATTTGCACATTTATCTCATTTCCTTCACTATTTACATAATGTACTACCATTTAATTTTTCATGACATTTATAAAGTGTAATATCATTTATTTTTAATGGACATTTAGTTCAAAAGACAACTCAGGGTGTCAAATGACCACAATGCCCCTGTTTGGGTTGCATTCCCGATTTTCCGGTAACATCGGGTTTTGTCCGTTTTTCGATTTCTCACTTTTCTTTGTACTAATTAATTAATTTTTCTTTGATATTTCTAATGATATTTATACTTCAATAAATATTTATTTGAGTCCTAAAAATATTTTCCAGGGTTTCCATGATCCAGTAGCTAGTCAACGGTCCACGCCGTGACTTTCCTGATGATCACCCATCGCTAGGGTTCCCGGCTCGCTTAACTTGGTTACATTTCTTTGCTATTATTTTTCCTTTGCTTTTCTTGTATTTTCTTTTCTTGTATTTCATTATTTTATGTCTCCTCAATCATAACGAAGTGTAGTTCTAGGCATCCTAGCTGTCCAGACAACACTGGTCACCGGAACAGTAGAACGCACTACCGAACTTAGGGGTGTTACAAAGGTTTTTTTAACACTTGTAAATAGTGCTCACCACTGTAAAAGAAGTAAGAAAAGTTTTTAAAATCCCTTGTAGTGTATTTTATGGGTTATCAGTAGACGGAGTTGGTAATTCATTAGGTATACTACGGGATCATGTTATGCCTTACAGAGGGGTAGGGTGTGACATTTTATGGCTCTTCACCATTTTGACACTAATGTGATACTTGGCTTTGTGTCTAATATTTATTACAACTTATTAGCTATTCTATTGCACACCGGGAGACACATTGTGACCGATGGTATGACAGCCCGAGGTACTTGGTACCCAGTGCTAGTTTACCCGTTATCCAGTCCAGTCAACTGGTATAGGTTACTTGGGCAATCCAAAAATAAATATTGATAAATTTTAATCAATTGTTGATATAAAAAGTACCAAATAAATAATACAACAAATAATTATCAAAAATATGTCCGTATGAGAAATCAACATATACACTGCATGTTTATTTCTTTTTAGTTCTTTTTATTTTATTATTGGCACCACTAAGCAGTATTTCTTAGCGCGTTGCTTTTGCCATGCGTAGGTACTAGAGATACAGAGCGTGATTCCAATAGACCCCAGTCCAGGTGAGGATCAAATCTGCGAGTGTCCTATGCCACCTCACAGCTACAGTGCATTGGTAAGACGCTAGATTACATTCTGTATTTTGTAATTTTGCAAACTTTGTAATTAAACTTTTATTTTATCATTTATATTTGAAACTTCTGTAATGTAATTTTGTATTAATGTAATTACTTATAAATTTGTGTTTATAAATAAAAATTTGAGTATTTATTTATGATTTGAGTATGATTATGATATGAATTGAATGAATAATAAATTGAGAAATTATTGAGCAATTGTTGAGAATTGATATGATACTTGGAGTTGTGGATTTGAACAATTATTGGAAGTGTTTTCTACAGGTTCTGAAGAACTGTTTTCTCCATTTTTAGCAAGCACTCTGCTGGATTTTCTGTAAAATTTTCAAAACCTCAAATAAATTTAAATTTTCAATGAATGATATAAATGATATCAATTTCATAAATTTCACATAGTGAACCAAAATAAATAAATAAATAAATGAAAAATATATAAATGAGATAAGATATGGTGTTCTGGCACACTATGTGGCATATCATGCTCGGCTACACTATAGACGGGTAAGGGGTATCACATTAATTCATTTAAACCCTAGTTTAAAAGAGGAGTTTGAGTACTAACCTCTTTGATGCACTATGGATGCAATTGGCACCTTTAAGAAGCACCTAGGACCCCAAGTGTTATCCCTCTAGCTTGTCCACACCAAGATCACCAATGGGCAGCCTTCAATTTGCTTCTCAAGCATTTGCCAACTAATTATAAATTGGGTTTTTGCTTTTAGAGAGGTAGTATGTGTGTATAGGACACTAGAAACAATTTCTAGCAATTTTAATTCAAAGGGAATGGAGTGATTCTCTTTGAATTGATGAGAAAGCAAGAAGAGGAGAGGAAGAGTAAAATGTGCCGCCACCCTTGAGAGGCTAGAGAGAATGTTGTGTTTCTTCTTTTCTTTTCCCTTTTATAATTAGGTCATTAAGTCACTTAAACCCTATACCACATGTCACCACCACATTGCATCTTATTTTTTTATTAACTTAATCACATTAAGCCAAGTATCAAAGCTAGACTTAATCTTAACTTTGATCACCTTGCATGCTAGAAAGACAAATGGCAAACTTATATGATGCCATGTATCACCATCTCATGGTGCCACATGTCACCATGTGAAATGACCAAATTACCCTTATGTTGTAATTTTGAGTTCTCAATCCAAAATCATTATTTCTACTCTTCAAATCAATTTATATCAAATATAAATTAATTAATTAATCTCTATTAATTAATTTCTCACAATTAAATTCATATTTAAACACTTTAAATATAAATTTAACTTATACTATACATCCAATAACCTAGATTTGATTTCAAGTCGTGCTAGGGACTTTGCAATCTTATTGCAAACCAAACCTAATTAATTAATTAATTAAACTCTTTAATTAATCAATTAAATCACATTTTACTTGGTGATTATCTTGTGTATGTGTGTGACTTACTAGGCTCATCACTAATTGACAATGAGATATGATATTAACTCTTAATATCATCAGAACTCTTTCTTACCATAAATGATTTCTCTAAATCATTTTAGGCATCTCATAGACCATGGTTGACACCTAGCATAGCGTGCCATGGCTACCCAATCAGTAATAAGGAATACCTTAAATGAACCTATAATCATATGTTACCATGCACTAGAATCTCTCTGTTACAAAATCCCAATTCGAGCTGGAGTCATGGTTTATGTCAAACCCCATTTGCTATGAATATTATGTTCTCTTTTAATTTCAGTTCTTGATTAATTAGATTTTCTTATCAGAAACTCTTTTCTGACTAAATCTGTCTATCCTGGCCAGGAACTTGAAACATTAAGAACTATTAAATGAACATAGGATTTTATCCCTATTTACTTAGGGCAACAGATTCCATCTTGATTAACACCTATCTCCATATATAACTAGTAGGAGCCAACACATACCCATATACCCATACACGGTACAAGTATGAAAGTAGTATCAAACTCAAACCACCTATATACAAGATAACTGTGTTATCTTAGGTCTAAAGATTATATACACTAATATGATATATGACAATGCATTGACAAGAGTAAACTCTATGTGCTTGTCATATACGTCACTGGTTCGGCCTACTTATCATGTATAAGTGCCAATCATGTTTGTTATATGGCATGAGACTCACCATTCCATCTTATTTATATCTCATATAAATACCTTGGGAATGAACATGAATACAATCTTTCTGGATAAGTCATGTCCTGTGTGAAGTTTCCTTGATTGTGAACCAATTTATGATACTTTGTGCTAGAAATACTATCACTCATATTCTTAATAACTTAAGAATAAAATTTCTAACAAAATATCAATGGACCTTTTCTATTACACATAAATACATTATGTAAATGGAAAAGTGAAATTGCCTTTTATTAATAAAATATATACAAGATACATACAAAATGATATGCTCTAGGACATACTACTAACATGTTGTACTAATTCTCTCTCTCTTTCTCCATTTTATTTCATCCAAACTCACTTATAAACTCCTTTTCATGTAATTAAGATGTTGTCTTGGTGATAAAATTGAAGAAGTTAATGATAAAGCCATGAAAGCAAGGCAAAAGTGAAGGAAGAATCAAATATTAGTGAGGCGGAATTTGTTAGTGTGGAGAACCAAGACCATGATCTGAATTAGGCTGGAATTTTTGGTGGAAAGTTGCTACAATTATGAGCAAATTTCTAGAATTAAGTTGAGGTAAGTGCTTGTCTAAGCTTGTTATAGAAATTGTTACTTTATGAGTCCTTGGTTGTTGGCCTCTAGGATAGTATATTTAGTGAGCAGTTTATGTTAATTTGGTTATAAGTTGAGTTATAGAGCTCCAATTGAGGTTTAATTTATACCAAAATTTTCTTAAGACATAGACCTACAAATTCTATGTTTTGACCCAGACCTAATTCTTAGGTCAAAGTAGTTGAAATTTTAGAATAAATTAGAGTTGCAAAAGTGGATTTCTTGAAATTCCAGCAATCAATCTTGTGACCTCCATGTAATAAATAGAGTATATCTTCCACTGTATAACTCCAATTGAGGTGATACAAGATGATTTGGAAACTTAAAACATAGGCATAAAACTTTGCTTTGGAAATCCTATACAAATTCTGGATGTAAATTATTTGAATATTGAGTGCAAGTCTGGGTTGGAAATCTGAAACCATAGAATTTCTCAGGGCTCTGTATTCATGAATAGTAGGTGGTAATTTAGCTATAACTCATGATTTAGGCCTCCAAATTAGGTGATTCTTAATTTAAATGAAAGGTAAAACATGAGGCTAAAACTTTCATAAACGAATGCTATCTAAAAATTGTGGGTAAGTAACCTTAAAATTAACTAGAAAATAGGGTACAGAATCTAGAACCAGGTGGGATGCATTCTGGGCTATCTAGAATAAAAAAGGTATAACTTACCCTAGGAAACTCCAAATGTGACACCCCTTACCCGTCTACAGTATATCCGGGTAAGATATGTCACACGGTGTACCGGCACACTCTATTTTACCTTAATTATTTTTTTGTCGTAATTTTGAATATAATTTATGAAATATAATTTATTTAAGCATTTTATCAAAATTATTATTTATTTGAGGTTCCGAAAATTTTGTAGAAAATCCGACAGAGTACCGGCTAAAAATGGAGAAAACCGTTCTTCGGAACCTGTGAAAAACACTTCCAATATTCATATTCAATCATTCTCAAACTTCAATATCATGACCTCAACAATTTTCAATTTAAGTTCTCAATCATCCATCACATGTGATAATCAAGTATAAATCACAAATAAACATTCTCTTTTCCATTCACAAACACAATTCTCATTATTTACATGATCATCAAAATACATTTCATAAGTTCAACTACATATGAGAAAATAAAAATTTAGTTACAAAATACCAAAATGACACCTAGTGTCCTACCAATGCACTGCAGAAGTTGAGGTGACAAGGACACTGTGCAGAGCTGTAGGATGGACTCACCCAGTCTGCGGTCTACTGGGCTCACGATCAGTATCTCCAGAACCTACGCGTGGCAAAAGCAACGCGCTAAGCAATGATGCTTAGTGGTGCAATAATAAAATAGAAAGAAATAACAGAAATAATTATGCATTGAATGTATGTGTTTTATTTGTTTTGTATTTGTATATCCATTTATTTCGTTAACTTTGTCCACTTTCATTCATTTGGTTGCCCAAGTAACCTATACTAGACGACTGGACTGGATAAACGGGTAAACTGGCACTGGGTATCAAGTACCTCGGGCCGTCACACCATCGGTCACATATGTATCTCTGTGTGCAAATGTAACCTAACAATGTCAGAATAATATTAGGCACGAGCCCACATCTCAATACAAGGTCAGAATGGCTAAAAGCCATGAAATCACAGAATGGCATATTGCCATGTGCAGTACAGCTAACTGAACCCTATTGGCATGCCAAACTATCCAAACCAATCTTGTTAGGTATACTAGGGCATTTGACACTTTTGAATTCTTCAATTTTTGAATTTTAAGTTTTGGTGTCACTATTCACCTCATTGGTCAACAAAAATGTTGACTTTTGGATAGAGAATAGGTACATTAGTTTTAACACTCCCAATGTACCACATTTTACATTTAAAACTTGTTGGAATTGAGCACCCATACCATTTCTAAACTTAAAACCAAGAGGGCAGAATTTTCAGTTTTTGAAGCCTAAATTTACTGTTCCATTAAGCATTGTTGCAGTGGGAATTTGAGGAAATGGTAAACATGAAAGTTGTCCCTTATTTTGTCTAGTTGAATTTCCTTTTTTGAATCACTCCATTTGGAGTTTTGTAGCTCCAGATATGGTCCAAAAACCACAGCTGGCCGGATTGGAAAAACTACAAAATTACCAAATCTACAGTACCATGAATAGTAAATGCCACTGCCTTGTTGGATGGGTTCTGGCCATAATTTGGGGTAGGTTTCTTCATGAAAGTTGTTTTTCTATGTTTTATCTTGTTGCTGTAAAAATTTCAGGTCAATTGACCATTTCTACAGTGAGTTATGGCCAAATGAACAGTTACTGTTCATTTGGTCATTCTGCAGAATTGGCTTGCAGAGTACCCGGATTGGGGCCAACTTTTGGTCCTCTTGCTTTGGTCTTTTGGGCATGGTTTCTTCAGAAAAAATGTGCCATTATAAGTCTAGTTTCATGTCCAACTGGCCAAACACCAATTGGATCAACACAGCCAAAGATATGGCAGTCCAAGTAGGCTGGAATTACAGCCACCTTGCTGCACTCACTAGGCAGCATACTCATTCACTTTGCCATGCTATATTTCAGTCAAATTTCCTCAAATGGTCACTAACTGACCATTAGAATGTTCTTTAACAATTTCATAAGCCAAGTCCACATTTTACTCTCAAAACCCTAGTTTCCATTATAAATTTTCATAACATACCTTAATTACTAACTCATTCACTAACCACATGCATACATGCTTTAAACATGATCTCTAATCCACTTTAATTCCATCAAAACACTCCATCATTGTTCCTTCCTTAGGGCTGCCGAAATTCATGGTAGGCATACACACAAATTTGGTTCATTTAATTCACAAATTCATGTTGATTTCAAGTCCCTAACATGGAAAATAAGGGTTTTAAGTAGATAGGTGCACTAACCTCTTTGTTCAACTTATTGAACTTGTGAAAACTCTAAAATTTCTCCTCTTTGTGGCTGCCTATAGCTTCCTTAGGTTGTGTGGATTAATTTTAGTGAAGGTGACTTAGGGTTTTGGGGTGAGTTTAAGGAGATTTTCAAGCTTGAATATGGAAGAAAATGAGGGCTCCCATGGCTATGGTGGTGCGGCAGAATTTGGGAAGAAGATGGCTGTTTACTTTTTGTTTTCTTTAGTCTTTATTTATCTCTTTTATTTGTTAGTTAATTGGTTGTTTAAATTTGGTTGGTGGTAGCTTTTTAAATGACATCATCATATGTCATAATTTGCTTTATTTTGATTTTTCTTTTCTTTTCATCACTACTCATTTTCAATTTAATTTTTAGCAATGTTTATTCATATTTTATGTCATAATAATTATTTACTTAACTGGACAAGTCGGCCAAAAATCACCTCTGAAGGCGAAATGACCAAAATGCCCTCCATTTGGCTTAACGGGTCAAAATTGTCTGTACCGATTGAAAAATTTTTCTAAATATTTTCTTGGCATTCTAATTCCATAGGAACCTCAATGACCCTTCTCTGGAGTCCCAAAAATTATTTTATGAATTTTTACCCGGGTCTAGGGCTCCTAGTTGTGAGAACCGCAACTTCCCTCTGGGTTACCCATAGCTTGGGCACCGTCTCATTTAACTTGGTTGTATGTTATTTCTAAAATTTTTACTAAATTTTTCTATTTAATATTTGAGTTAATTATGGTTCCTCACTTTAGTTTAAATATTTTTTCGAACGTTCTAGCTGTCCGGACCGACACCGGTCACCGGAACAGTAGAATGTACGGAGTTACTACCGGGAGGGTGTTACAACTCTTCCCCTCTAATTTAAATTTTGTCCTCGAAATTTACCTGATGCAAACAGTTGAGGGAACTGTTGCCTCATCGTCTCTTCACTTTCCCAAGTTGCCTCCTCGGTGTTGTGGTGCCTCCAAAGCACTTTCACCAGTGGAATCTGCTTGTTCCTCAATTCTTTTACTTCCCGAGCTAGGATCCGTATGGGTTCTTCTTCATATGTCAAATCCGGTTGTATTTCAATTTCTTCCCTGGAGATGACATGTGAAGGATCTGAGTGGTATCTTCTGAGCATGGATACGTGGAACACATTGTGGATCTTGTCCAGCTCTGGAGGTAAAGCTAGCCTATAGGCCACTGGACCCACACGTTCAATGATTTCATATGGGCCAATGAACCTAGGGCTTAACTTACCCTTTCTTCCAAACCTCAGTACCTTCTTCCACGGTGACACCTTGAGGAACACTTTGTCGCCAACCACATATTCTATTTCTTTTCTCTTCAGGTCGGCATAAGATTTCTCATGTCTCGAGGCAACCTTGATTGGCTTTGATTAGTTTTACTTTCCTCTCTCTGTTTCACCGTGTCAGCCCTATCGCTTTGTTCGCCAATTCAGTCCAAAGACACCGAGTTCTACATTTTCTCCCATACAAGGCTTCATATGGGGCCATTTGGATGCTAGCTTGGTAGCTATTGTTGTATGCAAATTACGCGATGGGAGGTATCTATCCCAACTTCCTCAAACTCAATGACACAACTCTCAAAGATATCCTCAAGGACCTGACATATATTTCATGTTATTGTTATCATTTTAATTCAATATTTATATCAATTCCATTGGTTTCAATTGTTTACCTGGATTACTCTTTCTGATTGCCCATCCGTCTGAGGATGGAAAGCTGTGCTGAAGTGGAGTTGTGTACCCAAGGATTCATGCAACTTCTTCCAGAATCTCGATGTAAACCTTGGGTCTCGATCAGATATGATGGAAAGTGGAATTCCATGCGATCTAACTATCTCAGCGATATACACCGCTAACTTCTCAAAGGAGTAGTCGGTCCTAATCGCGTAAAGTGTGCTGACTTTGTCAATCTATCCACTATCACCCATACTGCATCATGTTTCTTCTGGGTAAGAGGTAGACCACTTACAAAATCCATGGTGACCCGATCCCATTTCCATTCAGGTATGCGTATAGGCTATAGCAAACCTGATGGAACTTGATGTTCTGCCTTGACTTGCTGACATGTCAAGCATTTAGTCACATAGTTAGCTATGTCCTTCTTCATACCAGGCCACTAATACTGAAGCTTCAGATCATGATACATCTTTGTACTTCCTGGGTGCATAGCATATACACTAGTGTGTGCCTCTTTTAGAATACTGGCCTTTAATTCCCCCTCATCTGGTACACACAGTCTTCCTTTGTAGTACAGACACCCATAAGCTTTCACCTCATAGTCAGTTGCTTTTCCCTCTGAAATTTTGCTCATAATAGCCATTAACTTTTCATCTGCCTTTTGCCCATCTAAAATCTCAGAGAGGTGTTTGGCCTCACTTGCAACTCACCAAAATAGCTCCATCTCGAACCAAAGATAGATGGGCATTCAATGATCTCAAAGTCGTGATGGACTTTCTCGCTCAAAGCATCCGCAACTACATTTGCCTTCCCGTGATGGTAGTCAATTACACAATCATAGTCTTCAGAACTCAATCCATTGCCTCCGCTTCAAGGTTGAGCTCCTTCCGGTTGGCAAGTATTTTAGGCTTTTGTGGTCAGTGTAAATGTAGCACTTTTCAACATACAAGTAATGCCTCCATATCTTCAGTGCGAAGATAATTGCTGCAAGCTCTATATCATGGGTAGGGTAGTTCTGTTCATGTGGCCTTAGCTGTCTGGAAGCATAAGCGACCACCTTCCCCTCTTGCATCAATACACACCCTAACCTATTATGTGAGGCATCACTGTAAACCACAAAGTCCTTTCTCGACATCGGCTGTGCACACCGGTGCCTCTGTCAACATAGCCTTCAACTTCTCAAACTGGTGCGACACTTGTCATTCCAACCAAATCGACATTCTTGTGTAACAACTTGGTCATTGGAGCAGCTATTAAGGAAAATCCTTCACAAATCTCTGTAATGCCCAGCTAGCCCCAAGAAGCTTCGACTCGCTTGTATTTCTGGGAGGCTTCCATTCCATCACTGCTTCTATTTTCTTGGGATCCACCCTAATCCCATCAGCTGACACTATGTGTCCAAGGAATGCAATCTAATTCAACCAAAAGTCACACTTGGACAACTTAGCATACAGCTTCTTTTCTCTCAGGGTTTGCAGAACAATCCTCAAATGCTCATCATGTTCTTCCCTGGTCTTGGAATACACCAAAATATCATCAATAAAGACCACTACGAACCGATCTAAGTGTGGATGGAAGATACGATTCATAAGGTCCATGAATGCCGCTGGTGCATTTGTTAGGCCAAAGGGCATTACCAGGAACTCATAATGCCCATATCGGGTCCTGAATGCAGTCTTGGGCACATCTACATCCTTCACCCACAACTGATGATACCCTGATCTGAGATCAATCTTAGAAAATACTCCTGCTCCCTTTAGCTGATCAAACAGATCATCAATTCTAGGCAACGAATATTTGTTCTTCACAGTCACTTTATTCAACTGCCGGTAATCTATGCATAGCCTCAAAGTCCCATCCTTCTTTTTCACAAACAGCAATGGAGCTCCCCATGGTGACACACTGGGGCGTATGAACCCCTTATCAAGCAACTCTTGCAACTGAGTTTTCAACTCCCTCAATTCAGTGGGTGCCATCCTATAAGGAGCAATGGAAATGGGTGCTGTACCCGACAGTGTCTCAATAGCAAATTCAACTTCCCTTTCTAGTGGTAAACCCGGCAACTCTTCAGGAAATACCTCTAGGAAGTCTCTTACTGTGGGTATATCAGTCAAGTTTGGCTTAGCCTGCCTAGTGTCCACCACATGTGCTAGGTAGGCTTCACAGCCTTTTCTCATCATTCTTCTTGCAACTGTGGCTAAGATAACGTTGGACAAGAAATCTGTCCTTTCCCCCACAACTGTGATCTCATTACCCTCAGAAGTTTTCAGAGAAATTCTCTTCAATTTGCAATCAACTATTACCTGATGACGTGATAACCAGTCCATTCCCAAAATCACGTCAAACTCGTGGAAGGGCAACTCAATCAGGTCTGCCAAGAATTCATACCCCTGAATCCTTAACGGGCAACCCTTGTATACTTTGTTCACCACTACACTGTGGCCCAATGGATTAGTGACCAGAATGTCTTGGTCACTCTCCCCTACTAGTATCCCCCTTTCTACGGGTAGATTGATGCAGATGTATGAATGAGTGGATCCTGGATCTACCAATGCATGCACAGGTGTATTGTAGAGGGAAAACGTATCCCTGATGACGTCCGAGGCATCTTGCTCCTCCTGAGCTCTAATAGCATAAGCTCTGGCAGGTGGTCTGTTATCTGGCCTCTCTGCTGGCTCAGATACAGGCCTCTGTGATGGTCCCACAGCCTCAAATTTGCCAGATTTTCTACCCCTCTATGGTGCAGGAGTAGGTCTGTCTGCTTGTGTTGGAGCAGTTGTAGTAGTTCTGCGTGGACAGTTCTTCAACTGATGCTCTGTTGACCCACACCTTAAGCAGGCACCAGTCACTCTCCAACACTCCCCCTTATGCCATTTCAAACAGTGTGGACATGCAGAAGATGCCGGGCTGGTCCTCGAACCCCATCCTGGAGAGCCGCCCACCGATGGTGTGGACCGACCTCTCCTAGGGGTAAACTATGGCTCGCCCCGAGATCGACTCGACCGTGTGGCTAACCCGAACTCTGTGCAGGTGGACCCTTGAACCTCTTCCCAGATGCAGGAGCTGAACTAGACTGACCTGGGCCCCTCTTCTGCTGTCTATCCCTTCTGGTCTGCTCACTGATTCTTACTTTCTCAACCTTTATTGTAGCTTCCACTAACTTGGTAAATTCTGTGATTCCCAAGGCAATGAGCTGGATCTTTATGTTGTCATTTAGTCCCTCTTCAAATCTCTTACACCTTTCAGCTTCATTAGGGACTATCTCCCTTCCGTAGCGGCTTAATCGGACGAATTCCTTCTCATACTCGCCATCGACAACCTGTCTCGCTCGATTAATAAACTATCTTCTTCTCTCTTCTAGGTATACAGTACCCACATATTTCTTTTTAAATTCGGAGAGAAAGAAGTCCCAAGTTATAGCTTCTGGCTGCACTTCACTGGATACCGTGTCCCACCATTCATAGGCATCATCTTGCAACAGAGATATGGCAGCCTCTAGGTTTTGTTCAGGAGTGCAGTGGAGTTGTTTTAAGACTCTGCCTGTTCTGTTCAATCAATTTTCGGCTGCAACAGAATCATCTTCTCTCTTGCCAAAGAAATCCACTGCTCCAAACTTTCTTAGCCTTTCCAGGTGTGATTTCTGCCGTGGAGCTGGTGGTGGTGGTGGTGGTGGTGCTGGCATTACCCCAGCCATTTTTCTGAAAAATTTGGCCATTTGCTGGAACATGGCCTGTGGAGGCTGAGCAGGGTCTGCTTGAGCTGGTGAAGCAGGTTCTCCCATACCCCCAGTCTCAGCTGCTGTAGGTGGAGCATGACTCTCCACTTCCTCCTCGACTGCTTTCTGTGATGTAGGGTCCATATCCTATTCAAAATTAGAAAAACAAACAGATCTGCATTAGTGTTACCTCGACTCTTACAAATGCAATGCATGGTATGGACTCAATCTAGGTCCAGAAACGCCTAAACCGCACTCTGATACCACTAAATGTGACACCCCTTACCCGTCTACAGTATATCCGGGTAAGATATGTCACACGGTGTACCGGCACACTCTATTATAACTTAATTATTTTTTTGTCGTAATTTTGAATATAATTTATGAAATATAATTTATTTAAGCCATTTATCAAAATTATTATTTATTTGACGTTTCGAAAATTTTGTAGAAAATCCGGCAGAGTATCGGCTAAAAATGGAGAAAACCGTTCTTCGGAGCCTGTGAAAAACACTTCCAATATTCATATTCAATCATTCTCAAACTTCAATATCATGACCTCAACAATTTTCAATTTAAGTTCTCAATCATCCATCACATGTGATAATCAAGTATAAATCACAAATAAACATTCTCTTTTCCATTCACAAACACAATTCTCATTATTTACATGATCATCAAAATACATTTCATAAGTTCAACTACATATGAGAAAATAAAAATTTAGTTACAAAATACCAAAATGACACCTAGTGTCCTACCAATGCAATCGCAGGTTGAGGTGACACGGACACTGCGTGCAGAGTCAAGGATGGACTCACCCACCTGCGATCACCGGGCTCACGATCAGTATCTCCAGAACCTACGCGTGGCAAAAGCAACGCGCTAAGCAATGATGCTTAGTGATGCAATAATAAAATAGAAAGAAATAACAGAAATAATTATGCATTGAATGTATGTTTTTTATTTGTTTTGTATTTGTATATCCATTTATTTCGTTAACTTTGTCCACTTTAATTCATTTGGTTGCCCAAGTAACCTATACTAGACGACTGGACTGGATAAACGGGTAAACTGGCACTGGGTATCAAGTACCTTGGGCCGTCACACCATCGGTCACATATGTATCTCCGTGTGTGCAATGTAATGCCTAACAAGTCAGTAAATAATATTAGGCACGAGCCCACATCTCAATACAAGGTCGAATGGCTAAAAGCCATGAAATCACTGAATGGCATATTGCCATGTGCGATCGCTAATCGAACCCTATTGGCATGCCAAACTATCCAAACCAATCTTGTTAGGTATACTAGGGCATTTGACACTTTTGAATTCTTCAATTTTTGAATTTTAAGTTTTGGTGTCACTATTCACCTCATTGGTCAACAAAAATGTTGACTTTTGATAGAGAATAGGTACATTAGTTTTAACACTCCCAATGTACCACATTTTACATTTAAAACTTGTTGGAATTGAGCACCCATACCATTTCTAAACTTAAAACCAAGAGGGCAGAATTTTCAGTTTTTGAAGCCTAAATTCACTGTTCCATTAAGCACTGTTACAGTGGGAATTTGAGGAAATGGTAAACATGAAAGTTGTCCCTTATTTTGTCTAGTTGAATTTCCTTTTTTGAATCACTCCATTTGGAGTTTTGTAGCTCCAGATATGGTCCAAAAACCACAGCTGGCTGGATTGGAAAAACTGCAGAATTACCAAATCTACAGTACCATGAACAGTGACTGCCACTGCCTTGTTGGATGGGTTCTGGCCATAATTTGGGGTAGGTTTCTTCATGAAAGTTGTTTTTCTATGTCTTATCTTGTTGCTGTAAAAATTTCAGGTCAATTGACCATTTCTACAGTGAGCTATGGCCAAATGAACAGTTACTGTTCATTTGGTCATTCTGCAGAATTGGCTTGCAGGGTACCCGGATTGGGGCTAACTTTTGGTCCTCTTGCTTTGGTCTTTTGGGCATGGTTTCTTCAGCAAAAATGTGCCATTATAAGTCTAGTTTCATGTCCAATTGACCAAACACAAATTGGACCAACACAGCCAAAGATATGGCAGTCCAAGTGGGCTGGAATTACAGCCACTCTGCTGCACTCACTGGGCAGCATACTCATTCACTTTGCCATGCTATATTTCAGTCCAATTTATGGTCAAATTTCCTCAAATGGTCACTAACTGACCATTAGAATGTTCTTTAACAATTTCATAAGCCAAGTCCACATTTTACTCTCAAAACCCTAGTTTCCATTATAAATTTTCATAACATACCTTAATTACTAACTCATTCACTAACCACATGCATACATGCTTTAAACATGATCTCTAATCCACTTTAATTCCATCAAAACACTCCATCATTGTTCCTTCCTTAGGGCTGCCAAAATTCATGGTAGGCATACACACAAATTTGGTTCATTTAATTCACAAATTCATGTTGATTTCAAGTCCCTAACATGGAAAATAAGGGTTTTAAGTAGATAGGTGCACTAACCTCTTTGTTCAACTTATTGAACTTGTGAAAACTCTAAAATTTCTCCTCTTTGTGGCTGCCTATAGCTTCCTTAGGTTGTGTGGATTAATTTTAGTGAAGGTGACTTAGGGTTTTGGGGTGAGTTTAAGGAGATTTTCAAGCTTGAATATGGAAGAAAATGAGGGCTCCCATGGCTATGGTGGTGCGGCAGAATTTGGGAAGAAGATGGCTTTTTACTTTTTGTTTTCTTTAGTCTTTATTTATCTCTTTTATTTGTTAGTTAATTAGTTGTTTAAATTTGGTTGGTGGTAGCTTTTTAAATGACATCATCATATGTCATAATTTGTTTTATTTTGATTTTTCTTTTCTTTTCATCACTACTCATTTTCAATTTAATTTTTAGCAATGTTTATTCATATTTTATGTCATAATAATTATTTACTTAACTGGACAAGTCGGCCAAAAATCACCTCTGAAGGCGAAATGACCAAAATGCCCTCCGTTTGGGTTAACGGGTCAAAATTGTCTGTATCGATTGAAAAATTTTTCTAAATATTTTCTTGGCATTCTAATGCCATAGGAACCTCAATGACCCTTCTATGGAGTCCCAAAAATTATTTTATGAATTTTTACCCGGGTCTAGGGCTCCTAGTTGCGAGAACCGCAACTTCCCTCTGGGTTACCCATAGCTTGGGCACCGTCTCATTTAACTTGGTTGTATTTTATTTTTAAAATTTTTAATAAATTTTTCTATTTAATATTTGAGTTAATTATGGTTCCTCACTTTAGTTTAAATATTTTTCCGAACGTTCTAGCTGTCCGGACCGACACCGGTCACCGGAACAGTAGAATGTACGGAGTTACTACCTGGAGGGTGTTACACCAAATGAGGTGATTTTTATTTTGTTGGAAAGTTAAGATCCAAGGGATCAACTTTCATGAAGAATGAATTAGCAAAATCTGATTGCAACTTATTTAAATTTGGACTCCAAAATGTGTCCCGAATCTGTCCCATAACTGATGAAGTTGAAATTTTGCTTAAGGACAACTATTGATTAATTGACCATAACTTTTGAACCTTGAATCCAAATTAAGTGATTTAAAAACTTTATTAAAGTTAATACATAAATCTAAAAATCTTATGAAGAAAGCATAAGCTAATTCTTGCATTTACTTGGCCTGATTTCTTATAGAAAACAATATATACCTTCAAGAATTTGCAAGATTTTTCCATGATCTTCATTAATGCAAGTTGTACATATATTTAGTATGTTTGAATGCAAAGGGTATGCTTATATGGAAATGGCATGAGGATGTTGGCGCACATATCTTGACAATTATGGGAACAAAAAATATTGAATTAATTCTAATTAAGAAAGTTGAGCCTAAGTAAGCCTAAACAGTGAGTATAGGATTGGATGGGTAGGCATGCTATCGGTCAGAGCCACCTAGTAGTCAGTTCCAAGAATGAAAGCCAGTGATATACCAGTCAAAGCCTCTAAGTAATCAGTACCAAGAATGAAAGCCAGTGATATACCAGTCAGAGCCACCGAATGGTCAGTGCCAAGAATGTAAGCATATGTTATACTGACCCAAACCATCGAGTGGTCAACACGACGAGTCCCACTATCCAGTCTATATATCATCTGTCATAGGTTATTATGTGCACGGAAATAAAGCTCCCATTTGTGATCATAAAGGATTGTTGAGTTAATAAAATGCATTTAACCTCATTAAATGGTATGATTAACATGTATGGATTTATTTACCTATATTTATGTCATGATGTTAGATAATTCCTTTTAAATTTTTTAAAATACTCTTGTATGAATATTATGAGCATATTATGTGTTAATGTGCATAAAGGAAATTATTTTGTTTTCAATTAAAAGTGCACCACTAAGCTATTTGGCTTAGCATGAAGATTTGTTTCCTCGCGCAAGTAGAGTAGATAAAGAGTAGATTTTGGCTGACAGGAGGTAGATTGGATCTGTAGAAAAGTCCAAAGTCACCTTGCCTCGAACTTTTGGGTAGATGCATCATCATCATCCTCATTGTATATTTTTACTCACATGTGTGTGTACATTTATGTTGTAATAAATATTATATAAACTTTATTTTGGATATTATAATCATAAGTACGTAAGTTTAATTTGGCCACATGAGTTAGTTAATAAAATTGTAAATTAAAGATATTTCTTGTGTATATGCAACTTGGGTGAAGAATTGATATTGGTGAAATTTGATGATTATTGCATGATGGAAATGATATGATGTCACACCCTACCTCTCTGTAAGGTATAACATGATCCCGTAGTATACCTAATGAATTACCAACTTCGTCTACTGATAACCCATTAAATACACTACAAGGGATTTTAAAACTTTTCTTACTTCTTTTTTCAGTGGTGAGCACAATTTACAGGTGTTAAAAACTTTTTGAACTGAAGTGAAATAGCTAACACACTAACACATTTAGACTATTAGTGACTTCTGTAAAAATTTTGGCAGAGTGCCATTTGTATTTTGGATAAAACAGTTCTTCAAAAAACCTGTAAAAAGTACTTCAATATTTTTCTCAATCTCAAACTCCAACATAATTCAACACAAATCCATAATAATTTTTCAAAGACTGAGATAAAAGAAATATAATACAATTTTTTACAAGTCAAAATACTCATAATTTACTTTACAACTTCAATGTACAATTTTAATTTACAACTGCTCAAAACCAAGAACAATATATACATACAGTGAACATACATTACAGTACAAAATGCAAAATGTGGTATACTCAATATACCCGATGATCTCTTAGTGTTGCCCTAACAGCCTAGTCTGCTGTCCTGTCAATCTGTCTACCTGCGACAGCAATGGAAAGCTATCGCTGAGACAATGTCTCAATGGTGCACAACATTAACCAAATACAACTTTAAATCACAATTCATAAATCATATAAATGATGGATACGTAAAACCATAGTTAAATTCAAGACAATGAATGTTGTAAGGAATTTAACACAATATCACAATAAATCTCAGTAATCAAAACGCAGTTAAATTCAAAAGACAGTGAATGTCAATAAGAATTTAAACTCCATTTCACAAATTATCAAAGCTCATAATAACACAATTTAGTCGAATAATTTAAGAACACAATGTTGCCAATTCATTCACAACTTAAGCCATGACACAAATTTTCGATCAATGTCGCGTTGTACACCACGACAAAGCAATCACGACCCCACTAATCGAAATCAATGAGGAAGGAAGCTAGCTATATAATGAGTACTCATCCGATCGCCTCAACTGGTAAACCAGAGAGGGAAAAAAATAAACGATCATGACTCCATAAATGGAGAAGGAAAATAAACGATCGCAACCCCATAAATGGAGAAGGAATGATATGATACTGTCATGCTAAGTGTGAACACAAAATCAATTCCAAACATTTTATTCAAATGATTCGTGAGAATCCAATAAATTTCCAAAGTCATAATTTCATTCACAAGATGGCAACACAATTCATAATTAACTTCAATTTTCACAAATCACACTAAATCAATTTTTCCACAGTTTCAACCATTTACAATGTTTTTCAAGCAATAAGTATCCATTCAAACACATTTCCATAATTGAAAACAATAATATACAAATAGTCATAATTTATTTCAATTGAAAAATTCAAAAGAAATAACTGTTGTGCACAAACCTCTGATAACTGTCTCCTGGTCTTGACTCAGTGTTTCCTTCCCTTTCCCTAAGTCTTTGCTAACTGAGAAACACAAGTTGAAGTGTTTCAGTACTTAATTAAACTGTCTCTAACGATAATGCTTGATAAGTAATTCACTGAATGCTATTATTTGCTTAATCAACCTAATATATCGACCCTCGATGCGTTCTAGGTAAGTTAGGTTTTAATGTTACTAATATGTCACATTCAATAGTCTTTTATGGTTGGTACATGTTACCAAATTCATTTCTATGTATCTTGCATTTTCTTGCAATTTGCTGGATTCCGGGATACTAGTTTGACCTAACTGGACGACCTAGTTCCCTCGATTTTCGGGTTTTGGTCAAAACTACAAACTTATAGATCTATTCTTATTGCACGCGGGGCAAAATTTCAGGTCATTCCGAGTTATGTAGACCAAGTTATGGTCATTTTACTATTGCTGGTCAAATTGCATCAAAATTGGTCACTTTAGGTCACTTTAGGTTATTTTAGGTTCGGCTAGTTTTTGGACCCAAACTTGTGCAAGCTGTTTGACTTGCTTATGGTCATTTCTGGGCTTTTGTGTCTTCATAAGACTTGTAGGTATGGGTCTTAACTATTCATGGTTAAAATTTCAGGTCAATTGGACCTGTTTTGAGTGAGTTATGGCCTAAACACTAACTGCTGCCCAAATGGTCAGTTTTCAGGCCTTATTTGCACCTAATCCGGATTTGGTCACTTTTCAAGTTACCTTACAAGCAGAATTTTGGTAAACTTCCTTCATGAAAGTTAGCACATTTTATGCCTAGTTTCACCTCCAATTGGTCTCATACCAATTGGAGTCACACAATTCCATTTAGAGCCTAAAATACACACTGTTTTTACTAACACACTTTGCATTGCAAATTTTTGCAATTCTAATAGACATTATGCACTTTATACTTAGGTCAATTGTCCAATATCAATATACTACAACCAATATCCAGCCACAATATATGTGATCAAATATCTAGCAATTAAATCAATGTCCAAATACAAATTCAACTCTGTCGCAAGGGGTTTTGCGGTCGCCTGGACGATCACTCACCGAAGTGGGAAGGAGTGAGGAGTCGCCACCTTAGTTTTGAGGGAAACTAAAGAAAACCATTTGGAGGAAAAATGAAACCACTTCAAGACAGAGATTCTAGGTTCGGGGTCCGTAAACGGGTGGGGAAGGTGTTAGGCACCCCACCTCGTCCCTTAATAAGGGTAAGTAGATTTAATTTTGGCGTTCTTTATAAATTGGTTAGGAGGGCTTGAATGGGAATGTTAGTCCTTTTAGTAAAAGGAATATTGGATCTTTTACTAAATTCGGATTACCCAGATACATAAGTAAATGAGACAACCTTAGTGAGTTGGTGTCGCGAATCATCTTGGTTTTGGGATTATTTTACGTACAGGTTAAGATTTGGTGCGAGAATCGGATAAGAACTCTCCTCCGATCTCTTTTAAGTTATTTATTATAATTTTGGGGGAAGATCGGATAAGAACCCTCCTCCGATCTCCTCTAGACGTTTATTAAAATTTTTGAGTTGAGACCGGATAAGAACTCTCCTCCGATCTCTTTTTAATGTTTATTAAAATTTTGAGTTGAGACCGGATAAGAACTCTCCTCCGATCTCCTCTAGACGTTTATTAAAATTTTTGAGTTGAGACCGGATAAGAACTCTCCTCCGATCCCTATTTAATGTTTATTAAAATTTTGAGGGGAGATCGGATAAGAACTCTCCTCCGATCTCCTCTAGACGTTTATTAAAATTTTTGAGTTGAGACCGGATAAGAACTCTCCTCCGATCCCTATTTAATGTTTATTAAAATTTTGAGTTGAGACCGGATAAGAACTCTCCTCCGATCTCTTCGAAATTTGATCGCAGCTATATATCTTAAAAGCCTAAGTTTAAGAGTTCTGGTACTTAAAGGTGCCAAAGGTCAAAATAAGACTTCTTTTAACTCGTTGGCATTTTGTGACTAAATAAGGGGCGTCATGCGGGATTTTGCTGATCTCCCCTAAGGTCACTTTATCAGTATCCTATCTGTACCCTTTTACTTACCTGAGTTTTGATTTTTATTCCGCCTTATGGCATTTTGCCGGATCGCCTTCTACGTCAGCCTAGTGATTCAAACACAGTTACCTACATTTTGTCTAGCTGTTTCTACGTAACTCGGGACTAGATGACTTACGTTCAGAAATAATAAAGATTAACAGAAGTGTGGGTTAACCAAAGACGGAGTAAACTAGAACATATTTTTGCTTTGTTTTTTTTTTAGCGTGACATAAACTTAAAGAAAACAACAGGCATAAGAAAGAGAACAAAGGAAATACGTGAAACGAGAGCTAGACTTAATAAAATGGCGATATTAACACTGACCTGTAGGGAGTCGAGTCTATTGATCTAACTACAGAATCGTAAAAAGTAGCAAGATTGCAGGTTGGCAGCCGGAGGACTGTGGTTTGCCTCGAAATGAAGTATTCTTTGTTAAAATGTAAACAGGTCAAAATAACCAAGCTTGAGTGGAGTTGAGCTTAGATAATATGAATGGAAATAGAGGATAACAGAGACAGAAAGTGGGAGTGCCACAGGATAATGAACGAACTGAAAATGAAAAGTTTCAGTATTCCAGAATCCCTTTTGCAAGAAAACACTTCAGAAAACTAGTTTCAAAAGTTTTTTCTACGAAAACTCAAAATAGCAGAGTAACAAACTGAATTAAGTTTCAGAGTTATTCCACTATAGTCACTGCCTCTTGCCTATATTTTTCGTCCTTTGAACAGTTTTTCATGCAGGTATTTATAGGAATCGGGTGCTCCCCATGAAGGGTCAGGATTTATTTGGAGGGAGATGGAGGGTCAAGATTTCGAAGGACATGATCGGATGTTCAGGAACTAAAGAGAATCAAAATGAATGGCTGAGATCTCTCTTCAGAATATTTGTCCTTTTCTTCTTTCGATCTAACGGTCCCAAATCTTCTTGTCCGGAACGATCTGAGGGCTAAGAGCGAAAGGCGCTGGTATTGTCGTCTTCTCTCTTGATCCAAGGGTTCCAGGTTTGTCCTTACAAGTGAGATCAACGGTGGAGATTGGGGTGTACAGGACTGTCATGACATACCCTGGCACCTGTCAGCATTGTGGGCGATTCTTAGGCGTGCGGTGGAGATCTCGTCTGCCACACTTTAACTACCTCGGCTCTGATTCTGACGACGGTTATTGGGATTTGTCTTATTCTTTTTGCCTTCCGATCCCTCCTCTTTCTGATCTCTTTCACATGCTCTTTTCCGATCTTTCATGCTGGTCTCCTATCTTCCGATCTATTATTCTGATCTTTCCCTTCCTCAGGTCCGGTCTGGTCAAAGCATTAATTGCCCCTCGATTCCCGGCGTTGCCGTTTTACGCTTCAACAATAAATGCTCATTTTCCCCTATATATACCCACGATGAGAGACATTTCCTTCATCTGATTTTCCTCTCTTCCTTCTTACTTTTCCTGTTCTAGCTGCTCCGGCGGAAGTTCCGGCTACAACTGTGGCTTTGATCTTTTTCCGATGGACTTCTTTACTCACCGACTGAAAATTTACGATCCCGGTGATCGAATGACCTTAACTGACGATGGTGAGAGAACTGGATTTGACCGATCTGTATTGCGGACCTCGGTTGTACCGATCTCGAGTCGCTCAACTGAGTTCATTCGGCTTCTCATCACATTGGGTGTTCCGACAGCGGTTTGCTCCCACATTGGGTGTTCCGACAGCGGATGAAGCATCCGGTCGGCAATATCCTTGGGATCAGTTATAAACTGATCCTTAGATCAGCCTTTTGATATAATCAGATCTCTAGTGTATTCCGATCCTTAGAGATCGCCCAAATGATGTAATCTGTCAATGTAATCAGATCTCTAGAGATCGCCCAAATGATGTAGTTAGACCTTTATTGTAATCCGATCCCTAGAGATCGCCCTAATGATGTAATCCGATCTTTTGGAAATAAAAATCTTGTTTCTCCAATTATTATCTTATTGATTATTTTCCGATCTCTGATATATTTGTCCGATCTGGTTCCTAACAAAATGACTCTTAACTGATCCTTTATTCAAAATATTCAACTTATTATGCCGATCTCCAATTAACCGATCTCGGAATGTTCGAGAGACGTGTCAGAACAGCTGGCGAATCCCGTTAACCGATGCACTGCCTGGAACCTCGTGAGCATTAAATGCTCGGACTAGTATAAATAGGGGTGAAGGGTTAGCCAGTTGTTCTTTCATTCCATTTTCAGTCTCTTGCTCATAACTCCGAAGTTCTCTCATTTTCTCAAGTTTCTTCCGACGCCGATCAGACTCCGGTAAGGGCTTTGATCTTCTTTTTAGTTTAAGTTCTTTGTTTCTTTTGAAAATGAGCGGCGCCGAAGGTCAAAGAGCGGCAAGTCCTCCCTCGATTCAGTTCTCGTGGTCGTCTGACGAAGAAGAAGTGGTCGGGCCAAGCGCAAGCAGTAACCTCCTAGGGTCTCCGTTCTGTCGGGGCGGGTCATACCATCAAGCGTGCACCTCCTTCAGGAGGGAGACTCTCCTATAGACGAGCTACCGTCGGTTCTTCGAGAATCCGACCGCAATCGTTTGGCGAGTCTGATGATTCGTCCTGATTCGTATGAACTTATCCGATGTCACGGCTATCACCGAGCCGATTACTTTTTTGAGGAGAATGACAGAGTTATGGTGTACGAGGAACAGTTAAAGGCCGGTCTTCGGTTCCCTCTAGATGACTTCTACAAGGAGGTCCTAAAACTTCACCGAGTGTGCATTGCTCAAGTTCACCCTAACTCGTGGAGGATCTTAGTAGCCTTCCGAGGCCTGTGCCGAGCTAAGGGAATCAGACCTACGGCTAAGGTGTTCGCCGAACTGCATAGGCTAACTCGCTGAAAGGATGACGAACACTGGTTCTTTCAGGCGAAGCCTCATTGCGGGCTCTTTTCGGATCTGCCCTCATCCCTTAAGAATTGGAAGAATCGTTTCTTCATTCTGAGGAGCAAAGATCCGAGCTGCTTTGAGGACTTCCCCCGTAGCTGGTGGCACCAGGGGCCCTTGCTTCCGAAGCGCATTACCCTAAACCAGGAGGATAGCTTAATAGTGATGGATCTGAAGAGTCAGGCTGCCACTCAAAAGTATTCTTGTTTGGATGCGGTGACTGCCGAGCTGCACCATTGGACTATTCAACTGCTCACCGGCCAAGACCGCGAACTTCCGCTCTCTGACCTCGGCATTGGTATTTTCTATATCTCAGATCTCAGGACCTTAGCGATCTCACTGACCTTTTCTTTGTGCAGGTATGGCGGGTGGTGAGGGTTCTAGGAAGCGGAAGAAGGACAAAGAGATCTCCCGGAAAATAAAGGAGATGAAGCATTCGGAAATGCTTCGAACGCCTGGTCATGAACCTGGGGAAGTACAAGGGGACCTGCCTCAACCCTCGGGTCCGCCGACCGCAGAAGCTGTCCGATCTCCTCTTAGATCGGAAGAGCAGCCTCCACCTCTTCCAATTGTTCCAAGCACAGAAAGGGGTCCTTCTCAATCTTCTGCGAGGGCCTCTTCTCGTGGCGCTCAGGTACTGATCGATTCCCTGAAGAATAACCGGACTGTTCGGGAGAACCCCAGTTTTGCCAAAGTCTTGGGGTCTTCCATCTTCCTTCTGGAGGATCGGGACAGGCTATCCCCGAACATCCTTGATGATATCTTGACTCAGTCCATGAGCCTGAACGTGGAGTGCCTGGTGAATCAGACCATGGTTTGGGAAAAGGTTCGTGCAGGTAAGGAGATCGGGAAGAAAGATCAGGAAATGGCTTCCCTCCGATCCCAACTTGCATCCGCTCGGGATTACATATCTCAAGTTGAGGGGCGGGCGAAGTTCTATGAAGACAGAGTGGTCGAACAGAATCATATTCTGGCTGAAAGGGATCGTGCCCTCAGGGAAGTCTAGGCGCTCCAGGCCAATGATGCTTCTCAGGTCGCCCAACTTATCGAGGAGCTTAAGGCGAAAGACGAAGAGATGGTGGCAAAAGATGAAGAGATGGTGACGGGAATAGCCGGTGCCTATGTGAACGCTCACAAGGATCTCTTGGCTGAACTCCAGAAGCGTTACCCAGAAGAGGACTTCTCTTGGATGGCCGACCTGGCTCCTGGGGGCGACGATGAGGACAGTGAGGAGGAAGCCGAGGGTGAGAGAGAGAGTGAGCAAAATGTAAATCAGGCTGGGGGTGATCCTCCAGCTGAATAACTTGTACAAAAAAAAATGAAACGAAATGGAATGTCTCTTTTGTTCAATGAATGGATGTGATTGGAAAATCTCTGAATCGCCTAAGTATTTGATTGTATGAGCATAGCGAAACAAGAATTAAATGCAATTATTAATCTAAGTATAAGAGATCGGAAAGCACAATAAGCATGAGGTCGGTGGGGAAGAAATGCTGAATGGAACTTGATTAAAATTGAAAATTTAACTCGAATACTTAAGATCGGAATCCTCGTTAAACCGAACCAAAACCTTAGCTCTTAAACTTTCGAAAGGGAGATCAGCAATAAAACTGGTAAGAAAAGATCTAGTTCCAGTTCATTTCGTTTATCAGGAATATACTTGACGGGTCCTGAGTTTCGACAATGGGTTTGAGAGATCGGTGAGCGATAGACTGGTAAAGCTTTGACTGATGCGAGAACTTAACAATTTGATTTAATTCTTTGTGAGGAGAGATCGGAATTGTGACTGCCTATCAAAGAGGGATCGGAAATGTGATTAGCTGTCCAAAGGAGACTTAGTACCGGGGATCGGTTTCAAAGTTTTATTGATTTTGGGGATCGGCCAAAATATGGTGTCGACAAACTCAAGTAATTCTCCATCACACTCAATTGATCAAATCCATGTCTAACAATAATTTAATTGCTCAAACTTAATCCAACTAACCAAGATCAATAACATACATCTCATTGTTCTTAAATCAACATTAAATATACATGAATTTAAGGCCTTCCTAAGCACATCAAGGCTGCCCAATTTACACATATACTTCAATCTCCCATATTGACTTCCTAACCTCATTTTCAATGCACAATTCACACATACACATGGTAATTAAGCTCTTTTACATTTAAGCACTTTAATCCCCACTAATTCTCATCAATTAACATCAATTACAAGTGAGAATAATCTGCTCACCTTTCCTTTCCATGACTGCCAAAAGTTACACCCAATAATTATTCAAGTAATTCTTTCAATTTTTCAACCAAACTACTACCCACAACCTCAACACAAGTTTTAATTAAGCAAGGTAAGAAAATGGACACTTACCTCTTGTTGGAGCTTGCTAAAACCTCACCAATCGTGCTTCTTTTTGCTGCCATAACACTTCCCAAGCTGTGTAGACTAAATTTAATGAAGGAAATCATGTGGAAAATGGCTTGAAAATGGATGCATGGAGCTTGGTTTAGGGACATCAATGGAGGTTTCTATGGGAGAGCAATATGGCTAATGAAAAAAATGAAGAAGAAGATGTAGTTTGTGCTGTCCAAAGGTGGCTTTATATGGCCACTAAATGTCCCACGTGGTGCTCCATTAAGTTAATTAAAAATTGGTTTAATTTAAGATTCCTTTTAATTGCACTTTTGCCCTCAACTTTCCTTAAATTACATTTTACCTTCAATTTCATTTTTCATTAAATTTTTAAAATGTAATACCACTTATTTTTCATGGACATTTAGGTCAAAAGTCCACTCTAGGTGTCAAATGATCAAAATGCCCCTTTTCGGTTTGCATTTCAAATTTTTCAAGAATAACCCATTTTTATCGTTTTCTCGATTTCCTGTTTTTCTTTGTACTAATTAATTAATTTTTCTTTGATATTTCTAATGGTATTTATACTTCAATAGGGGTCTATTTAAGTCCTAAAAATATTTTCCAGGGTTCCCCGCGGTCCAGGGCTAGTCAACGGTCCACGCCGCGACTTCCCGATGCGGTCACCCATCGCTAGGGTTCTCGACTCGCTTAACTTGGTTACATTTCTTTGCTATTATTTTTCCTTTGTTTTTCTTGTATTTTCTTTTCTTGTATTTCATTATTTTATGTCTCCTCAATCATAACGAAGTGCAGTTCTAAGCATCCTAGCTGTCCGGACAACAATGGTCGCCGGAATAGTAGAATGCACTACAGAATTTAGGGGTGTTACAATTCTCCCCCCCTTAAAATAAATTTCGTCCACGAAATTTTACCCAATAGCCATCTTACAATAGTCATACGTTTATTTTCTCCTTTCTATATGATCGTATAATCTTCTTTCCCTTGAATTTGTATAAGACTTTTAACAATCTAATACAACGTTTAATTTATTTGTATAACACCAATCTTCTCTTACTATTGTGTTGTCTAATATTTCGATTCATGTTCCTTCTTGAATGACCCTTGAGGTCATGTTAGAGTCATTTATCTAGTCATTGATCCTCTGACCATTCTTGTCCATAGTCTTCCTCACATTCGTAACATTTCTGTTAGTAGTATGCCCTAGAGCATATCATTTAGTATGTATCTTGTACATATTTTATTAATAAATGGCATTTCCACTTTTCTGTTTATATAATATATTTATGTGTAATAGAAAAGGTCCATTCATATTTTGTTAGAAATATTATTCTTAAGTTGTTAAGAATATGAGTGACAATATTTCTAGCACAAAGTATCATAAATAGGTTCACAATCGAGGATACTTCATAATAAGGACATGACTTATCTAGAAAGATTGTATTCATGTTTGTTCCCAAGTTATTTATATGAGATATAAATAAGATGGAATGGTGACTCTCATGCCATATGACAAACATGATAGGCACTTATAAATGATAAGTAGGTAACTAAAGACACTTATGACAAGCACATGGAGTTTACTCTTGTCAATGTTTTGTCATAATTCATATCGATGCATATAATCTTTAGACTGAGATAGCACAGCTTATCTTGTATATAGGTAGTTTGAGTTTGATAGCTTTCATACTTGTACTGTGTATGGGTATATGGGCATGTGTTGGCTCCTACTAGTTATATATGGAGGTAGGTGTTGATCAAGATGGAATCTGCTCTCTAAGTAAATAGAGATAAAATTCTATGTTCATTTAATTGTTCTTGATGTTTCAAGTTCTGGCCAGATAGATAGATTTATTCGTAAAAGAGTTTCGATGAGAAAATCTTTTAATCAAGAACTGGAATTAAAAGAGAACATAATATTCATAGCAAATGGAGTTTGACATAAACCATGACTCCTGCTTGAGTTGGGATTTTGTAACAGAGAGATTCTAGTGCATGGTAACATATGATTATAGGTTCATTTAAGGTAAATCTTATTACTAATTGGGTGGCCATGGCATGCTATGCTAGGTGTTAACCATGGTCTATGAGGTTCATAAAATGATTTAGAGAAATCATTTATGGTAAGAAAGAGTTCTGATGATATTAAGAGTTGATATCATGTCTCATTGCCAATTAGTGATGAGCCTAGTAAGTCACACACATACACAAGTTATCACCTATTTAAATATGATTTAATTAATTAATTAAAGAGTTTAATTGATTAATTAAATAGGTTTGGTTTGCAATTAAATTGCAAAGTCCCTAGCATGACTTGAAACCAAATCTAGATTATTGGATGTGTAGTATAAATTAAATTTATATTTAAAGTGTTTAAATATGAATTTAATTGATGAGAAATTAATTAATAGAGATTAATTAATTAATTTATATTTGATATAAATTAATTAGAAGAAGAAAATAATTATTTTGGGTTAAGAACTCAAAATTAAGACACAGGGGCATTTTGGTCATTTCACAGTGTGACACGTGGCACCATGAGATGGTGACACATGGCATAACACATAAGCTTGCCAAATGTTTTTTTAATCATGTAAGATGATTAAAATCAAGATTAAATATAGGTTTGACACTTGGCACAATGTGATTGGGTCACTTAAACCTAAAGCTAATCAAAAGGTGACATGTGGCTAGGGTTTAATGTGTTAACCTAGCTATTTAAGTGTGGTTATGAAAAGAAAAAATAACTAGCAGCCTCTCCTCTCATTTGTCACGCCACTTTGAGCCTCTCCAGCTATTTCTCTTCATCTCTCATCAATTCAAAGTGATTAGCCATCAATCTCTTGAATTAAGAATGCTAGAAATTGTTTCTAGTGTCCTGTTTACATCTCTAATCTCTTAAAAGGCAGAACTTGAATTTCTAATTAATAGAAAAAGCTTTAGAGGCTGTTCAAGGGCTGCCATAGGTGTTCTTGGTGTGGACAAGCTAGAGGGACAACATTTGGTGTCCTGAAGACGAATCTCAAAGGCGCATACATGCTGCAAAGGCATCAAGAGGTTAGTGTAATCGTTCTTGATTTAATCTAGGGTTCTAAAATTAATCTGATTAATTTTAAAATCTTAAATGGCAAATACAGATCCAAAAACATATTAAAAGAGTTTTAATATGTTGTTTATCATTGAAATCAAATAGATAAAAATAAATATTGCATGGTGCATGTGACCTAAAGTAAATTTTTTGAATTCAATAGTATAATCTTGTGTTTTTCACTCTTCCGTTCCTTCAATTGGTATCAGAGCCACTATATTTGCCATTTAGATTGTTGATTATATGATTTAATTGTGTGATTTGATCATGAGATGATTGATTCATTGCTGGTTGGATCAAGAGGTGTGGCGGCACACATGGTGAAGCCACCATTGGTATGCAACAATGGTTCCATGGGTGGTTCAAGGTTTGGCTTTTAATTCTGCAATTGTTGTATGATCTAAGGCCTATTCTTTGACTAATTAAAGTGTTTAATTAGTAGTTTTAATCACACAATTAAATTATGATTCAAATCAGAATTTTAAAAATTGTTTGAATGTGATTCAAATCTGAATTTTAAAAGTTGTTTGAATGTGATTCAAATCTGAATTTTTAAAGTTGTTTGAATCATATTTAAATCTGATTTTTTAAAATTGATTCAATAAAATTCAGATCTGATTTTTTAAAAAATATTTGAATGTGATTCAAATATGATTATTTTAAAAATGTTTGAATGTGATTCAAATCTGAATTTTTGAAGTTGTTTGAATGTGATTCAAATCTGAATTTTTAAATTTGTTTGAATGAGATTCAAATCTGAATTTTTAAATTTATTTGAATCATATTCAAATCTAGATTTTTAAGTTGAATATGAGATATTCAATTTAATTTAAGTATGTATGTTTTATTTAATTGTTAAATAGTGATATGCATGATGGATGATCATGGACTATAAAAGACCAATGTGATTGGATTTATTTCTTTTATGTTTCTTTGGGATTGTAAATTAATTAATTTATTTTAATTTATTTTGGGCATGTATTATTAAGTTTGTAATATTTTTGGGTTGTAATTTCATTTATTTAAGTTCTTGTAAATTCGCCTTGGTATGCCAAGGATTACTATGTAATATTGGATTGCAAGAAGTTCAAGGAGGTCAAGAGCATTGGTGGGACCAGTGGGAGGAATTCAATATCAAGTGTTGATTATGTACTCCTTCAGCAACTCTTGTAAAATGAATGAATGAAATGCACCTAGGAATGCCCTGATTCAATTCTTGGTGGCTCAGAATTGAATCCCTTAGAAAGTCCATGATCATACCATATTTACTGCTTATCCATGAATGCATGAGATGTATGGGAATGTATGCAATTATATGATATATGCATGCTAAATGGATAATGTGCAAAGTGAGACCTTAATAGTAATAAGGATGGCTATAAAATCTTCCAAACAAATGATTAAGTTGGAAATGCTATAATTAAAGTAATTATAACATAAGCCCTCCATTGGGGCAATTATTTTAAGAAATTTTAAATAGTTGCATGAGATGCAATTAATTTAAGAGATTTTCTTAAGAATAATTGTTAAGCATGAGATGTTGTAAATATGTAAATGGTTTGGTGGCCAATATTAGATGTACCTGAGGACATTAAAATTATTTGCATAATTACTAACTCAATGGGATCAACTTAACTAATGCAAGATAAGTCAATAATGGATATACCTGAGATTTTGAGCATTAGGGGCTAGGTAAAGGATTGCACCTCACATGAGATGTGATGGGCAAGGAGTTGCTCACTTATAGTTTATTGTAATTCCAATAATGGATGTACCTGAGGATGATCAATAGAATTATAAGAATTCAATCACCCACTAGAAATCCATCCAACTAGGATTTCCGTTTTCTACTCTGGTAGTGTAGGATTCGCTAAGTTAGTGGGAGGACCAATTTGATTAAAAGACCATAATCATTTTGGTTAATTACATGATACATTTTCTAATTAATCTGGTTATTTTCTGCAGTTAATTTTCTGATAAAAATGAGCACAAAACAACCACCACCATCCAATATCCTTGCAAGCATACTTGATCACAACAGGTTGACAGGACCTAATCATCGATTGGCTAAGAAATTTGAAACTTGTCCTGAACCTTGAACATATAGGATATGTTCTAGATTCAAATGTTCCTGGTCCCTTACCTCCAGAGGCCACACAAGAGGAACATGAAACTTTGGACAAGTGGAAGGAGCATGATATGAGAGCTAAGTGTTACATGCTTGCTTCCATGAGTAATGAGTTACGAATAACATGAGAACATGCAGAGTGCGAGTGAGATCCTCCTTCACCTACAAGAGTTGTATGGTGAGCACAGCAGAATGCTAGGTATGAGATATCTAGACCTATTCCGTATGAGGATGTCCGAGGGATGTAATGTTGAGGATCATGTCCACAAGATGATTCGGCTGATTGAGCAGTTGGAACATCTTGACTTCAACATGGATTTCCAACTACAAACGGATTTGATCCTTCAGTCCCTTCCTGAGTCTTTTGGGAATTTTGTAACAAATTTCCATATGACTAAACAGGAATGCACCTTAGCTGGTTTACTCAACATGCTAGTTATTGCCCAAAAGAATATGCCAGGCAATAAAGGAAAAGAGGTAGCTTTGGTTGCATCTTCTTCTGCTGGAAAGTCCAACAAGAAGAAGGGCAATAAGAAAAAGAAACCTCATATTCCTGGTCCTTCCAAGAAAATAGCTAAACAGAAAAGGAAGACTAAAGCTGATGGAGGCAAAATAAAGTGTTTCCATTGCCAATAGGAAAGTGTTTCCATTGCCAGTAAGAAAGTGTTTCCACTGGCCAGAGTATAGCAATCTAAATGAATGCAATGCCGTGGTGAAAACCAACTCAAGTTCAAAATATATTTGGCAATTAAGGTTATGTCATGTTGCAGAAGATAGGATTGCAAAATTGGAGAAAATGGGAATTTTATCCTTATTGGACTCTGAGCCTACTCCAACTTGTGAATCTTGCCTTCAGGGCAAAATGACTAGATCACCCTTTGTTGGACAGGGGCTAAGAGCTGAAAATATTTTGGAGCTAATACATAGTGATGTATGTGGTCCATTTAAAGAAATGGCTAGAGGGGGCTTTCATTATTTTATTACCTTTACTGATGATAAATCAAGGTTTGGGTATTTGTATTTGATGAAATACAAACATGAATCTTTTGAAAAGTTCAAAGAATTTAAATCTGAAGTAGAAAATCAAACAGGAAAGAATATTAAAGCTCTTCGATCAGATCGTGGAGGTGAATATTTGAGTAATCGAATTTGATGAATACTTGAGAGAGCATGGCATTGTTTCTCACCGACTCTCCAGAACACCACAACCGAATGGTGTATCCGAAAGGAGAAATCGTACTTATTGGATATGGTACGTAGTATGATGAGCTATACCGATATGCCAATCTCCTTTGGGGATTTGCATTAGAATCACTTTGTATATTCGAATAGGATTCCATCAAAATCAGTTTCTTCCACACCTTATGAGATATGGCATGGAAGAAAACCAAGTCTTAAGCATGTTAAGATTTGGGGTTGTCCAAATTTATATCAAAAAGTCAACACCGATAAATTAGAGACCAGATCGTAAAAGGTCGATTTGTTGGATATCCAAAAGATAGTTTTGGATATTATTTTTATTTGCCTACTTCACAAAAGGTTGTGATAAGTAGAGATGCCACATTTCTTGAACAACGCTTTGTTCAAGAAGGAGGCAAAGGAAGGCAAATAGAGTTAGAATTGGAGAATTCGACCAACCAATGCATCGATGGATATAAATCCATCTAGTCAACCTATACCCATTAATGAAACATCTACACTGCTCCTCGTAGAACAACTGTGGTATCTCACCCACCGGTGAGATATGGTTTTCTTCATGAAGAAGAACAAGAGTTGTCTACTCATGAAGAAGTAGATCATGAAGATGATCCACTTACCTATGAAGAAGCTATATCAGATATAGACTCTTCAAAATGGATTGATGCTATGAAATCCGAGATTGATTCCAAGTATAAGAATCAAGTTTGGGATCTTGTTGACCCACCTGAAGGTATTGTACCTATAGGGAACAAATGGGTTTTCAAGAAGAAAATTGGTTCTGATGGAAAGGTAGAGACCTATAAGGCAAGGCTAGTAGCGAAAGGGTTTAGCCAAAGGCAAGGAATAGACTATGAGGAGACTTTCTACTTTGTTGCCATGCTTAAATCAATTAGGATTTTATTAGCAATAGCTGCATACTATGATTATGAGATTTGGCAGATGGATGTCAAAAAAGCTTTTCTCAATGGATACATTGAAGAAAACATTTTCATGGAACAACCTAAGGGTTTTGAATCCCAAAATGGTTCCAAGGTATGCAAGCTAAAGCGATCCATTTATGGGTTGAAACAAGCTTCGAGGAGTTGGAACATCCGTTTTGATGAAGCCATTAAATCCTTTGGTTTTATCAAAAATGAGGATGAGCCTTGGATATATAAGAAGGTTAGTGACAGTGCTATCACTTTCCTTGTCTTATATGTGGATGACATACTGTTGATGGGTAATGACACAGGTATGTTGACGACTATAAAGGTATGGTTGTCAAATACATTCTCCATGAAAGACTTAGGGGAGGTAACCTATAGAGATAGAGCGAAACAAATAATTGGTTTATCCCAAAGTCTATACTTGGAAAAGGTGTTAAAGAGGTTTAACATGCTTGATTCCAAGAGAGGATTGTTACCAGTGAGACATGGTATCCATCTTTCTAAAGAGATGTCTCCAAAGACACCAAGAAAGAGATAAGATGGCCAGATTCCATGTGCTTGGCTATTGGAAGTTTAATGTATGCAATGTTGTGTACTAGGCCGATATCGCATATGTCGTTAGTTTGACTAGCGGTATCAATCCAATCCAGTTTAGAACATCGATAGCGATCAAGAATATCCTTAAGTACTTGAGAAGAACTAAGGATTTATTCTTGATTTATGGAGGTGGAGACTTGCAATTAGATGGTTATACGATTCGACTTCCAATCGATATCGATGATAGAAAGTCTACCGGATATGTGTTCATTTGTAATGGAGGTGCGATCGGTTGGAAGAGTTCCAAACAGAGCACGATTGCAGATTCCACTCATCGAGGTGAATATATTGTCGCATCGATGTCGCAAAAGAAGTCGCTTTTGGATAAAGAAGTTCGTGATGTAACTTACAGAGTTCCTTCCATTGAGTCGCTAGTTCCACTACAATCGTGACAATAATGGAGCGATACAAAGTGCTAAGGAACCAAGGTCTCACCCAAAATCCAAACACATAGAAAGGCACTACCACATTATCGAGATATAGTTGGGCAAGGCGATTTAGCCATGCAGAAATAGCATCGGTGAAAATCCGGTGATCCATTCACTAAGCCTATGTCACAGACTTAGTTAGACCGACATCTTGAGAAGATAGGTCTAAGATATTGTAATGAATGGCTCTAGTGCTAGTGGGAGATTGTTAGTAGTATGCCCTAGAGCATATCATTTAGTATGTATCTTGTACATAATTTATTAATAAATGGCATTTCCACTTTTCTGTTTATATAATATATTTATGTGTAATAGAAAAGGTCCATTCATATTTTGTTAGAAATATTATTCTTAAGTTGTTAAGAATATGAGTGACAATATTTCTTGCACAAAGTATCATAAATAGGTTCACAATCGAGGATACTTCATAATAAGGACATGACTTATCCAGAAAGATTGTATTCATGTTTGTTCCCAAGTTATTTATATGAGATATAAATAAGATGGAATGGTGAGTCTCATGCCATATGACAAACATGATAGGCACTTATAAATGATAAGTAGGCCGAACCAGTGACACTTATAACAAGCACATGGAGTTTACTCTTGTCAATGTTTTGTCATAATTCATATCAGTGCATATAATCTTTAGACCTGAGATAGCACAGTTTTCTTGTATATAGGTAGTTTGAGTTTGATACTGCTTTCATACTTGTACTGTGTATGGGTATATGGGCATGTATTGGCTCCTACTAGTTATATATGGAGGTAGGTGTTGATCAAGATGGAATCTGTTCCTCTAAGTAAATAGAGATAAAATCCTATGTTCATTTAATTGTTCTTGATGTTTCAAGTTCCTGGCCAGGACAGATAGATTTATTCAGAAAAGAGTTTCTGATGAGAAAATCTTTTTAATCAAGAACTGGAATTAAAAGAGAACATAATATTCATAGCAAATGGAGTTTGACATAAACCATGACTCCAGCTTGAGTTGGGATTTTGTAACAGAGAGATTCTAGTGCATGGTAACATATGATTATAGGTTCATTTAAGGTAAATCTTATTACTAATTGGGTGGCCATGGCATGCTATGCTAGGTGTTAACTATGGTCTATGAGGTTCATAAAATGATTTAGAGAAATCATTTATGGTAAGAAAGAGTTCTGATGATATTAAGAGTTGATATCATGTCTCATTGCCAATTAGTGATGAGCCTAGTAAGTCACACACATACACAAGTTATCACCTATTTAAATATGATTTAATTAATTAATTAAAGAGTTTAATTGATTAATTAAATAGGTTTGGTTTGCAATTAAATTGCAAAGTCCCTAGCGTGACTTGAAACCAAATCTAGATTATTGGATGTGTAGTATAAATTAAATTTATATTTAAAGTGTTTAAATATGAATTTAATTAATGAGAAATTAATTAATAGAGATTAATTAATTAATTAATATTTGATATAAATTAATTAGAAGAAGAAAATAATTATTTTGGGTTAAGAACTCAAAATTAAGACACAGGTGCATTTTGGTCATTTCACAGTGTGACACGTGGCACCATGAGATGGTGACACGTGGCACCATGAGATGGTGACACATGGCATAACACATAAGCTTGCCAAATGTTTTTTTTTAATCATGTAAGATGATTAAAATCAAGATTAAATATAGGTTTGACACTTGGCACAATGTGATTGGGTCACTTAAACCTAGAGCTAATCAAAAGGTGACATGTGGCTAGGGTTTAATGTGTTAACCTAGCTATTTAAGTGTGGTTATGAAAAGAAAAAATAACCAGCAGCCTCTCCTCTCATTTGTCACGCCACTTTGAGCCCCTCCAGCTATTTCTCTTCATCTCTCATCAATTCAAAGTGATTAGCCATCAATCTCTTGAATTAAGAACGCTAGAAATTGTTTCTAGTGTCCTGTTTACATCTCTAATCTCTTAAAAGGCAGAACTTGAATTTCTAATTAATAGAAAAAGCTTTAGAGGCTGTTCAAGGGCTGCCATAGGTGTTCTTGGTGTGGACAAGCTAGAGGGACAACATTTGGTGTCCTGAAGACGAATCTCAAAGGCGCAGACACGCTGCAGTGCATCAAGAGGTTAGTGTAATCGTTCTTGATTTAATCTAGGGTTCTAAAATTAATATGATTAATTTTAAAATCTTAAATGGCAAATACAGATCCAAAAAACATATTAAAAGAGTTTTAATATGTTGTTTATCATTGAAATCAAATAGATAAAAATAAATCTTGCATGGTGCATGTGACCCTAGGCGAAATTTTTTTGAATTCAATGGTATAATCTTGTGTTTTTCACGCTTCCGTTCCTTCAATTTCTTTGTTATATCTGAACCAACTGTTTGAATTTTTACGTCCATAACTCTTTTTATCTTTCAATATTCTATAACTTACTTCCTTTTGTACTGAACTATAACCTTTCGATAATCTAACTTTTGAGTTTTAGATCCCTAAGTAGGATTTTCAAACTTATTTCTAACAATTAAATTTCATTCGGCATAACTATACTAAAATGTATGCCGTTGGCAACTATTCTCATCTAGGTGTACTATCGGGTAGTACGTAGCTCTACACAATAATCTCAAGTTAGTACTGTAATCTGCAGCTTACAGTATAAACATCAAGAACATTACATAGTTACTACGATACATTCCAATAGATTAAACTTTCCTATCTTTTATCCTTTTCAAATTCACTGATATCCGAACTTATTCTGATTACAATATCCATTAGCAATTACTAACAGTAACATCCTTGCCCTCATTTAGAGCAATTCCATTACTGCATCTTACTTTTACGTCCTCTTGCCTTACATTAAGTAGGCTCGCCAATTAGCTTTATAATTTATGGTGTGTTAGAAAATACTTGTCGTCGATAAACTTTTCTAAAACTAATTTCACTTATTATCACAATCCTTATCCTAAAGGACTAATCACTAATGCATCAAAATTTATTCCCCTGTAAAGGAATAACAATAGAACATATAATTCTAACACTAACATAAAAGTATGCAGACTCCAGGTCTAACAATACATAAACAAAGAGTGCCATCCTTCTTCTTAACAAACAATACTGGCGCTCCCCATGATGACACACTAGGGCGGATAAAGCCCTTTTCAAGTAATTCTTGCAACTGTACCTTCAACTCCTTCAACTCTGCTGGTGCCATTTTATATGGTGTTATGGAGATTGGATCCACACCAGGCATAACATTAATTTCAAACTGCACCTCTCTTCCCGGAGGTAATCCTGGCAATTCATTAGGAAACACATCTAGAAAGTCATATACTGTAGGGATGTCCCTCAATGCTGGACTCCCCACTTGGGTGTCTACCACATGTGCCAAGTATGCTTCACACCCCTTTCTAATCATTTTTTTGGCTAGTGCAGCCGAAATGATGTTTGATGGCAATAGCTGCCTTTCCCCACGTATTACTAAATCACTGTACTGAGGGAGACCGAAAGTGACTATCTTCAGCCTACAGTCAATCATAGTATGATGCCTAGCTAACCAATCCATGCCCAAGATGATATCATAATCTCTGAAGGGCATTTCAATGAAATCAGACAGAAAAGTGTCTCCTTGGATCACTAAAGGACAATTTCTATACATTCTATTAACCCTGACCTCCTGTCCTAGCGGACTTGTTACTAGCACCTCAAAGTCCATTTTTATACGTGGAATAGCAATGCAATCAATGATGCTAGCACTCACATAAGAATGGGTAGAACTCGGATTAAATAACACAAACACATCCTGATTAAAAGTTGAGAAGGTACCAACCACAACATCAGATGTCTCGGCCTCTTCTCTCTGTCTCATTGCATAGATTCTGACTAGAGCACTGTCTTGCTCTGAATGTTTCACTGTGCCTTGGCTGCCTGCTGGGCTACCTCTACCCCTGTCTCTACCTCTGTTGGGTGGTTGTGAACCTCTGGTGACAGGGCTCTGAACTAACCCTTCAGCAGTAGTAGAAGGTGGTCCAACTCTACGGGCACGGGTGCAGTCCTTGGCAAAGTGTCATATGCCTCCATAGTTATAACAGGCTCTTATGGCCTTGTAGCACATCCCACCATGATTTCTACCACAAGTTTCACATTGGCGGGGAGGGTAGGAACTTCTAGTTGTTCGACGACTGGACCTTGGTGGTCTCTGCCTTGATGATCCACCTCTGTTATATCCCTGAGCTCGGGGCTCCTCAAATTCTTTTCTCTATCTCAATTTACTGCTTGAGCTCTGACCCATAGGTTTCTCCCTCTTCTCTATTTCATGTTGCCCTTGTGGGGGTTGGGTCTGTACTTGGGCTTGGTCTGACAGATTATCAACCATTTGCTGAAAGAAAGTGGCCATTTGCTGGGCCATTTGTGCAATAATTTGTACCTGTAAAACTGGTACAGTCGAGCCTTCGACACTTTATGGAGTTGGGGCCTCAACTTATACCTCAGCCTCTATCGATTGATCGACTAAATGATCACCCTCTTCCATAGTCAATTCGAGGATCTTAGACCTCTCGAACAATTAACATAAGGAGATTTCCTCCCGTTAGTGCATATTTATAGTGTAATGTACTGTATGTATCAAACAATGACATTGAGCAGTTGTACTATGAATAAAGAATATTCAAATTATAGGTGAAAACAGAATTTAAAAACTCTCTCTGATACCACTAAAACATGTCACACCCTACCTCTCTGTAAGGCATAACATGATCCCATAGTATACCTAATGAATTACCAACTTCGTCTACTAATAACCCATTAAATACACTAAAAGGGATTTTAAAACTTTTCTTACTTCTTTTTACAGTGGTGAGCACAATTTACAGGTGTTAAAAACTTTTTGAACTGAAGTGAAATAGCTAACACACTAACACATTTAGACTATTAGTGACTTCTGTAAAAATTTTGGCAGAGTGCCATCTGTATTTTGGATAAAACGGTTCTTCAAAAAACTTGTAAAAAGTACTTCAATATTTTTCTCAATCTCAAACTCTAACATAATTCAACACAAATCCACAATAATTTTTCAAAGACTGAGATAAAAGAAATATAATACAATTTTTTACAAGTCAAAATACTCATAATTTACTTTACAACTTCAATGTACAATTTTAATTTACAACTGCTCAAAACCAAGAACAATATAAACATACAGTGAACATAAATTATAGTACAAAATGCAAAATGTGGTATACTCAATATACCCGATGATCTCTCAGTGTTGCCCTAGCAGCCTAGTCTGCTACCCTGTCAATCTGTCTACCTGCGACAGCAATGGAAAGCTATCGCTGAGACAATGTCTCAGTGGTGCACAACATTAACCAAATACAACTTTAAATCACAATTCATAAATCATATAAATGATGGATACATAAAACCATAGTTAAATTCAAGACAATGAATGTCGTAAGGAATTTAACATAATATCACAATAAATCTCAGTAATCAAAATGTAGTTAAATTCAAAAGATAGTGAATGTCAATAAGAATTTAAACTCCATTTCACAAATTATCAAAGCTCATAATAACACAATTTAGTCGAATAATTTAAGAACACAGTGTTGCCAATTCATTCACAACTTAAGCCATGACACAAATTTTCGATCAATGCCGCGTTGTACACCACGACAAAGCAATCACGACCCCACTAATCAAAATCAATGAGGAAGGAAGCTAGCTATATAATGAGTACTCATCCGATCACCTCAACTGGTAAACCAGATAGGGAAAAAAAATAAACGATCACGACTCCATAAATGGAGAAGGAAAATAAACGATCGCAACCCCATAAATGGAGAAGGAATGATATGATACTGTCATGCTAAGTGTGTAACACTCCTAAGTTCGGTAGTGTGTTCTACTGTTCCGGTGACCAGTGTTGTCCGAACAGTTAGAATGCTTAGAACTACACTTCGATATGAGTGAGGAGACATAAAATAATGAAATACAAGAAAAGAAAATACAAGAAAAATAAAGGAAAAATAATAGTAAAGAAATGCAACTAAGTTAAGCGAGCCGAGAACCCTAGTGATTGGTGACCGCACCGGGAAGTCACGGCATGGACCGTTGACTAGCCCTGGACCGCGGGGAACCCTGGAAAATATTTTTAAGACTTAAAGAGACACCTATTGAAGTATAAATATCATAAGAAATATTAAAGAAAAATTAAATAATTAGTACAAAGAAAAGTGAGAAATCGAAAAACGGACAAAACCCGGTGTTACCGAAAAATCGGGAATGCAACCCGAACAGGGGCATTGTGGTCATTTAACACCCCAAGTTGTCTTTTGACCTAAATGTCCATTAAAAATAAATAATATTACACTTGGAAAATATAATGAAAAAATTAATTTAGTGGTACCTAATGTAAATAACAAAAATGGAGTGTAAATGGAGTAATTATCACTTAAAACTTATTAAATGATTATCCTAGCATGAGTGGAGCACTATGGGAATTAAAAATTCACTAAGTGGGCAGATTACTCCACTAATGTCAACTTTGGGAATATTATTTGGAACTTATTGTATTGCCAACTTTGCAAATGGAAATTTTGAGATAAAATGTGATTTATGGTTTGTATGAAATATTGTGATTTGAAATTGTTTTGATTCACATTTGGCATGACATTGTGATATATTCCTCCCTCTTTGACCTATCAGTCTGGGGTGAGTGTGATTATGTTTCTCCCTCTTTGACTTGCCAGTCTGAGGTGAGTGTGGATGAGTACTCATTATTCAGCTAGCTTCCTCCCTCATTGATTTCGATTATCGAGGTGAGTGTGTCTTGTCGTGGTGTACAACACGGCATGTGTGGAAAAATTGTGTCATGGCCTAAATTATGTTATCGATTGGCAACATTGTATTATTCAGTTATTTGATCGAATTGTGTTATTGATTTGCAAAACGGTATTATTCAATTACTTGATCAAATTTGTGTTAGGTGAATTTTGTAAATTGTGAAATGGAATTGTGAATCATTTGATTTGTGAACTGTCAATAAAAGATTTATATATTGCATTTCAAATTGTTATTGTGCACCACTGAGTAAATTTTACTCAGCGATAGCTTTCATTCTTTGCCGCAGTAGACAGATCGCGTAGGCAGACTAGGCTACTAGTACATTCAGCGAAAAATCATCGGGTATATTGAGTATACCATATTCTGCATTTTATATTGTAATGTATGTTCACTGTATGTATATAATGTTCTTGGTTTTGAGCAGTTGTAAATTAAAATTGTAAATTAAAGTTGTAAAATAAATTATGAGTTATTTGGACTTGTAAAAATTGTATTATATTTCTTGTATCTCAGTCTTTGAAAAATTATTGTGGATTTGTGTTGAATTATGCTAGAGTTTGAGATTGAGAAAAATATTAAAGTGCTTTTTATAGGTTTTTGAAGAACTGTTTTATCCAAATTACGGAGGGCACTCTGCCAAAATTTTTTTTTACAGAAATTACTAATTGTCTAAATGTTTTAGTTAATTCACCTCAGTTCAAAAAGGTTTTTAACACCTGTAAATAGTGCTCACCACTGTAAAAGAAGTAAGAAAAGTTTTTGAAAATCCCTTGTAGTGTATTTAATGGGTTATCAGTAGGCGAAGTTGGTAATTCATTAGGTATACTACGGGATCATGTTATGCCTTACAGAGGGGTAGGGTGTGACATGTTTTAGTGGTATCAGAGCTAGTTTTTTTAAATTCTGTTTTCACATGTTACTTGAATATTCTTTCTTCATAGTACAACTGCTCAATATCATTATTTTTAAGACTTAAAGAGACACCTATTGAAGTATAAATATCATAAGAAATATTAAAGAAAAATTAAATAATTAGTACAAAGAAAAGTGAGAAATCGAAAAACGGACAAAACTCGGTGTTACCGAAAAATTGGGAATGCAACCCGAACAGGGGCATTGTGGTCATTTGACACCCCGAGTTGTCTTTTGACCTAAATGTCCATTAAAAATAAATAATATTACTGTAACACCCTCCCTGTAGCAACTCCGTACATTCTACTGTTCCGGTGACTGGTGTCGGTCCGGACAGCTAGAACGTCCGAAAAAATATCTAAATTAAAGTCAGGAACCAAAATTAACTCAAATATTAGTAAGCAAAATTTAGTAAAAATTTTAGAAATAAAATACAAACAAGTTAAACGAGCCGGTGCCCTAGCAATGGGTAACCCAAAGGGAAGTTGCGGTTCTCGCAACTAGGAGCCCTAGACCCGAGAGAAAATTCATAAAATAATTTTTGAGACTCCAGAGAAGGGTCATTGAGGTCCCTATAGCATTAGAATGCCAAGAAAATACCTAGAAAAATTTTTTAATCGGTACAGACAATTTTGACCCGTTAAGCCAAACGGAGGGCATTTTGGTCATTTCGCCTTCAGAGGTGATTTTTGGCCGACTTGTCCAATTGAGTAAATAATTATTATGACATAAAATATGAATTAATATTGATGACAAACTAATTTAAAGTTAGTAGAAAAGAAAAGAAAAGAAAAGAAATTGAATGAAAACTTGAATTATGACATCATAATGATGTCATCAAAAAGGCCTCCACCAATCACACTTTAACAAGCACTCTTAAACCACTTAAAAAGGAAAGAAATGAGTTAAAAATTAAACAAATTTTCTGCTCTTCTTCTCCAAATTTCGCAGCCCTCTCCCTCACCTCTCTCAACCTCCATGAAAGCCTCCTTGTAAGCTTGATTTCTCCCTTCATCCCACCATAAAACCCCACCTTCCTTTCACAAAAATTGGTCATCACAATTTGTGCAATACTTGGGCAGCAAAAAGAAGTGAAAATAAAGAAGTTTTTTCAAGCTTGGATTGGCATACAGCAAGGTTAGTGCACATATATACTTAAATCTCCTTTATTCCATGTTAAAGCCTTAAAGTGAGTAAGAATTTGTAACTTAAATGAATGAAATTTATGTTTATGCATGCCTTGAATTTCGGCAGCCCTAAGGAAGGAACAATGATGGAGTGTTTTTGATGGTTTTAATGGACTTATAATGAATTAGAGATTATGTTTAAGCTATATATCTACATAGATAATGAATTAGTGTGCTTAACTAAGGTGTATGGGTAAATTGAAATGGAAACTAGGGTTTTGAGGGTGAAAATGTGGACTTGGCTTATGAAATTGTTAAACGACATTCTAATGGTCAATTAGCGACCATTTGAGGAAATTTGACCATAATATGGACTGAAAAATAGCATGGCAAAGTGAATGACTATGCTGCCTAGGGACAGCAGCAATGGACTGAGATTTCAGTCCAATTACACAGCCATAACTTTGGCTGTGTTGGTCCAATTGGTGTTTGGCTAATTGGGCATGAAACTAGGCTTATAATGGCACATTTTTGCTGAAGAAACCATGCCCAAAAGACCAAAGCAAGAGGACCAAAAGTTGGCCCAAATCCGGATACCCTGCAACAGCACCTGCAGAAATGACCAAATGAACAGTAACTGTTCATTTGGCCATAACTGACTGTAGATTTGGTCAATTGACCTGAAATTTTTACAGCAACAAGTTAAGACATATACAAACAACTTTCATGAAGGAACCTACCCCAAATTATGACCAGAACCAATTCAAAAATGCAATCACAGTCACTGTTCATGTTACTGTAGATATGGTAATTCTGCAGTTTTGTCAATCCGGCCAGCTGTGGTCTTTGAGCCATATCTGGAGCTACAAAACTCCAAATGGAGTGATTCAAAAAAGGAAATTCAACTAGACAAAATAAGGAACAACTTTCATGTTTGCCATTTCTTCAAATTCCCACTGCAACTGTGCTTAATGGAACAGTAAACTTAAGCTTCAAAAACTGAAATTTCTGCCCTCTTAGATTTAAGTTTAGAAATTGTAATGGTGACCAATTCCAACAAGTTTTAAAAGCAAAATGTGGTATGTTGGGAGTGCCAAAGCCAATGTGCATATTTTCTATCCAAAAGTCACCATTTTTGTTGACCAATGAGGTGAATAGTGACACCAAAAATTGAAATTCATAAATTGAAGAATTTAAAAGTTTCAAATGCCCTAGTATACCTAACAAGATTGGTTTGGATAGTTTGGCATGCCAATAGGGTTCAGTTAGCAGTACTGCACATGGCAATATGCCATTTCGTGATTTTATGGCTTTTAGCCATTCTGACCTTGCATTGAGACTTGGCCTTGTGCCTGATATTATTTACAGCTTGTTAGCTGTTCTGTTGCACACCGGGAGATGCATATGTGACCGATGGTGTGACGGCCCGAGGTACTTGATACCCAGTGCCAGTTTACCCGTTTATCCAGTCCAGTCATCTAGTGTAGGTTACTTGGGGCAACCAAATGAATAAAAGTGGACAAAGTTAATGAAATAATGGATATACCAATACCAAATAAAGAAATCATACACATTCTATACATACTTACTTTCTGCTATTTCTTTTATTATATTATTGCACCACTAAGCATTATTGCTTAGCGCGTTTCTTTTGCCACGCGTAGGTACTGGAGATACAGATCGTGAGCCCAGTAGACCACAGACTGGGTGAGTCCATCCTGCAGTTCTGCACAGTGTCCGTGTCACCTCAACTTCTGCAGTGCATTGGTAGGACACTAGGTGTCATTTTGATATTTTGTAGCTAATTTTTACTTTCTCATATGTATTTGAACTTATGTAATGTATTTTGATGTTCATGTAAATAATGAAAGTTATGGTTATGAATGCAAAATTTAAGCATTTATTTATTGTTGTATATGAGCATTATGAGAAATGGATGTTTGAGAAATGAAAAGGTTGTTGAGAACCGAAATTGAAAATTGTTGAGATTTTGGATATTGGAGTTTGAGATGATTGAATACAAATATTGGAAGTGTTTTTAACAGTTCAAGAACTGCTTTCTCCATTTTTAGCCAGATCACGGATTTTCTTTAAAATTTTCAGAACCTCAAATAAATGATAATTTCAATAAATGACTTAAATAAATTATATTTCACAAGTTATATTCAAAATTATGATGAAAATTAATTAGGATAAAATAGAGTGTGCCGGTACACCGTGTGGCATAGCTTGCTCGGCTACACTGTAGTCGGGTAAGGGGTGTCACAATTACACTTGGAAAATATAATGAAAAAATTAATTTAGTGGTACCTAATGTAAATAACATAAATGGAGTGTAAATGGAGTAATTATCACTTAAAACTTATTAAATGATTATCCTAGCATGAGTGGAGCACTATGGGAATTAAAAATTCACTAAGTGGGCAGATTACTCCACTAATATCTTCTTATTCCTCTCAAATCCTCACTTTGTCGAATTGAATTTTCTCTCCATTGTCCACCATGGCCACTCCTTGCATGCAAGCTCCACTCCTAATGATCAAGCCACAATTTCTCCAATTGTTCTTCATTAAACTTGTTCTACACATCATGGGCAGCATGTAGGATGCAAGAAAAAGAAGTTTTGGTGAAGATTTAAGAAGTCTCATCCAGGTAAGTTTGAGTTTTTGAATATTGGTTTGTTAAAGTTTGTAAGCATGTTATGGGTGTTTGAATTATGAAGAAATTTTTGAGGTTTGATGTTGAATGGGAATGTGTAATTTTGGCAGCCATGGAAATACCTTGAAGGCAGGTTATTTGTGCTTGTAAATGGTGAATTAAATGATTGATTAAATGTATATTGTGTAGGAAATTATTTAGGTGATGTATACTTAGTATATGTAAATGTAAAATGAAATTTAAAGCTTTGAAAGTAATGGAATGTAAGTGTACCATTGAGGCAGTTTGCTAACCCTTGAAGAATGTTGGAATTCATGCTTGGTTTATGGAATAATGATGTTAAAATGTGTTGGTTGTTATGGCAGTTTGAATGTATGTATAATGGTGTGAAGGTTGGACATGTGAATGAGCTTGGTTATGGAGTTAAATTGTTGTAAATTTAGTTGGGCAAATTCTGCACTTGTTGGTGCACATTGAATGTAATTGTAAGCTGCCAAAATGACCTATAATGTGTTGTGAATTATGTTTAGGTCATGGTACAACCAGAATTAGTTTGAATGTTAAGTTTGGTGAGTGTTAAAAGTGATGTTTGATATGTATGCAAGAATTACAATAAGGCAGTTTGTGTTTTAGGCCTATAACTTTAAGTGTGTGGCTCCAATTGGTATGAGACCAATTGGAGGTGAAACTAGGCACAAAATGTGCCAACTTTCATGAAGGAAGCTTGCCAAAATTCTGCTTGCAAGGTAGCTTGAAAAATGACCAAATCCGGATTAAGTGCAAATGAGGCCTGAAAATTGACCATTTGGGCAGCAGTTAGTGTTTAGGCCATAACTCACTCAAAACAGATCCAATTGACCTGAAATTTTAACCATGAATAGTTAAGACCCATATCTACAAGTCTTATGAAGACACCAAAGCCCAGAAATGACCATAAGTAAGTCAAACAGCTTGCACAAGTTCGGGTCCAAAAACTGGCCGAACCTAAAATCACCTAAAGTGACCTAAAATGACCAATTTTGGTGCAATTTGACCAGAAATAGTAAAATGAACATAACTTGGTCTACATAACTCAGAATGACCTGAAATTTTGCCCTGCGTGCAATAAGACATAGATCTACAAGTTTGTAGTTTTGACCGAAACTCGAAAACTGAGGGAACTAGGTCGTCCGGCTAGGTCAAACTAGTATTCCGGAATCCAGCAAATCGCAAGAAAATGCAGTATACACGGAAATGAATTTGGTAACATGTACCAACCCTAAAAGACTATCGAATGTGACATATTAATGACATTAAAACCTAATTTACCTAGAATGTACCAAGGGTCGACATAGTAGGTTGACTAAGCGAATAAATGAATTCAGTGAATTAATTATCAAGCATTATCGTTAGAGACAGTTTAAATGAGTACTGAAACACTTCAAATTGTGTTTCACAGTTAGCAAAAACTCAGGGAGGGGAAGGAAACACTGAGTCAGAGCCAAGAGACAGTTATTAGAGGTTTGTGCATAATAAGTATTTCTTTTGAATTTTTCAAATGAAATAAATTATTATTATTTTTATGTTATTATTTTAAATTGTGTTTGTGCACAATAGCTATTTCTTCTGAATTTTTCAATTGAAATAAATTATGATTATTTTGTATGTTATTGTTTTAAATTGTGTCCGTGCACAATACTTTTATATTCACTGCTTTTACTAGCAAATTTATTTGGAGAAATGAGTTATGAATAATTTTTGATTGCTTTGTTTTTGGGAATATTATTTGGAACTTATTGTATTGCCAACTTTGCAAATGGAAATTTTGAGATAAAATGTGATTTATGGTTTGTATTATATATTGTGATTTGAAATTGTTTTGATTCACATTTGGCATGATACTGTGATATATTCCTCCCTCTTTGACCTATCAGTCTGGGGTGAGTGTGATTATGTTCCTCCCTCTTTGACTTGCCAGTCTGAGGTGAGTGTGGATGAGTACTCATTATTCAGCTAGCTTCCTCCCTCATTGATTTCGATTATCGGGGTGAGTGTGCCTTGTCGTGGTGTACAACACGGCATGTGTGGAAAAATTGTGTCATGGCCTAAATTATGTTATCGATTGGCAACATTGTATTATTCAGTTATTTGATCGAATTGTGTTATTGATTTGCAAAACGGTATTATTCAATTACTTGATCAAATTTGTGTTAGGTGAATTTTGTAAATTGTGAAATGGAATTGTGAATCATTTGACTTGTGAACTGTCAATAAAAGATTTGTATATCGCATTTCAAATTGTTATTGTGCACCACTGAGTAAATTTTACTTAGTGATAGCTTTTCATTGCTGTCGCAGGTAGACAGACTGACAGGGCAGCAGACTAGGCTGCTAGTACATTCAGCGAGAAATCATCGGGTATATTGAGTATACCATATTCTGCATTTTATATTGTAATGTATGTTCACTGTATGTATATAGTGTTCTTAGTTTTGAGCAGTTGTAAATTAAAATTGTAAATTAAAGTTGTAAAATAAATTATGAGTTATTTGGACTTGTAAAAATTATATTATATTTCTTGTATCTCAGTCTTTGAAAAATTATTGTGGATTTGTGTTGAATTATGCTAGAGTTTGAGATTGAGAAAAATATTAAAGTGCTTTTTACAGGTTTTTGAAGAACTGTTTTATCCAAATTACGGAGGGCACTCTGCTAAAATTTTTTTTACAAAAATTACTAATAGTCTAAATGTGTTAGTTAATTCACCTCAGTTCAAAAAGGTTTTTAACACCTGTAAATAGTGCTCACCACTGTAGAAGAAGTAAGAAAAGTTTTTGAAAATCTCTTGTAGTGTATTTAATGGGTTATCAGTAGGTGAAGTTAGTAATTCATTAGGTCTACTACGGGATCATGTTATGCCTTACAGAGGGGTAGGGTGTGACAAAGTGTGAACACAAAATCAATTCTAAACATTTTATTCAAATGATTCGTGAGAATCCAATAAATTTCCAAAGTCATAATTTCATTCACAAGATGGCAACACAATTCATAATTAACTTCAATTTTCACAAATCACACTAAATCAATTTTTCCACAGTTTCAGCCATTTACAATGTTTTTCAAGCAATAAGTATCCAATCAAACACATTTCCATAATTGAAAATAATAATATACAAATAGTCATATTTTATTTCAATTGAAAAATTCAAAAGAAATAACTGTTGTGCACAAACCTCTGATAACTGTCTCCTGGTCTTGACTCAGTGTTTCCCTCCCTTTCCCTGAGTCTTTGCTAACTGAGAAACACAAGTTGAAGTGTTTCAGTACTTAATTAAACTGTCTCTAATGATAATGCTTGATAAGTAATTCACTGAATGCTATTATTTGCTTAATCAACCTAATATATCGACCCTCGATGCATTCTAGGTAAGTTAGGTTTTAATGTTACTAATATGTCACATTTGATAGTCTTTTATGGTTGGTACATGTTACCAAATTCATTTCTACGTATCTTGCATTTTCTTGCAATTTGCTGGATTTCGGGATACTAGTTTGACCTAGCCGGATGACCTAGTTTCCTCGGTTTTCGAGTTTTGGTCAAAACTACAAACTTATAGATCTATGTCTTATTGCACGCGGGGCAAAATTTCAGGTCATTCCGAGTTATATAGACCAAGTTATTGTCATTTTACTATTGCTGGTCAAATTGCACTAAAATTGGTCATTTTAGGTCACTTTAGGTCATTTTAGGTTCGGCCAGTTTTTGGACCCGATCACACTCAATTGATCAAATCCATGTCTAACAACAATTTAATTGCTCAAACTTAATCCAACTAACCAAGATCAATAACATACATCTCATTGTTCTTAAATCAACATTAAATATACATGAATTTAAGGCCTTCCTAAGCACATCAAGGCTGCCCAATTTACACATACTTCAATCTCCCATATTGACTTCCTAACCTCATTTTCAATGCACAATTCACACATACACATGGTAATTAAGCTCTTTTACATTTAAGCACTTTAATCCCCACTAATTCTCATCAATTAACATCAATTACAAGTGAGAATAATCTGCTCACCTTTCCTTTCCATGGCTGCAAAAAGTTACACCCAATAATTATTCAAGTAATTCTTTCAATTTTTCAACCAAAATACTACCCACAACCTCAACACAAGTTTTAATTAAGCAAGGGAAGAAAATGGACACTTACCTCTTGTTTGAGCTTGCTAAAACCTCACCAATCGTGCTTCTTTTTGCTGCCATAACACTTCCCAAGCTGTGTAGACTAAATTTAATGAAGGAAATCATGTGGAAAATGGCTTGAAAATGGATGCATGGAGCTTGGTTTAGGGACATCAATGGAGGTTTCTATGGGAGAGCAATACGGCTAATGAAAAAGATGAAGAAGAAGATGCAGTTTGTGCTGTCCTAAGGTGGCTTTATATGGCCACTAAATGTCCCACGTGGTGCTCCATTAAGTTAATTAAAAATTGGTTTAATTTAAGATTTCTTTTAATTGCACTTTTGCCCTCAACTTTCCTTAAATTACATTTTATCTTCAATTTCATTTTTCATTAAATTTTTAAAATGTAATACCACTTATTTTTCATGGACATTTAGGTCAAAAGTCCACTCTAGGTGTCAAATGATCAAAATGCCCCTTTTCGGTTTGCATTTCAAATTTGTTGGTAACATTGATTTTTGTCGTTTTCTCGATTTTTCGTTTTTCTTTGTACTAATTAATTAATTTTTCTTTGATATTTCTAATAGTATTTATACTTCAATAGGGGTCTATTTAAGTCCTAAAAATATTTTTCAGGGTTCCCCGCGGTCCAGGGCTAGTCAACGGTCCACGCCGCGACTTCCCGGTGCGGTCACCCATCGCTAGGGTTCTCGACTCGCTTAACTTGATTACATTTCTTTGCTATTATTTTTCCTTTGTTTTTCTCGTATTTTCTTTTCTTGTATTTCATTATTTTATGTCTCCTCAATCATAACGAAGTGTAGTTCTAGGCATCCTAGCTGTCCGGACAACAAGGGTCACGGAACAATAGAACGCACTACTGAATTTAGGGGTGTTACATATGAAACTTGAGGATTTAATAGGTTATGAAAAATATTTGATAGGTGAATTGTTAAAATTTAGGGGAAACTCTTGTAGTTTCTCCATTTAACAAAAACAGATAAATTATTGTAAATTAATTTGTAAGAAATTGAAGGATAATAAATAATGTCACAAAGTTAGGTGCTACATTCACCAAATGTGACATCTCCTTCTTGGTTTCACTGTAGACTGTGTAAGGGGGTGTTACATCAGTTGCTCTTCATACACAATGATTTGATCTCTTTCCTCGAAATCATGATCGGCTCGAAAGTCTCCGTGACATCTGATAAACTCAAATTCATTGCTCAAAAGGTGAAATTATTCGCTTATACAGCATAGATCAAACTAGATCAGAATAAATGGTACTTCATCCACAGGAAGGGCCTTTTTCTTTAGTTTTGAGACTGTTGTCTTGCTTGGCCCAGCAACCTCCACCGTAATCGATACTTGGGATATTGCTCCCAAGTCACGACCACCGCCAGTCCTCACCTCTCTCTCACCGAAATCTGCCCTAGAGCTCTTTGTCCTATCTTCATCGGAGCTCCACAAATATTGTAGAGAATGGCTACTAACTGTCTCTTGGCTATCTCTCTTATTCATTTTAGAAAATAAATAGGAAAAGTAAATAAAAGGAAAAAATCTCTTACCTTAACTTTAAATCCTTCATCAGAGCACTTTGCCAAAGTCTCGACAGTAAGCAAAAATTTATGAACGAAAGCAACCAAAGAAACAGCAGTAGGCAGGAAAAGAAAAAAAAAATAACATTTCGGAGCAACATAGTATATATATAGCAAGAGATTTAATGCTGAAATTCAAACAGCCGCAGACAAATTTCCTCACGTTTCAGTTTCCTAAGGGAGGCATAATCAATATTCACCAGACCTCTAGGTGTCATCAATTTTTCCATAACCTAAAGATTCAAACTTAGGGGTTAGGGGGGAGTGGCACTAATGATATAGCAAGTCTAAAAATGAACTTCATAAGTTTAGATCAACCAAGACCAGGTCCGAACGCTATTCAAGTCCAAGCTCAAAGATGTTCTCTGCCTGGTGGTCTCTCCTAGTCTACACACCGAGATAGAGATTGACATCCTGGGAGATCAGATTGATTGCCAATCATGCCAGAAATCTCAACTGAGATCAAGAATTATAATTAATGTATGTTCCATTAAGTTATAAAAGGAAAATGCAAAGATCCAGCCGAGATTCCAGAAAGATTGCTATTCATATCCTTATAAAAATAGGTCCAAGGCATAGGACGAGGTAAGTTAACAAACTCTTTACAAAATTAAATTATATTTCCTTCATTTTCCTAGTTAGTTTCCTTCGTTGACTTGAGCGTCAGAGTGGCCACGAACTAGCTGCCGAGCCTCGCTTGTTTTCTTCTTCTCAGGTGACCCAAGGTCCAGTCAACAAGAGCAAATCATATATTCTGAAAATCCACAGTTGATCATGGAGGCTCATGTGAATATATTAGAGGACTCACACGTGAGAGTCTCCCCCAAATCTTACGAGGTGGAATATGATTCTGTCATTCAAGGATATATGTCTTTAACCTTGCTCCCTTTCTTTTTCTTGTTTCCTAATTGCAAAATTGAGTAGATTACCAATTGGGGCTTTTGGTTACGAGTTGTGATAATTTAGTTTTAATGCTTAATTTTGCTCGCATGAGATGCTTGCATGAATTGTTTGAATCCGGTAATTTTTTAATTTTTTTAAAAACTGCTAAAATTTGCTTCTTCCCCCTTCAATGCATTACATTTTCATCTTTGTACTTTCAAACTCAAATGAGTTAGTCCTTATATTTTCACTTAAAATAGTCAATCCTTATATTTTCAAATTCAAATAAGTTGAAATGAATTAATCCTTTTATCTGAAAATTTTATTTTTCCATCAAATACAAATAAAAATACGTTGAGCCTAATTAAATTACAGTTTAATCTAAGGTTTAATAAAACAGACAAGCCAATTTTTTAAAAAAAAATTATTTGGAAAAAGATTTACTTTCAAGAAATAGATGTGCCTTTTCAAAAAACTTTATTTTAAAGAATAATGTTTTGAGAAATTTTCAAAAAGTTTCACCATTGAAGGGAGTTAAACAATATTGAGGAGAAAAAAACTGAAATGCTAATGAAATAAATTATTATAAATTAATTAATTTAATTTTAAAAATATAAAAAACAAGTAATTTTTTTTAAGAAGCATTTGGTTCAACCATTAAATACAATTGATAGCAGATAGACATTTAAACAACTAAGTCAAGAGTTTAGTGAATTTAAAAAATAATAACTAATAGACAGCTGATAAGTATGCTATCAGCTCCAAATTAGAACGGTTCATGAACTACTTAATTGATTTTTATTATTTGACAAAAATAAGCCTCCATAAAAGTTATATAAATTAAATATGTCGTTTTTTTTTAACAACAATAAATTCAGCTATATACCCAGGTCTCATAATATGCTAGCTCTTATGCGACATGAGGATTTTATAACCAATTCTTCGCCATCAATCGTGATAAAGCAGACTTTGTACCTAGTTGATTTTTCATATATATATATATAATATATTCTTATTTATCATCTTACATATTAACAACAATTAAATTAAATATTTAACATAAATTAATTACTAATCATCAGCTAATAGAAATAACTATTATCTATTATTAATTATATTCAATAACTAAATTAAACAAATCCTAAACAATAATTGACTGTGATAATTAAGCAATGCTAATAACTACTAGGAATTATCATTGCAACAAATTATACAATGCATCCATCTGATACATTAAAAAAATAATGTATCTCACATTCACATAAAATCGATTACCTCAACGGGTCAGATATTTTTTTATTTGAATAATAAATAATCGAGTTCGAGACAACTTCAGGTCTTAAATAATTTATATAAATAATTAATTAAGTATAAATTATATATTTTTATAACAATATTTATAAATATAAATTTATAAATTTTTTTAATATAAATTATTAATTAAAATATATAAAATTAACCAAGCTTAATCACTTTTTAATAATAACAATAAAAGTTTAATATAGATTCAGAGAGTTATTAAATTTTAATAGAGTTCTAATTCCGGTATAGTTACACTAACTTGTGAGTGAACATACAATAATTTGCCTAACATTGCATGAAGTTATAATCGATGGAGAAAGCCTATAAAAAAACAAAAACATAAAAAAAAAAATAATAAAAGAGAATTCCGAGCACTTAGAATTCAAGTTCATCAATTTTCGGTTTTACAGACTGCATCACACAAAGCTCTATCATGAAGGGAACAAAATCTTCCCAAGCAACATCACACTTTCAATTTAGAACTGTCGGTCAACTCTGCACCCAGAATGTACCAGACTAATATGTCATTCTATTGGACGGCCTTCATTCATCTCACCGTTTCTTCCAAGGATAAAAATGTAGCCAACGGATCTCACAGTAAAAAATTAACGTTGGAATGAAATAGAATAGGAACCAGTGTTTGGATCTTTATCGGCTTTGAAGTTGTCAACACTCATACCAAATCGGCCAAGCAGAGAGTTTCCCATATCTTTCAGTTTTGCTGCTCAGAAAGTAATTCAAATGAATTTAAATAATCAGTAGACAGAGTTGTACACAAAAAGAAGTAAAGCAGTTGAAGGAGGAAAAATAAAAAAAAAAAAAAGAAAAAAAAGAGAGAGAGAGGGAGAGAATACTAGTGGATGCACACAAAAACGGCTTTCCATTGCAATAATTCCATATCATTGTAAAGCACCTAAACTCCGAATTAAGATCTTAACACGCGAATGACAGAAATAGTTAAATACACTTTTTCTTTCAGGAGAATGGAATACAAGTTTCTGGTGCAATTATAGCATTACGATCATACATTGACCTTGAATCCATAATTTTGACGACCAACGATAACATAAATTTTTTATCAAAATGGTTCCAAGAAAGGACCAAAAATGATGAACAAGAACAGATGCTAAAACACATATTTTAGGCAACTAAACTTAAGCATCAGTCTGCTTTAATTTTCTAAGGTCATGAACATCAAGCACAGCTTATATAAGTGCTTGAATAGAAAAGTTCATCTTATAAATGGCCTGTCTCCATGAATTATATATTCAAAACTTAGGCAAGGGTGGCCTATTTTTGAGGAAGGCAGAAAATGAGGGTTTTCAATCTGTAAGTAACGTCACCTTTCAAAAATAATTAGCATATGAATGCATGTCCTTTTTGTGTACTGGTGGAAAAACATAATATTTAAGTGACTCAAATTAAGCCTTTGCTTAACTAACATTATGCAGTAAAGTGCTTAATGAAAAGTTAAGCCACTTCAACAAACTGTTTGCCTCTAATTTCAGTCTTTATGCACCATATATTCACTAAACAATACACAAGGCTTGAATTTCCAAGTTATTTTGGTCTTTATATCACTTCCAAAGGATTTATGAACATTAAACACTTTCGTTTGCAACAGTTGGTAAAGCCAAAAGGGAAACACACATTGTCAGAGGCATGCTGTACCTATTCTGCGCAATTGAAGGTCCAGCTCACCATTTCTTTCACCAGCTTTAAAAATAAATTTACAATCATGCTCTGTTTTAAAACTAACCAGTACATTCAATCACCTTGAAACACTATAGTCCAAGTCAATATCTTGATATTTAACATAATTTCTTAGTCCAAAACCTACTGTTTCAGCGAATCAAGATTCTTCACCATTTTAACCTCCCATTGCGTTGACCCTGAGGATCAGGAATTATAAGATTAAAATATATGGAGACTAATAGATTAATATGATGAATTGAAAAACAAAGTCGGCATTGAGAAAGCATGCTAATTACACACAAGGATCATTTAACACTTGATCGACTTTAAAAATACAGGCTGTTGTTGCCACCTCATTCAGCGTTGCCCCCAGTTCTGAGAAGATTAGAGACGATTATAATTGCTTAAGCCTAAACCATATGTTTTGCCAACTTCTCCTTCTAAAGTAAATCATGCATCTCATTGATCACAAGTATTTGTCATAAGAATAAAAGGGCAAAGAGGAAGGCACAACTAAGGTGGGGACTGGAATTGGAAAAATCTATCAATATTTAACAAAAGCATAAGCAATTATGTCAATAATTCCAAAATATATTTATGAATGTTCATAGAAAAGGAAACTGCAGATGTCCCCTTCAAGTTGAGAAACAAAAACAGGCAAACAAGAAACTGAAAAAATTGTCTATTGAGCTTACCAATCATCTCTTCCTTCATTTTTTCTCGCTTTTCTGCAGCCAACGGCTCCAAGCGGCGAATGGCTTTCTTAGCTTGTTCATTTGAAGGATCTAATTCCAAGATTCTTTTCATATCTGTAGGTAACCAGACATAATTTTTATTTTTAACTGAAGATATAGCAAGGGAATAGAACACATTCAAATTCAGTGAGCGCAACAAGCAAAAACATGCACACTTATGACCATGCAAGTACACACAAATAAGCTTAATAAAATAAGCTTCCGAAAGAAGGAAAAAGGAATGAATAAAATAAGCTCAAACTAAAGCACTATAGAAAGATATAAGAGATGGTCGACAGAAATGTTAAATCAAATTAGTACAATATAACGACCATCAAATGATCCTAACTTACCAGCTATTGCCTCCTCAAAGTGTTCAAGCTTTTCATGAGCCTCTCCTCGCCTAACCAGAGCTTTCATGTAGGAAGGATTTAATTCAAGGGCCTTTGTACATTCCTTGATTGTATCCTCGTACTTTCCCTATAATAATATTGAGACAACATGACATCAAAGAGAAAGCTCCACTCAATGAAGAAAACAGGAAGCACAAATCTCTAATGGCCTGTCCCAGGTAGCAAAGACAACTAAGGTTTAAATGTAATCAATAATTCTGAAACAAGAACATATATAAGTAAACAAAACATACATGGGGTATCTGAAGTAAACAGAAGTAAATATGTTATCATGCAGATTCTGTGAAGCTCGTTATCACCATGCAAACAAATTCAACAGGACATGAGAAATTCGATACAAACTCTGCTTCTTCTTCTTCTTCTTTTTCCCTTTTTTTTTATATTAAAACTTCTGATGAGCCTTGCAGATTTCTATATAATGAAGGGTACCATACCAATTTCAAGAAGCATACAGCACGATTTGCATGGCATATGGAACGTAACTCCACAAACGAAGGCATGTCCAGTGCAACTTTTAATGCAGCATCATATTGTAATAAAGCCTCCTCATAGCGCCCATCTCCAAATAGTTTATTGCCTTCCAATTTCGCTTCATTAGCTTGTGCTAAAGTTTTCTGTTTCAGGAGGAAATTGAACTAAGCTCAAAACTCTTCTCAAAGAATAAATGAACACTTGCAGCCATCCAAACAATATCTAAACAAGTACTAGAAGAAGAAATTCAAGTAAAGATAGCAGAAACTTCAAGCAAGCAAGAATCAGGGTACCACTTGCAGCATTTGATTTGGTATTTAAAAATGTGTAATTTCAAAAAACCCCTAAATTTTGTTTTTAAGATTTACAAGACTAAATCTTGAATTAATCTATTTCAATTAAAAACCCATTTAAATTCCAGGATTTCAATTTCTCATTCAATGGGCCCTAAAAACTAGAGGAAACCAATTGAGGCAACTAGAAAAAGAGATTGAGATAAAGTAACAAACCTGTTGCAATTCGTCGTCGTTTACATTAGAGTCCGCTTTCACATCTTGTCGTGGTGCTGGCGGTGGCTGTGGTTCTGGTTGTTGATGATTATCTTCATTGATAATTTCTTCGTTATCGCTAACTTCGTGCTCGCTTGCCGTTTCGAACCCATCGGAATCGTTCTCGTTCACATTCGAATCTGCCGCCACCACCGACGGAGTTGTAGAATCAGTGTATTTGCTTGAACCCGTCGCCGTTTTGGAAGACGATGACGAGGGAACTGCTTTTGGCTTTGGAAGATTGTTGACTAAGATCTGTTCGTCCACTTCTTCCGGTTCTATCACCACCATTTTTTTTAACAGAAACAAGCGATGTGGCTACTGATTTGCTGTGATGCTTGTAGATATAAAGATCAAAGGAAAATCAAAATTCCTGCGAGTTCCAGAATCATCGTTCGTTTAATATGTTCTTGGAGGGGTTAAATTATACTTCCCTTGGTTTCCTGGAAATGCCATAATTTAAATAAAACCCCTAATCTTTCATTTAATTTCAAAGTAAGTCTCAATTTTTTTTTCTCTACTATGTGAAAGTCTATTAGCCAAATAAATCTAAAGCTTTACACTAGCCACTGATATATTCAAAATATTTAATTTTAGATAATTTAATTATAATTTTTAAAATTAAAAAGTTTCTTTTCAAAATTTAAAAATAAATTTAAAAATTTTGACTTTTTACACCTAAAAATATCACATTTCTAAATTTTTTATTTTATTCATCTCACTCCCTTGCTCTTTCTCCTACTCTCTCTCTTGTTCTCTTTCTCTCCCTCTCTCTCTCTTCCTTGTTCTCTCTTTCTTTCCCTCTCTCTCCCTCTCTTTCTCTCTCTCTCCATCATTCTCTCCCCCTCTCTCTCTCTCTCTCCATCATTCTCTCCCCCTCTCTCTCTCTCCTTCCCATTTCTTTCCATCATTTTCTCTCTCTCCAAGCAAAAGAGTAAGAATTTTACACTAAGTAAGTTTAATTACTCAAAATAGAAAGAGAGAGAGAGAGAGGAGTGAGATAGAGAGAGAGAGAAAGAGAGACAACAAGAGAGAATTCTTCAATTTGAAAGTTATGCTTAAATTATTTAAAATTAAAAGTTTTAAATATAACCAGTAAATAAGATAAAGGTTTTGGTTTATTTGACCAAAAGGCTTAATATAGACCACAAATTTGGCCAAAATCCAATTAAACCCTTCAATATAGAGCAAGAGTTCATTCTTCTCTCTTATTTTAATTTGGATTGATTATTGCTCAAGCTATTAAAAAAATATCTTTTAAAATATATTATCTTTTAAAAGAGTAAAATATATATTTAAAAATTTTAAATTAATTTAAATTAAATTTATAAAGTAAAAAAGATACTAAAATAATAAAATAACACTTTTAAATTAATTTTCATTAATATTTAAAATAATTTTTTTAAAAAAGAAATAAAATTTAGTTCCTAAATCACAATCCCATACGAGTCAAAAGTAGTTTTTTTTCCCCCTTTTTTACAAATCAACTATGCCCTTTTTATTTTTATGAATTTTGTGAATTGGGTTAATATTGTGAATTTCGTGAAACGAGTTAATAATTTCTAATATGTGACACAATTTTAATAAACTTTCCAATCATGTGATATTAAGAAAATTTAAATAATTAAAATAAGTTTCACATTTACATATATATACAAAAAAATTCTCTCTCTATAAAATTTCTCTCAACTCACAATCTGATCTAAAGGAGGGGTTAGCGGTGGGTTCAGATTTAATAAAATTTATGAACCTAAACTAAATCGCTATGACACTGTTTAAAAGATGGTTCCTAAACCACCGATTCTGATTTGAGCCTAAATTTAAAACGGTTTGAAGGGTGGTTCAAAGAAGAGCGGTTTAAGATGGTTTGGAAGGCGATGTGGACAAAAAAAATGAAGGAAAATTTTATTGAATTAAAATTAAGTTATATTTGTAGAAATATTTTAATTTTTCTTTAAAATCTTTCCATTAAAATACAATAATAAAAAAGAGAATGAAATTAATTTATCTACGAGAAAAATTTAATAAGAAAATACTTAGACTTGATTAAAAAAATAGAGATGAAATTAATTTTTTTTCTTAAAGAAATTAAAAAAAAAAGTGCATGAACTTAATTTTGCTTACGTGTATTCTTAGGATTTAGAAAAATCAAAGTTTCTAGTTCTATTGCTTACCCTTTTTTCTAAAAATTGAATAATAAAATTTGATAATTGAAAAACAGCATAAAAGAGGAAAAAAATTAAAATAAAGGGTATTGAAAATTTTATTGAGGATATAAAATAGTAATAGAGTAACTGAGATAGTTTTGAAAATTTTAGTGAATATATAAAATAATAAAATAGGAAAACTGAGAGAGTATTGGAAATTAAAGACAATATAGAAACTAATTGTGTAAAGAATTTGAGAGAAACTGAGAGAGTATTGAGAATTAAAGAAAGTGTAAAGAATAATTGTATGGAGAATTTGAGATTTATATAAATGAATTAGGAGTAGAGTGAGGTATTTATTGAATTCTTTTTTATTTAAATTATTGTTTCAAAATTACTGGTTCATGGTTCCTAAAAAATATGAACTTGAACCAAATTGTAGAAGAGCTGTTTCGGACCAGTTCAAAGCTAGTTCTTGTTTTCACCATTTTTGGTTCTGTTTTAATCGAGCCGGTTTCAATTTGATTCCGATTCGAAACTAGACCATGGCCACCCTTAGGAGGAGTTGCTTCTTATTTGTAATAGCCCCTCCCTCCCTCTTTTCCTCCCTTAGATCTTTTCTTCCTCTTTTCTTTTTTCTACTTTTATCATTAAAAAAAAAAAGGACTAATAGTTATTCAGAAGATTTATGTCTTTTCTCAATATCATTTTCAAGTATAAAGTTCCAATACATCTGTATTAGTATTATTGTAATACTCCTCTCCTTGGTTGATACACTTATATCATATAGGTATTTTAAGACACCTTTGCATTACATTTCATAGTATTTAGGTAGTTAATTTCATGTATTTTACTTAGGTTCATTAGTTTTTGTTAAGTTTAATAATCTCTGCTTAATTTTGTGTTTTATATATATATATATATATATATATATATATATATATATATATATATATATATATATATATATATATATATATATATATATATATATATATATATATATATATATCTTTTCAGGTGTTTTAATGGAGATCCAAGGCATAGAAGTCGATTAAACAAGTTGAGAAGTCAGAAGAGTCAAGAAAGCTTGCTGCATAATAGTAGACAGGTTGTGTATGCTAGAGCCATGACCCATGTAACCTCCTGGCTAAGGGAATTCGAAGGAGCATAAAAGGACTCTAGTACACGAGGGCATGTACAAGACCCCATGTAACTTATTGTCCTCCCCAAAACATGAAGAACAAAGTGGCCCAGAGATTTACACGGGTCAGGGCCGTGTAGTGCCACACGGGTCATGTACCTTACACCAAACAAACTTTTGTTTTGACTTAGATTCTGCTACACTCATTTCGAACAGACTTCTAAGGCTTTTAGGACTCTAAAATATTGACTTTTAAGCACCTAATATAAATACTAGAAGATCGAAACAGGCAAAGAGAGTTCGTTTTACTTCCAAACCCTAGTCTTCTAAGCAATTTGGAGAGAATTTGCATTAAAGCTCAAGGGAAAGGACTCTCAGTTGAAGTTTCAAAAGTTTAAGGCTGTAGATATTTGTTCTGAGTTTTTTTGTTTTATTTCTTCATATTGTCTTACATTCTTTTGTTTTAATTTCATTATTTTTGTTAAACTCACCTTGAGTGAGTAGTTTGTTTAATTTTAGGGTTAAGAGAGTAAGAGTTTCAATTTTTGTCATGGATCTATACTAAAGTTACTTAATGGATTTGAGTTTGTTCTTTGGTTCAATATTTTGTGTTTTTAATGCATGCTATGTGTTGATACCCACTTAGTCATGATGTAAGATACTAATTGAAAAATTGAAAGGTGAATATTAGCATTGGAAATCAGGATTTTGAACCTAGGAAATTCTATCTAGAGATAGGCTGAAATCATTTATGGAGTTTCATAATTAATCAAAGACCTTAAATGGTTTTAATTAAGATTGATCACCATGAAAGTAGGGTTCAGATTAATTAAAATACAAATTAGGTGCCTTGAGAGAGGACTTGAGATATCTTAGAATTAATTTCCATCAAAGTAACAATTCTCAATTTGTTAAATAGGTAAGGTTAAGTCCATAATAAGATTGAAGTGTGAAATCCTAATTCTGGAATTGCTTTAGTTAATTGATTTCTTGTCACACCTTACCCCTCCGTAAGGTATAACATGTTCCCATAGTATACCTAATGAATCACCGAACTTTGTCTACCGATAATTCATTAAATACACTACAAGAGATTTTAAATCAATTTTTATTCTTTTTTAAGGTGGTAAGCAATTTTGGTAGGTGTCACACCCTACCCCTCTGTAAGGCATAACATGATCTCATAGTATATCTAATGAATTACCAACTCCGTCTACTGATAACCCATTAAATACACTACAAGGGATTTTAAAAACTTTTCTTACTTCTTTTACAGTGGTGAGCACTATTTACAGGTATTAAAAACCTTTTTGAATTGTAGTGATAGAACTAACATATTTGAATTATTTGGAATTTCTGTAAAAATTTTGGCAGAGTGCCATCTGTAATTTGGATAAAACAGTTCTTCAGAAAAACCTGTAAAAAGCACTTCAATAATTTTTCAAATCTCAACTTCAACATATTTCTCAACACAACATATTTATCAACTCAAATCCAAAGTGATTTTTCAAAGACTGAGATAAAAGAAATATAATACAATTTTTACAAGTCAAAATAACTCATAATTTACTTTACAACTTCAATGTACAATTTTAATTTATAACTGCTCAAAACCAAAAACAATATGTACATACAGTGGTCATACATTACAGTACAAAATGCAAAATGTTGGTATACTAATTATACCCGGTAATCTCTCGCTGGAGGTACTAGCAGCCTAGTCTGCTGCCCTGTCTGTCTGTCTACCTACGACAGCAATAAAAAGCTATCACTGAGACAATGTCTCAGTGGTGCACAACATTAACCAAATACAATTTAAATCACAATTCATAGATCATATAAATAGTGGATACTTAAAACCATAGTTAATTTCAAGACAGTAATTGTCAACAAGAATTTAAACTCCATTTCTCAATATCACAATAAATTTTAATAAGTCAGATCATGGTTGAATTCAAAAGACAGTATATGTCAATAAGAGTTTAAATTCATTTCACAATCTCACAGTACATATCAATAAATCACACACAGCTTAAATCATGTTCCAAGGTTCAATTCGTCCCAAAAGCCGATGGCTAATGAGGTATTCAATTCGTCCCAAAAGTCGATGACTAGTGAGGAATAACATAGCTAGCTAGCAAAAATATGAGTACTCATCCAATTCGTCCTCAACAGGCACACACCTCAACACTTTAGCCAGAGAGGGAATTCAATTCGTCCCACTAGACAAGCTAGCGAGGAATACAATCAATATACATGATAGCTGTGGTTTCAAACCATTTACAGTGCTTTTCAATCAATAAGTATCCATCAAATATTATTCAAACAATTTTTCACAGTTTCACAAATTAAAACAATAATATACAAATAGTCAAAATTTATTTCAATTGAAAATAATTCAAAAGAAATAGCTGTTGTGCACAAACCTCTGATAACTGTCTCTTGGTCTGGACTCAGTGTTTCCTTCCCTTTTCCTGAGTCTTTGGTAACTGAGAAACACAATTTGAAGTGTTTCAGCACTAAATTAAATTGTCTCTAACGATAATGTTCGATAAGTAATTCACTGAAAGCTATTATTTGCTTAATCACCTAATATATCGACCCTCGATGCGTTCTAGGTAAATTAGGTTTTTGTGTCACTAATATGTCACATTCGATAGTGTTTTAGGGTTGGTACATGTTACCAATTTCATTTCCTTGTTTAGTGCATTTTATTGTAACTTGCTGGATTCTAGGATACTAGTTTGACCTAACCGGACGGCCTAGTTCCCTCGGTTTTCGGGTTTCGGTCAAAACTACAAACTTGTAGATCTATGTCTTATGGAATGCGGGGCAAAATTTTAGGTCATTCTGAGTTATGTAGACCAAGTTATGGTCATTTTACTATTGCTGGTCAAATGGCATCAAATTAGGTCATTTTAGGTCAAATTTGGTCAACTTTGGTTCGGCCAGTTTTTGGACCCGAACTTGTGCAAGCTGTTTGACTTACTTATGGTCATTTCTGGGCTTTGGTGTCTTCATAAGACTTGTAGGTATGGGTCTTAACTATTCATGGTTAAAATTTCAGGTCAATTGGACCTGTTTTGAGTGAGTTATGGCCTAAACACTAACTGCTGCCCAATTGGTCAATTTTCAGGTCTCAATTGTACTTAATCCGTATTTGGTCATTTTTCAAGTTACCTTGCAAGCAGAATTTTGGTATGTTTCCTCCATGAAAGTTGGCACATTTTGTGCCTAGTTTCACCTCCAATTGGTCTCATACCAATTGGAGTTACATATTTAGAGTTATAGGCTAAAATGCACACTGCCCTTAATTACATTGCTTAAACATGTATCAATTACACATTTGCCTTGCTACAAGTCCACTTCTCTTACCAATTCTGTTTTGGTACATTACCAAAACCATATGCCACCTTACCTTAAAGTCATTTTGGGCAGAATACAAATATCCTCAACACACCAAATGAAACTCTAATTCACAAAGTCCAAATACAACCACATATACACATAAACATTTCTAATTCTTACATACACTTTACACAACCAATTTACATACATATTCATCAATCCTCAATATCACAATTTATCCAATATCTCCATGAATTCAAACATTCATTAAAGGAGTCCCAAAGCTGCCGAAATGCTCCATAATGCCAAATTGTCCATAATTTCGTCAACTTCATTTCAAGTGCACAATCACCATATACATGTGGGATTAACTTACTAGGACATTAAATCACCCTACTCAACATGAATCCACATCAAATATATGTAAGAATACTTCATTAACATGCAACCCCATGGCTGTCCAAACTGGATATATCAATAACTCCTCAAACTTGAAAATTTTCTTCACAAATCAAACACCCATAACATGTATACAAAGTTTAACAAAGTAATATTCAAAAATACAAACTTACCTATGGTTGGGACTTGCTAAACCTTCACTAAACTTCTTGATTTTGGTATCAAACTCTTCCTTATGATGTGGAGATAAAACTTAATGAAGCTACCTAGGTGTTTAGAGGTAAAATGAAGGAGAAGATGAAGGTTTGAAGCAAAACGGCTATGGAGTTTTTTTAGGGAGTTTGTTTCGGCATGGTTGAAACAATTGAAGAAGATGATGTTTGAGTGGGAGTAATCTGCCCACTTATGATTAAATTTAATCCATATTATAATTCTTAGTGGTCCACTCACATAAAATCAATCATTTTTTTATGTTTAAATATGTTAATTACCTAAATTGAACCCCATTTTTGCTATTTACTTTAGGTACCACCAAATTAATTTTTCATTATATTTTCCAAGTGTAATATTATTTATTTTTAATGGACATTTAGGTCAAAAGGCAATTCGGGATGTCAAATGACCATAATGCCCCTGTTCAGGTTACATTCCCAATTTTTCGGTAACACCGGGTTTTGTCCGTTTTTCGATTTCTCATTTTTCTTTGTACTAATTAATTAATTTTTCTTTGATATTTCTAATGATATTTATACTTCAATAGGGGTCTCTTTAAGTCCTCAAAATATTTTACAGGATTCCCCGCAGTCCAGGGCTAGTCAATGGTCCACGCCGTGACTTTACGGTGCGGTCACCCATCGCTAGGGTTCTCAGCTCGCTTAACTTGGTTACATTTCTTTGCTATTATTTTTCCTTTGTTTTTCTTTTATTTTCTTTTCTTGTATTTCACTATTTTATGTCTCCTCACTCATAACGTGTAGTTCTAGGCATCCTAGTGTCCAGGACAACACCGGTCACCGAATAAGAGAACGCACTACCAAACTTAGGGGTGTTACAATTCTCCCCTTAAAATAAATTTCGTCTCAAATTTTACAGCATTAGTCTCTCGAGCAGTGTGGGTGCTGTCTCCTCATATCCTCTTCACGTTCCCAAGTAGCTTCTGGCTCGAATGATGGTTCCACAGCACTTTAACCAGGTGTATCTGTTTGTTCTTCAGCTGCTTCACCTCATAAGCCAGAATTTTTATGTCTTCCTCATATGAGAGGTCTGGATTTACCTCAATCTCTTCAACCGATAGTACATGAGATGGGTCAGATCTGTACCTCCTTAACATGGACACATGGAAGACACTGTGTATCCTTGCTAGCTCTGGAGGTAATGCTAACCAATATGCCAAAGGACCTACTCTTTCCAGAACCTCATATGGTCCGATGAAACGAGGACTCAGTTTCCCCTTTCTGCCAAATCTCATAATCCTCTTCCAAGGAAAAACTTTGAGGAATACCTTATCACCCACTGCATATTCAATATCTCTTCTTTTCAAATCAACATAGGACTTCTGACGGTCTGATGCAGCCTTGAGTCTATCTCTAATCAATCTGATCTTTTCCTCTGTCTGCTGAACAATTTCTGGCCCAATCATCTTCCTTTCACCTACTTCATCCCAACATAAGGGAGTTCTGCACTTTCTGCCATACAAAGCTTCATATGGAGGCATCCCAATGCTTGATTGGTAGCTGTTGTTATAAGCAAACTCAATCAAAGGCAAGTGTGTATCCCAACTACCTTCAAATTCAATCACACAAGCCCGTAGCATATCCTTCAATATCTGAATAACCCTTTCAGACTGGCCATCTGTCTGTGGGTGGAATGCTGTGCTGAAGTTCAATCTAGTTCCTAGGGCTCTCTGAAGACTACCCCAGAATCTAGAAGTGAACCTAGGATCTCTATCAGACACAATTGATACTGGCACTCCATGCAATTTTACAATCTCATATATGTACAATCTGGCCAATCTTTCCAGGCTATAGTCCATCCGAACTGGCAAAAAGTGAGCAGACTTGGTCAATCTGTCAACTATAACCCATACTGCATCATGACTACTCTGTGTCCTTGGAAGTCCTGTAACAAAATCCATAGTTATCCATTCCCATTTCCACTCTGGTACTGACAAAGGATGTAACAAACCAGCTGGAACTTGATGTTCTGCCTTTACTTGCTGACAAGTTAGGCATTTGGAAACAAACTCAGCTATATCTCTCTTCATACCTATCCACCAGTAATGCTCTTTCAGCCCTCTATACATTTTAGTTCCACCAGGGTGCATAGCAAATGGAGACTCATGTGCTTCCTTCATAATGATTTGTCTCAATTCCGCATCACTAGGAACGCACATTCTGCCCTGATGTAGCAATAAACCATCATTTCTCATAGAGAATTCAGGTTTCTTGCCCTGCTGGACTTCTTTCAGTAGCTTCTGATATTTTTCATCACTCTGAGCAGCCATTCTGATCTGATCAATTAACACTGGCTGTACATGCCATGCAACTACTGTCTGTCCCTCATCATCAATCTCTAAACTGGCATGTTATGCTTTCAATTCACATACCATGGACAAAGGAGAAACTCTGAGACTTGCCATAGTCTTGCGACTTAAGGCGTCAGCCACCACATTTGCTTTCCCTGGCTGATAGTCTATTAAGCAATCATAATCTTTGATGAGTTCTAACCATTTCCTCTGCCTCAAATTTAATTCCTTCTGGGTGCCTAAGTACTTCAAGCTCTTGTGATCTGTGTAAATGTAGCATTTCTCCCCATACAAATAGTGTCTCTAGATCTTCAGAGCAAAAACAATAGCTGCTAGCTCCAGATCATGTGTTGGGTAGTTCCTCTCATGTGGTTTCAGCTGGCGTGATGCATAAGCAATGACATTTCGATCTTGCATCAGTACACAGCCTAACCCATTGTGAGAAGCATCACTATAAACTGTGTATTCTTTACCCGGAGTAGGTAAAGTGAGGACTGGAGCTTCAGTTAAACACCTCTTTAACTCATCAAAACTTTGCTGGCATTTATCAGTCCACTGAAATTTTACATCTTTCCGAAGCAGTTTGGTCAGTGGAGAAGATAACATAGAAAACCCCTTCATAAACCGACGGTAATATCCAGCTAGACCCAGAAAACTGTGAATTTCTGTGATGTTCCTGGGCGGCTTCCAATTAAGGATAGCTTCTACCTTGCTGGAATCTACCTTGATCCCTTCAGCTGACACAACATGTTCCAAAAAGGAGCTTTCTTTCAGCCAAAATTCACATTTCGACAATTTGGCGTATAGCTATTTCTCCCTTAAAGTCTGCAGTACAATCCGCAGATGTTTGTTATGCTCCTCTACATTCCTTGAATATATCAAAATGTCATCAATAAACAGCACCACAAATTGATCAAGATATGGTCTGAAGATAGTGTTCATCAGATCCATAAAAGCAGCTGGAGCATTTGTTAACCCGAATGGCATTACTAGAAACTCATAGTGGCCATACCGAGTTCTGAAAGCAGTTTTTGGAATACTCTGCTCTTACACCTTCAACTGATAATAACCAGATCGCAAATCAATTTTGGAGAACATAGCTGCACCCTTCAACTGATCAAACAGATCATCAATGCGAGGCAATGAATATCTGTTCTTTATTGTCACCTTATTCAACTGCCGATAATCTATACATAAGCGGAGAGTACCATCCTTCTTCTTAACAAACAACAATGGTGCTCCCCAAGGTGACACACTAGGGCGGATGAAGCCCTTTTCAAGTAGTTCTTGCAATTGTATCTTCAACTCCTTCAACTCTGCTGGTGCCATTCTGTATGGCGTTATGGAGATTGGTTCCATACCAAGCATAACATTAATTTCAAACTGCACTTCTCTTTCCGGAGGTAATCCTGGCAATTCATCAGGAAACACATCTGGAAAGTCATGTACTGTAGGGATGTCCTTCAATGCTGGACTCCCCACTTGGGTGTCTACCACATGTGCCAAGTAGGCTTCACACCCCTTTCTGATCATTTTTCCGCTAGTGCAAATTAAATGATGTTTGATGGCAATAACTGCCTTTCCCCATGTATTACCACATCACTGTACTGAGGAAGGCCAAAAGTGACTGTCTTCAGCCTACAGTCAATCATGGCATGATGCCTAGCTAACCAATCCATGCCCAAGATGATATCGTAATCTCTGAAGGGCATTTCAATGAGATCAGACAGAAAAGTGTGTCCTTGGATCACCAAAGGACAATCTCTATACATTCTATTAACCCTGACTTCCTGTCCTAGTGGACTTGTTACTAGCACCTCAAAGTCCATTTGTATACATGGAACAGCAATGCAATCAATGATGCTAGCACTCACATAAGAATGGGTAGAACCCGGGTCAAATAACACAAACACATCTTGGTTAAAAGTTGAGAAGGTACCAGCCACAACATCAGATGTCTCTGCCTCTTCCCTTTGTCTCATTGCATACATTCTGATTGGAGCACTGTTTCGCTCTGATTGTTTCACTGTGCCTTGGCTGCCTGCTGGGCTACCTCTACTCCTGCCTCTACCTCTGCTGGGTGGTTGTGAACTTCTGGTGACAGGGCTTTGAACTGACCCTTCTACAGTAGTACGAGGTGGTCCAACCCTGCGACTACTGGTGCAGTCCTTGGTAAAGTGTCCTATGCCTCCACAGTTATAACAGGCTCCAATAGCCTTGTAGCATATCCCACCATGATTTCTTCCACAAGTTTCACATTGGCAGGGAGGATAGGAACCTCTGGTACTCTGCTGACCAGATAGGGGAGGCTTCTGTCCTGAATATCTTCCCCTACCAGATTTCTTGCCACCTCTGCTGTGTCCCCATAGTTCTTCCTCTTTCTAGTAGGACCACTAGAACTCTGTTCTACAGATTTTCCCTCTTTTTCTATCTTCTCTGATTTCTTTTTCTCAGGAGCAGCTTCAGACTCAATTCTTTCTAACTCTAGAGCTTGAGAAATAAGTTCAGAGAAGTTAGTGTGTTTGAAGCCGACTACTTGTAATCTGATACTGGGCTTCAAGCCAGTTTCAAACCTCTTGCATCTCTCCCTGCTGGTAGAAAGTAGACTCACTGCATAATGGCTCAGGCGGGAAAATTCTCTTTCATACTCAGCCACTGATCTGCCCCCTATTTTAGACTTAGGAATTCTTGTAGCTTCTGGTCTACATAAGCATCAGGGACATATTTTTGTCTGAATTCCCTGAGAAAGTCATTCCATGTTAGCACTGCAGGTTCTACCAGACTGTGGGGAATGGTTTTCCACCAGTCATAAGCATCCCCCTGTAGCAAAGATACTGAGTATTCAAATCTGAGCTCCTCCATGCAATGCAATTTCTTGAATACCCTATCCATCCTCTCTAACCATTGTTCAGCTTCTAGAGGATCTACTGTCCCCTTAAACTCTGTAGCCCCATACTTCATCAATTTGTCATACTGCCTAGTAGGAGATTATGGTTGTACCACTGGTGTTTGTATTGGGACTTGAGTAGGCACATTACCAGCCATTTGTTAGAATATTGCAGCCATCTGCTGAGTGAACTGAGCAAGAAACTGCGGTACTGCAGGGGCTGGTGTTGTTGAACCACTGACATTTTGTAGGCCTGGGGCATCCCCTTGCACCTCAGCCTCAATAGATTGATCGACTAAACGATCACCCTCTTCCATAGTCAATGCGAGGATTTTAGATCTCCTGAACAAATAACACAAGGAGACTTCCTCCCGTTAGTGCATATTTATAATGTAATGTACTGTATGTATCAAACAATGATATTGAGCAGTTGTACTATGAAGAAAGAATATTCAAATAACAGATGAAAACAGAATTTAAAAACCTGGCTTTGATACCACTAAAACATGTCACACCCTACCCCTCTGTAAGGCATAACATGATCCCATAGTATATCTAATGAATTACCAACTCCGTCTACTGATAACCCATTAAATACACTACAAGGGATGTTAAAAACTTTTCTTACTTCTTTTACAGTGGTGAGCACTATTTACAGGTATTAAAAACCTTTTTGAATTGTAGTGATAGAACTAACATATTTGAATTATTTGGAATTTCTGTAAAAATTTTGGCAGAGTGCCATCTGTATTTTGGATAAAACAGTTCTTCAGAAAACCTATAAAAAGCACTTCAATATTTTTCCAAATCTCAACTTCAACATATTTCTCAACACAACATATTTATCAACTCAAATCCATAGTGATTTTTCAAAGACTGAGATAAAAGAAATATAATACAATTTTTACAAGTCAAAATAACTCATAATTTACTTTACAACTTCAATGTATAATTTTAATTTACAACTGCTCAAAACCAAAAACAATATGTACATACAGTGGTCATACATTACAGTACAAAATGCAAAATGTTGGTATACTCATTTTACCCGGTAATCTCTGGCTGGAGGTACTAGCAGCCTAGTCTCACGCCTGCTCTGTCTGTCTACTGCGACAAAGAATAAAGCTATCGCTGAGACAATGTCTCAGTGGTGCACAACATTAACCAAATACAATTTAAATCACAATTCATAAATCATATAAATAGTGGATACTTAAAACCATAGTTAATTTCAAGACAGTAATTATCAACAAGAATTTAAACTCCATTTCTCAATATCACAATAAATTTTAATAAGTCAGATCATGGTTGAATTCAAAAGACAGTATATGTCAATAAGAGTTTAAATTCATTTCACAATCTCACAGTACATATCAATAAATCACACACAGCTTAAATCATGTTCCAAGGTTCAATTCGTCCCAAAAGCCGATGGCTAATGAGGTATTCAATTCGTCCCAAAAGTCGATGACTAATGAGGAATAACATAGCTAGCTAGCAAAAATATGAGTACTCATCCAATTCGTCCTCAACAGGCACACACCTCAACATTTCAGCCAGAGAGGGAATTCAATTCATCCCACTAGACAAGCTAGCGAGGAATACAATCAATATACGTGATAGCTGTGGTTTTAAACCATTTACAGTGCTTTTCAATCAATAAGTATCCATCAAATATTATTCAAACAATTTTTCACAGTTTCACAATTTAAAACAATAATATACAAATAGTCAAAATTTATTTCAATTGAAAATAATTCAAAAGAAATAGCATGCAGTACAAACCTCGATAATCGCTCTTGGTCCGATTCTGTTTCTTTCCTTTTCCCGAGTCTTTGGTAACTGAGAAACACAATTTGAAGTGTTTCAGTACTAAATTAAATTGTCTCTAACGATAATATTCGGTAAGTAATTCACTGAAAGCTATTATTTGCTTAATCACCTAATATATCGACCCTCGATGCGTTTTAGGTAAATTAGGTTTTTGTGTCACTAATATGTCACATTCGATAGTGTTTTAGGGTTGGTACATGTTACCAATTTCATTTCCTTGTTTAGTGCATTTTATTGCAACTTGCTGGATTCCGGGATACTAGTTTGACCTAGCCGGACGGCCTAGTTTCCTCGATTTTCGGGTTTCGGTCAAAACTACAAACTTGTAGATCTATGTCTTATGGAACGCGAAACAAAATTTTAGGTCATTCTGAGTTATGTAGACCAAGTTATGGTCATTTTACTATTGCTGGTCAAATGGCATCAAATTAGGTCATTTTAGGTCAAATTTGGTCAACTTTGGTTCGGCCAGTTTTTGGACCCGAACTTGTGCAAGCTTTTTGACTTGCTTATGTTCATTTCTGGGCTTTGGTGTCTTCATAAGACTTGTAGGTATGGGTCTTAACTATTCATGGTTAAAATTTCAGGTCAATTGGACCTGTTTTGAGTGAGTTATGGCCTAAACACTAACTGCTGCCCAATTGGTCAATTTTCAGGTCTCAATTGTACTTAATCCGTATTTGGTCATTTTTCAAGTTACCTTGCAAGCAGAATTTTGGTATGTTTCCTTCATGAAAGTTGGCACATTTTGTGCCTAGTTTCACCTCCAATTGGTCTCATACCAATTGGAATTACATATTTAGAGTTATAGGCTAAAATGCACACTGCCCTTAATTACATTGCTTAAACATGTATCAATTACACATTTGCCTTGCTACAAGTCCACTTCTCTTACCAATTCTGTTTTGGTACATTACCAAAACCATATACCACCTTACCTTAAAGTCATTTTGGGCAGAATACAAATATCCTCAACACACCAAATGAAACTCTAATTCACAAAGTCCAAATACAACCACATATACACATAAACATTTCTAATTCTTACATACACTTTACACAACCAATTTACACACATATTCATCAATCCTCAATATCACAATTTATCCAATATCTCCATGAATTCAAACATTCATTAAGGAGTCCCAAAGCTGCCGAAATGCTCCACAATGCCAAATTGTCCATAATTTCGTCAACTTCATTTCAAGTGCATAATCACCATATACATGTGGGATTAACTTACTAGGACATTAAATCACCCTACTCAACATGAATCCACATCAAATATATGTAAGAATACTTCATTAACATGCAACCCCATGGCTGTCCAAACTGGATATATCAATAACTCCTCAAACTTGAAAATTTTCTTCACAAATCAAACACCCATAACATGTATACAAAGTTTAACAAAGTAATATTCAAAAATACAAACTTACCTATGGTTGGGACTTGCTAAACCTTCACTAAACTTCTTGATTTTGGTATCAAACTCTTCCTTATGATGTGGAGATAAAACTTAATGAAGCTACCTAGGTGTTTAGAGGTAAAATGAAGGAGAAGATGAAGGTTTGAAGCAAAACGGCTATGGAGTTTTTTTAGGGAGTTTGTTTCGGCATGGTTGAAACAATTGAAGAAGATGATGTTTGAGTGGGAGTAATCTGCCCACTTATGATTAAATTTAATCCATATTATAATTCTTAGTGGTCCACTCACATAAAATCAATCATTTTTTTATGTTTAAATATGTTAATTACCTAAATTGAACCCCATTTTTGCTATTTACTTTAGGTACCATCAAATTAATTTTTCATTATATTTTCCAAGTGTAATATTATTTATTTTTAATGGACATTTAGGTCAAAAGGCAATTCGGGATGTCAAATGACCATAATGCCCCTGTTCAGGTTACATTCCCAATTTTTCGGTAACACCGGGTTTTGTCCGTTTTTCGATTTCTCACTTTTCTTTGTACTAATTAATTAATTTTTCTTTGATATTTCTAATGATATTTATACTTCAATAGGGGTCTCTTTAAGTCCTCAAAATATTTTCCAGGGTTCCATGATTGAGTATTAGTCAATGGTCCACGCCGTGACTTCCCGGTGCGGTCACCCATCGCTAGGGTTCTCGGCTCGCTTAACTTGGTTACATTTCTTTGCTATTATTTTTCCTTTGTTTTTATTGTATTTTCTTTTCTTGTATTTCACTATTTTATGTCTCCTCACTCATAACGAAGTGTAGTTCTAGGCATCCTAGCTGTCCGGACAACATTGGTCACCGGAACAGTAGAAGGCACTACCGAGCTTAGGGGTGTTACAGTAGGTATTAAAAACCTTTAATTGGAGTTTAACCACTATCAAATATTTAATCAATTTTAAGTTTCTGCAAATTTTATAAAAATTTTGGCAGAGTACCATCTATAATTGAGAAAAACTAGTCCTTAAAAACCTGTGAAAAGACTCCCAATAAATTTCTTTCTCAACCCCAACCTCCAATAAAATCTTAAATCAACACAGTTTTGTAGACCCTTATTTTGTGATGAGTATGTGCATTGAGGCTGTGGGAAACCCGATAATGAAAAATTATATGACTGTAAGATGTAATTTGAGGCATAGAGTTGAATTATTAATTCTATGGCGTGATCTTGAAAAAAAAAATATATTTTTTGAGAAATTAATTTAATTAAATAAAATCTTGTTTTGTTTAAATTTATTATGGGTAGTTCTTAAATAGACCTAATTAAGTTTAATTGGGCCCCATGGGCCTAAGAAAGTCTGGTTAGAAATTTTAAATATGACCCATTTAATTTATTTTTAAAAAAATTAAAATAGAAAAATATATTTTTCTCTATCCCTCTCCTATACAAACTCTCTCTCCCCCATTAGCCCTATTCTCTTCCTCACTCCTATTGGTGCCACCCCCTTTCCCTCTCTTCTTATTGGCTGGAACACCTTACCCATATCCCAGTCTCACCCAATTTCCTCAATCTCAGTTGTTTAAGTTATCTGAACCTTATCACCCTAGGACTCCAAGCCCTATCACACCTCTTCCTCACCTTCTATTGGTGCCTTCCCCTTCCCCTCTCTTCCTATTGGTTGAAACACCTCATCCATATCTTAGTCTCACCCAAATTCTGCAATTCTAGTTGTTTAAGTTATCTGAACTTTATCACCCTAGGACTCCAAACCCTATCACACCTCTCTTCCAAAACCCTATAAACACCCCATTGATAAAAAATAAAAAAAGAGGAGGAAAAAAAAAGGAGGGGGAGGAGAAGACAAAAAATAAAAAAATAAAAAAAGGAAAAAAAATTAAAGAGAGGAATAGTTAAAATTCTTTTAGTTCTTCTTTCTTTCTAGCGATATTTCTTAAATGTTAGTTCTTTTATTTTCTTTTCAAGATTTATGCCATTTAATGTTTAATTCTATGTTCCTTGTTTTTAATTTATTTTATATGTTTATATAGATCATGTAATCATGTTTAATTTGAGGGGATACATAACTCTGCACATGTTTAGTTTCTGTCTCTCGTATTTTTATTATTTTTCATTATTTTTTGAATCTGTAAAAAATTTGTAAAAATTATATGCATATTCTACACGAAAGTCTATTAATTCTAGGCTCAAGAATAGCTAAAAAAGCTTTAATATTTTATAAGTTATGGCTGTTTGAAGTTAGGGTTCCTGTAAAATCCGATTAGCAGGATACCCGACTTGTGGAGCCCATATTTCCCTTGTTTCTTAATATTTTTGTGTAAATCTAGTGTCTAAAATTAATTTCAGAATCTTATGAATCTTTTCCAATTGGTTTTGTATTCATATCTGTTGTGGTTAATGAGTTATGAAGTTTACAAAAAAATAGTATAATTCTGTCACGTAGAAAAGTTACGATTTATGTAGACTATTCAGCTAGGGTTTTGTTTGATTTATAAATTTTATGATCTTATATGATTCTTCTGTAATTTTTTTTATGATTTTTAGGCATGTCTAACTATTTTTAAAAAATTGGATTTCTTGCTACCATTAATCTGCCATAACTTAGAAATTGTATATTTATGCATGTTCTTATATTTTCTTGGGTTTGAATTGATATTTGATCTATTTTTCTGTGTTCTTTTAATTCAAGAAGTGTTATGAAGTGTTTGGATCATGTTAGAAGACTTAGACCTTTAGGTAGTTATAACTAATTAGGAATATTAACCCTTTAGGAGACTAGAGTTAGAATCCAGTGTAAATTGTTATTAATATTTTCTTTATTTCTTTTATTTTCTTTAGTTTCTTTATTTTTTATTACAAATAAAATTGGTAAGTAGTCCTAAGATAAGTACCAAAGAGGGCATTTGCGTGGAGTTTATGTGGAGCTAAACAGGAGTAAGCCAGGGATATCATTGCCATACTAGAAGAGAAGACTTTCTTTTAAGGGTAGCTTGCCCCAATGGCAACTGCATTTACCAACAGGTAAGTAGCTCTAAACTCCTCGAATAACCATTGGCATAAAATTGTAGTAATAATAGAATTTTTATTTGGTAAATTAAAATTAACTTCATTTTTAATTTAACTGACTTTTGCATGCAATTAATTTAAATAAATACTTTGTAAATTGAAATTAATCTTGTTTGTAAATTAAACTAACATTGGTATGTAAAATAAAATTTAATTTAACACTTGGTAATTATAAAATAAATTTGCATGTTGGAAATCTTTATTAGGTTATGATTGTTTGGGCCTTATGTGATATTAGAATAAATTACAAATGTACATAATTAACTTAGTTCAATTATCCTTAGGGTAACTTGGTGAAAATTAATTAATTAGGTTAAACAAAAATGTAGGGTTATTTGAAATTGAATTTGTTTGTAAATTAAATTCTCAATAATAAATTAATTTTATTCATCTGGTAAATATCATTTAAATAATTAGCAACCCTATAGATAGGAATTACTTGTGCATGAAAATTGTGTGTAAACAACAACCCTTTTATGAATTACTTGCGTGTGTAGGATTAGAATTGCATTTTTTAGGATAAAGTTTAATAAAAGAATAATAAACAAGACTTCTAGAAACATTAGTAGAGGACTGGCACTCGAATCAATGATGTTAGACCAGGCGTAAGGGGTGCCTAACACTTTTCCCTTATGTACCCACTATCCCGAACCTAGACATTGGGCTATGGTAATGACGGTTGTGGAAACTCTGCAAGGAGTAAGTTGCCGTCCATGACCCTTGGAAGAAACACTGAATATATCCCGATTATTACCCTAGTGGTGACTCATGTCTATCTATGCCTTCATGGCATAAATCCTTAGTATCGTGGTAGTGTTGTGGGAAGACGGTACTTACCAGTGGTTTGATTCTATTAGGATTGTATGAAGTGCATGTCTAGGAAATGCTGTCTAAAGAGGTAGTACTTAAGTGAGACCATTGTGACTCCACCATCTTTCCTGGGCATTATCTGGTGCATTTTATATAATTCTAATGGATGATATTTCGCCTCACGCCCCCCCCCTCCCTACAATTTGGCGACTCCACTGGGGACTAAATGGATAGTTACTCCAACATGTTTCTGTTAGTCTAATATTATTCCTCTGTTAAAATTTTTGCATTGCACTGCACTATCACATGGATCACGCTTACCCTTTTAGCCCCTCTAGTACTAGCTAAGGAGACCATACTTAAGCTTTGACTAATTGGTGAATGCTAGCACCCCATGCCCGTACCTTCGAGCATATAAAAGAGCCACAGCTCCGGCCGTTGTGCTTAATGGACAAGCTCTCCCATGGGTGACCCTTTTCCTACCCAATGAAGCCTATAAGCCATAGATTTCAACCTGAGGTACCCCGTAGATTTTTGTTGTGCTGGATTCGTATCCTTACTGTTCAAACCATAAGTTTTAGTGGTAGTTGAGATGAACCTAGGCTTATGCATAAACCCAATGTGTGTATAGGCCCAAGTCCATTTTAAAACCCGTGTTAAGTAAGAGGATGCTTACTTATGGTTAAACTTTAAGGATATAAATCCTTTGTTTGTGAGAGAAGGATCGTCCTGGACCACCCCCTGTTGGTGTGCCCAGTGTACCATAGCCTAGGATAAAAGTTTTTCCTACCCTGCGCGTGAGGGTTGAAGGCATAAGGGGGCGGAGATTCAGTTTTGGCGATTTTTTTTTTCGATTTTAATTCAGTCTTTGGTCCGATTTTAGTTCAGTTTATATGGTCTAGTTTTGGTTCAGTTTTGGTTTTATTGGTATGGTTTGATTTTGGTTTTGTAAAAGTAAAGGCAAAAAAAAGAAAAAAAAGAAAAAAATGGTCCATTCATGTACATAGCATACTTAGGTTAACCCTTAAATCCTATTTTTTTGAACAAACATAGCCTCAAAACACACCAAAGAGACTTCCAATCAAGTCACTTGGGTTAGGAAAGGGAAGAGACTACTAAGGATTTCACCTGTACTACTTAAGATGGAAGAAACTATGGCCATGCTTGATAAAACCTTAAATGCTAAGATGTTTGAGCTAGAAGAGAAAATTGTGGTTAACTTTGGTAAGAGGACCGGAGGTAGGCCAATAAAGTGACATTAAAGTTATTGAGGTTCAAATTGTGTCTTGCACGCCAAGGAGATTTTTCCATTTCAACCAACCATTATCTAAAGTTTTCGAGTGTCTTAAAGCTTGAGACTTCATGCAGCTCTTAGCACCCAGACCACTAATAAATCTACTCCTACCTAGCTATGATATCAACCAATGTTACCAGTTCTACTAAGCCCATGGTCATGATACCGACTGATGCTTCCAACTTAAGCATGATATTTAAGACCTAATTGACGTCAAAAGGATAATTGACCCAGAAAATTGACCAAAAAACCCACACAAGCCCTATGCCTAACAAAAATTTTCACCTCCACCAGGTCTCTACTTGATCTCCACCACCCCAAATAACCCTAATAGGATTATTGACTTTATCCAACCCATCTAAAAGCCCAATGAACCTCAGTCTATAATGGTTGTTGACATTTATGATAATTCTAGCTGTGATGAGGGTCCTTTGGATGTTTGGACCAATTATGATGAAGAAGTAGTAGCATTGCAAGTAAATGGTTTAGCTCCACCAATGTCTAGTTTTTAAGTTGCTAGGATCAATGAAAACTTGATGGATCCAAAAGTAGCTACTATGAAGAAAGGGATGAAATTTTTTTCCAACATGGGCCTAGGAAAAAGAATAGATGGCATGGTGACTTTTCTTGAGATGAAGGGGCAGATCATGAGTTATGGTTTAGGCTATGAGCCAACTGAAGAGAAAGAAAAGCCAAAGCCTCCTAAATCCTTGAAAGATGGGGCAATTACCTGGACATATGATTAGGGGTTACTACATGTGAAAGTGCTAAAGCAGAAAATCAGGACCATCGATCTAAGAACTGCATGGAAAGTTAAACACCTAAAGCTACATCCCTAAGTTTTAGTCTGTCTTTTATAATGCTCACAGTAGTGATACTGATGTTTCTATTTCTGATATACTTGATGCAAATTTTAAGGTGAAGATTAACAACATGACCAGTCCTTCTACTTACTTGTTTGATGTTTATTCTAATGGCATGTGCATGGCATTCATAATCATTTAGAATCATTGTTTATTAATGCATCAAAATCGATCTCTATTAATTTGTGTACACCAAATAATCCTAAAGACATTAAGTTAACTGAAGATTTAACCCAAGAAGAAAGAGATAAATTTATAGCCTTGTTAATAGAATACTAAGAAGCACATGCCTCAAGCTTAAAATCAGATGGCCGATTCCCAAGCCACGCCGGTGTCCCCATAGGAAAAGAGTGATCAAAAGTTGACTTAGCTAGTTATCCTAATGAGGAGTAAAATTTTATGCTATGAAGGATTAATAGTAGCGAATGTGGACCTAGAGGGAGAAGGAAAATGATATGAAGACATAAGGAAGTCTCTGAAAGTGAGAGAATACTCACAAAAAGCCAACAAAAGAGAGAGCAATAATTCATAGATTAGCTACTCAACTTACTTTAGCTGGGGGGCAATTCTACAAACTCTTATGTGTGATAGAAAAATAGGCTGAGCAAATAATGAAAGTGTCATAAAGCAAAGGAAAGTGTTTCCATTGCCAGTAAGAAAGTGTTTCCACTGGCTAGAGTATAGCAATCTAAAAGAATGCAATGCCATGGTGAAAACCAACTCAAGTTCAAAATATATTTGGCACTTAAGGTTATGTCATGTTGCAGAAGATAGGATTGCAAAATTGGAGAAAATGGGGATTCTATCCTCATTGGGCTCTGAGCCTACTCCAACTTGTGAATCTTGCCTTCAGGGCAAAATGACTAGATCACCCTTTGTTGGACAGGAGCTAAGAGCTGAAAATATTTTGGAACTAATACATAGTGATGCATGTGGTCCGTTTAAAGAAATGGCTAGAGGGGGTTTTCATTATTTTATTACCTTTACTGATGATAAATCAAGGTTTGGGTATTTGTATTTGATGAAATACAAACATGAATCTTTTGAAAAGTTCAAAGAATTTAAATCTGAAGTAGAAAATCAAACAGGAAAGAGTATTAAAGCTCTTCGATCAGATCATGGAGGTGAATATTTGAGTACTGAATTTGATGAATACTTGAGAGAGCATGGCATTGTTTCTCAGCTGACTCCTCCAGGAACGCCACAACTGAATGGTGTATCTGAAAGGAGAAATCGTACCCTATTGGATATGGTACGTAGTATGATGAGCTATACTGATATGCCAATCTCCTTTTGGGGATTTGCATTAGAATCAGTTTTGTATATTCTGAATAGGATTCCATCAAAATCAGTTTCTTTCACACCTTATGAGATATGGCATGGAAGAAAACCAAGTCTTAAGCATGTTAAGATTTGGGTTGTCCAAATTTATATCAAAAAGCTGAACACTGATAAATTGGAGACCAGATCAGAAAAAGGTCGATTTGTTGGATATCCAAAAGATAGTTTTGGATATTATTTTTATTTGCCTACTTCACAAAAGGTTGTGATAAGTAGAGATGCCACATTTCTTGAACAACAGTTTGTTCAAGAAGGAGGCAAAGGAAGGCAAATAGAGTTAGAATTGGAGAATTCGACCAACCAATGATCGATGGATATAGATCCATCTAGTCAACCAATACCCGTTGATGAAACATCTACGACTCTTCCTCGTAGAACAACTGTGGTATCTCACCCACGGTGAGATATGGTTTTCTTCATGAAGAAGAACAAGAGTTGTCTACTCATGAAGAAGTAGATCATGGAGATGATCCACTTACCTATGAAGAAGCTATATCAGATAAAGACTCTTCAAAATGGATTGATGCTATAAAATTCGAGATTGATTCCATGTATAAGAATCAAGTTTGGCATCTTGTTGACCCACCTGAAGGTATTGTATCTATAGGGAACAAATGGGTTTTCAAGAAGAAAATTGGTTCTGATGGAAAGGTAGAGACCTATAAGGCAAGGCTAGTAGCGAAAGGGTTTCGCCAAAGGCAAGGAATAGACTATGAGGAGACTTTCTCGCCTGTTGCCATGCTTAAATAAATTAGGATTTTATTAGCAATAGCTGCATACTATGATTATGAGATTTGGCAGATGGATGTCAAAACAGCTTTTCTCAATGGATACATTGAAGAAAACATTTTCATGGAACAACCTAGAGGATTTGAATCCCAAGATGGTTCCAAGGTATGCAAGCTAAAGCGATCCATTTATGGGTTGAAACAAGCTTCGAGGAGTTGGAACATCCGTTTTGATGAAGCCATTAAATCCTTTGGTTTTATCACAAATGAGGATGAGCCATGTGTATATAAGAAGGTTAGTGATAGTGCTATCACTTTCCTTGTCTTATATGTGGATGACATACTATTGATAGGTAATGACACAGGTATGTTGACAACTATAAAGGTATGGTTGTCAAATACATTCTCCATGAAAGACTTAGGGGAGGCAACCTATATTCTTGGGATTCGCATCTATAGAGATAGAGCGAAAAGAATAATTGGTTTATCCCAAAGTCTATACTTGGAAAAGGTGTTAAAGAGGTTTAACATGCTTGATTCCAAGAGAGGATTGTTACCAGTGAGACATGGTATCCATCTTTCTAAAGAGATGTCTCCAAAGACACCTGAAGAAAGAGATAAGATGGCCAGGATTCCATGTGCTTCAGCTATTGGAAGTTTAATGTATGCAATGTTGTGTACTAGGCCGATATCGCATATCTCGTTAGTTTGACTAGCGGTATCAATCCAATCCAGTTTGGAACATCGATAGCGATAAGAATATCCTTAAGTACTTGAGAAGAACTAAGGATTTATTCTTGATTTATGGAGGTGGAGACTTGCGGTTAGATGGTTATACCGATTCGACTTCCAATCGATATCGATGATAGAAAGTCTACCTCTGGATATGTGTTCATTTGTAATGGAGGTGCGATGGTTGGAAGAGTTCCAAGCAGAGCACGCATTGCAGATTCCACTACTGAGCCGAGTATATTCTCGCATCAAATGCCGCAAAGGAAGTTGTTTGGATAAAAGTTCGTGATGAGAACTTACAGAGTTCCTTCCATTGAGTCGCGGTTCCATTACACTATGACAACAATGGAGTAGTCATCTGACGTGCTAAGGAACCAAGGTCTCACCGTAAATCCAAACACATAGAAAGGCGCTACCACATTATCGGAGAAATAGTTGGGCGAGGCGATGTAGCCATGCGAGAAAATAGCATCGGTGAAAATCCGGTGATCCATTCACTAAGCCTATGTCACGCACTCGATTAGACCGACATCTTGAGAAGATAGGTTTAAGATATTGTAATGAATGGCTCTAGTGCTAGTGGGAGATTGTTAGTAGTATGCCCTAGAGCATATCATTTAGTATGTATCTTGTACATAATTTTATTAATAAAAGGCATTTCCACTTTTTCGTTTACATAATATATTTATGTGTAATAGAAAAGGTCCATTGATATTTTGTTAGAAATTCTATTCTTAAGTTGTTAAGAATATGAGTGACAATATTTCTAGCACAAAGTATCATAAATAGGTTCACAATCGAGGATACTTCATAATAAGGACATGACTTATCCAGAAAGATTGTATTCATGTTTGTTCCCAAGTTATTTATATGAGATATAAATAAGATGGAATGGTGAGTCTCATGCCATATAACAAATATGATAGGCACTTATAAATGATAAGTAGGCCGAACCAGTGACACTTATGACAAACACATGGAGTTTACTCTTGTCAATGTTTTGTCATAATTCATATCAGTACATATAATCTTTAGACCTGAGATAGCACAGTTATCTTGTATATAGGTAGTTTGAGTTTGATACTGCTTTCATACTTGTACTATGTATGGGTATATGGGCATCTGTTGGCTCCTACTAGTTATATATGGAGGTAGGTGTTGATCAAGATGGAATCTGTTCCTCTAAGTAAATAGAGATAAAATCCTATGTTCATTTAATTGTTATTGATGTTTCAAGTTCTGGCCAGACAGATAGATTTATTGAAAAGAGTTTCGATGAGAAAATCTTTTAATCAAGAACTGGAATTAAAAGAGAACATAATATTCATAGCAAATGGAGTTTGACATAAACCATGACTCTAGCTTGAGTTGGGATTTTGTAACAGAGAGATTCTAGTGCATGGTAACATATGATTATAGGTTCATTTAAGGTAAATCTTATTACTAATTGGGTGGCCATGGCATGCTATGCTAGGTGTTAACCATGGTCTATGAGGTTCATAAAATGATTTAGAGAAATCATTTATGGTAAGAAAGAGTTCTGATGATATTAAGAGTTGATATCATGTCTCATTGCCAATTAGTGATGAGCCTAGTAAGTCACACACATACACAAGTTATCACCTATTTAAATATAATTAAATTAATTAATTAAAGAGTTTAATTGATTAATTAAATAGGTTTGGTTTGCAATTAAATTGCAAAGTCCCTAGCATGACTTGAAACCAAATCTAGATTATTGGATGTGTAGTATAAATTAAATTTATATTTAAAGTGTTTAAATATGAATTTAATTGATGAGAAATTAATTAATAGAGATTAATTAATTAATTTATATTTGATATAAATTAATTAGAAGAAGAAAATAATTATTTTGGGTTAAGAACTCAAAATTAAGACACAGGGGCATTTTGGTCATTTCACAGTGTGACACGTGGCACCATGAGATGGTGACACATGAGATTACACATAAGCTTGCCAAATATTTTTTTAATAATGTAAGATGATTAAAATCAAGATTAAATATAGGTTTGACACTTGGCACAATGTGATTGGGTCACTTAAACCTAGAGCTAATCAAAAGGTGACATGTGGCTAGGGTTTAATGTGTTAACCTAGCTATTTAAGTGTGGTTATGAAAAGAAAAAATAACCAGCAGCCTCTCCTCTCATTTGTCACGCCACTTTGAGCCTCTCCAGCTATTTCTCTTCATCTCTCATCAATTCAAAGAGATTAGCCATCAATCTCTTGAATTAAGAACACTAGAAATTGTTTCTAGTGTCCTGTTTACATCTCTAATCTCTTAAAAGGCAGAACTTGAATTTCTAATTAATAGAAAAAGCTTTAGAGGCTGTTCAAGGGCTTCCATAGGTGTTCTTGGTGTGGACAAGCTAGAGGGACAACATTTGGTGTCCTGAAGACAAATCTCAAAGGCGCAGACACGCTGCAGTGCATCAAGAGGTTAGTGTAATCGTTCTTGATTTAATCTAGGGTTCTAAAATTAATCTGATTAATTTTAAAATCTTAAATGGCAAATACAGATCCAAAAAACATATTAAAAGAGTTTTAATATGTTGTTTATCATTGAAATCAAATAGATAAAAATAAATCTTGCATGGTGCATGTGACCCTAGGCGAAATTTTTTTGAATTCAATGGTATAATCTTGTGTTTTTCACGCTTCCGTTCCTTCATGGTCCCCACATGAATGGAAAGGTTCTAGTTGGGAAAAAATGTTTGAAACATATAAGAATAGGCCTGAAAAACTCCCTTATGTTCTTTAAGGTTATCATAGTACTGCAAGGACATTCACGAAAGCAACCCCATTCTCTTTAGTGTATGGGACTAAAGCAATACTATCCATTAATCAAGAGCTCAGATCCTTAAGAGTGATGCTAGAAGCTAAGATCCTAAAAGAATGAGTGGGCTTAGAAGAGATATAAAGAACTAGCTTTGATTAAAAGAGGATGTGAGCCTTGTATCATATGCAGGCTTATTAGAGGAATATAGCTAGAGCCTTTAATAAGAAGGTGAAGCCAAGGAAGATCAAAGAGGGAGACATGGTTTTGAAACAAGCTCGGCCCGTTCCTTTTTGACTTAAGAGGAAAGTTTAACCCAAGCTAGGATGGTCCATACATAGTCAAAAAGGTTTTGCTACTGTAAGAATATCAAACCTGGATGGGAATAAATTTCACGAACCAGTCAATTTAGACAGGCTCAAATGGTACTTTGTGTGAGATAGGTCCACTAGGCTGAAAACCTACAAAAGGCGGTCTAGGCAAAAGTAAGGGTTAAAGAAAAAAGAACAAAAGAAAAAAAAGAAAAAGAAAAAAAAGGAAAAGAAAAGAAAATATGCTAAATTGAAAACCTGCAAAAAGCAGTCTAGGCAAAAGGAGAGATGAGAGAAGATCTGGATGGAAAACCTGAAAACGCCATTCGACAGGTTATAAAGCTTATTTCTAACTTTGGAAGGTTAGAAATTTAGCAAAACTAAATGTAAGAGGGAGTAATGGTGTACCTGAATAAATAAAGAAGTTTTTATTGCATTAACTAGGAATGGATTTTATTTAATTATGATCGCGAATGTTTGTGTCTTGAGAGATATATCAAATGATTAAGTAATTAAACTGCATTGTTTTGATTTAACCTATTGTTTTGTGAGCATGACAGAATAGGTGCTTGATATGAATGCCCTGGTGATTGTCTAATTTCAAAAAAAAAAAAAGAAAAAAAAAAGAAAAAGAAAAGAAAAAAAGAGAGCTCGCTATGTGGAAAACCCGAAAGGGCTGCCTAGGCAAAAGTTAGAGCAAGCCCGCTAAAATGAAAACTCAGAAGAGTATTTTAGGAAAAAGTTAGGGCACAAAGAATTTAGTTCATGGAAGGGAAAGAAGTCAAGGCAGAACAAGGTTTTGGAATAGCTATAGAATAATGAAGCATGGAGGAGAGAAGAAAAAGAAAAATCAGAGGGAAATTATATTATGACCTTAAGGAAGTTTTTTTAGTGAATAGTTTTCCTCAAAAATTTTGAAGCTAAAAGAAAGTTTTTGCAAAAAAGGTCCCTCAGAAGACTATATTTTTTATACAATCTCCAATAAAATTTGCATGCCCATGACAGGAAAAAACATACAGGAAGCACAAAAATCAGAGAGAATTTTGAGACTCAGTCATCCTAATTTTTTCAAATCATGAATTAGATATTTTTTGGTAAGTCCTTAGACGTTGTTTAGGGCACATGACATAGTTGTATAAGGCATAGAAAAACATGCATCAACATATCACCTATAGGTGTGTAAGGCGTAGAATAACATGCATCACCACAGTTTCAAGTGTCGAACTACTAGAGGGTCTGATTCTTCCTCAGGATAACGAGGGGGATACGTAGGTAGTTTAGGACTGCAGTCCTAAATATGAACCCACAACATTTCATGATATATTTTTTGGTAAGTCCTTAGACGTTGTTTAGGGCACATGACATAGTTGTATAAGGCATAGAAGAACATGCATCAACATGTCACCTGTAGGTGTATAAGGCATAGAAGAACATGCATGCATCACCACAGTTTCAAGTGTCGAACTACGAGGGGGTCTGATTCTTCCTTAGGATAGCGAGGGAGATACGTAAGTAGTTTAGGATCGTGGTCCAAAATACGAACCCACAACATTTCATGACAGATGTTTTTTGGTAAGTCTTTGGACATTGTTTAGGGCACATGGCATAGTTGTGTAAGGCGTAGAAGAACACGCATCAACATGTCAACGGTAGGTGTGTAAGGCGTAGAAGAACATGCATCACCACAGTTTCAAGTGTCAAACTATGAGTGGGTCTGATTCTTCCTCAGGATAGCGAGGGGGATACATAGGTAGTTTAGGACTGTAGTCCTAAATACAAATTCACAACATTTCAAATCACACAGTTGCCATTGTCATGAGACCGCAGCTAGTCTCATGACACAGAGTGCATCAACAGAGCAAGATGCACTCAATTTTCACATGACACAATTATCATTATTATGAGACAGTAGCTAGTCTCATGATGCAGAGTGTATTGACAGAGCAAGATACATTCATTTTTCACATGAGACAATTATTACTATTATGAGACCGTAGCTAGTCTCATAACATAGAGTATGTCGACCGAGCAAGATATACTTGATCCTCATAGATAATGTTTTATATTTATTAGAAATTTGAGTTTCACTTTGACGAAAGTTGAGCAATGCTTTCGCATTGATTTCAACTTTTGCCAAAGTGAGGGGCAAACTGTAGATCCTTATTTTGTGATGAGTATGTGCATTGAGGTTGTGTGAAACTCGATGATGAAAAATTATATGACTGTAAGATGTAATTCGAGGCATGGAGATGAATTATTAATTCGTGGCATGATCTTGAAAAAAAAAATAATATGTTTTTTGGTAAATTAATTTAATTTAAATAAAATCTTGTTTTTTTTAAATTTAATATGAGTAGTTCTTAAATAGACCTAATTAAGTTTAATTGGGCCCCATGGGCCTAAGAAAGCCTAGTTAGGAATTTTAAATATGACCCATTTAATTTATTTTTTAAAAAATTAAAATAAAAAAATATCTTTTTCTCTGTCCTTTTCCTATACAAACTCTCTCTCCCCCATTGGCCCCACTCTCTTCCTTACTCCCTATTGGTGCCACCCCCTTTCCCTCTCTTCCTATTGGTTGGAACACCTCACCCATATCCTAGTCTCAACCAATTTCCTCAATCTCAGTTGTTTAAGTTATCTGAACCTTATCACCCTAGGACTCCAAACCCTACCACACCTCTTCCTCACTTTCTATTGGTGCCTTCCCCTTCCCCTCTCTTTCTATTAGTTGAAATACCTCATCCATATCTCAGTCTCACCTAAATTCTGTAATCCTAGTTGTTTAAGTTATCTGAACTTTATGACCCTAGGACTCCAAACCCTATCACACCTCTCTCTCAAAACCCTATAAATATCCCACTGATAAAAAATAAAAAAAAGAGGAGGAAAAAAAAAGGAGGGGGAGGAGAAGATAAAAAATAAAAAAATAAAAAAAGGAAAAAAAATTAAAGAGAAGAATAGCCAAAATTCTTTTAGTTCTTCTTTCTTTCTAGCGATATTTCTTAAAGGTTAGTTCTTTTATTTTCTTTTCAAGATCTATGCCATGTAATGTTTAATTCTATGTTCCTTGTTTTTAATTTATTTTATATGTTCATATAGATCATGTAATCATATTTAATTTGAGGGGATACACAACTCTGTACATATTTAGTTTCTGTCTCTCATATTTTTATTATTTTTTGTTATTTTTTGAATAATGTAAAAAATTTTTAAAAATTATATTCATATTCTACACGAAATTCTATTAATTTTAGGCTCAAGAATCACTAAAAAAGCTTTAATATTTTATAAGTTATGGCTGTTTGAAGTTAGGGTTCCTATAAAATCTGATTTGCAGGATACCCGAATTGTGGAGCCTATATCTCCCTTGTTTCTTAATATTTTTGTGTAAATCTAGTGTCTAAAATTAATTTCAGAATCTTATGAATCTTTTCCAATTGGTTTTGCATTCATATCTATTGTGGTTAATGAGTTATGAATTTTACAAAAAAATAGTATGATTCTGTCACTTAGAAATGTTATGATTTATGTAGACCATTCGGCTAGGGTTTTGTTTGATTTATAAATTTTATGATCTTGTATGATATGTAGGCTGTCTTTTATAATTTTTTTTATGATTTTTAGGCATGTCTAACTATTTTTAAAAAATCAGATTTCTTGCTACGTTAATTTGCCATAATTTAGAAATTGTATATTTATGCATGTTCTTGTATTTTCTTGGGTTTTAATTGATATTTGATCTATTTTTCTGTGTTTTTTTAATTCAAGAAGTGTTATGAAGTGTTTGCATTATGTTAGAAGACTTAGACCATTAGTTAGTTGTAACTAATTAGGAATGTTAACCCTTTAGGAGACTAGAGTTAGAATCCAATGTAAATTGTTATTAATATTTTCTTTATTTCTTTTATTTTCTTTTGTTTCTTTATTTTTTATTACAAACAAAATTGGTAAGTAGTCCTAAGGTAAGTACCAAAGAGGGCATTTGCGTGGAGCTTATGTGGAGCTAAACGAGAGTAAGCCAGGGATATCATTGCCATACTAGAAGAGAAGACCCTTTTTTAAGGGTAGCTTACCCCAATGGCAATTGCATTTACCAACAGGTAAGTAGCTCTAAACTCCTCGAATAACCATTGGCATGAAATTGTAGTAATAATAGAATTTTTATTTGGTAAATTAAAATTAACTTTGTTTTTAATTTAACTGACTTTTGCATGTAATGAATTTAAATAAATACTTTGTAAATTAAAATTAATCTTATTTGTAAATTAAACTAACATTGGCATGTAAAATAAATTTAATTTAACACTTGGTAATTGGAAAATAAATTTGCATGTTAGAAATCTTTATTAGGTTGTGATTGTTTGGGCCTTATGTGATATTAGAATAAGTTACACATGTACATAATTAACTTAGTTCAATTATCCTTAGGGTAACTTGGTAAAAATTAATTAATTAGGTTAAATAGAAACGTAGGGTTATTTGAAATTGAATTTGTTTGTAAATTAAATTCTCAATAATAAATTAATTTTAGTCATCTGGTAAATATCATTTAAATAATTAGCAATCCCATAGATAGGAATTACTTGTGAATGAAAATTGTGTGTAAACAATAACTCTTTTGTGAATTACTTGCGTGTGTAGAATTAGAATTGCATTTTTTAGGATAAAGTTTAATAAAGGAATAATAAACAAGACTTCTGGAAACATTAGTAGAGGACTAGCACTCGAACCAACGAGGTTAGACCAGCCGTAAGGGATGCCTAACACCTTCCCCTTACGTACCCACTATCTCGAACCTAGACATTTGGCTATGGTAATGACGGTTGTGGAAACTCTGCAAGGAGTAAGTTGCTGTAACATCCTCACTTTAGCTAGTCCATACAGTCTACTGTTCCGGTGACCAATGTAGGTCCGAATAGCTAGAATATTTGAAATTTTAATTAGAATAGAGTGAGGAGTTATAAATAAACTAAATAATGATCAGAAAAAATAAGGAAAATTTTAGAAATGAAATGCACTAAGGTTAGATGAGCCGTAACTCCAGTGATGAGTAACCCGAAGGGAAAGTGACGGTGAAGGCCGTTAGCAACCCTAGACCTGGGGAAAACTTCATGAAATAATTTTTGGGACCTCAGGGAAGGATTATTGGGGTTCCAATGATAATAAAATGTTAAGAAAACACAAGAAAAATTTAATCAATTAGTACACACAATTTTAGCTCGTTAAGCCTAACGGAGGGCATTTTGGTCATTTTGTCTTCAGAGATGATTTTTGACCAACTTGTCCTTTTAAGTAAGTGAATTATATGAAATAAAATATTAACAAGTAGTGATGAAAAATTTATTAAAAATGAATAGAAAGGGAAGGAAAAGAAAATGAAAGTAAATTAGATTTATTACATAATGCTTATGTAAGCATGAGGTAATTAAAATTCTTTGGCCAATCAAAATAAAGAAACACCATTATAATATATAAAAAATGAAGAAAAGAAGTCAAAATCTAGAAAAAACTAGCAACCATTCTTCTTCTTCTTCTCCAAGCCGCACCATAGCTCCTCCATGGCCAAGCTTACCAAAGCTTGAGTTTCTTGGTTTTTCACCAACTAAAGTCTAAGTTTCCAACACAAAATCTTACTCATTCACCTTATTGAAGCTTTTGGGAGCAAAAATAAGTAAAAAGGAAGAGTTCTTACAAGATTGGAAGTGACTCCATTAGAGGTTAGTGACAAAACTTACTCTTTTTCTTTCAATTCATGTCGAAAGAGTGGAATTGAATGCAAATTTACAAGAAAATGGAATAAACATCATGTGTATGCCCTTCTTAAGATTTTGGCAGCCTTGGATTTGGTAGGGTTTTGAAGATTTCTTGGAACTAAAATGGTAGTATGGCTGCCCTTAGCATTAGTCTCTTGAGTAGGATAATGAAATGTAAACAAATGCTAAATTTTAAATGGAGAAGTTAGGGTTTGGACACAAACTTGAGACTTTGTTCATGTAATGATGGAAGTAAGTTTTAATGGTCAATTAGTGTCCATCTTGTTATGTGTGATTAAGAAATAAAGTGGTTTGTGTCATGAGAATTGAAGCTAGGTATGCTGCCTTTGGTGACTTGCAGGACTGGGTGTGAGTCCAGCAGGTTTGGGCAGCTATAACTAGAGTTGTGTAGGTTCAATTGGTGCAAGGCTAATTGGACATAAAACTAGATACATAATGGCATAACTTTGGTGAAGAAACTCTACCCAGAAAACCAAACCAAGTTGACCTAAACATTGCCCTAATCCGGGTGACTTGCATTCTGTCTGGGCAAAATGACCAAATGAACAATGTTTATTCATTTGGTCATAATTTAGTGTAGAAAGGTCCAATTGACCTGCAATTTTACCAGAAAATATCTGAGACATAGACCTACAACTTTCATGAAGAAACCAAACCCAAATTTTGATAACAACATATTCAAAAATTGACCTGCAGTCAGTGTACAAAACACTGTAGATTTGGTTCTGTCCAGAAAATCTGGAAAATTTGCAATCCGGCCAGTTATGGTATTTAGGCCTTAACTTGAGCTACAAAACTCCAAATGGAGTGATTCAAAAAAAGAAATGTAATTACAAATGGTATTTAGACCTCAGATCGGGTGAATTGTCAGATCTGCACAGAGTCTAGAGTCACCTCATATCTGCAGTGCACTTGGTAGGACATTAGGACTTTGGATTGTATTTTGCATTTTGTATTAGTTTTAATTGTAATTATAAACTCTTGAAATTATGTGATAATGTAAATATATGAAATTTCATGTTATTGAAATTTTCTATATATTATGTTGAAAAATGAAATGTTGGGAAATATTCATGAATGTGATTTGAATTGTGATATGAACAAAAAGTTTGAAAATGGTGTTGAGATTTGGAGATTGAGTTGTCATGTGTGTATATTGGAGTTCTGGATAACTATATTGGAAGTGTCTTTTAAATAGGTTTAGAAGAACTATTTTCTATTTTACAGCCGGCACTCTACCGGATTTTCTATAAAAATTTATGAAAAATTCAGATTAATCAATTTTGAAAATAAATAATATAAATGGTAAATCTTGCACTTGGTGAATAATAAATAAATAAATTATGGAGCGTAAATTGTTATGAAATAATTTATGGTGCTCCGCACACTGTGTGGCATAACTTGCTCGGCTACACTGTAGACGGGTAAGGGGTGTCACATTTAATGGTATCAAAGCATCGGTTTAGGCATTTCTTGGCCTAGATAGAGTGCATACCATTGCATTGCATTTGTAAGTGTTGAGGTGACACTGATGCCGATCTGTTTGTTTTCTTATTTTGATCAAGATATGGATCCTACTTCTCAAAGAGCAGTTGATGAAGAGGTGGAGAGTCGTGCTCCACCAAGGGCTAAATCGGGAGGCAAGGGAGAACCTGCTCCATTAGCAGCTGAGGCACCTGCCCAACCTCAGTTTGCATTATTTTAGCAAATGACCGAATTTTACTGGCAAATGATGGGGGCAATTCCACCACCACAACCATAGCCACAACCTCCACCAGCACCACAGAAGTCCCATCTGGAAAAACTACGAAAACATGGGGCTGTGGATTTCTTTGGGAAGAAGGAGGACGACCCCATGATAGCTGAAAACTAGTTAGATAGAACTGTAAGAGTGTTGAAATAGCTTCATTACACCCCCGAGCAGAACCTGGAGGGTGCTATTCCCTACTTCAAGATGATGCATACCAGTGGTGGGACATAGTATCCAGTCAGGTGCAACTGGATCAGATCACCTGGGATTTCTTCCTCACAGAGTTCAAGAAGAAGTATGTCAGTAAAGTGTATTTAGAAGAGAGAAGAAGAGAATTTATCAGTCTGAGATAGAGGCAATTATCAGTGGTAGAGTATGAGCGAGAATTCGTCAGACTGAGCCGGTATGGGAGGGAGATAGTCCCTACAGAGGCAGAGAGGTGCAGAAGGTTCGAAGAAGGGCTCAATGATAATATCAAAGTCATGATAACAGCATTGGAGTGTTAGTAATATGCCCTAGAGCATATCATTTAGTATGTATCTTGTACATCTTTTATTAATAAAAGGCATTTCCACTTTTTCATTTACATAATATATTTATGTGTAATAGAAAAGGTCCATTGATATTTTGTTAGAAATTCTATTCTTAAGTTGTTAAGAATATGAGTGACAGTATTTCTAGTACAAAGTATCATAAATAGGTTACAATCAAGGATACTTCATAATAAGGACATGACTTATCCAGAAAGATTGTATTCATGTTTGTTACCAAGTTATTTATATGAGATATAAATAAGATGGAATGGTGAGTCTCATGCCATATAACAAACATGATAGGCACTTATACGTGATAAGTAGGCTGAACCAGTGACACTTATGGCAAGCACTTGGAGTTTACTTTTGTCAATGTATTGTCATAAATCATATCAATGCATATAATCTTTAGACCTGAGATAGCACAGTTATCTTATATATAGGTAGTTTGAGTTTGATACTGCTTTCATTCTTGTACAGTGTATGGGTATATGGGCATATGTTAGCTCCTACTAGTTATATATGGAGGTAGGTGTTGATCAAGATGGAATATGTTCCTCTAAGTAAATAGAGATAAAATCCTATGTTTTTTTAATTATTCTTGATGTTCTAAGTTCCTGGCCAGGACAGATAGATTTAATCAGAAAAGAGTTTCTGATGGGAAAATCTTTTTAATCAAGAACTGGAATTAAAAGAGAACGTAATATTCATAGCAAATGGGGTTTGACATAAACCATGACTTTAGCTTGAATTGGGATTTTGTAACAGAGAGATTCTAGTGCATGGTAACATATGATTATAGGTTCATTTAAGGTAAACCTTATTACTGATTAGGTGGCCATGGCATGCTATGCTAGGTATTTACCATGGTCTATGAGGTGCATAAAATGATTTAGAGAAATCATTTATGGTAAGAAAGAGTTCTGATGATATTAAGAGTTGATATATATCTCATTGCCAATTAGTGATGAGCCTAGTAAGTCACACACATACACAAGTAATCACTAAATTAAATATGATTTAATTAATTAATTAAAGAGTTTAATTGATTAATTAAATAGGTTTGGTTTGCAATTAGATTACAAAATCCCTAGCATGGCTTAAAACCAAATCTAGATTATTGGATGTATAGTATAAGTTAAATTTATATTTAAAGTGTTTAAATATGAATTTAATTAATGAGAAATTAATTAATAAAGATTATTTAATTGATTTATATTTGATATAAATTGATTAGAAGAAGAGAAATAATTATTTTGGGTTGAGAACTTAAAATTAAGACATAGGGGCATTTTGGTCATTTCACAGGGTGACATGTGGTACCATGTGATGGTGACATGTGGCACCATGTGATGGTGACACATGACACTACACATAAGCTTACCAAATGTCTTTTAATCATGTAAGATGATTAAAATCAAGATTAAATATAGGTTTGACACTTGGCACAATGTGATTGGGTCAATTAAACCTAGAACCAATCATAAGGTGACATGTGGTAAGGGTTTTAAGTGGCGACCTAGCTATATAAGTGTTGTTATGAAAAGAAAAAAAAAAATCAATCAGCTGCTGCCTCTTTTGTGTCGCCACCCTTGAGGCTCCCATTCTCTCTTCTTCTTCATCTCTCATCAATTCCAAGAGATTAGCAAACAATCTCTTGAATTAAAAATACTAGAAATTATTTCTAGTGTCCTGTTTACATCTTTAATCTCTTAAAAGAAAAAACTTGATTTTCTAATTAATAGAAAAAGCTTTAGAAGCTGTTCAAGGGCTGCTATAGGTAATCTTAGGGTGGGCAAGCTAGAGGGACAACATCTGGTGTCATAAAGACGCATCCTTAAGGCTGCAGTGTATCAAGAGGTTAGTGTATTTATTCTTCATTTAATCTAGGGTTCCAAAATTAATTTGATTAATTCTAAAATCTTAAATGGCAAATACAGATCCAAAGACATATTAAAAGAGTTTTAATATGTTGTTTATCATTGAAATCAAATAGATAAAAATAAATCTTGCATGATGCATGTGACCCTAGGTGAAAATTTTTGGATTCAATGGTATAAATTTTTCATGCTTCCGCTCCTTCAATTGGTATCAGAGCCACTATATTTGCCATTTAGATTGTTGATTATATGATTTAATTGTATGGAATAATCATAAGATGATAGATCCATTGCTAGTTACAAGAAAGGTGGCGGCTTGGGTGAAAAACACCATCATTGGTGCGCCAACTTTGGCCTTCATGGGTGGCGCAAGGTTTGGTTTTAAATTTTGCAATTGTTGTATGATCTAAGGCCTATCCTATGACTAATTAAAGTGTTTAATTAGTAGTTTTAATCACACAATTAAATTTTGATTCAAATCAGAATTTTAAAAATTGTTTAAATGTGATTCAAATATGAATTTTAAAAGTTGTTTGAATGTGATTCAAATCTGAATTTTTTTTAAAGTTGTTTAAATCATATTTAAATATGAATTTTTAATGTTGTTTAAATAATATTCAAATCTAAATTTTTAGAAATTATTTGAATGTGATTCAAATCTGATTTTTAAAAATTGTTTGAATGTGATTCAAATATGAATTTTTAATGTTGTTTGAATGTGATTCAAATCTGAATTTTTAAATTTGTTTGAATGTGATTCAAATCTGAATTTTTAAATTTGTTTGAATCATATTCAAATCTGGATTTTTAAGTTGAATATGAGATATTCAATTTAATTTAAGTATGTATGTTTTATTTAATTGTTAAATAGTGATATGCATGATGGATGATCATGGACTATAAAAGACCAATGTGATTGGATTTATTTCTTTTATGTTTCTTTGGGATTATAAATTAGTTAATTTATTTTAATTTATTTTAATTTATTTTTGGGCATGTATTATTAAGGTTGTAATAATTTTTTGGGATATAATTTCATTTATTTAGTTCTTGTAAATTCGCCTTGGTATGCCAAGGATTACTATGTAGTATTGGATTGCAAGAAGATTAAGGAGGTCAAGAGCATTGGTGGGACCAGTGGGAGGAATTCAATAACAAGTGTTGATTATATACTCCTTCAGCAACTCTTGTAAAATGAATGAATAAAATGCACCTAGAAATGCCCTGATTCAATTCTTAGTGGCTCAGAATTGAATCCCTTAGAAAGTCCATGATTATACCATATTTACTGTTTATCCATGAATGCATGAGATGTATGGGAATGTATGCAATTATATGATATATGCATGCTAAATGGATAATGTGCAAAGTGAGACCTTAATAATAATTAGGATGACAATAAAATCTTCCAAACAAATGATTAAGTTGGAAATACTATAATTAAAGTAATTACAACATAGGCCCTCCATTGGAGCAATTATTTTAAGAAATTTTAAATAGTTGCATAAGATGCAATTAATCTTAAGAATAATTGTTAAGCATGAGATGTTGTAAATATGTAAATAGTTTGTTGGCCAATGTTAGATGTACCTGAGGATATTAAAATTATTTGTATAATTACTGGCTCAATGGGATCAACTTAACTAATGCAAGATAAGTCAATAATGGATGTACCTGAGAGTTTGAGCATTAGGGGCTAGGTAAAGGATTGAACCTCACATGAGATGTGATGGGCAAGGAGTTGCTCACTTATAGTTTATTGTAATTCCAATAACAGATGTACTTAAGGATGATCAATAGAATTATAAGAATTCAATCATCCACTAGAAATCCATCCAACTAGGATTTCCGTTTTCTACTTTGGAAGTGTAGGATTCGCTAAGTTAGTGGGAGGACCAATTTGATTAAAAGACCATAATCATTTTGGTTAATTACATGATACATTTACTAATTAATCTAGTTATTTTCTGTAGTTAATTTTCTGATAATAATCAACCACCACCATTCAATATCCTTGCAAGCATACTTGATCGCAATAGGTTGACAGAACCTAATCTGTCTGATTGGCTAAGAAATTTGAAACTTTTCCTGAACCTTGAACATATAGGATATGTTCTAGACTCAAATGTTCCTAGTATCTTACCTCTAGAGGCCACCCAAGAGGAACATGAAACTTTGGACAAGTGGAAGGAGCATGATATGAGAGCTAAGTGTTACATGCTTGCTTCTATGAGTAATGAGTTACAAAAGTAGCATGAAAATATGCAGAGTGCAAGTGAGATCCTCCTTCACCTGCAAGAGTTGTATGGTGAGCACAACAGGAATGCTAGGTATGAGATATATAGACAGTTGTTCTGCATGAGGATGTCTGAGGGACAGAATGTTAGAGATCATGTCCACAAGATGATTCGGCTAATTGAGCAGCTGGAACATCTTGACTTTAACATGGATTTCCAACTGCAGATGGATTTGATCCTTCAGTCCCTTCCTGAGTCTTTTGGGAATTTTGTGACAAATTTCCATATGAATAAACAGGAATTCACCTTGGCTAGTTTACTCAACATGCTGGTTATTGCCCAAAAGAATATGCTGGGCAATAAAGGAAAAGAGGCAGCTTTGATTGCATCTTCTTCTACTGGAAAGTCCAACAAGAAGAAGGATAATAAGAAAAAGAAATCTCAGATTCCTGGTCCTTCCAAGAAAATAGCTAAATAGAAAGGTAAGACTAAAGCTGATGGAGGCAAAGGAAAGTATTTTCATTGCTAGAAGGATGGGCATTGGAAAAGGAACTGCCCAGAGTATCTTACTTCTCTGAAGGACAAGAAGGATAGACCTTCGGAAGGTTTGTCCATATCTTGTTATTTAGATTCTGATGATACTCATAGTTCATCTACAGCTTGGGTTTTAGATACTGGTGGTAGTTCTCACATTTCTAATGATATGCATGAACTAGCAAATAGTAGCAGCTTGCGTTATCAAGATGTTAGAGTTTGGATTGGCAATGGCTCAACTATTGAAGCTTTAGCCATAGGATCTAAATCTTTTTACATGTTTGGACATGTTTTGTGTTTGGATAATATTTTATATGTACCTGATGCTTTTAAGAACATCATTTCTATATTAGTTTGACTAGAAATGGCTATGAATTTCAATTCGCAGATGATGTTTGCAATATTTATTTTAGAAGTAAATATGTTGGTTTGGGTTATATAAATGATGGTTTTTATTATTTAGATAATAATGAAAAACACAAAATAAATGCAAGTGATCTAAATGAATGCAATGCCATGGTGAAAACCAACTCAAGTTCAAAATATATTTGACACTTAAGGTTATGTCATGCTGCAGAAGATAGGTTTGCAAAACTAGAGAAAATGGGGATTCTATCCTCATTGGGCTCTGAGCCTACTCCAACTTGTGAATCTTGCCTTCAGGGCAAAATGACTAGATCACCCTTTGTTGGACAAGGGCTAAGGGCTGAAAATATTTTGGAGCTAACACATAGTGATGTATGTGGTCCATGTAAGGAAATGGCTAGAGGTGGTTTTCATTACTTTATTACCTTTACTGATGATAAATCAAGATTTTGGTATTTGTATTTGATGAAATACAAACATGAATCCTTTGAAAAGTTCAAAGAATTTGAATTTGAAGTAGAAAATCAAACAGGAAAGGGTATTAAAGCTCTTCGATTAGATTATAGAGGTAAATATTTGAGTACTGAATTTGATGAATACTTGAGAGAACACGGCATTGTTTCCCAGCTAACTCCTCTAGGAACACCACAGCTAAATGGTGTATCTGAAAGGAGAAATCGTACCCTATTGGATATGGTACGTAGTATGATGAGCTACACTGATATGCCAATCTCCTTTTGGGGATTTGCATTAGAATCAGTTTTGTATATTTTGAATAAGATTCCATCAAAATCAGTTTCTTCCACACCTTATGAGATATGGCATGGAAGAAAACCAAGTCTGAAGCATGTTAAGATTTGGGGTTGTCCAGCTTATATCAAAAAGCTGAACACTGATAAATTGGAAACTAGATCAGAAAAGGATCGATTTGTTGGATATCCAAAAGATAGTTTTGGATATTATTTTTATTTGCCTACTTCACAAAAGGTTGTGGTAAGTAGAGATGCCACATTTCTTGAATAACAGTTTGTTCAAGAAGGAGGCAAAGGAAGGCAAATAGAGTTAGAATTGGAGAATTCTGACCAACCAACAGATCAGATGGATATAGATCCGTCTAGTCAACCTACACCCATTGATAAAACATCTACAGCTATTCCTCGTAGAACAACTAGGGTATCTCACCCACCAGTGAGATATGGTTTCCTTCATGAAGAAGAACAAGAGTTGTCTACTCATGAAGAAGTAGATCATGGAAATGATCCACTTACCTATGAAGAAGCTATGTTAGATATAGACTCTTCAAAATGGATTGATGCTATGAAATCCGAAATTGATTCCATGTATAAGAATCAAGTTTGGGATCTTGTTGACCCACCTGAAGGTATTGTACCTATAGGGAACAAATGGGTTTTTAAGAAGAAAATTGGTTCTGATGGAAATGTAGAGACCTATAAGGCAAGACTAGTAGCGAAAGGGTTTCGCCAAAGACAAGGAATTGACTATGAGGAGACTTTCTCGCCTGTTGCCATGCTTAAATCAATTAGGATTCTATTAGCAATAGCTACATACTATGATTATATGATTTGGCAGATGGATGTTAAAATAGCTTTTCTCAATGGATACATTGAAGAAAACATTTTCATGGAACAACCTAGGGGTTTTGAATCCCAAGATGGTTCCAAGGTATGCAAGCTAAAGCGATCCATTTATGGGTTGAAACAAGCTTCGAGGAGTTGGAACATCCATTTTGATGAAGCCATTAAATCATTTGGTTTTATCAAAAATGAGGATGAGCCATGTGTATATAAAAAGGTTAGTGACAGTGCTATCACTTTCCTTGTCTTATATGTGGATGACATACTGTTGATGGGTAATGACACACGTATGTGGACAACTGTAAAGGTATGGTTGTCAAATATATTCTCCATGAAAGACTTAGGGGAGGCAACTTATATTCTTAGGATTCGCATCTATAGAGATAGACCGAAAGGAATAATTGGTTTATCCCAAAGTCTATACTTGGAAAAGGTGTTAAAGAGGTTTAACATGCTTGATTCCAAGAGAGGATTGTTGCTAGTGAGACATGGTATCCACCTTTCTAAAGAGATATCTCCAAAGACACCTGAAGAAAGAGATAAAATGGCCAGGATTCCATATGCTTCGGCTATTGGAAGTTTAATGCATACAATATTGTGTACTAGGCTAGATATCGCATATACTGTTAGTTTGACTAGCAGGTATCAATCCAATCCAGGTTTGGAACCTTTGGATAGTATCAAGAATATCCTTAAGTACTTGAGAAGAACTAAGGATTTATTCTTGATTTATGGAGGTGGAGACTTGTAATTGGATGGTTATACTGATTCTGATTTCCAATCAGATATCGATGATAGAAAGTCTACCTCTAGATATGTGTTCATTTATAATGGAGGTGCAGTCAGTTGGAAGAGTTCCAAGCAGTAAGACTACAAATTCCACTACCAGAAATTTGAGTATATTCTTTGCATCGAGATCTTTGCAAAGGAAGCTGTTTGGATAAAGAAGTTTGTGTGAGAACTTGCAGTAGTTCCTTCCATTGAGTCGTGCGGTTCCACTACCTTGTGACAACAATGGAGCAGTCATACAGGCTAAGGAACTTCGGTCTCACTAGAAATCCAAACACATAGAAAGGCGCTATCACATTATCAGAGAAATAGTTGGACGAGGAGATGTAGCCATGCAGAAAATAGCATCAGTTGAAAATCCAGCTGATCCATTCACTAAGCCTATATCACTGACTCAGGTAGACCGACATCTTGAGAAGATGTGTATAAGATATTGTAATGAATGGCTCTACATAGAGGTAAATATTTGAGTCGAATTTGATGAATACTTGAGAGAACACGGCATTGTTTCCCAGCTAACTCCTCTAGGAACACCACAGCTAAATGGTGTATCTGAAAGGAGAAATCGTACCCTATTGGATATGGTACGTAGTATGATGAGCTACACTGATATGCCAATCTCCTTTTGGGGATTTGCATTAGAATCAGTTTTGTATATTTTGAATAAGATTCCATCAAAATCGCTTCTTCCACACCTTATGAGATATGGCATGGAAGAAAACCAAGTCCAAGCATGTTAAGATTTGGGGTTGTCCAGCTTATATCAAAAAGCTGAACACTGATAAATTGGAAACTAGATCAGAAAAGGATCGATTTGTTGGATATCCAAAAGATAGTTTTGGATATTATTTTTATTTGCCTACTTCACAAAAGGTTGTGGTAAGTAGAGATGCCAGATTTCTTGAATAACAGTTTGTTCAAGAAGGAGGCAAAGGAAGGCAAATAGAGTTAGAATTGGAGAATTCTGACCAACCAACAGATCAGATGGATATAGATCCGTCTAGTCAACCTACACCCATTGATAAAACATCTACAGCTATTCCTCGTAGAACAACTAGGGTATCTCACCCACCAGTGAGATATGGTTTCCTTCATGAAGAAGAACAAGAGTTGTCTACTCATGAAGAAGTAGATCATGGAAATGATCCACTTACCTATGAAGAAGCTATGTTAGATATAGACTCTTCAAAATGGATTGATGCTATGAAATCCGAAATTGATTCCATGTATAAGAATCAAGTTTGGGATCTTGTTGACCCACCTGAAGGTATTGTACCTATAGGGAACAAATGGGTTTTTAAGAAGAAAATTGGTTCTGATGGAAATGTAGAGACCTATAAGGCAAGACTAGTAGCGAAAGGGTTTCGCCAAAGACAAGGAATTGACTATGAGGAGACTTTCTCGCCTGTTGCCATGCTTAAATCAATTAGGATTCTATTAGCAATAGCTACATACTATGATTATATGATTTGGCAGATGGATGTTAAAATAGCTTTTCTCAATGGATACATTGAAGAAAACATTTTCATGGAACAACCTAGGGGTTTTGAATCCCAAGATGGTTCCAAGGTATGCAAGCTAAAGCGATCCATTTATGGGTTGAAACAAGCTTCGAGGAGTTGGAACATCCATTTTGATGAAGCCATTAAATCATTTGGTTTTATCAAAAATGAGGATGAGCCATGTGTATATAAAAAGGTTAGTGACAGTGCTATCACTTTCCTTGTCTTATATGTGGATGACATACTGTTGATGGGTAATGACACACGTATGTGGACAACTGTAAAGGTATGGTTGTCAAATATATTCTCCATGAAAGACTTAGGGGAGGCAACTTATATTCTTAGGATTCGCATCTATAGAGATAGACCGAAAGGAATAATTGGTTTATCCCAAAGTCTATACTTGGAAAAGGTGTTAAAGAGGTTTAACATGCTTGATTCCAAGAGAGGATTGTTGCTAGTGAGACATGGTATCCACCTTTCTAAAGAGATATCTCCAAAGACACCTGAAGAAAGAGATAAAATGGCCAGGATTCCATATGCTTCGGCTATTGGAAGTTTAATGCATGCAATATTGTGTACTAGGCTAGATATCGCATATACTGTTAGTTTGACTAGCAGGTATCAATCCAATCCAGGTTTGGAACACTGGATAGCTGTCAAGAATATCCTTAAGTACTTGAGAAGAACTAAGGATTTATTCTTGATTTATGAAGGTAGAGACTTGTAATTGGATGGTTATACTGATTCTGATTTCCAATCAGATATCGATGATAGAAAGTCTACCTCTAGATATGTGTTCATTTATAATGGAGGTGCAGTAAGTTGGAAGAGTTCCAAACAGAGTAAGACTACAAATTCCACTACCGAGGCTGAGTATATTGCTGCATCAGATGCTGCAAAGGAAGCTGTTTGGATAAAGAAGTTTGTGACAGAACTTGCAGTAGTTCCTTCCATTGAGTCAGCAGTTCCACTACACTGTGACAACAATGGAGCAGTCATACAGGCTAAGGAACTTCGGTCTCACTAGAAATCCAAACACATAGAAAGGCGCTATCACATTATCAGAGAAATAGTTGGACGAGGAGATGTAGCCATGCAGAAAATAGCATCAGTTGAAAATCCAGCTGATCCATTCACTAAGCCTATATCACTGACTCAGCTAGACCGACATCTTGAGAAGATGTGTATAAGATATTGTAATGAATGGCTCTAGTGCTAGTGGGAGATTGTTAGTAGTATGCCCTAGAGCATATCATTTAGTATGTATTTTGTACATCTTTTATTAATAAAAGGCATTTCCACTTTTCCATTTACATAATATATTTATGTGTAATAGAAAAGGTCCATTGATATTTTGTTAGAAATTCTATTCTTAAGTTGTTAAGAATATGAGTGACAGTATTTCTAGTACAAAGTATCATAAATAGGTTCACAATCGAGGATACTTCATAATAAGGACATGACTTATCCAGAAAGATTGTATTCATGTTTGTTACCAAGTTATTTATATGAGATATAAATAAGATGGAATGGTAAGTCTCATGCCATATAACAAACATGATAGGCACTTATACCTGATAAGTAGGCTGAAGCAGTGACACTTATAACAAGCATTTGGAGTTTAGTCTTGTCAATGTATTGTCATAAATCATATTAGTGCATATAATCTTTAGACCTGAGATAGCATAGTTGAAGGAACGGAAGCGTGAAAAACACAAGTTTATACCATTGAATTGAAAAATTTTCACCTAGGGTCACATGCATCATGCAAGATTTATTTTTATCTATTTGATTTCAATGATAAACAATATATTAAAACACTTTTAATATGTTTTTTGTCACACCCTACCCCCTGTAAGGCGTAACATGATCCCGTAGTATACCTAATGAATTACCAACTTCGTCTACTGATAACCCATTAAATACACTACAAGGGATTTTCAAAACTTTTCTTCTTTTTATAGTGGTGAGCATTATTTACAGGTGTTAAAAAAAAAAACTTTTTGAACTGAAGTGAAACAGCTAACTCATTTAGACTATTAACAATTTCTATAAAAATTTTGGCAGAGTGCCATCTGTATTTTGGATAAAACAGTTCTTCAGAAAACCTGTAAAAAGCACTTCAATATATTTCCAAATCTCAACTCCAACATATTTTTCAACTCAAATCCACAGTAATTTTCAAAGACTAAGATACAAGAAATATAATACAATTTTTATAAGTCAAAATAACTCATAATTTACTTTACAACTTCAATGTACAATTTTAATTTACAACTGCTCAAAACCAAAAATAATATATACATACAGTGTACATACATTACAGTACAAAATGCAAAATGTGTTATACTCATTATACTCGATAATCTCTCACTGGATGTACTAGAAGCCCAGTATGCTACCCTGTCCATCTGTCTACCTGCGATAGCAATGAAAAGCTATCGCTGAGACAATGTCTCAGTGGTGCACAACATTAACCAAATACAACTTTAAATCACAGTTCATAAATCATATAAATGATAGATACGTAAAACCATAGTTAAATTCAAGACAATGAATGTCATAAGGAATTTAACACAATATCACAATAAATCTCAGTAATCAAAACGTAGTTAAATTCAAAAGACAGTGAATGTCAATAAGAATTTAAACACTATTTCACAAACTATCAAAGCTCATAATAACACAATTTAGTTAAATAATTTACGAACACAGTGTTGCCAATTCATACACAACTTAAGCCATGACATAAAATTTCCGATCAATGTTGCGTTGTACACCACGACAAAGCAATTTACAACCCCACTAATCAAAATCAATGAGGGAGGTGGTGGCATTTAAGGGTACTTATCAAAGCAACTGCAGGCGTTATGTATCGCCGTCCTTGCAAGCCCTTGGGTAGTACCTATCAGAGCACTTGTAGGCGTTACGTATCGCCGTCCCTGCAAGCTCCTGAGTTCCCGCGTGAGAGTTCCCAAGAATTGTAGGCGTTACGTATCGCCGTCCCTACTTTGCTCCGATACTACTAAACACAATTTATCTCAAAATTTCTATTTACAAAGTAGGCAACACAATAATTTCCAAATAATATTCCCAAAGTCATAATTTCATTCACAAGGTGGCAACACATTTCATAATTAACTTCAAATTTTCACAAATCACACTAAATAAATTTTTCCACAATTTCAAACCGTTTACAATGCTTTTCAAGCAATAAGTATCCATTCAAACACATTTCCATAATTGAAAACTGTAACACCCCTAAGTTCGGTAGTGCGTTCTATTGTTCCGGTGACCAGTGTTGTCCGGACAGCTAGGATGCCTAGAACTACACTTCGTTATGAGTGAGGAGACATAAAATAATGAAATACAAGAAAAGAAAATACAAGAAAAACAAAGGAAAAATAATAGCAAAGAAAGGTAACCAAGTTAAGCGAGTCGAGAACCCTAGCGATGGTGATCAGACAGGAAGTCACGGCGTGGACCGTTGACTAGCCCTGGACTGCGGGGAACCCTAGAAAATATTTTTAGGACTTAAAGAGACATCAATTGAAGCATAAATATCATTAGAAATGTCAAAGAAAAATTAAATAATTAGTACAAAGAAAAGTGAGAAATCGAAAAACAGACAAAACCCGGTGTTACCGAAAAATCGGGAATGTAACCCGAACAGGGGCATTATGGTCATTTGACATCCCAAAGTGTCTTTTGACCTAAATGTCCATTAAAAATAAATAATATTACACTTGGAAAATATAATGAAAAATTAAATTGGTGGTACCTAAAGTAAATAACAAAAATTAAGGGTTTAATGTGGAATAAATGAGAGTTAAACATATAATATGATTTATTTGTATAAGCGGACCACTAAAGAATAAATTAAAAGCTAAATGGGGCAGGTGTAAGTCCATTACACAATCTGCACTTCATCTTCTCCAAATCCTCTCATCCATGCTGAATTGAGAAGATTGGAAAACTCCATTGCCGTTTTGCCTTCAAGCTCCATTAACCCCCTCATTTCACTTCCAAACACCTAAGTGGCTTCATTAAGTTTTATCTCCACATCATAAGGAAGAGTTTGACACCAAAATCAAGAAGTTTAGTGAAGGTTTAACAAGTCCCAACCATAGGTAAGTTTGTATTTTTGAATATTGCTTTGTTAAACTTTGTATACATATTATGGGTGTTTGATTTGTGAAGAAAATTTTCAAGTTTGAGGAGTTATTGATATATCAATTTTGGACAGCCATGGAGTTGTATGTTTAATGAAATATTCATACATATATTTGATGAGAATTTATGTTGAGTAGGGTGATTTAATGTCCTAGTAAGTTAATTCCATCTATATGTGGTGATTGTGTGTTTGAAATTGAAGTGGAGGAAGTTATGTGAAACTTTGGCAAGGTGGAGCATTTCGGCAGCCTTGAGACTCCATGATGAATGTATGAATTCATGAAGATATTGGCAGAATTATGACATTGAGGATTGATGGATATGTATATAAATTAGTTGTGGAAATTGTATGAAATAATGAGTAGTGTTTGTGTATTTGTGGTTGTATTTGGACTTTATGAATTAGAGTTTTATTTGGTGTGTTAAGGATGTTTGTAATCTTCCCAAAGTGACTTTAAAGTGAAGTGGTATATGGTTTGGTAATGTAACAAAACAGAATTGGGTTGAGGAGTGGATTTATGGTAAGGTAAATGTGTAATTGCTACATGTTTAAGCAATGTAATTAAGGGCAGTGTGCATTTTAACCTATAAAACTAAATGTATAACTCCAATTGGTATGAGACCAATTGGAGGTGAGATTAGGCACAAAATGTGCCAACTTTCATTGAGAAAGCATACCAAAATTCTGCTTGCAAGGTAGCATGAAAAATGACCAATTCGGATTAAGTGCACATGAGGCCTGAAAATTGACCAATTGGGCAGCAGTTAGTGTTTAGGCCATAATTCACTCAAAACAGGTTCAATTGACCTGAAAGTTTAACCATGAATAGTTAAGACCCATACCTACAAGTCTCATGAAGACACCAAAGCCCAGAAATGACCATAAGCAAGTCAAACAGCTTGCACAAGTTCGGGTCCAAAAATTAGCCGAACCAAAGTTGACCAAATTTGACCTAAAATGACCAAATTTGATGCCATTTGACCAGCAATAGTAAAATGACCATAACTTGGTCTACATAACTCAGAATGACCTAAAATTTTGCCCCGCGTACCGTAAGACATAGATCTACAAGTTTGTATTTTTGACCGAAACCCGAAAACAAAGGGAACTAGGTCGTCTGGCTAGGTCAAACTAGTATACCGGAATCCAGTAAGTTGCAATAAAATGCACTAAACAAGAAAATGAAATTGGTAACGTGTACCAACCCTAAAACACTATCGAATGTGACATATTAGTGACACTAAAACCTAATTTACCTAGAACTCATCGAGGGTCGGTATATTAGGTGATTATACAACTAATAGCTTTCAGTGAATTACTTATCAAGCATCATCGATAGAGATAGTTTAACTTAGTACTGAAACACTTCAAATTGTGTTTCTCAGTTACCAAAAACTCAGAAAAAGGGAAGGAAACACTGAGTCCAGACCAGGAGACAATTATCAGAGGTTTGTGCACAACAACTATTTCTTTTGAATTTTTCAATTGAAATGAATTATGACTATTTGTACATTATTGTTTTAAATTGTGGAAATGTGTTTGAATGGATATTTATTGCTTGAAAAGCATTGTAAATGATTTGAAAACTGTGAGAAATTATTTGAATGATATTGATGGATACTTATTGATTGAAAAGTATTGGAAATGGTTTGAAACCATAGCTATCATGTATATTGATTGTATTCCTTGCTAGCTTGTCTAGTGGGACGAATTGAATTCCCTCTCTGGCTGAAGTGTTGAGGTGTGTGCCTGTTGAGGACGAATTGGATGAGTACTCATATTTTTGCTAGCTAGCTATGTTATTCCTCATTAGTCATTAACTGAATACCTCATTAGCCATATTTATTGATATGTATTGTGAGATTGTGAAATGAATTTAAACTCTAATTCAACCATGATCGACTTATTAAAATTTATTGTGATATTGAGAAATGGAGTTTAAATTCTATGGTTTTAAATATCCACTATTTATATTATTTATGAATTGTGATGTAAATTGTATTTGGAACTTATTTCTCAAGCTCTAGAGTTAGAAGGTCCTACTGGAAACATGGGTGGCAAGAAACTGGTAGGGAAGATATTCGTGATGAAGCCTCCCCTATCAGTCGAGAAGTAGCAGGTTCCTACCTCCCGCCAATGTGAGATGTGGAAGAAATCATGGAAGAAATCATGGTGGCTACAAGGCTATTGGAGCATATTATAGTGGAGGCACAGACAGGACACTTTGCCAGATCGCACTGCCAGTTGCGAGTTGGACCACCTCCTACCTCCTACTAAGGTCGGCCGCCAGCCCCTGTCACCGAGTTCGCAACCACCCACAGAGGTAGAGGTAGGGGTAGAGTATCCCAAGAGGCGCCAAAGCACGATTGAAACATTCAGAGCAAGACAGTGCTCCAGTCAGAATGTATGCAATGAGACAGAGGGAAGAGGCCGAGACATCTGATGTTGTGGCTGGTACCTTCTCAACTTTTAACCAAAATGTGTTTGTGTTATTTGATCCAGGTTCTACCCATTCTTATTTGAGTGCTAGCATCATTGATTGCATTGCTGTTCCATGTACAAAAATGGACTTTGAGGTGCTAGTAACAAGTCCACTAGGACAGGAAGTCAGGGTTAATAGAATGTATAGAGATTGTCCTTTGGTGATCCAAGGACACACTTTCCTATCTGATTTCATTAAAATGCCCTTCAGAGATTATGATATCATCTTGGGCATGGATTGGTTAGCTAGGCATCATGCCATGATTGATTGTAGGCTGAAGACAGTCACTTTTGGCCTTCCTCGGTACAGTGATGTGGTAATACATGGGGAAAGGTAGTTATTGCCATCAAACATCATTTCGGCTACACTAGCCAGAAAAATGATCAGAAAGGGGTGTGAAGCCTACTTGGCACATATGGTAGACACCCAAGTGGGGAGTCCAGCATTGAAGGACATCCCTATAGTATATGACTTTCCAGATGTATTTCCTGATGAATTGCCAGGATTACATCCAAAAAGAGAAGTGCAGTTTGAAATTAATGTTATGCCTGGTGTGGATCCAATCTCCATAACGCCATACAGAATGGCACCAGCAGAGTTGAAGGAGTTGAAGATACAGTTGCAAGAATTACTTGAAAAGGGCTTCATCCGCCCTAGTGTGTCACCTTGGGGAGCACCAGTGTTGTTTGTTAAGAAGAAGGATGGTACTCTCCACTTATGCATTGACTACCGGCAATTGAATAAGGTGACAATAAAGAACAAATATCCATTGCCTCACATTGATGATCTGTTCGACCAGTTGCAGGGTGCAGCGGTATTCTCCAAAATTGATTTGCGATCTGGTTATTATCAGTTGAAGGTGCAAGAGCAGAGTATTCCAAAAACTGCTTTCAGAACTCGGTATGGCCACTATGAGTTTCTAGTAATGCCATTCGGGTTAACAAATGCTCCAGCTGCTTTTATGGATCTGATGAACACTATCTTCAGACCATATCTCGATCAATTTGTGGTAGTGTTTATTGATGACATTTTGATATGTTCAAGGAATGCAGAGGAGCATGACAGACATCTGCGGATTGTACTGCAGACTTTAAGGGAGAAACAGCTATACGCCAAATTGTCGAAATGTGAATTTTGGCTGAAAGAAATCTCCTTTTTGGGACATGTTGTGTCAGCTAAAGGGATCAAGGTAGATTCCAGCAAGGTAGAAGCTATCCTTAATTGGAAGCCGCCAGAACATCACGAGAAATTCGCAATTTTAGGTTTAGCTGGATATTATCGTCGGTTTGTGAAGGGGTTTCTATGTTATCTTCTCCACCAAAGCGCGCCGGAAAGATGTAAAATTTCAGTGGACTGATAAATGCTAGCAAAGTTTTGATGAGTTGAAGAAGTGTTTGACTGAAGCTCCAGTCCTCATTTTACCTACTCCGGGTAAAGAATACACAGTTTATAGTGATGCTTCTCATAATGGGTTAGGCTGTGTACTGATGCAAGATCGAAATGTCATTGCTTATGCATCACGCCAGCTGAAACCGCATGAGAGGAACTACCCAACACATGATCTGGAGCTAGCAGCTATTGTTTTTGCTCTGAAGATCTGGAGACTATTTGTATGGGGAGAAATGCTATATTTACACAGATCACAAGAGCTTGAAGTACTTAGGCACCCAGAAGGAATTAAATTTGAGGTAGAGGAGATGGTTAGAACTCATCAAAGATTATGATTGCTTAATAGACTATCAGCCAGGGAAAGCAAATGTGGTGGCTGACGCCTTAAGTCGCAAGACTATGGCAAGTCTCAGAGTTTCTCCTTTGTCCATGGTATATGAATTGAAAGCACAGCATGCCAGTTTAGAGATTGATGAAGAGGGACATACAGTAGTTGCATGGCATGTACAGCCAGTGTTGATTGATCAGATCAGAATGGCTGCTCAGAGTGATGAAAAATATCAGAAGCTACTAAAAGAAGTCCAGCAGGGCAAGAAACCTAAATTCTCTGTGAGAGATGATGGTTTATTACTACATCAGGGTAGAGTGTGCGTTCCTAGTGATGTGGAATTGAGACAGATCATTATGAAGGAAGCACATGAGTCTCCATTTGCTATGCACCCTGGTGGAACTAAAATGTCTGAGAGGAGAAATTTGAAGAGCATTACTGGTGGATGGGTATGAAGAGAGATATAGCTGAATTTGTTTCCAAATGCCTAACTTGTCAGCAAGTAAAGGCAGAACATCAAGTTCCAGCTGGTTTGTTACATCCTTTGTCAGTACCAGAGTGGAAATGGGAACGAATAACTATGGATTTTATTACAAGACTTCCAAGGACACAGAGTAGTCATGATGCGGTATGGGTTATAATTGACAGATTGACCAAGTCTGCTCACTTTTTGCTAGTTCGGATGGACTATAGCCTGGAAAGATTGGCCAGATTGTACATATATGAGATTGTAAAACTGCATGGAGTGCCAGCATCAATTGTGTCTGACAGAGATCCTAGGTTCACTTTTAGATTCTGGGGTAGTCTTCAGAGAGCCCTAGGAACTAGATTGAACTTCAGCACAGCATTCCACCCATGCAGATGGCGATCCGAAAGGGTTATTCAGATATTGGAGGATATGCTACGGGCTTGTGTGATTGAATTTGAAGGTAGTTGGTATACACACTTGCCTTTGATTGAGTTTGCTTATAACAACAGCTACCAATCAAGCATTGGGATGCCTCCATATGAAGCTTTGTATGGCAGGAAGTGCAGAACTCCCTTATGTTGGGATGAAGTAGGTGAAAGGAAGATGATTGGGCCAGAAATTGTTCAGCAGACAGAGGAAAAGATCAGATTGATTAGAGATAGACTCAAGGCTACATCAGACCGTCAGAAGTCCTATGTTGATATGAAGAGAAGAGATATTAAGTATGCAGTGGGTGATAAAGTATTCCTCAAAGTTTCTCCTTGGAAGAGGATTATGAGATTTGGCAGAAAGGGGAAACTGAGTCCTCGTTTCATCGGACCATATGAGGTTCTGGAAAGAGTGGGTCCTTTGGCATACTGGTTGGCATTACCTCCAAGAGTTAGCAAGGATACACAGTGTCTTCCATGTGTCCATGTTAAGGAGGTACAGACCTGACCCATCTCATGTACTATCAGTTGAAGAGATTGAGGTAAATCCAGACCTCTCATATGAGGAAGAACCCATAAAAATTCTGGCATATGAGGTGAAGCGGTGAGAACAAGCAGATACACGGTTAAAGTCTTTGTGGAACCATCATTCAGCAGGAAGCTACTTGGGAATGTGAAGAGGATATGAGGAGACAGCACCCACAAATTGTTCAGAGACTAATGCTGTAAAATTTCGAGACGAAATTTATTTAAGGGAGAATTGTAACACCCTAAGTTCGGTAGTGCATTCTATTGTTAGGTGACGGTGTTGTCAGGACCTAGGATGCCTAAAACTACACTTCGTTATGAGTGAGGAGACATAAAATAATGAAATACAAGAAAAGAAAATACAAGAAAAACAAAGGAAAAATAATAGCAAAGAAAGGTAACCAAGTTAAGCGAGTCGAGAACCCTAGCGATGGGTGACCGCACCGAGAAGTCACAGCGTGGACCGTTGACTAGCCCTGGACTGCGGGGAACCCTGGAAAATATTTTTAGGACTTAAAGAGACATCAATTGAAGTATAAATATCATTAGAAATGTTAAAGAAAAATTAAATAATTAGTACAAAGAAAAGTGAGAAATCGAAAAACAGACAAAACCCGGTGTTACCCAAAAATCGGGAATGTAACCCGAACAGGGGCATTATGGTCATTTGACATCCCGAAGTGTCTTTTGACCTAAATTTCCATTAAAAATAAATAATATTACACTTGGAAAATATAATGAAAAATTAAATTGGTGGTACCTAAAGTAAATAACAAAAATTAAGGGTTTAATGTGGAATAAATGGGAGTTAAACATATAATATGATTTATTTGTGTAAGTGGACCACTAAAGAATGAATTAAAAGCTAAATAGGGCAGGTGTAAGTCCATTACACAATCTGCACTTCATCTTCTCCAAATCCTCTCATCCATGCCGAATTGAGAAGATTGGAAAACTCCATTGCCGTTTTGCTTTCAAGCTACATTAACCCCCTCATTTCACTTCCAAACACCTAAGTGGCTTCATTAAGTTTTATCTCCACATCATAAGGAAGAATTTCATACCAAAATCAAGAAGTTTAGTGAAGGTTTAACAAGTCCCAACCATAGGTAAGTTTGTATTTTTGAATATTGCTTTGTTAAACTTTGTATACATGTTATGGGTGTTTGATTTGTGAAGAAAATTTTCAAGTTTGAGGAGTTATTGATATATCCATTTTGGACAGCCATGGAGTTGTATGTTTAATGAAATATTCATACATATATTTGATGAGAATTCATGTTGAGTAGGGTGATTTAATGTCCTAGTAAGTTAATTCCATGTATATGTGGTGATTGTGTGTTTGAAATTGAAGTGGAGGAAGTTATGTGAAACTTTGGCAAGGTGGAGCATTTCGGCAGCCTTGAGACTCCATGATGAATGTATGAATTCATGAAGATATTGGCAGAATTATGACATTGAGGATTGATGGATATGTACATAAATTAGTTGTGGAAATTGTATGAAATAATGAGTAGTGTTTATGTGTATTTGTGGTTGTATTTGGACTTTATTAATTAGAGTTTTATTTGGTGTGTTAAGGATGTTTGTAATCTGCCCAAAGTGACTTTAAAGTGAAGTGGTATATGGTTTGGTAATGTAACAAAACAGAATTGGGTTGAGGAGTGGATTTATGGCAAGGTAAATGTGTAATTGCTACATGTTTAAGCAATGTAATTAAGGGCAGTGTGCATTTTAACCTATAAAACTAAATGTGTAACTCCAATTGGTATGAGAACAATTGGAGGTGGGACTAGGCACAAAATGTGCCAACTTTCATTGAGAAAGCATACCAAAATTCTGCTTGCAAGGTAGCATGAAAAATGACCAATTCGGATTAAGTGCACATGAGGCCTGAAAATTGACCAATTGGGCAGCAGTTAGTGTTTAGGCCATAACTCACTCAAAAATGGTCCAATTGACCTGAAATTTTAGCCATGAATAGTTAAGACCCATACCTACAAGTCTCATGAAGACACCAAAGCCCAAAAATGACCATAAGCAAGTCAAACAGCTTACACAAGTTCGGGTCCAAAAACTGGCCGAACCAAAGTTGACCAAATTTGACCTAAAATGACCAAATTTGATGCCATTTGACCAGCAATAGTAAAATAACCATAACTTGGTCTACATAACTCAGAATGACCTAAAATTTTGCCCCGTGTTCCGTAAGACATAGATCTACAAGTTTGTAGTTTTGACTGAAACCCGAAAGCAGAGGGAACTAGGTCGTCCAGCTAGGTCAAACTAGTATACCGGAATCCAACAAGTTGCAATAAAATGCACTAAACAAGGAAATGAAATTGGTAACGTGTACCAACCCTAAAACACTATCGAATGTGACATATTAGTGACACTAAAACCTAATTTACCTAGAACGCATCGAGGGTCGGTATATTAGGTGATTATACAAATAATAGCTTTCAGTGAATTACTTATCAAGCATCATCGATAGAGATAGTTTAACTTAGTACTGAAACACTTCAAATTGTGTTTCTCAGTTACCAAAGACTCAGGAAAAGGGAAGAAATCACGAGTCGGACAGAGACAATTATCAGAGGTTTGTGCACAACAACTATTTCTTTTGAATTTTTCAATTGAAATGAATTATGACTATTTGTACATTATTGTTTTAAATTGTGGAAATGTGTTTGAATGGATATTTATTGCTTGAAAAGCATTGTAAATGATTTGAAAACTGTGAGAAATTATTTGAATGATATTGATGGATACTTATTGATTGAAAAGTATTGGAAATGGTTTGAAACCATAGCTATCATGTATATTGATTGTATTCCTTGCTAGCTTGTCTAGTGGGACGAATTGAATTCCCTCTCTGGCTGAAGTGTTGAGGTGTGTGCCTGTTGAGGACGAATTGGATGAGTACTCATATTTTTGCTAGCTAGCTATGTTATTCCTCATTAGTCATTGACTTTTGGGACGAATTGAATACCTCATTAGCCATCGGCTTTTGGGACGAATTGAACTTTGGAACATGATTAAGCTGTGTGTGATTTATTGATATGTATTGTGAGATTGTGAAATGAATTTAAACTCTTATTGACATATACTGTCTTTTGAATTCAACCATGATCTGACTTATTAAAATTTATTGTGATATTGAGAAATGGAGTTTAAATTCTTGTTGACAATTACTGTCTTGAAATTAACTATGGTTTTAAATATCCACTATTTATATGATTTATGAATTGTGATTTAAATTGTATTTGGTTAATGTTGTGCACCACTGAGATATTGTCTCAGTGATAGCTTTTTATTGCTGTCGCAGGTAGACAGACAGACAGGGCAGCAGACTAGGCTGCTAGTGCCTCCAGCGAGAGATTATCGGGTATAATGAGTATACCAATATTTTGCATTTTGTACTGTAATGTATGACCACTTATGTACATATTGTTTTGGTTTTGAGCAGTTGTAAACTAAAATTGTACATTGAAGTTGTAAAGTAAATTATGAGTTATTTTGACTTGTAAAAATTGTATTATATTTCTTTTATCTCAGTCTTTGAAAAATCACTGTGGATTTGAGTTGATAAATATGTTGTGTTGAGAAATATGTTGAAGTTGAGATTTGGAAAAATATTGAAGTGCTTTTTACAGGTTTTCTGAAGAACTGTTTTATCCAAAATACAGATGGCACTCTGCCAAAATTTTTATAGAAATTCCAAATAATTCAAATGTGTTGGTTCTATCACTTCAGTTCAAAAAGGTTTTTAACACCTGTAAATAGTGCTCACCACTGTAAAAGAAGTAAGAAAAGTTTTTAAAATCCTTTGTAGTGTATTTAATGGGTTATCAGTAGACGGAGTTGGTAATTCATTAGATATACTACGGGATCATGTTATGCCTTACAGAGGGGTAGGGTGTGACAAAAACAATAATATACAAATAGTCATAATTTATTTCAATTGAAAAACTCAAAAGAAATAACTGTTGTGCACAAACCTCTGATAACTGCCTCCTGGTCTTGACTCAGTTTGCCTTCCCTTTCCTCGAGTCTTTGCTAACTGAGAAACAAAATTTGAAGTGTTTCAGTACTTAATTAAACTGTCTCTAATGATAATGCTTGATAAGTAATTCACTGAAAGCGATTATTTGCTTAATCAACTTAATATATCGACCCTCGATGCGTTCTAGGTAAATTAGGTTTTAAGGTTACCAATATGTCACATTCGATAGTCTTTTAGGGTTGGTACATGTTACCAAATTCATTTCCATATATCTTGCATTTTCTTGCAATTTGCTGGATTTCGGGATACTAGTTTGACCTAGCCGGACGACCTAGTTCCCTTGGTTTTCAGGTTTCGGTCAAAACTACAAACTTGTAGATCTATGTCTTATGGAACGCGGGGCAAAATTTCAGGTCATTCTCAGTTATGTAGACCAAGTTATGGTCATTTTACTATTGCTGGTCAAATTGCATCAAAATTGGTCACTTTAGTTCACTTTAGGTCATTTTAGGTTCGGCTAGTTTTTGGATCCGAACTTGTGCAAGCTGTTTGACTTACTTATGGTCATTTCTGGGCTTTGGTGTCTTCAAAAGACTTGTAGATATGGGTCTTAACTATTCATGGTCAAAATTTCAGGTCAATTGGACCTGTTTTGAGTGAGTTATGGCCTAAAAACTAACTGCTGCCCAAATGGTAACTTTTCAGGCCTTATTTGCACTTAATCCGGATTTGGTCATTTTTCAAGCTACCTTGCAAGCAGAATTTTGGCAAGTTTTCTTCATGAAAGTTGGCAAATTTTGTGTCTAGTTTCACCTCCAATTGGTCTCATACCAATTGGAGCCACACACTTAATGTTATAGGCCTAAAACACAAACTGCCTTATTGCATTTCTTTCATACACATCAAGGATCACTCCTAACACTTACCAAACTCAATATTCAAGTCAATTCTAGTTGTATCATGACCTAAACATAATTCACAACACATTATAGGTCATTTTGGCAGCTTACAATTACATTCAACATACACCATAAAGTGCAGAATTTTTAAACTCAATTTACAACAATTCAATCACCTAACCATAACATTTTTTTCATGTCCAACTTCACACTATCATATATACACTCAAACTACCATAACATCCAACACAAGTCAACATTAATATACCATAAACCAAGCATGAATTCAAGCATTCTTCAAGAGTCAACAAATTGCCGCAATGGTACCTTTACATTCCATTAATTTCCAAGCTTCAAATTTCAATTCACATTTACATATACTAAGTATACATCACTCAAACAATTTCCTATACAATATACATTTAATAAATCATTTAATTCACCATTTACAAGCAAAAATAAATTGTCTTCAAGGTGTTTCCATGGCTGCCAAAAATAAGGTTCACCAATACTCAATCATTTCCTCAAATTTTCTTAGCAATTCAACTTACCCAAAGCTCAACACAAGGATTAATGAAGGAAAATGGAAAGATTAAGCACTAGCCTCAACTTGGGCTTAATTTAACTTCACCAAAACTCCTCTTTCTTGCTTCCTACATGCTGCCCATGATGTGTAGAACACTTTTAATGAAGAACAATTGGAGAAATTGTGGCTTCATCATTAGGAGTGGAGCTTCCATGCAAGGTGTGGTCATAGTGGACAATGGAGAGAAAATTCAATTCGGCAAAAATCAAGAATGAGGAAGATGAAGGTGAAAGTGGACAGAATTTTGGCATTTTATAGTCCTACTTAGTGGTCCACTAATTGTCCATTAAGTATAATTAATATTATAATAATAAAATCTTATTAACATTTCAATTAATCCCCCATAAGTCCTCTAATTACATTACTTGTAAAATTTCTTATTTCCATGGCATTTTAAAAAATTTAATACCACTTATTTTTAATGGAAATTTAGGTCAAAATCCAACTCGGAGTGTCAATTGACCAAAATGCCCCTGTTCGGGTTGCATTCCCAATTTTTCGGTAACACCGGGTTTTGTCCGTTTTTCGATTTCTCACTTTTCTTTGTACTAATTAATTAATTTTTCTTTGATATTTCTAATGATATTTATACTTCAATAGATGTCTATTTAAGTCCTAAAAATATTTTTCAGGGTTCCCCGCAGTTCAGGGCTAGTCAACGGTCCACGTCGTGACTTCCCAGTGCGGTCACCCATCGCTATGGTTCTCGGCTCGCTTAACTTGGTTACATTTCTTTGCTATTATTTTTCCATTGTTTTTCTTGTATTTTCTTTTCTTGTATTTCATTATTTTATGTCTCCTCACTCATATCGAAGTGTAGTTCTAGGCATCCTAGCTATCCGGACAACACTGGTCACTAGAACAGTAGAACGCACTACCGAATTTAGGGACGTTACATTTTTGGATTTGTATTTGCCATTTAAGATTTTAAAATTTATCAGATTAATTTTAGAACCCTAGATTAAATCAAGAACGATTACACTAACCTCTTGATGCACTGCAGCGTGTCTGCGCCTTTGAGATTTGTCTTCAGGACACCAAATGTTGTCCCTCTAGCTTGTCCACACCAAGAACACCTATGGAAGCCCTTGAACAGCTTCTAAAGCTTTTTCTATTAATTAGAAATTCAAGTTCTACCTTTTAAGAGATTAGATATGTAAACAGGACACTAGAAACAATTTTTAGTGTTCTTAATTCAAGAGATTGATGGCTAATCTCTTTGAATTGATGAGAGATGAAGAAGAATAGATGGAGAGCCTCAAAATGGCATGACAAAGGAGAGGAGTGGCTGCTGGTTGTTTTTTTTTTTTTCATAACAACACTTATATAGCTAGGTTAACACATTAAACCCTTGCACATGTCACCTTTTGATTAGCTCTAGGTTTAAGTGACCCAATCACATTGTGCCAAGTGTCAAACCTATATTTAATCTTGATTTTAATCATCTTACATGATTAAAAAACATTTGGCAAGCTTATGTGTAATCTCATGTGTCACCATCTCATGGTGCCACGTGTCACAATGTGAAATGACCAAAATGCCCCAGTGTCTTAATTTTGAGTTCTTAACCCAAAATAATTATTTTTCTTCTTCTAATTTATATCAAATATAAATTAATTAATTAATCTCTATAAATTAATTTCTCATTAATAAAATTCATATTTAAATACTTTAAGTATAAATTTAACTTATACTACACATCCAATAATCTAGATTTGGTTTCAAGTCATGCTAGGGACTTTGAAATTTAATTGCAAACCAAAACTATTTAATTAATCAATTAAACTCTTTAATTAATTAATTAATTAAATCATATTTAAATAGGTGATAACTTGTGCATGTGTGTGACTTACTAGGCTCATCACTAATTGGCAATGAGACATGATATCAACTCTTAATATCATCAGAACTCTTTCTTACCATATATGATTTCTCTAAATCATTTTATGAACCTCATAGACCATGGTTAACTCCTAGCATAGCATGCCATGGCCACCCAATTAGTAATAAGGTTTACCTTAAATGAACCTATAATCATATGTTACCATGCACTAGAATCTCTCTGTTATAAAATCCCAACTCAAGCTGGAGTCATGGTTTATGTCAAACTCCATTTGCTATGAATATTATGTTCTCTTTTAATTTCAGTTCTTGATTAAAAAGATTTTCTCATCAGAAACTCTTTTCTGAATAAATCTATCTGTCCTGGCCAGGAACTTGAAACATCAAGAACAATTAAATGAACATAGGATTTTATCTCTACTTACTTAGAGGAACAGATTCCATCTTGATCAACACCTACCTCCATATATAACTAGTAGGAGCCATCAGATGCCCATATACCCATACATAGTACAAGTATGAAAGCAGTATCAAACTCAAACTACCTATATACAAGATAACTGTGCTATCTCAGGTCTAAAGATTATATGCACTGATATGATTTATGACAAAACATTGATAAGAGTAAACTCCATGTGCTTGTCATAAGTGTCACTGGTTCGGCCTACTTATCATTTATAAGTGCCTATCATGTTTGTTATATGGTATGAGACTCACCATTCCATCTTATTTATATCTCATATAAATAACTTGGTAACAAATATGAATACAATCTTTCTGGATAAGTCATGTCCTTATTATGAAGTATCCTCGATTGTGAACCTATTTATGATACTTTGTGCTAGAAATATTGTCACTCATATTCTTAATAACATAAGAATAATGTTTCTAACAAAATATCAATGGACCTTTTCTATTACACATAAATATATTATGTAAACAGAAAAGTGGATATGCCTTTTATTAATAAAAATATGTACAAGATACATACTAAATGATATGCTCTAGGGCATACTACTAACAATCTCCCACTAGCACTAGAGCCATTCATTACAATATCTTAGACCTATCTTCTCAAGATGTCGGTCTAACTGAGTCTGTGGCATAGGCTTTGTGAATGGATCAGTTGGATTTTTAGCTGATGCTATTTTCTGCATGGCTACATCGCCTCGCCCAACTATTTTTCTGATAATGTGGTAGCGTCTTTCTATGTGTTTGGATTTCTGGTGAGACCTTGGCTCCTTAGCCTGTATGACTGCTCCATTGTTGTCACAGTGTAGTGGAACTGCTGACTCAATGGAATGAACTACTGTAAGTTCTATCACAAACTTCTTTATCCAAACAGCTTCCTTTGCATCATCTGATGCAGCAATATACTCAGCCTCTGTAGTGGAATCTGCAGTCGTGCTCTGTTTGGAACTCTTCCAACTGACTGCACCTCCATTATAAATGAACACATATCCAGAGGTAGACTTTCTATCATCGATATCTGATTGGAAATCAGAATCAGTATAACCATCCAATTGCAAGTCTCCACCTCTATAAATCAAGAATAAATCCTTAGTTCTTCTCAAGTACTTTAGGATATTCTTGACAGCTATCCAGTGTTCCAAACCTGGATTGGATTGATACCTGCTAGTCAAACTAACAGCATATGCGATATCCGGCCTAGTACACAACATTGCATACATTAAACTTCCAATAGCCGAAGCATATGGAATCCTGGCTATCTTATCTCTTTCTTCAGGTGTCTTTGGAGACATCTCTTTAGAAAGGTGGATACCATGTCTCACTGGTAACAATCCTCTCTTGGAATCAAGCATGTTAAACCTCTTTAACACCTTTTCTAAGTATAAACTTTGGGATAAACCAATTATTCTTTTCGTTCTATCTCCATATATGTGAATCCCAAGAATATAGGTTGCCTCCCCTAAGTCTTTCATAGAGAATGTATTTGACAACCATACCTTTATAGTTGTCAACATACCTTTGTCATTACCCATCAACAGTATGTCATCCACATATAAGACAAGGAAAGTGATAGCACTGTCACTAACCTTCTTATATACACATGGCTCATCCTCATTTTTTATAAAACCAAAGGATTTAATGGCTTCATCAAAATGGATGTTCCAACTCCTCAAAGCTTGTTTCAACCCATAAATGGATCGCTTTAGCTTGCATACCTTGGAACCATCTTGGGATTCAAAACCCCTAGGTTGTTCCATGAAAATGTTTTCTTCAATGTATCCATTGAGAAAAGCTGTTTTGACATCCATCTGCCAAATCTCATAATCATAGTATGCAACTATTGCTAATAAAATCCTAATTGATTTAAGCATGGCAACAGGCGAGAAAGTCTCCTCATAGTCGACTCCTTGCCTTTGGCGAAACCCTTTCGCTACTAGCCTTGCCTTATAGGCCTCTACCTTTCCATCAAAACTAATTTTCTTCGTGAAAACCCATTTGTTCCCTATAGGTGCAATACCTTCAGGTGGGTCAACAAGATCCCAAACTTGATTCTTATACATGGAATCAATCTCGAATTTCATAGCATCAATCCATTTTGAAGAGTCTATATCTGATATAGCTTCTTCATAGGTAAGTGGATCATCTACATGATCTACTTCTTCATGAATAGACAACTCTTGTTCTTCTTCATAAAGAAAACCATATCTCACTGGTGGGTGAGATACCCTGGTTGTTCTACGAGGAAAAGCTGTAGATGTTTCATCAATGGGTATAGGTTGACTAGATGGATCTATATCCATCTGATCTGTTGGTTGGTCAGAATTCTCCAATTCTAACTCTATTTGCCTTCCTTTGCCTCCTTCTTGAACAAACTGTTGTTCAAGAATGTGGCATCTCTACTTATCACAACCTTTTGTGATGTAGGCAAATAAAAATAATATCCAAAACTATCTTTTAGATATCCAACAAATCGACCTTTTTCTGATCTGGTCTCCAATTTATCAGTGTTCAGCTTTTTGATGTAAGCTGGACAACCCCAAATCTTAACATGCTTGAGACTTGGTTTTCTTCCATGCCATATCTCATAAGGTGTGGAAGAAACTGATTTTGATGGAATCCTATTCAGAATATACAAAGCTGATTCTAATGCAAATCCCCAAAAGAAGTTGGCATATCAGTATAGCTCATCATACTACGTACCATATCCAATAGGGTATGATTTCTCCTTTCAGATACACCATTCAGCTGTGGCGTTCCTGGAGGAGTCAGCTGAGAAACAATGCCATGCTCTCTCAAGTATTCATTAAATTCAGTACTCAAATATTCACCTCCACGATCTGATCGAAGAGCTTTAATACTCTTTCCTGTTTGATTTTCTACTTCAGATTTAAATTCTTTAAACTTTTCAAAGGATTCATGTTTGTATTTCATCAAATACAAATACCCAAATCTTGATTTATCATCAGTAAAGGTAATAAAATAATGAAAGCCCCCTCTAGCCATTTCTTTAAATGGACCACATACATCATTATGTATTAGTTCCAAAATATTTTCAGCTTTTAGCCCTTGTCCAGCAAAGGGTGATCTAGTCATTTTTCCCTGAAGGTAAGATTCACAAGTTGGAGTAGGCTCAGAGCCCAATAAGGATAGAATCCCCATTTTCTCCAGTTTTGCAATCCTATCTTCTGCAACATGACATAACCTTAAGTGCCAAATATATTTTGAACTTGAGTTGGTTTTCACCATGGCATTGCATTCTTTTAGATCACTTGCATTCAATTTGTGTTTGTCATTATTATCCAAATAATAAAGACCCTCATTCATATAACCTAAACCAACATATTTATTTCCAAAATAAATATTGCAAACATCATCTGTGAACTGAAATTCATAGCCATTTTTAGTCAAACTAGATATAGAAATGATGCTCTTAAAAGCATCAGGTATATATAAAATATTATCCAAACACAAAACATGTCCAAACATGTAAAAAGATTTAGATCCTATGGCTAAAGCTTCAACAATTGAGCCATTGCCAATCCGGACTCTAATATCTTGAGAACGCAAGCTGCTACTATTTGCTAGTTCCTGCATATCATTAGAAATGTGAGAACTGGCACCAGTATCTAAAACCCAAGCTGTAGATGAACTTTGAGTATCATCAGAATCTAAATAACAAGATATGGACTTACCTTCCGAAGGTGTATCCTTCTTGTCCTTCAGAGAAGCAAGATACTCTGGGTAGTTCCTTTTCCAATGCCCATCCTTTTGGTAGTGGAAACACTTTCCTTTGCCTCCATCAGCTTTAGTCTTCCTTTTCTATTTAGCTATTTTCTTGGAACGACCAGAAATCTGAGGTTTCTTTTTCTCATTGCCCTTCTTCTTGTTGGACTTTCCAGCAGAAGAAGATGCAATCAAAGCTACCTCTTTTGCTTTATTGCCCGGCATATTCTTTTGGGCAATAACCAGCATGTTGAGTAAACCAGCTAAGGTGCATTCCTATTGAGTCATATGGAAATTTGTTACAAAATTCCCAAAAGACTCAGGAAGGGACTGAAGGATCAAATCCGTCTGTAGTTGGAAATCCATGTTGAAGTCAAGATGTTCCAACTGCTCAATCAGCCGAATCATCTTGTGGACATGATCCCCAATATTCTGTCTCTCAGACATCCTCATACGGAATAGCTGTCTAGATATCTCATACCTAGCATTCCTGCTGTGCTCACCATACAACTCTTGTAGGTGAAGGAGGATCTCACTCGCACTCAACATGTTCTCATGCTGCTTTTGTAACTCATTATTCATGGAAGCAAGCATGTAACACTTAGCTCTCATATCATGCTCCTTCCAGTTATCCAAAGTTTCATGTTCCTCTTGTGTGGCCTCTGGAGGTAAGGGACCAGGAACATTTGAATCTAGAACATATCCTATATGTTCAAGGTTCAGGATAAGTTTCAAATTTCTTAGCCAATCAGACAGATTAGGTCTTGTTAACCTATTGCGATCAAGTATGCTTGCAAGGATATTGGATAGTGGTGGTTGTTCTGTGCTCATTTTTATCAGAAAATTAACTGTAGAAAATAACCAGATTAATTAGTAAATATATCATGTAATCAACCAAAATGATTATGGTCTTTTAATCAAATTGGTCCTCCCACTAACTTAGCGAATCCTACACTTCCAAAGTAGAAAACGAAAATCCTAGTTGGATGGATTTCTAGTGGGTGATTGAATTCTTATAATTCTATTGATCATCCTCAGGTACATCTATTATTGGAATTACAATAAACTATAAGTGAGCAACTCCTTGCCCATCACATCTCATGTGAGGTTCAATCCTTTACCTAGCCCCTAATGCTCAAAATCTCAGGTACATCCATTATTGACTTATCTTACATTAGTTAAGTTGATCCCATTGAGCCAGTAATTATGCAAATAATTTTAATGTCCTCAGGTACATCCAATATTGGCCACCAAACTATTTACATATTTACAACATCTCATGCTTAACAATTATTCTTAAGAAAATCTCTTAAATTAATTGTATCTTATGCAACTATTTAAAATTTCTTAAAATAATTGCCCCAATGGAGGGCCTATGTTATAATTACTTTAATTATAACATTTCCAACTTAATCATTTGTTTGGAAGATTTTATGGTCATTCTAATTACTATTAAGGTCTCACTTTGCACATTATCCAATTAGCATGCATATATCATATAATCGCATATATTCCCATACATCTCATGCATTTATGGATAAGCAATAAATATGGTATGATCATGGACTTTCTAAGGGATTCAATTCTGAGCCACCAAGAATTGAATCAGGGCATTCCTAGGTGCATTTCATTCATTAATTTTATAAGAGTTGCTGAAGGAGTACATAATCAACACTTGATCTTGAATTCCTCTCACTGGTCCCACCAATGCTCTTGACCTCCTTGAACTTCTTGCAATCAAATTTTACATAGTAATCCTTGGCATACCAAGGCGAATTTACAAGAACTTAAATAAATGAAATTATAACCCAAAAATTATTACAAACTTAATAATACATGCCCAAAATAAATTAAAATAAATTAATTAATTTACAATCCCAAAGAAACATAAAAGAAATAAATCCAATCACATTGGTCTTTTATAGTCCATGATCATCCATCATGCATATCACTATTTAACAATTAAATAAAACATACATACTTAAATTAAATTGAATATCTCATATTCAACTTAAAAATCCAGATTTGAATATGATTCAAATAAATTTAAAAATTTAGATTTGAATCTCATTCAAACAAATTTAAAAATTCAGATTTGAATCACATTCAAACAACTTTAAAAATTCAGATTTGAATCACATTCAAACATTTTTTAAAAAATCAGATTTGAATCACATTCAAACATTTTTTAAAAAATCAGATCTGAATTTTATTCAATCAATTTTAAAAAATCAGATTTAAATATGATTCAAACAACTTTAAAAATTCATATTTGAATCACATTCAAACAACTTTTAAAATTCAGATTTGAATCACATTCAAATAATTTTTAAAATTCTGATTTGAATCATAATTTAATTGTGTGATAAAAATTCTAATTAAACAATTTAATTAGACATAAAATGGATCTTAGATCATACAACAATTGCACATTCACCATCTATTTACCTTTGCACACCATTGTGGTGCATCAACCATGCGCACCATGGTGTTCATCATTTGTGCCGCCACCTTGGCTTTGCAACCAGCAATGAACTTTTGATCTCATGATCAAACACACAATTAAATCATATAAACATCAATCTAAATGGCAAATATAGTGGCTCTAATACCAATTGAAGGAACGGAAGCGTGAAAAACACAAGTTTATACCATTGATTTCAAAAATTTTCACCTAGGGTCACATGCATCATGCAAGATTTATTTTTATGTATTTGATTTCAATGATAAACAACATATTAAAACTCTTTTAATATGTTTTTGGATCTGTATTTGCCATTTAAGATTTTAAAATTAATCAGATTAATTTTAGAACCCTAGATTAAATCAAGAACGATTACACTAACCTCTTGATGCACTGCAGCGTGTCTGTGCCTTTGAGATTTGTCTTCCAGACACCAAATGCTGTCCCTCTAGCTTTTCCACACCAAGAACACCTATGGCAGCCATTGAACAGCTTCTAAAGCTTTTTCTATTAATTAGAAATTCAAGTTCTGCCTTTTAAGAGATTAGAGATGTAAACAGGACACTAGAAACAATTTCTAGTGTTCTTAATTCAAGAGATTGATGGCTAATCTCTTTGAATTGATGAGAGATGAAGAAGAATAGATGGAGAGCCTCAAAATGGCGTGACAAAGGAGAGGAGTGGCTGCTGGTTGTTTTTTTTTTTTTTTCATAACAATACTTATATAGCTAGGTTAACACATTAAACCCCTGCCACATTTACCCTTTGATTAGCTCTAAGTTTAAGTGACCAAATCACATTGTGCCAAGTGTCAAACCTATATTTAATCTTGATTTTAATCATCTTACATGATTAAAAAACATTTGGCAAGCTTATGTGTAATCCCATGTGTCACCATCTCATGGTGCCACGTGTCACAAATGAAATGACCAAAATGCCCCTGTGTCTTAATTTTGAGTTCTTAACCCAAAATAATTATTTTTCTTCTTCTAATTTATATCAAATATAAATTAATTAATTAATCTCTATAAATTAATTTCTCATTAATTAAATTCATATTTAAACACTTTAAATATAAATTTAACTTATACTATACATCCAATAATCTAGATTTGGTTTCAAGTCATGCTAGAGACTTTGCAATTTAATTGCAAACCAAAACTATTTAATTAATCAATTAAACTCTTTAATTAATTAATTAAATCATATTTAAATAGGTGATAACTTGGGTATGTGTGTGACTTACTAGGCTCATCACTAATTGGCAATGAGACATGATATCAACTCTTAATATCATCAGAACTCTTTCTTACCATAAATGATTTCTCTAAATCATTTTATAAACCTCATAGACCATGGTTAACAGCTAGCATAGCATGCCATGGCCACCCAATTAGTAATAAGGTTTACCTTAAATGAACCTATAATCATATGTTACCATGCACTAGAATCTTTCTGTTACAAAATCCTAACTCAAGTTGGAGTCATGGTTTGTGTCAAACTCCATTTGCTATGAATATTATGTTCTCTTTTAATTCCAGTTCTTGATTAAAAAGATTTTCTCATCAGAAACTCTTTTCTGAATAAATCTATCTGTCCTGGCCAGGAACTTGAAACATCAAGAACAATTAAATGAACATAGGATTTTATCTCTATTTACTTAGAGGAACAGATTCCATCTTGATCAACACCTACCTCCATATATAACTAGTAGGAGCCAACAGATGCCCATATACCCATACATAGTACAAGTATGAAAGCAGTATCAAACTCAAACTACCTATATACAAGATAACTGTGTTATCTCAGGTCTAAAGATTATATGCACTGATATGATTTATGACAAAACATTGACAAGAGTAAACTCCATGTGCTTGTGATAAGTGTCAATGGTTCGGCCTACTTATCATTTATAAGTGCCTATCATGTTTGTTATATGGCATGAGACTCACCATTCCATCTTATTTATATCTCATATAAATAACTTGGGAACAAATATGAATACAATCTTTCTGGATAAGTCATGTCCTTATTATGAATTATCCTTGATTGTGAACCTATTTATGATACTTTGTGCTAGAAATATTGTTACTCATATTCTTAACAACTTAAGAATAATATTTATAACAAAATATCAATGGACCTTTTCTATTACACATAAATATATTATGTAAACGGAAAAGTGAAAATGCCTGTTATTAATAAAAATATGTACAAGATACATACTAAATGATATGCTCTAAGGCATACTGCTAACAACAGTATCTTGTATATAAGTGGTTTGAGTTTGATACTTCTTTCATACTTATACTGTGTATGGGTATATGGGCATATGTTGGCTCCTACTAATTATATATGGAGGTAAGTGTTGATCAAGATGGAATATGTTCCTTTAAGTAAATAGAGATAAAATCCTATGTTCATTTAATTATTCTTGATGTTTCAAGTTCCTGGCCAGGACAGATAGATTTAATCAGAAAAGAGTTTTTGATGAGAAAATCTTTTTAATCAAGAACTGGAATTAAAAGAGAACATAATATTCATAGCAAATGGGGTTTGACATAAACCATGACTCTAGATTACTGATTGGGTGGCCATGGCATGCTATGCTAGGTGTTAACCATGGTCTATGAGGTGCATAAAATGATTTAGAGAAATCATTTATGGTAAGAAAGAGTTCTGATGATATTAAGAGTTGATATCATATCTCATTGCTAATTAGTGATGAGCCTAGTAAGTCTCACACATACACAAGTAATCACCAAAATAAATATGATTTAATTTATTAATTAAAGAGTTTAATTGATTAATTAAATAGGTTTGGTTTGCAATTAGATTGTAAAGTCCCTAGCATAGCTTGAAACCAAATCTAGATTATTGGATGTATAGTATAAGTTAAAGTTATATTTAAAGTGTTTAAATATGAATTTAATTAATGAGAAATTAATTAATAAAGATTAATTAATTGATTTATATTTGATATAAATTGATTAGAAGAAGAGAAATAATTATTTTGGGTTGAGAACTCAAAATTAAGACATAGGGGCATTTTGGTCATTTCACAGGGTGACATGTGGCACCATGTGATGGTGACACATGGCACTACACATAAGCTTGCCAAATATCTTTTAATCATGTAAGGTGATTAAAATTAAGATTAAATATAGGTTTGACACTTGGCACAATGTGATTGGGTCAATTAAACTTAGAACTAATCATAAGGTGACATGTGGCAAGGGTTTTAAGTGGCGACCTAGCTATATAAGTGTTGTTATGAAAAGAAAAAAAAAATCAATCAGCTGCTGCCTCCTTTGTGCCACCACCCTTGAGGCTCCCATTCTCTCTTCTTCTTCTTCATCTCTCATCAATTCCAAGAGATTAGCAGACAATCTCTTGAATTAAAATTACTAAAAATTGTTTTTAGTGTCTTGTTTACATCTTTAATCTCTTAAAAGGAAAAACTTGAATTTATAATTAATAGAAAAAGCTTTAGAAGCTGTTCAAGGGCTGCCATAGGTGATCTTGGTGTGGACAAGCTAGAGGGACAACATCTGGTGTCCTAAAGACGCATTCCAAAGGCACAAATACGCTGCAGTGCATCAAGAGGTTAGTGTATTTATTCTTGATTTAATCTAGGGTTCTAAAATTAATCTGATTAATTCTAAAATCTTAAATGGCAAATACAGATCCAAAGACATATTAAAAGATTTTTAATATGTTGTTTATCATTGAAATCAAATAGATAAAAATAAATCTTGTATAATGCATGTGACCCTAGGTGAAAAATTTTGAATTCAATGGTATAAACTTGTGTTTTTCATGCTTCCGTTCTTTCATGGAGATCACGAATTTTGCCAAATTAGTAGATGCTGCATCAAAAGTAGAAAGAGTCTGAATAAATGAGCAAAATAGAAGGGAAAGACAGCAGAAGAGGGGTCTAGGTCAGTCTAGTTCATTCTCTACTCCTAGTAAGAAGTCTTAGGGTCCTCCTGCTCAGAGTTCGGGACAACCACAAGGTTAAGTCCACACCTAGTAGAGGCCAGTCCATACCATCAGTGGGCAACTCTCCAGGGACAGTGTTTAGGGGACCAGCCCCAGCATCTTCCATACTGCCAGAAGTGGCATAAGGGGGACTGTTGGCAAGTGACTGGTGCATGCTTATGGTGTGGATCTAAAAGCATCAGATCAAAAATTATCCGAAGGGGACCACTACAGTTGCCCTAACACAAGCAGATAGGCCTACCCCTATACCTCAAAAGGGTAGAAAGTTCGGTAAATCTGAGGTAGCTGGTCCATCACTGAGGCCTGCAACTGAGTTAGCCGAGCCTGCTAGAGCTTATGCCATGAGAGCTCAGGAGGAGCAAGATGCCTCAGACATCATCAGGAGTACAGTCTCCCTCTACAACACATTTGTGCATGCATTGGGGGATCCAGGATCCACTCATTCATACATCTGCATCAAACTACCCGTAAAGAGGGGAGTTTCAGTAGAGGAGAGTGATCAAGACATTCTGGTTACAAATCCACTAGGCCACAGTGTGGTAGTGAATAAGGTGTATAAAGGTTGCCCGTTGAGGATTCAGGGGTATGAATTCTCAGCAGACCTAATTGAATTGCCCTTCCACGAGTTTGACGTGACTTTAGGAATGGACTGATTGTCACGTCATCAAGAAATAGTTGATTGCAAACTAAAGAGGAATTTTCTAAAAACTCCTGAGGGTAATGAGATTATAGTTGCAGGTGAAAGGATGGATTTTCTGTCCAATGTCATCTCCGCCATAGTTGCAAGAAGATTGATGAGAAAAGGCTGTGAAGCTTACCTAGCACACGTGGTTGATACTAGGTAGGCTGAGCCGAACCTGTGTGATATACCTACAGTAAGAGACTTCCTAGATGTGTTTCCTGAAGAATTGCCTAGTTTACCACCAGAAAGGGAAGTCGAATTTGCTATTGAGATAATGCTGGGTATAGCACCAATGTCTATTACTTCTTATAGGATGGCACCCACTGAATTGAAGGAGCTGAAAATTCAGTTGTAGGAGTTACTAGATAAGGGGTTCATATGCCCCAGTGTGTCACCATGGGGATCTCCGGTGCTGTTTGTGAAGAAAAAGGATGGAACCTTAAGATTATGTATCGATTACTAGCAGTTGAACAAAGTAACTGTGAAGAATAAATATCCGTTGCCTAGAATTGAAGATTTATTTGATCAGTTAAAGAGAGCCGGTGTATTTTCAAAAATCGATCTCAGGTTAGGGTATCATTAGTTAAGGGCAAAGAATGCAGATGTGCCAAAAACTGTATTCAGAACCCGGTATGGGCATTATGAATTTCTAGTGATGCCGTTTGGGTTAACAAATGCACCAGCAGCATTTATAGACCTTATGAACCGTATCTTCCATTCATATTTAGATCAGTTTGTAGTGGTCTTTATCGATGATATTCTGGTGTATTCCAAGACCAGGGACAAACATGATAAACATTTGAGAATTATTTTACAAACCTTGCGAGAAAAAAGCTGTATGCTAAGTTGTCCAAGTGTGACTTCTAGATGAGCGAAATCTCCTTCCTTGGACACATAATATCAGCTGAGAGGATTAGAGTGGATCCCAAAAAGATAGAAGCAGTGATGGAATGGAAGCCTCCCAGAAATACCACTGAGGTCAGAAGTTTCTTGGGGCTAGCTAGGTATTACAGAAGATTTGTGAAGGGGTTTTCTCTTATAGCTACTCCAATGACTAAGTTGTTACACAAGAATGTGAAATTTGGCTGGAACGATAAGTGCCGAGCCAGTTTTGAGAGGCTGAAGGCTATGTTGATAGAAGCACCAGTGTTAACATAGCCAGTGTCAAGAAAGGACTTTGTGGTTTATAGTGATGCCTCACATAATGGGTTAGGGTGTGTATTGATGTAAAAGGGAAAAGTGGTCGCCTATGCTTCCAAGCAATTAAGGCCACATGAACAAAACTACCCTACTCATGACCTGGAGTTAGTAGCAATTATCTTCGCACTAAAGATATGGAGGCATTATTTGTATGGTGAAAAATGTTACATCTATACAGACCACAAAAGTTTAAAATATTTACCAACCCAGAAGGAGCTCAATCTTAGACAGAAGCGATGGATTGAGTTCCTAAAGGACTATGATTGTGTAATAGATTACCATCCTGGGAAGGCAAGTGTAGTTACTGATGTCTTGAGCAAAAAGTCCATCACAGCTTTAAGATCACTAAATGCCCATCTGTCCTTAGCTCAAGATGGAGCTATTTTGGCTGAGTTACAAGTAAGGCCAAACCTGCTACAGTAGATATAAAATAGGCAAAAGGCAGATGAAAAATTAATGGCTATTGTGGGTAAAATTTCAGAGGGAAAGGAAACTGATTATGAGGTGAAAGTAGATGGGTGTCTGTACTACAGAGGAAGAGTATGTGTACCAGATGATGGGGAATTGAAGACTAGTATTCTGAAAGAAGCACATACTAGTGTTTATGCTATGCACTCGAGAAGCACAAAAATGTATTATGATTTGAAGCCTCATTATTGGTGGCCTGGTATGAAAAAGGATATAGCTAACTATGTTACTAAGTACTTGATATGTCAGCAAGTTAAAGTAGAACATCAAGTTCCATCAGGATTGCTACAGCCTATAAGCATTCTTGAATGGAAATGGGACCGGGTCATTATGGATTTTGTTAGTGGTCTACCTCTCACCCAAAAGAAGCATGATGCAGTATGGGTGATAGTGGATAGATTGACGAAGTCAGCGCATTTTCTGCCAGTTAGGACTGACTACTCACTGGAGAAGCTAGTAGAATTATACATCAGTAAGATAGTTAGACTGCATGGAATCCCACTTTCTATCATATCTGATCAAGACCCAAGGTTTACATCGAGATTTTGGAAAAAGCTGTAAGAAGCCTTGGGCACACAACTCCACTTTAACACAGCTTTTCATCCTCAGACTGATGGACAATCAGAATGAGTAATCCACGTAAACTTAAAAACTAATTGAATTTTTACAACTAATAAATTGAAATGATAGTAACAATGTGAATTATGCGATAGATCCTTGAGGATATACTGAGAAGTTGTGTCATTGAGTTTGAGGGGAGTTGGGATAGATATCTCCCACTGGCAAAATTCGCATATAATAATAGCTACCAAGCTAGCATTCAAATGGCCCCATATGAAGCACTGTATGGGAGGAAGTGTAAAACCCTAGTATGTTGGATTGAATTGGGCAAAGATAAGCTGGTAGGACCAAACCTGGTGAAACAGACTGAGGAGAAAGTAAAAATAATCAAAGCTAATTTGAAGGTTGCCTCAGATAGACAGAAATCTTATGCCGACTTGAAGAGAAAAGAGATAGAGTATACAATAGGTGACAAAGTGTTTCTCAAAGTCTCACCGTGGAAGAAAGTACTGAGGTTTGGAAGAAAGGATAAGTTAAGCCCTAGGTTCATTGGCCCATATGAAGTCATTAAACGTGCGGGACCAGTGGCCTATCGGCTAGCTTTACCACCAGAACTGGATAAGATCCATAATGTATTCCATATGTCTATGCTAAGAAGATAGTGCTCAGACCCTTCACATGTCATCTCCATGAAAGAGATTGAAATCCAACCGGACTTGACATATGCAGAAGAACCCATACGGATCCTGGCTCGGGAAGTGAAGGAACTGAGAAATAAACAAATTCCATTGGTGAAAGTACTTTGGAGGCACCATAATACCGAGAGGCAACTTGGGAAAGTGAAGAAATGATGAGGCAATAGTTCCCTCAACTGTTCGCATCAGGAAAATTTCGAGGACGAAATTTTTATTAGAGGGGAAGAGCTGTAACATCCTCACTTTAGCTAATCCATACAGTCTACTATTCTGATGACCAATATCAGTCCGGATAGCTAGAATATTTGAAATTTTAATTAGACTAGAGTGAGGAGTTATAAATAAACCAAATAATGATCCGAAAAATTAAGAAAAATTTTTAGAAATGAAATGCACTAAGGTTAGATGAGCTGTAACTCTAGTGATGAGTAACCCAAAGGGGAAGTGACGGTGAAGGCCATTAGCAGCCCTAGACCTGAGGAAACCTTCATAAAATAATTTTTGGGACCTCAGGGAAGGATTATTGGGGTTTCAATGACAATAAAATGTTAAGAAAACACAAGAAAAATTTAATTAATCGGTACACACAATTTTAGCTCGTTAAGCCTAACGGAGGGCATTTTGGTCATTTCATCTTCAGAGATGATTTTTGACCAACTTTTCCATTTAAGTAAGTGAATTATATGACATAAAATAGAACAATTATTAAAAATGAATAGAAAGGGAAGGAAAAGAAAATGAAAGTAAATTAGATTTATTACATAATGCTTATGTAAGCATGAGGTAATTAAAGTTCTTTGGCCAATCAAAATAAAGAAACACCATTATAATACATAAAAAATGAAGAAAAGAAGTAAAAATCTAGAAAAAAACCAGCAGCCATTCTTCTTCTTCTCCAAGTCGCACCATAGCTCCTTGAGTTTCTTGGTTTTTCACCAACTAAAGCCTAAGTTCCCAACAAAAAATCTTACTCTTTCACCTTAGTGAAGCTTTTGGGAGCAAAAAGAAATAAAAAGAAAGAGTTCTTACAAGCTTGGAAGTGACTCCATTAGAGGTTAGTGACCAAACTTACTCTTTTTCTTTCAATTCATGTAGAAGGAGTGGAATTGAATGCAAATTTATAAGAAAATGGGATAAACATCATGTGTATGCCCTTTTTAAAATTTCAGTAGCCTTGGATTTGGTAGGGTTTTGAAGATTTCTTGGAACTAAAATGGTAGTATGGCTGTCCTTAGCATTAGTCTCTTGAGTAGGATAATGAAATGTAAACAAATGCTGAATTTGAAATGGAGAAGTTAGGGTTTGGATACAAACTTGAGACTTTGTTTATGTAATGGTGGAAGTAAGTTTTAATGGTCAATAGTGACCATTTGGTTATGTGTGATTAAGAAATGAAGTGGTTTGTGTCATGAGAATTGAAGCTAGGTATGTTGCCCTTGGTGACCTATAGGACTGGGTGTGAGTCCAGCAGGTTTGGGCAGCTATAACTGGAGTTATGTAGGTTCAATTGGTGCAAGGCCAATTGGACATGAAACTAGACACATAATGGCACAACTTTAGTGGAGAAACCCTACCTAGAAAACTAAACAAAGTTGACCTAAAAATTGCCCTAATTCGGGTGACTTACATTCTACCTGGGCAAAATGACCAAATGAACAATGTTTATTCATTTAGTCATAACTCAGTGTGGAAAGGTCCAATTGACCTGAAATTTTACTAGTAGATAGGTGAGACATAGACCTACAACTTTATGAAGAAACAAAACCCAAATTTTGACCATAACATATTCAAAAATTGACCTGCAATCAGTGTACAAAACAATGTAGATTTGGTTATGTCCAAAAAATCTGGAAAATTTACAATCCGGCCAATTATGGTATTTAGGCCATAACTTGAGCTACAAAACTCCAAATGGAGTGATTCAAAAAAAGAAATGTAACTAGATACAATAAGGAACAACTTTCATGAAGATAATTTTGCCAAATTCCTACTATTCAAATGACCAATGGAATAGTAAACTTAGTGCTTGAAATCTGAAAATTGTGAATAACTAACACTAAGCTTTGAAATGGTATTGGCAACCAATACCAACAACTTTAGAATGCAAAATGTGGTATGTTGGGGATATTAGAACCAATATACCTATTTTCTATGAAAAAATCAACATTTTAGTTGACTAATGAAATGAATAGTAACACTTAAACATCAATTTCAAGAATTGTAAAATTTAAAAGTGTAACATGCCCTAGTACACCTAGTAAGATTGGTTTGGATAGGTTGGCATGCCAATAGGGTTCAGTTAGCAGTACTGCACATGGCATTATGTTATTCTGTGATTTTATGTGTAACACCCCTAAGTTCGGTAGTGCGTTATTTTGCTCGGTGACTGTTGTCCTGGACGGCTAGGTCGCTAGAACTACACTTCGATATGAGTGAGAAGACATAAAATAATGAAATAAAAGAAAAGAAAATACAAGAAAAACAAAGGAAAAATAATAGCAAAGAAATGTGATCAAGTTAAGCGAGCCGGGAAACCTAACGATGGGTGACCGTACTGGGAAGTCACGGCGTGGATCGTTGACTAGCCCTAGACTGCGGGAAACCCTGGAAAACATTTTTAGGACTTAAATAGACCCTTATTGGAGAATAAATATCATTAGAAAGATCAAAGAAAAATTAAATAATTAGTACAAAGAAAAGTGAGAAATCAAAAAACAGACAAAATCCGGTGTTACCGAAAAATCGGGAATGCAGCCCGAACAGGGGCATTATGGTCATTTGACATCCCGAAGTGTCTTTTGACCTAAATGTCCATTAAAAATAAATAATACTACACTTAGAAAATAAAATGAAAAATTAGTTTAGTGGTACCTAATACAAATAGCCAAAAATGGAGTGAAAAATGTGTAAATAACACATTTAAGCTTATTATATTGTTAAATGGTGTGAGTGGACCATTAGTGAATAAAATAAACACATAGTGGGGCAGGTGTACTTCCATTACACCATCAGAAAAGTTCATCTTCCTCATTTCATTAACCTAGCCGAATTGAAGGTGAGAGGAAACCTCCATTGGCGTTTTCATCAAGCTTCATCTAATCCTTCCATTTCAACTCCAATCACTTAAGTAGCTTCATGAAAAATTGTCTACACATCACAAGGAAGAGTTTGATACCAAATTTGAGAAGTTTAAGCAAGGTTTAACAAGCTCCAACTATAAGGTAAGTTAGCATTTTTGAAGATAGCTTTGTTAAACTTTGTGTGCATGTTATGGGTGTTGAAATTGTGAAGAAAATTTTTAAGTTTGAAGAGTTATTAAGATATCCATTTTTGGGCTGCCATGTATTCATGTATTGATGAAGTATTTGTACATGTATTTGATGAGAGTTATGTTGGTTATGGTGATTTAATAACCTAGTGAATTACTTCATATGTATATGGTGATTTTTGCACTTGGATGGGAATTGATGAATTGTAGGACACTTTGGTGTTGAGAGATATTTTCGGCAGCCTAGTAACTCTTGGATAAGTGTATGTGTTCATGAAGATATGGGCAGAATTGTGGCATTAAGGATAGATGGATATGTATATGAAATTGTTGTGTAAAGTGTATGTAAAAACTAGTAATATTTATGTGTATGTGTAATTGTATTTGGACTTTGGAAATTAGAATTATATTTGGTATGTTGAGGATAATTATAATCTGCCCAAAGTGATGTTAATGTAAAGTGGAATATGTTTTTGGTAATGTTCCAAAACAGATTTGGTAGGGAAGTAAACATATTGCAAGGTAAGTGTGTGATTGATGTGTGTTTAAGCAAGGTAACTAAGGGCAGTGTACATTTTAGCCAATAAGTTTAAATGTGTAACCTCAATTGGTATGAGACCAATTGGAGGTGGAACTAGGCACAAAATGTGCCAACTTTCATTGAGAAAGCATACCAAAATTCTGCTTGCAAGGTGACCTAAGAAAATGACCAATTCGGATTAGGTACAATTAGGACCTGAAAAATGACCAATTGGGCAGCAGTGAGTGTTTAGGCCATAACTCACTCAAAACAGGTCCAATTGACCTGAAATTTTAAACATGAATAGTTAAGACCCATACCTACAAGTCTTATGAAGACACCAAAACCCAGAAATGACCAGAAGCAAGTCAAAAAGCTTTCACAAGTTCGGGTCCAAAAACTGGCCGAACCAAAGTTGACCAAATTGACCTAAAATTGACCTAATTTGATGCCATTTGACCAGAAATAGTATAATGACCATAACTTGGTCTACTTAACTTGGATTAACCTAAAATTTTGCCCCGCATGCAATAAGACATAGATCTACAAGTTTGTAGTTTTGACCGAAACTCGAAAACCGAGGGAACTAGGTCGTCCGGTTAGGTCAAACTAGTATCCCGGAATCCAGCAATTTGTAATAAAATGCAAGGAAACGCAGTATACATAGAAATGAGTTTGGTCAAATGTACCAACCCTAAAACCCTATCGAATGTGACATATTAAAGACACCAAAACCTAATTTACCTAAAATGCATCGAGGGTCGGTATATTAGGTAATTGAGCAAATAATAACCTTCAGTGAATTACTTATCGAACATTATCGTTAGAGATAGTTTAATTTAGTACTGAAACACTTCAAATTGTGTTTCTCAGTTACCAAAGACTCAGGAAAAGAGAAGGAAACACTGAGTCCAGACCAGGAGACAATTATCAGAGGTTTGTGCACAACGGCTATTTCTTTTGAATTTTTCAATTGAAATGAATTATGACTATTATACATTATTATTTTAAATTGTGTTTGTGCACAACTAGTTTTCAACTGATTTTACTCTGAATAAGATTTCATATGATTAATTGTATGTTATTGATTTAAATTGTGTTTGTGCACAACAATATTTCTTTTGAATTTTTCAATTGAAATGAATTATGACTATTTGTACATTATTGTTTTAAATTGTGGAAATGTGTTTGGATGGACATTTATTGCTTGAAAAGCAGTGTAAATGATTTGATGGATACTATTGATTGAAAAGCACTGTAAATGGTTTTTGTGGAAATTAAAGATAATTATGAATTGTGTTGCCATTTTGTGAATGAAATTATAACTTTGGAAATTTATTGGATTCTCACGAATCATTTGAATAAAATGTTTGGAATTGATTTTGTGTTCACACTTAGCATGACAGTATGATATCATTCTTTCTCCATTTATGGGGTTCTGATCGTTTATTTTCCTTCTCCATTTATGGAGTCGTGATCGTTTATTTTTCTCCCTCTCTGGTTTACCAGTTGAGGTGATCGGATGAGTACTCATTATATAGCTAGCTCCCTTCCTCATTGATTTCGATTAGTGGGGTTGTGATTGCTTTGTCGTGGTGTACAACGCGGCATTGATTGGAAATATGTGTCATGGCTTAAGTTCTGAATGAATTGGCAACACTGTATTCTTAACTTATTTGACTAAATTATGTTGTTATGCGATTTGATAATTTGTGAAATGAAGTTAAATTCTTATTGACATTTACTGTCTTTCGAATTTAACTGTGTTCTGATTATTGAGATTTATTGTGAGATTGTGAAATGAATTTAAACTCTTATTGACATATACTGTCTTTTGAATTCAACCATGATCTGACTTACTGAAATTTATTGTGATATTGAGAAATGGAGTTTAAATTCTGGTTGACAATTATTGTCTTGAAATTAACTATGGTTTTAAGTATCCACTATTTATATGATTTATGAATTGTGATTTAAATTGTATTTGGTTAATGTTGTGCACCACTGAGACATTATTTCAGCGATAGCTTTTTATTGCTGTCGCAGGTAGACAGACAGAGCAGTCTGTGAGACTAGGTCGCTAGTACCTCAATGAGAGACTACGGGTATAATGAGTATACCAATATTTTGTATTTTGTAATGTAATGTATGTTCACTGTATGTACATATTGTTGTTGGTTTTGAGCAGTTGTAAATAAAAATTGTACATTGAAGTCGTAAAATAATTATGAGTTTTTTGGCTTGTAAAAATTATATTATATTTCTTTTATCTCAGTCTTTGAAAAATCACTGTGGATTTGAGTTGAGAAATATGTTGGAGTTGAGATTTGGAAATCTATTGAAGTGTTTTTTTTACAGGTTCTCTGAAGAATTGTTTTATCCAAAATACAAATGGCACTCTGCCAAAATTTTTACAGAAACTCCAAATAATTCAAATGTGTTAGTTCTATCGCTTCAGTTCAAAAATGTTTTTAACACCTGTAAATAGTACTCACCACTGTAAAAGAAGTAAGAAAAGTTTTTAAAATCCCTTGTAGTGTATTTAATGGATTATCAGTAGACGGAGTTGGTAATTCATTAGGTATACTACGGGATCATGTTATGCCTTACAGAGGGCTAGGGTGTGACATGTTTTAGTGGTATCAGAGCAAAGTTTTTAAATTACATTTTCTGTTACTTGAATATTCTTTCTTCATAGTACAACTGCTCAATATCATTGTTTGATACATACAGTACATTACATTATAAATATGCACTAACGGGAGGAAATCTCCCTGTGTTATTGGTTCAGGAGATCTTAAATCCTCGCATTGAATATGGAAGAGGGTGATCGTTCAGTCGATCAATCTATTAAGGCTGAGGGGCAAGGGGATGCCCCAGACCTACAAAATGTTAGTGGTTCACCGGCCCCTGCGATGCAGTTTCCTACTCGATTCGCTCGCAGATGGCTCGCAATGTTTCAACAAATGGTGGTAATGTGCCTACTCAAGTCCCAATACTGAGACACGATGGTACAACCACAATCTCCTACTAGGCGATATGACAAATTGATGAAGTATGGGGCTCTGAGTTCAAGGGGATGATAGATCCTCTAGAAGTGAACAATGGTTAGAGAGGATGGATAGGGTATTCAAGAAATTGCATTGCAGTAAGAGCTCGATTTGAATACTCGGTGTCTTTGTTACTGAGGATGCTTATGGTGGTGGAAAACCATTCCCCACGATGCAGTAGAACCTGCAGTGTTAACTGGAATGACTTTCTCGGGAATTTAGGCGAAATATGTCCTCGATGCTTATGTAGACCGAAGTTGCAAGAATTCCTAAGTGCAAACAGGAGAGCAGATCGATGGTGAGTATGAAAGGGAATTTTCCCGCCTTAGCCATTATGCAGTGAGTCTACTCTCTACCAGCAGGGAGAGATGCAAGAGGTTTGAAACCGGCTTGAAGCCCAGTATCAGACTACAAGTAGTCGGCTTCAAACACACTAACTTCTCTGAACTTATTTCTCAAGCTCTAGAGTTAGAAAGAATCGAGTGCAGCGCTCCTGAGAAAAAAATCAGAGAAGACAGAGAATGAGGGAAAATCTGTAGAACAGAGTTCCAATGGTCCCACTGGAAAGAGGAAGAATTATGAAGGACACAGCAGAGGTGGCAAGAAGTCTGGTAGGGGAAGACATTCAGGACAAAAACCTCCTCTATCTGGTCAGCAGAGTACCGGAGGTTCCTACCATTCCCGCCAATGTGAAAATTGTGGAAGATATCATGGTGGGATATGCTATAAGGCTATTGGAGCCTGTTATAACTGTGGAGGCACAGGACACTTTGCCAAGGACTGCACCAGTAGTCGCAGAGTTGGACCACCTCCTACTACTGCAGAAGGGTCAGTTCAGAGCACTGTCACCAGAAGCTCACAACCACCTAGCAGAGGTAGAGGCAGGGGTAGAGGTAGCCCAGCAGGCAGCCAAGGCACGGTAAAACATTCAGAGCAAGACAGTGCTCCGGTCAGAGTCTATGCAATGAGACAGAGGAAAGAGGCCGAGACATCTGATGTTGTGGCTGGTACCTTCTCAACTTTTAACCAAGATGTGTTTGTGTTATTTGATCCGGGTTCTACCCATTCTTATGTGAGTGCTAGCATCATTGATTATATTGCTGTTCCATGTACAAAAATGGACTTTGAGGTGCTAGTAACAAGTCCGCTAGGACAGGAGGTCAGGGAAATAAATTTTGATACATTAGTGATTAGTCCTTTAGGATAGGGATTGTGATAATAAGTGAAATTAGTTTTGGAAGAGTTTATCGGCGAAAAGTATTTCCTGACACACCATAAATTATAAAGCTAATTGGCGAGCCTATTTAATGTAAAGCAAGAGGACGTAAAAGTAAGTTACAGTAATAGAATTGCTCTAGATGAAGCAGAGATGTTACTATTAGTAATTGTTAATGGATATTGTAATCAGAATAAGTTCGGATATCAGTGAATTCGAAAAGGACAAAGGATAGGAAAGTTTGATCTATTGGGATGTATTGTAGTAACTACGCAATGTTCTTGATTGTTTATACTGTAAACTGCGGATTATAGTACTAACTTGAGATTATTGTGTAGAGCTACGTACTATCTGATAGTACACCTAGATGAGGATAGTTGCCAACGGCATACATTTTGTATAGTTATGCCAGGACATAATTTAATTGTTAGAAATAAGTTTGAAAATCCTACTTAGGGATCTAAAACTCAAAAGTTAGAATATCGAAAGGTTATAGTTCGGTACAAAAGAAAGTAAGTTATAAAATATTGACAGATAAAAAGAGTTATGGAAGTAGAGATTTGAACAGTTGATTCATATATAACAAAGAAATATTATTAATGTGAGGAAGACTATGGACCAGAATGGTCAGAGGACCAATGACTGATGAATGATTCTAACATGACCTCAAGGGTCATTCAAGAAGCAACGTGAACCGAAATATTAGACAGCATAATAGTAAGAGGAGATTGGTGTTATACAAACAAATTAAACGTTGTATTAGATTGTTAAAAGTCTTATTCAAATTTGAGGAAAAGAAGATTATACGATCGTATAGAAAGGAGAAAATAAACGTATGACTATTGTAAGATGGCTATGGGGTAAAATTTCGTGGACGAAATTATTTTAAGGGGGGGAGAATTGTGACACCCCTAAGTTCGGTAGTGCGTTCTGCTGCTCCGGTGACCAGTGTTGTCCGGACAGCTAGGATGCCTAGAACTACACTTCGATATGAGTGAGAATACATAAAATAATGAAATACAAGAAAAGAAAATACAAGAAAAACAAAGGAAAAATAATAGCAAAGACCGAGCCGGGAAACCTAACGATGGGTGACCGCACTGGGAAGTCACAGCGTGGACCGTTGACTAGCCCTGGACTGCGGGGAACCCTGGAAAACATTTTTAGGACTTAAATAGACCCTTATTGGAGAATAAATATCATTAGAAAGATCAAAGAAAAATTAAATAATTAGTACAAAGAAAAGTGAGAAATCGAAAAACAGACAAAATCCGGTGTTACCGAAAAATCGGGAATGCAGCCCGAACAGGGGCATTATGGTCATTTGACATCCCGAAGTGTCTTTTAACCTAAATGTCCATTAAAAATAAATAATATTACACTTAGAAAATAAAATGAAAAATTAGTTTAGTGGTACCTAATACAAATAGCCAAAAATGGAGTGAAAAATGTGTAAATAACACATTTAAGCTTATTATATTGTTAAATGGTGTGAGTGGACCATTAGTGAATAAAATAAACACATAGTGGGGCAGGTGTACTTCCATTACACCATCAGAAAAGTTCATCTTCCTCATTTCATTAACCTAGCCGAATTGAAGGTGAGAGGAAACCTCCATTGGCGTTTTCATCAAGCTTCATCTAATCCTTCCATTTCAACTCCAATCACTTAAGTAGCTTCATGAAAAATTGTCTACACATCACAAGGAAGAGTTTGATACCAAATTTGAGAAGTTTAAGCAAGGTTTAACAAGCTCCAACTATAAGGTAAGTTAGCATTTTTGAAGATAGCTTTGTTAAACTTTGTGTGCATGTTATGGGTGTTAAAATTGTGAAGAAAATTTTTAAGTTTGAAGAGTTATTGAGATATCCATTTTTGGGCAGCCATGTATTCATGTATTGATGAAGTATTTGTACATGTATTTGATGAGAGTTATGTTGGTTATGGTGATTTAATAACCTAGTGAATTACTTTATATGTATATGGTGATTTTTGCACTTGGATGGGAATTGATGAATTGTAGGACACTTTGGTGTTGAGAGACATTTTCGGCAGCCTTGGAACTCTTGGATAAGTGTATGTGTTCATGAAGATATGGGCAGAATTGTGGCATTAAGGATAGATGGATATGTATATGAAATTGTTGTGTAAAGTGTATGTAAAAACTAGTAATGTTTATGTGTATGTGTAATTGTATTTGGACTTTGGAAATTAGAATTATATTTGGTATGTTGAGGATAATTGTAATCTGCCCAAAGTGATGTTAATGTAAAGTGGAATATGTTTTTAATAATGTACCAAAACAGATTTGGTAGGGAAGTAAACATATTGCAAGGTAAGTGTGTGATTGATGTGTGTTTAAGCAAGGTAACTAAGGGCAGTGTACATTTTAGCCAATAAGTTTAAATGTGTAACCTCAATTGGTATGAGACCAATTGGAGGTGGAACTAGGCACAAAATGTGCCAACTTTCATTGAGAAAGCATACCAAAATTCTGCTTGCAAGGTGACCTAAGAAAATGACCAATTCGGATTAGGTACAATTAGGACCTGAAAAATGACCAATTGGGCAGCAGTGAGTGTTTAGGCCATAACTCACTCAAAACAGGTCCAATTGACCTGAAAGTTTAACCATGAATAGTTAAGACCCATACCTACAAGTCTTATGAAGACACCAAAACCCAGAAATGACCAGAAGCAAGTCAAAAAGCTTGCACAAGTTCGGGTCCAAAAACTGGCGAACCAAAGTTGACCAAATTGACCTAAAATTGACCTAATTTGATGACATTTGACCAGCAATAGTATAATGACCATAACTTGGTCTACTTAACTCGGATTGACCTAAAATTTTGCCCCGCATGCAATAAGACATAGATCTACAAGTTTGTAGTTTTGACCGAAACCCGAAAACCGAGGGAACTAGGTCGTCCGGTTAGGTCAAACTAGTATCCCGGAATCCAGCAATTTGTAATAAAATGCAAGGAAACGCAGTATACATAGAAATGAGTTTGGTAAAATGTACCAACCCTAAAACCCTATCGAATGTGACATATTAAAGACACCAAAACCTAATTTACCTAAAATGCATCGAGGGTCGGTATATTAGGTAATTGAGCAAATAATAACCTTCAGTGAATTACTTATCGAATATTATCGTTAGAGATAGTTTAATTTAGTACTGAAATACTTCAAATTGTGTTTCTCAGTTACCAAAGACTCAGGAAAAGGGAAGGAAACACTGAGTCTAGACCAGGAGACAATTATCAGAGGTTTGTGCACAACGGCTATTTCTTTTGAATTTTTCAATTGAAATGAATTATGACTATTATACATTATTATTTTAAATTGTGTTTGTGCACAACTAGTTTTCAACTGATTTTACTCTGAATAAGATTTCATATGATTAATTGTATGTTATTGATTTAAATTGTGTTTGTGCACAATAATATTTCTTTTGAATTTTTCAATTGAAATGAATTATGACTATTTGTACATTATTGTTTTAAATTGTGGAAATGCGTTTGAATGGACATTTATTGCTTGAAAAGCAGTGTAAATGATTTGATGGATACTATTGATTGAAATGCACTGTAAATGGTTTTTATGGAAATTAAAGATAATTATGAATTGTGTTGCCATTTTGTGAATGAAATTATAACTTTGGAAATTTATTGGATTCTCACGAATCATTTGAATAAAATGTTTGGAATTGATTTTGTGTTCACACTTAGCATGACAGTATGATAACATTCCTTCTCCATTTATGGGGTTGTGATCGTTTATTTTCCTTCTCCATTTATGGAGTCGTGATCGTTTATTTTTCTCCCTCTCTGGTTTACCAGTTGAGGTGATCGGATGAGTACTCATTATATAGCTAGCTCCCTTCCTCATTGATTTCGATTAGTGGGGTTGTGATTGCTTTGTCGTGGTGTACAACGCGGCATTGATTGGAAATATGTGTCATGGCTTAAGTTGTGAATGAATTGGCAACACTGTATTCTTAACTTATTTGACTAAATTGTGTTGTTATGCGATTTGATAATTTGTGAAATGAAGTTAAATTCTTATTGACATTTACTGTCTTTCGAATTTAACTGTGTTCTGATTATTGAGATTTATTGTGAGATTGTGAAATGAATTTAAACTCTTATTGACATATACTGTCTTTTGAATTCAACCATGATCTGACTTACTGAAATTTATTGTGATATTGAGAAATGGAGTTTAAATTCTAGTTGACAATTATTGTCTTGAAATTAACTATGGTTTTAAGTATCCACTATTTATATGATTTATGAATTGTGATTTAAATTGTATTTGGTTAATGTTGTGCACCACTGAGACATTGTTTCAGCGATAGCTTTTTATTGCTATCGCAGGTAGACAGACAGACAGTGCAGCAGACTAGGCTGCTAGTACCTCCAGCGAGAGACTACCGGATATAATGAGTATACCAATATTTTGTATTTTGTAATGTAATGTATGTTCACTGTATGTACATATTGTTGTTGGTTTTGAGCAGTTGTAAATAAAAATTGTACATTGAAGTCGTAAAATAATTATGAGTTATTTTGGCTTGTAAAAATTATATTATATTTCTTTTATCTCAGTCTTTGAAAAATCACTGTGGATTTGAGTTGAGAAATATGTTGGAGTTGAGATTTGGAAATCTATTGAAGTGTTTTTTTTACAGGTTCTTTGAAGAACTGTTTTATCCAAAATACAAATGGCACTCTGCCAAAATTTTTACAGAAACTCCAAATAATTCAAATGTGTTAGTTCTATCGCTTCAGTTCAAAAAGGTTTTTAACACCTGTAAATAGTACTCACCACTGTAAAAGAAGTAAGAAAAGTTTTTAAAATCCCTTGTAGTGTATTTAATGGATTATCAGTAGACGGAGTTGGTAATTCATTAGGTATACTACGGGATCATGTTATGCCTTACAGAGGGGTAGGGTGTGACATTATGACTTTTAGCCATTCTGATATCAGTGTGATACTTGGCCTTGATCCTAATGTTTATTACAGCTTATTAGTTGTTCTGTTGCACACCGGGAGACACAATGTGACCAAGGGTGTTATGGCCTGAGGTACTTGGTACGCAGTGCTAGTTTAGCCGTTTATCCAGTCCAGTCAACTAGTATAGGTTACTTGGGCAATTAAAATAAATCTTACCAAATTTTAAATCAAATAATACTACAATAAATGCCAGAAATTAAGTCTACATAAAATGTTAACAAATATTCTGCATATTTATTTTATTTTAGTTATTTTATTTATATTGTCACCACTAAGCAGAATTACTTAGCGTGTTGATTTTGCCAAGTGCAGGTACCGGAGACATAGCTGGGGAGTCCAGCGGACCTGAGACTGGGTGAATTGTCAGATTTGCATATAGTCTTGAGTCACCTCATATCTGTAGTGCACTTGGTAGGACATTAAGACTTTGGGTTGTATTTTGGATTTTGTATTAGTTTTGATTGTAATTACAAACTCTTGAAATTATGTGATAATGTAAATATATGAAATTTCATGTTATTGAAATTTTCTGTATATTTTGTTGAAAAATGAAATGTTGGAAAATATTCATGAATATGATTCGAATTGTGATATGAACAAAAAGTTTGAAAATGGTGTTGAGATTTGGAGATTGAGTTGTCATGTGTGTATATTGGAGTTTTGGATTTGAAAACTATATTGGAAGTGTCTTTTAAACAGGTTTAGAAGAACTGTTTTCCAATTTACAGCTGGCACTCTTCTGGATTTTCTACAAAAATTTATTAAAAATTCAAATTAATCAATTTTGAAAATAAATGATATAAATGGTAAATCTTGCACGTGGTGAATAATAAATAAATAAATTATAGAGGGCAAATTGTTATGAAATAAGTTATGGTGCTCCGCACACTGTGTGGCATAACTTGCTCAACTGCACTGTAGAAGGGTAAGGGGTGTCACAGTTGCCATCCATGACCCTTGGAAGAAACACTGAATATGTCCCGGTTATTACCCGGGTAGCGACTCCTGTCTATCTATGCCTTCGTGGCATAAATCCTTAGTACCGTGGTAGTGTTATGGGAAGATGGCACTTACCAGTAGTTTGATTCTATTAGGATTGTATGAAGTGCATGTCTAGAGAATGCTATCTAAAGAGGTGGTACTTAAGTGAGATCATTGTAACTCCACTATCTTTCCTGGGTATTACCTGGTGCATTTTATATAATTCTAATAGATGATATTTTGCCTCATGCCCCCCTATAAGTCCAACCACATTTCAATTCAAAATTCACAATTCAAAATTTTTTTCAAAATAATTCGATAAACTCATAAACATTGCATTAAATTAAATTTACATACACAAGTCTTAATTTACAGAATGAAAATAAAAAATAATATTATTACAAACTTTAATGTACAACTGCTTATCTAACTACTTAGATACATATGAACAAAGGATTATTTACATCAAGTCAAATTTACAAAGGGTATAAATAAATACCCGTACAAAAATTTCAGTGGAGCCCTTGTCAACTTAGCAGCTCACTCTACTGCCTTTTCTTTTCCCTTATATGCAACAACAAATAAAGCTATCATTGAGTATTTTTTACTCAGTGGTGCACAATAAAAATTTAAAGATGCTGAAAATAAAATATTCATTAATAAACAGTAATTCAAAACCTTTTCACAATCACATTTCACAAATTTAAAATCAACATTCATAATATTATTTACCAAATAATTTACAAATCATAGTGTTGCCAATCCATATACAACTTAGGTCATGACACAAAATTTCCGATCAATGTTGTGTTGTACACCACGACAAAGCAATCTCAACCCCACTAATCGAAATTAATGAGGGAGGTGGCTAGCTAGCTATGTGAGTACTCATCCGATTTCGACCTTAACTGGCAAGCCAGAGAGGGAGGAAAATAATCTATCTCAACCCCATAAATGGAGGAGGAATATAATGGTAGGGTCATGCTAAGTGTGAATCCGAAACCAATTTAAATCAAGTTATTAAAATATTTCATGCAAAACACAAATCAATTTTTATTTTAAATTTTCATACACAAAAGGGCAACATAGTATTTCTCGAATCTAATAATTAATACAAATAGTTTACAATGTAACACCCCGAACCTCCGAGTTATGAATAGTACCATTTTTGGTCCGTGACTAGTACTATTCAAAGACAACTTGAGGACCAAAAATAAATGGAAAATTAATTGAGATAGACACAATAAAAATTCAAGTGAATAAAAAAATCTAAGGACTCATTGGGTATTATAAAAAGAAGGATTATGACCCGATGAGTGGCATTTTGGTCAATTCACCTCAAGAGTTGACTTTTGACCAAAATGTCAATTAAATTAAATAAAATTAATGAATTGAATTATGAGATAAAAATTGAAGAAAAATTCAAGTAAAAATATGTAAGGGAAAATTTAAGAAATGAAAACTTAAACTTTCATTTCCATTATGACAAAATTAAAATGAAGGACTTATGGGCTTTTAATAATTAAATTTAATTATTTAATTAAAAGGAAAAATTAAGTGTAAATGTAAAAAAAAAAGGGAATAAAAATTTAAGTTTAATTATCCTTATGACACAATTAAAATTTATAATTTTAATAAACTAATTTTGGAGATATATATATATATATATAAGAAGACAAATGTCTTCTTCAATTTTTTTTCATAAGGTGCCACCACCCTCTCCTCTCTTTTCCTCTCTCTCTCTTTTTCTCTTCTTCTTCCACTTCTTCCCCTCATTGATTTCCCCTCCCAAGTTTTAATTTCCTTAAATTCTCTTCATAAATTCCATAGCCCACTAAAAGAAAACATCAAAGAGATCTTTGATTGAGAGATTAAAACAAGAAGAACAAGATTTGGAAGAGACTAGAAGTGGGAAAAATCATCAAGTGAGGTAAGCTCTCACTTTCATGCTTGATTAACCAAATATGCTTTGAATCAAGTTTGGGTGTGATGAATTTACATGAGAAAGCATGAAATTTCATAAGAAAATGAAAGAAAATATGTATGGAATATAAACTAGGGTTTTGGCTAAATTGGAGAAAAGTTAGGGTTTGATGTCTTTGAATAAAATTAATGATGAGATTAAGCTTAGTTGAAGTAGTATACATGATTGGGGCAAAGAAATTGCATAAAATGTGTATAAATTTAATTATGGGAGATTAGGGTTCATGGGAAAATTAGAGATTTGGTGCTAGAGAGTGAAATTGGAGTGTGTAGTGTTAAATTATGATCATTTGAGATTTATTTAGTTTGAATTGACATTGGGTCGATGAATGGAGGTAATGAAATGGTAGGATTAGGAAAAATTATAAACTTTGGTGTTTGAAAATTGTGGAGTTTGTGCTAGGAAGTGCCGTTGATGTGTCAATGCTAAATTATAATCATTTTGGGTGAATTAAATGTGAATTATGGTCGGTTAGTGGAAATAATTGAAGAAATGAAAAATTGAACATAGGGCAGAATTTGCACACTAAGTTTAGTGTGTTTGATAGCCCATAAATTGAGCTACACAACTCCAATTGGTGTGAAACCAATTGAGAATGAAACTTAAGACATAGGGCTAGAATTTTCATGAAGATACCTAACCTAGAAACTGCCTAGAAATTGCCTAAAACTTGGCTTGAACTTGGAGACATAAATCTGGAACCTGCAGAATTTGACTATATGAACAATAAATTTTGCATGGCCATAACTATCTCTAAAAAACTCCGATTTAGGAGATTCTTGAACCGATGGAAACATAAGACATAATAGAACATTTCATATGAGTGAGGCCAAATTATGGACTTAACCCATTCAAATTGCTAAGCAAAGTTGACTTACTGAATCTGTAGAAATCTGGAAATCTGTAAATTGACCATATGAATAGTAAAATTTGCATGGCCATAACTCTCTCTAGAAATCTTCGATTTAGGCGATTCTTGAACCAATGGAAACCTAAGACATAGTATAATGAAGAACATTAGACCAAATTATGGACTTAACTTGATCAAATTGCTGAACGAATTTGGATCGATAAATCTGCCAGAACTGAAACTGTAGGATGAACAGTGACATAAACAGTAACCGTGTTTTGGTCATAACTTGAGCTACACAGCTCCGAATTAAGTGTTTTAAGAAGAAAAATAAAGTTAAGACCCAGAGGAACAATTTTCATGAAGAAGACCTCACCAAATTTTAATTGAAACTAGATAAAAATTGGGTTCAAAGATTAGGGCACTAAGCTGCCCGAAACCAAAATTTTCTAAAATTTACAAAGCTAACTTGGGATGCATTAGACATGCATGCAATGAGTTTTTGGTAGCAATTGAGATTGGTATTGAGGTATTCTATTTGTGTATTTTCAGTAGAAAAAGAAGTTTGAATGGATAAGGAATAGTGAGTAAAAAGAAAGGAGAGCATTGAAGGTTTGTGCACAACTAACCTTTTTCTTTGTTTTAACTTTGTACATGGATTTGAATGAATTTATTTGAATGAGTTTGATTTGGAATGAGTTTGTTTTGAATGAGGTATGGTTTTTCTCTTACATTTGAGAAATTTGTGTGTTGCCACCCCTTTTATGGGTTTTATGATGATTTGAATATGTTATTGCTTTGTAAATGTGATTATTGATTTAGAAACTCTTGAAAGTTATTTTGAAACCACAGTTAGCATGACAGTCCCTTCAGAACTCCCCAGTAGTAACTACTACTTGGGGTTTGATATTTGATATGATTATGTCTCCTATTAATAATGGCAAGGGGGTAAGACTACATAAGTACTCATTAGCTAGCTAGCCCTACTCTTATCAATAACGGTTAGTGATGTTGAGATTGCTTTGTCATGGTATACAACACGGCACTGATCGTGAAATTTTGTGTCATGGCCTAAACTATGTGTTGATGTTGGCAACACTAATGCTTTGTGAATTTTGATTTATGAAGTGTGATTTCTCTTTTGAAATGTTATTCCAATAAATGGCTCTTATGGACTTAGAACTATTGTGAAGTTTTTATGCTTAAGAAAAATGTGATTTATTATGCTTTGACAAATTGTGTTTTACCTTAAGTTTTGAAGTTATTAGTTGTGCACCACTGAGTGACATACTCAACGATAGCTTTTTTATACTGTCGCAGGTAAGGGAAAGGAGAAGGCTGCCGAGTGAGAGACTTGGAAGCAGTATTTTGGTATTGATTATGGGTATTTACATTAGATATACCCTTGTGATTCCTTTGGATGTATCTTGTACCTATATGTATGGATGTACGGATATTGAGCAGTTTATATTAAAAAGTACTACATTACTAAAATATTTTGAGTTTGTAACTATTTGTATTTTATTTTGAGACTTATGAAAATATAACTTTTGCAATATTTAGTCTATCATTATTTCCAATGAATATTTACATTGAATTTTAGCTATTCCTATGCAGTTTTTCGCAAAAGAATTGATAAGATAAAAAGTTATGTTTCGTTTAAAATCTCTTGTAGCATAACTAACGGGTTATCGGTAGGTGTAGTTCGGTAATTCATTAGGTATGCTACGGGAACATGTCGTGCCTTACAAGGGATAAGGTGTGACATACAATGTATATCTAAACCAAATTTTCAACTTGAAAATAGTAAAGTAAAATTTATTAGGCATAAACCTGGAATGAGTCGCCTCTAGGCCTTGACTCACTTTTCCTTATCTTCCTTCTCAGTCTCTTTTTCAACTGAAACACACAATTTACAATGTTTCAGTATCAGGTTTCATAATTAATCCAACAGTTAATTTTATGCATACTTGATTGTACCCTTAAATTTACTTAAAATAGAATTCTTTGTATTTGGCATTTTAGGGTTACTATTCATTACACTATTTAAAGGAGCGAAAGTATGGGGATTAGTTCATTAGAGCATTGAATTTCAAAGTTTTTCTTCTAGGGTTACATGCATCATGCCACATCTCTTATGTGCTTAATTAATTTCAATACTTAATTGCATATTAAAACACTTTTAATATGTATTAGGATATATGTTTACTATTCAAGATTATGAATTGACAAATTAATTCATTTAAAACCTAGTTTAAAAGAGGAGTTAGAGCTCTAACCTCTTTGATACACTATGGATGTAAATGGCACCTTTAGGAAGCATCTAGGACCCCAAGCGTTGTCCCTCTAGCTTGTTCACACCAAAATCACCAATGGACAGCCCCAATTTGCTTTTCAAGCCTTTGCCAACCAATTATAAATTGGGCTTTTGCCTTTAGAGAGGTAGTATGTATGTATAGGACACTAGAAACAATTTCTAGCAATTTTAATTCAAAGGATTTTTGGCAATTCTCTTTGAATTGATGAGACAAGATGAAGAGAAGAGGGAGAAATGTAACACCCCTAATTGTATAGCCTGGTATATTTCACTGTTCTGGTGATCAGTGTCGGTCCGGACAATTAAGGGGATTATAACCACACTTAAGACAACTAGATAAGCTGTAAACACAAATAATTAGTAATTGTCAATTAGTTAAGCATAAATAAGAAAAACAGAACATAAGAAGTTAAACGAGCCGAGAGTCACAGCGATGGGTGACCTTTTCAAGAAGGACTGCGAAGTCGTTTTAAACTCAAATTTCGAACCATAAAATGTGACGCTGCAGTCCTTAGGACCCTTACGAACACAGTGGAAAAGAGAAAATCGCGAAAAAGAATTGTTAAGTCAGTCAAATAATTAGGTCAGGGAACTGGAAGAAATATTGAATTATTTGCAAACAGGGTTGAACCGGCGAGGGGCAATTTGGTCAATTGACCCCGAGAGCTAACTCCTGACCTAACTGTCAAATAAAATTAGAGAAAAGAAAATTTTAGAGTCGAGAATGAAATTAAAGAACTAATAAAAAAATAAATAAAAAAAAAGAAAAAGAAAAGTTAAAAAGGTAGTGACATCATCATGGTGACATCACATATGAAGTCATAAATAATTTTTATTTATTTGATAATTTGACTAAGTCAATTAAAGGATAAATATACAAAATAAAGAAATAAAATCCATTTCTCTTCTTCCCTTCCAAGCCGGCCGAAACCCATCTCTCTCCCTCCTCCATGAGTGTCCACCATTAAAGAGTTATTCAACCTTGAATAACTTGATGTTCTTCCACTAAAATTAACCCTAAACCCTAGAAAGCTTCTTAAGAACCCTAGACAAGAAGTATAGAAGAAGAAAGGAGGAAGAAAAATAGAAAATTGGAGTTTGGGAATCCAAAGAAAATGTTAGTATTCTAACTTCCAATTATCTAATCAAATGCATGTTTAGTTATTTAAATGAACTTAGAAACTAAAGAAATGAGATGAAATTAATTATTGGAGGACCAAACCTAAATTTCAGTCAATTAGGGTTTTGATGTGTGTATGCATGAGTTTGATAGATTTAAAAGTGCATGTGATCTTGTTTGAGATGAAGAAACATGTATATAGGCTTTGAATCAATCAAATGCAAAGAATTGGTAAACTAGGGTTTGGACACTTAGGGTTTAGAGACAAAAATGTGAGAAATGGGTAAATAATATGATTGACCTAGTTTGAAGTGGGAAATGGTCAATGGTGACCAAATGAAGTACGTTGAAAGTGTTGGAGTTGAGATCAAATTAGGATTGAGTGTGGTCATGCTGCTGGCAGCATGAACAAGGTCCCTTTAAGGGACCAAAAATGAAAATTTACAAGTCCAATTGGTATAAGACCAATTGGGAATGAAAATAGACACTAAATAACACAATTTTCATTTAGGAACCATTCCCAAAAAGTGACCAAAGCCTAGTGAACAAAGTGACTAAATCCGGAAAATCTCAGTCTACGCTGTACAAAATGACTAAATGAACAGTGTTTGTTCATTTGGCCATAACTTGGGCTAGGCAGGTCTAAATGACCTGAAATTTTACCAGTGGACAGATGAGTTATGTACCTAAAACTTTCATGAAGAACACAAACCAAAATTATGCCATTAACCAAGTCATTTGGCCACCCTAAGTTGGTGACCTAAAACTACCAGAACCAAAATTTGCCCAGAAAACTAGGTTAAGTCCAATCCGGTAGCCATGGTTCAAATGGCTAAAACTTGAGCTAAAAAACTCCAATTGGAGTGATTCAAAAAGGAAAATAAACTTAAGACAATAGGGAATATTTTCTATGAAGAAAGTTTTGCCAAATTCCAATAGTAAAATGACCAATGGAACAGTGCAACCTTAGTCACCAAAACTAAAAATTTATCAAATTTGCCTAAAAGACTTAGAATTTGAGTAAACAACCAAAACCAACAAATTTAGTGACCAAAATGTAGTATGTGGGTGAAGTTGGGATTCCCATACCTATTAAGCCTTAGAAAGTCAACAATTTGACTTGAATAGTATAGTGAATAGTAATCCCGAAACACAAAATTTAAAGAACGTCAAGTTTAGCATATTAGAGCTAGGTAAAAGTGAAGTTAAATTTATTTTTGGATTTATGTTAAGTTATGATACTGAAATACTATAAAATTGTGTGTTTCAGTTGAAAAGAACACCGGGAAAGAACCTGAGGAATCGAGTCAAGGCCAAGAGGCGACTCGCTTGAGGTTTGTGCACAACGTATAATTTCTATAAATTATTTTCTACATATTGTTTTGAATAAATTGAAATAGTGGATTGTGATATTATTTATGATGCTTTGATTTAATTTGTTAAAAGTTAATTATGTATATTTGAAATGGCAATGTTTAGCAAATTGTTAAGATAAGTTTTGAAACCACAGTATCATGACCATATATTTGAACACCTCACTAGTATGACTTGTGGGGGTAATCAGTTTCGAATTTTGATTCCTTCTCTGGATGAAGTGTTGATGTGTGTGCCAGTAGAAGAGGAAATTGAATGGATATCCATATATTTGAGCTAGCTAGCCTTGTGATGTGATTTCTCCTTAGCCTCTAGCTATTGAGATTATATTTGTTTCGGATGGCATGATATAGCTGTGGGTTTTATGAAATGTGTTTTGACACTTCGAAATGAACTTGTTTGGATTAAAATCTCATAATTCATGTTTTGTATTTAATTCTCATGTTCAGTCCAATTTTTGAATAACTGTGATTTAAATTCTGTATAAAGATTATTTTAGTATGTTGTGCACCACTGAGTCCTAGTACTTAGCGATAGCTGTTATTGCTGTCGCAGATATAGAGACTAAAGGAACGGAAGCGTGAAAAACACAAGTTTATACCATTGAATTCAAAAATTTTCACCTAGGGTCACATGCATCATGCAAGATTTATTTTTATCTATTTGATTTCAATGATAAACAACATATTAAAACTCTTTTAATATGTTTTTGGATCTGCATTTGCCATTTCAGATTTTAAAATTAATCAGATTAATTTTAGAACCCTAGAATAAATCAAGAACGATTACACTAACCTCTTGATGCACTGTAGCGTGTCTGCGCCTTTGAGATTCATCTTTAGGACACCAGATGTTGTCCCTCTAGCTTGTCCACACCAAGAACACCTATGGCAGCCCTTGAACAGCTTCTAAAGCTTTTTCTATTAATTAGAAATTCAAGTTCTGCCTTTTAAGAGATTAGAGATGTAAATAGGACACTAGAAACAATTTCTAGTGTTCTTAATTCAAGAGATTGATGGTTAATCTCTTTGAATTGATGAGAGATGAAGAAGAATAGATGAAAAGCCTCAAAGTGGCATGACAAAGGAAAGGATTGGCTGCTGGTTGCTTTTTTTTTTTCATAACAACACTTAAATAGCTAGGTTAACACATTAAACCCTTGCCATATGTCACCCTTTGATTAGCTCTAGTTTTAAGTGACCCAATCACATTGTGCCAAGTGTCAAACCTATATTTAATCTTGATTTTAATCATCTTACATGATTAAAAAACATTTGGCAAGCTTATGTGTAATCCCACGTGTCACTATCTCATGGTGCCACGTGTCACACTGTGAAATGACCAAAATGCCCCTGTGTCTTAATTTTGAGTTCTTAACCCAAAATAATTATTTTTCTTCTTCTAATCAATTTATATCAAATATAAAAAATTAATTAATTAATCTCTATTAATTAATTTCTCAGTAATTAAATTCATATTTAAACACTTTAAATATAAATTTAACTTATACTATACATCCAATAATCTAGATTTGGTTTCAAGTCATGCTAGGGACTTTGCAATTTAATTGCAAACCAAACCTATTTAATTAATCAATTAAACTCTTTAATTAATTAATTAAATCATATTTAAATAGGTGATAACTTGTGTATATGTGTGACTTACTAGGCTCATCACTAATTGGCAATGAGACATGATATCAACTCTTAATATCATCAGAACTCTTTCTTACCATAAATGATTTCTCTAAATCATTTTATGCACTTCATAGACCATGGTTAACACCTAGCATAGCATGCCATGGCCACTCAATTAGTAATAAGGTTTACCTTAAATGAACCTATAATCATATGTTACCATGCACTAGAATCTCTCTGTTACAAAATCCCAACTCAAGCTGGAGTCATGGTTTATGTCAAACTCCATTTGCTATGAATATTATGTTCTCTTTTAATTCCAGTTCTTGATTAAAAAGATTTTCTCATCAGAAACTCTTTTCTGAATAAATCTATCTGTCCTGGCTAGGAACTTGAAACATCAAGAACAATTAAATGAACATAGGATTTTATCTCTATTTACTTAGAGGAACAGATTCCATCTTGATCAACACCTACCACCATATATAACAAGTAGGAGCCAACACATGCCCATATACCCATACATAGTACAAGTATGAAAGCAGTATCAAACTCAAACTACCTATATACAAGATAACTGTGCTATCTCAGGTCTAAAGATTATATGCACTGATATGATTTATGACAAAATATTGACAAGAGTAAACTCCATGTGCTTGTCATAAGTGTCACTAGTTCGGCCTACTTATCATTTATAAGTGCCTATCATGTTTGTTATATGGTATGAGACTCACCATTCCATCTTATTTATATCTCATATAAATAACTTGGGAACAAACATGAATACAATCTTTCTGGATAAGTCATGTCCTTATTATGAAGTATCCTCGATTGTGAACCTATTTATGATACTTTGTGCTAGAAATATTGGCACTCATATTCTTAACAACCTAAGAATAATATTTCTAACAAAATATCAATGGACCTTTTCTATTATACATAAATATATTATGTAAACGGAAAAGTGGAAATGCCTTTTTATTAATAAAATTATGTACAAGATACATACTAAATGATATGCTTTAGGGCATACTACTAACAATCTCCCACTAGCACTTGAGCCATTCATTACAATATCTTAGACCTATCTTCTCAAGATGTCAGTCTAACTGAGTCTGTGACATAGGATTAGTGAATGGATCAGCTGAATTTTCAGCTGATGCTATTTTCTGCATGGCTACATTGCCTCGCCCAACTATTTCTCTGATAATGTGGTAGCGCCTTTCTATGTGTTTGGATTTCTGGTGAGACCTTGGTTCCTTAGCTTTGTATGATCGCTCCATTATTGTCACAGTGTAGTGGAACTGCGACTCAATGGAAGGAACTCTTGTAAGTTCTCACACGAACTTCTTTATCCAAACGACTTTCCTTTGCAAAGATTCGATGCAAAGAATATACTCGACCTACGTAGTAGAATCTACAGTCGTGCTCTGTTTGGAACTCTTCCAACTGACTGCACCTCCATTATAAATGAACACATATCAAGAGGTAGACTTTCTATCATCGATATCTGATTGGAAATCAGAATTAGTATAACCATCCAATTGTAAGTCTCCACCTCCATAAATCAAGAATAAATCCTTAATCTGATCTGTTTGTTGGTCAGAATTCTCCAATTCTAACTCTATTTGCCTTCCTTTGCCTCCTTCTTGAACAAACTGTTGTTCAAGAAATGTGGCATCTCTACTTATCACAACCTTTTGTGAAGTAGGCAAATAAAAATAATATCCAAAACTATCTTTTGGATATCCAACAAATCGACCTTTTCTCGATCCGTCTCCAATTTATTAGTGTTCAGCTTTTTGATATAAGCTGGACAACCCCAAATCTTAACATGCTTAAGACTTGGTTTTCTTCCATGCCATATCTCATAAGGTGTGGAAGAAACTGATTTTGATGGAATCCTATTCAGAATATACAAAGCTGATTCTAATGCAAATCCCCAAAAGGAGATTGGCATATCAGTATAGCTCATCATACTACGTACCATATCCAATAGGGTACGATTTCTCCTTTCAGATACACCATTCATTGTATGCTCTGGAGGAGTCAGCTGAGAAACAATGCCATGCTCTCTCAAGTATTCATCAAATTCAGTACTCAAATATTCACCTCCACGATCTGATCGAAGAGCTTTAATATTCTTTCCTGTTTGATTTTCTACTTCAGATTTAAATTCTTTGAACTTTTCAAAAGATTCATGTTTGTATTTCATCAAATACAAATACCCAAACCTTGATTTTTCATCAGTAAAGGTAATAAAATGATGAAAACCCCTCTAGCCATTTCTTTAAATGGAGCACATACATCACTATGTATTAGCTCCAAAATATTTTCAGCTCTTAGCCCTTGTCCAACAAAGGGTGATCTAGTCATTTTACCCTGAAGGCAAGATTCACAAGTTGGAGTAGGCTCAGAGCCCAACGAGGATAAAATCCCCATTTTCTCCAATTTTGTAATCCTATCTTCTGCAACATGACATAACCTTAAGTGCCAAATATATTTTGAACTTGAGTTGGTTTTCACCATGGCATTGCATTCATTTAGATTGCTATACTCTGGGCAGTGGAAACACTTTCTTATTGGCAATGGAAACACTTTCCTGTTGGTAATGGAAACACTTTTCATTGCCTTTGTCAGCTTTGGTCTTTGTTTTTCTGTTTAGCTATTTTCTTAGAAGGACTAGGAATATGAGATTTCTTTTTCTTATTGCCCTTCTTCTTGTTGGACTTTCCAGCAGAAGAAGATGCAACCAAAGCTACCTCTTTCCCTTTATTGCCTGGCATATTCTTTTGGGCAATAACCAGCATGTTGAGTAAACCAGCTAAGGTGCATTCCTGTTTAGTCATATGGAAATTTGTCACAAAATTCCCAAAAGACTCGTGAAGGGATCAAGGATCAAATCCGTCTGTAGTTGGAAATCCATGTTGAAGTCAAGATGTTCCAACCGCTCAATCACCGAATCATCTTGTGGACATGATCCCCAACATTCTGTCCCTCGACATCCTCATACGGAATAGCTGTCTAGATATCTCATACCTAGCATTCTCTTTGTGCTCACCATACAACTCTTGTAGGTGAAGGAGGATCTCACTCGCACTCTGCATGTTCTCATGTTGCTTCTGTAACTCATTACTCATGGAAGCAAGCATGTAACGCTTAGCTCTCATATCATGCTCCTTCCACTTGTCCAAAGTTTCGTGTTCCTCTTGTTTGGCCTCTGGAGGTAAGGGACCAGGAACATTTGAATCTAGAACATATCCTATATGTTCAAGGTTCAGGACAAGTTTCAAATTTCTTAGCCAATAAGACAGATTAGGTCCTGTCAACCTATTGTGATCAAGTATGCTTGCAAGGATATTGGATGGTGGTGGTTGTTTTGTGATCATTTTTATCAGAAAATTAACTGCAGAAAATAACCAGATTAATTAGTAAGTGTATCATGTAATTAACCAAAATGATTATGGTCTTTTAATCAAATTGGTCCTCCCACTAACTAAGCGAATCCTACACTTCCAAAGTAGAAAACGGAAATCCTAGTTGGATGGATTTCTAGTGGGTGATTGAATTCTTATAATTCTATTGATCATCCTCAGGTACATCCATTATTGGCATTACAATAAACTATAAGTGAGCAACTCTTTGCCCATCACATCTCATGTGAGGTTCAATCCTTTACCTAGCCCCTAATGCTCAAAATCTCAGGTACATCCATTATTGACTTATCTTGCATTAGTTAAGCTGATCCCATTGAGCCAGTAATTATGCAAATAATTTTAATGTCCTCAGGTACATCCAATATTGGCCACTTAACCATTTACATATTTACAACATCTCATGCTTAACAATTATTCTTAAGAAAATCTCTTAAATAAATTGCATCTTATGCAACTATTTAAAATTTCTTAAAATAATTGCCCCAATGGAGGGCCTATGTTATAATTACTTTAATTATAGCATTTCCAACTTAATCATTTGTTTGGAAGATTTTATGGTCATTCTATTTACTATTAAGGTCTCACTTTGCACATTATCCGCACATTATCCATTTAGCATGCATATATCATATAATTGCATACATTCCCATACATCTCATGCATTCATGGATAAGCAGTAAATATGATATGATCATGGACTTTCTAAGGAATTCAATTCTGAGCCACCAAGAATTGAATCAGGGCATTCCTAGGTGCATTTCATTCATTCATTTTACAAGAGTTGCTGAAGGAGTACATAATCAACACTTGATCTTGAATTCCTCCCACTGGTCCCACCAATACTCTTAACCTCCTTGAATTTCTTACAATCCAATATTACATAGTAATCCTTGGCATACCAAGGCGAATTTACAAGAACATAAATAAATGAAATTACAACCCAAAAATTATTACAAACTTAATAATACATGCCCAAAATAAATTAAAATAAATTAATTAATTTACAATCCCAAAGAAACATAAAAGAAATAAATCCAATCACATTGGTCTTTTATAGTCCATGATCATCCATCATGCATATCACTATTTAACAATTAAATAAAACATACATACTTAAATTAAATTGAATATCTCACATTCAACTTAAAAATCCAGATTTGAATATGATTCAAATAAATTTAAAAATTCAGATTTGAATCTCATTCAAACAAATTTAAAAATTCATATTTGAATCACATTCAAACAACTTCAAAAATTCAGATTTGAATCACATTCAAACATTTTTTAAAAAATCAGATTTGAATCACATTCAAACTTTTTTTTAAAAAATCAGATCTGAATATTATTCAATCAACTTTAAAAAATCAGATTTAAATATGATTCAAACAACTTTAAAAATTCAGATTTGAATCACATTCAAACAACTTTTAAAATTCAGATTTGAATCACATTCAAACAATTTTTAAAATTCTTATTTGAATCATAATTTAATTTTGTGATAAAAACTACTAATTAAACACTTTAATTAGTCAAAGAATAGGCCTTAGATCATACAACAATTGCAGAATTAAAAGCCAAACCTTAAACCACCCATGGAAGCCAAACCATGCTCACCATTGATGGTGTTTTTTCAAGTATGCCGCCAACTTGCTTTGCAACCAGCAATGAACTTTTGATCTCATGATCAAACAAACAATTAAATCATATAATCAAAAATCTAAATGGAAAATATAGTGGCTCTGATACCAATTGAAGGCAGGCGTGAAAACATAAGTTTATACCATTGAATTCAAAAATTTTCACCTAGGGTCACATGCATCATGCAAGATTTATTTTTATCTATTTGATTTCAATGATAAACAACATATTAAAACTCTTTTAATATGTTTTTGGATCTGTATTTGCCATTTAAGATTTTAAAATTAATCAAATTAATTTTAGAACCCTAGATTAAATCAAGAACGATTACACTAACCTCTTGATGCACTGCAGCGTGTCTGCGCCTTTGAGATTCGTCTTCAGGACACCAGATGTTGTCCCTCTAGCTTGTCCACACCAAGAACACCTATGGCAGCCCTTGAACAGCTTCTAAAGCCTTTTCTATTAATTAGAAATTCAAGTTCTGCCTTTTAAGAGATTAGAGATGTAAACAGGACACTAGAAACAATTCCTAGTGTTCTTAATTCAAGAGATTGATGGCTAATCTCTTTGAATTGATAAGAGATGAAGAAGAAGAGATAAAAACCCTCAAAGTGGCGTGACAAAGGAGTGTGGCTGCTGGTTATGTTTTATTTTCTCATAACAACACTTAAATAGCTAGGTTAACACATTAAACCCGTGCCACATGTCACCCTTTGATTAGCTCTAGGTTTAAGTGACCCAATCACATTGTGCCAAGTGTCAAACCTATATTTAATCTTGATTTTAATCATCTTATATGATTAAAAAATATTTGGCAAGCTTATGTGTTATGCCATGTGTCACCATCTCATGGTGCCACGTGTCACACTGTAAAATGACCAAAATGCCCGTGTGTCTTAATTTTGAGTTCTTAACCCAAAATAATTATTTTCTTCTTATAATTAATTTATATCAAATATAAATTAACTAATTAATCTCTATTAATTAATTTCTCATTAATTAAATTCATATTTAAACACTTTAAATAAAAATTTAACTTATATCATACATCCAATAATCTAGATTTGGTTTCAAGTCATGCTAGGGACTTTGCAATCTAATTGCAAACCAAACCTATTTAATTAATCAATTTAAACTCTTTAATTAATTAATTAAATCATATTTAATTAGGTGATAACTTGTGTATGTGTGTGACTTACTAGGCTCATCACTAATTGGCAATGAGACATGATATCAACTCTTAATATCATCAGAACTCTTTCTTACCATAAATGATTTCTCTAAATCATTTTATGAACCTCATAGACCATGGTTAACACCTAGCATAGCATGCCATAGCCACCCAATTAGTAATAAGGTTTACCTTAAATGAACCTATAATCATATGTTACCATGCACTAGAATCTCTCTGTTACAAAATCCCAACTCAATCTTGAGTCATGGTTTATGTCAAACTCCATTTGCTATGAATTTTAGGTTCTCTTTTAATTCCAGTTCTTGTTTAAAAAGATTTTCTCATCAGAAACTATTTTCTGAATAAATCTATACATCTGGCCGGGAACTTGAAACATCAAGAACAATTAAATGAACATAGGATTTTATCTCTATTTAATTAGAGGCAGATTCCATCTTGATCAACACCTACCTCCATATATAACTAGTAGGAGCCAACACATGCCCATATACCCATACAGTACAAGTATGAAAGCGATATCAAACTCAAACTACCTATATACAAGATAACTATGCTATCTCAGTCTAAAGATTATATGCATCGATATGATTTATGACAAAACATTGACAAGAATAAACTCCATGTGCTTGTCATAAGTGTCACTGGTTCGGCCTACTTATCATTTATAAGTGCCTATCATGTTTGTTATATGGCATGAGACTCACCATTCCATCTTATTTATATCTCATATAAATAACTTGGGAACAAACATGAATACAATCTTTCTGGATAAGTCATGTCCTTATTATGAAGTATCCTCGATTGTGAACCTATTTATGATACTTCGTGCTAGAAATATTGTCACTCATATTCTTAACAACTTAAGAATAATATTTCTAACAAAATATCAATGGACCTTTTCTATTACACATAAATATATTATGTAAACGGAAAAATGGAAATGCCTTTTATTAATAAAAATATGTACAAGATACATACTAAATGATATGCTCTAGGGCATACTACTAACAATTTATGTGTAATAGAAAAGGTCCATTGATATTTTGTTAGAAATTCTATTCTTAAGTTGTTGAGAATATGAGTGACAGTATTTCTAGTACAAAGTATCATAAATAGGTTCACAATCAAGGATACTTCATAATAAGGACATGACTTATCCAGAAAGATTATATTCATGTTTGTTACCAAGTTATTTATATAAGATATAAATAAGATGGAATGGTGAGTCTCATGCCATATAGCAAACATGATAGGCGCTTATAAATGATAAGTAGGTCGAACCAGTGACACTTATGACAAGCACATGGAGTTTACTCTTGTCAATGTTTTGTCATAAATCATATCAGTGCATACAATCTTTAGACCTAAGATAGCACAGTTATCTTGTATATAGGTAGTTTGAGTTTGATATTGCTTTCATACTTGTACTGTGTATGGGTATATGGGCATGTGTTGGCTCCTACTAGTTATATATGGAGGTAGGTGTTGATCAAAATGGAATCTGTTCCTCTAAGTAAATAGAGATAAAATCCTATGTTTATTTAATTGTTCTTGATACTTCAAGTTCCTGGCCAGGACAGATAGATTTATTCAGAAAAAGAGTTTATGATGAGAAAATCTTTTTAATAAAGAACTGGAATTAAAAGAGAACATAATATTCATAGGCAATGGAGTTTGACACAAACCATGACTCCAACTTAAGTTGGGATTTGTGACAGAGAGATTCTAGTGCATGGTAACATATGATTATAGGTTCATTTAAGGTAAACCTTATTACTAATTGAGTGTCCATGGCATGCTATGCTAGGTATTAACCATGGTCTATGAGGTGCATAAAATGATTTAGAGAAATCATTTATGGTAAGAAAGAGTTCTGATGGTATTAAGAGTTGATATCATATCTCATTGCTAATTAGTGATGAGCCTAGTAAGTCGCACATATACACAAGTTATCACCTAATTAAATATGATTTAATTAATTAATTAAAGAGTTTAATTGATTAATTAAATAGGTTTGGTTTGCAATTAGATTGCAAAGTGCCTAGCATGACTTGAAACCAAATCTAGATTATTGGATGTATAGTATAAGTTAAATTTATATTTAAAGTGTTTAAATATGAATTTAATTAATGAGAAATTAATTTATAGAGATTAATTAATTAATTAATAATTGATATAAATTAATTAGAAGAAGAGAAATAATTATTTTGGGTTAAGAACTCAAAATTAAGACACAGGGGCATTTTGGTCATTTCACAGGAAGACATGTGGCACCATGAGATGGTGACACATGGCATTACACATAAGCTTGCCAAATGTTTTTTAATAATGTAAGATGATTAAAATTAAGGTTAAATATAGGTTTGACACTTGACACAATGTGATTGGGTCAATTAAACCTAGAACCAATCAGAGTGTGGCATGTGGCAAGGGTTTAATGTATTGACCTAGCTATATAAGTGTTGTTATGAATTAAAAATATGACAACCAGCAGCCACTCCTCCTTTTCCATGCCATTTTGAGGCTCTCCATCTCTTCTTCTTCATCTCTCATCAATTCAAAGAGATTAGCCATCAATCTCTTGAATTAAAAATACTATAAATCGTTTCTAGTGTCTTGTTTATATCTTTAATATCTTAAAAGGCAGAACTTGATTTTCTAAATAATAGAAAAAGCTTTAGAGGCTATTCAAGGGCTGCCATAGGTGTTCTTGGTGTGGACAAGCTAGAGGGACAACATTTGGTGTCTTGAAGATGAATATCAAAGGCGCAAATAAACTGCAGTGCATCAAGAGGTTAGTGTGTTTGTTCTTGATTTAATATAGGGTTCTAAAATTAATCTGATTAATTTTAAAATCTTAAATGGCAAATACACATCTAAAAACATATTGAAAGAGTTTTAATATGTTGTTTATCATTGAAATCAAATAGATAAAAATAAATCTTACATGATGCATGTGACCCTAGGTGAAAATTTTTGAATTCAATGGTATAAACTTGTGTTTTTCACACTTCTGTTCCTTCACGTGTAAGTGATATTGAAGTATGAGTATGTTGAAGTGTATGTCTAATATTGACATTGAGATATGTTGAATTTTAGTGGAAGTGAATATTGAACTTAATGGTGAATTGTGTGCATTGAGCACTTGAATGTTCTGTGCAAAATTGTTGCTGGAATTGTGTACAATATATATATGGAAGTGAATATTGAACTTAATGGTGAATTGTGTGCATTGAGCACTTGAATGTTCTGTGCAAAATTGTTGCTGGAATTGTGTACAATATATATATGGAAGTGTCATTGATTGAATATTGAAGTAATGAGGAGGAGAAGGAATATCAAATTGGAAGTGTATGTGTTTTGTGCAGGTTGTGTATTGATGGCAGTACATAAATTAGGTCATAAGTGCCAAACTGTGAACCCAATTAGTATGAGACTAATGGGGAGTGAAACTAGACACCAAATAGGCCAACTTTCATGTAGAAATGTTGCTAAAATTCTGCTTAGAAACTGACCTTAAAAATGACCAAATCCGGAATAGCAACCTTGCAACCCAGATTTTTGACCATATGAATAGTAGTCATTAGGATGACCATAACTCACTCAAAACAGGTCCAATTGACCTGAAATTTTTACCATGGATAGCATAGACATAGAGCTACAATTCTTATGAAGACACCAAAGCCCAGAAATGGCCAGAACCAAGTCAAATAGCTTGCAAATATTCGGGTACCAAAACTGCCATAACTAAAAGTGACCTAAAATTGATCAAATTTTGCACTAAAGGTTCAATCTATCCAGCTTTAGTAAATTGACCATATCTTGGTCTATACAACTCAGAATGACCTGAAATTTTGCCCCGCATGCAATAAGACATAGAGCTACAATTTTGCTTCTTTGACCAGAAGCTAAAAACTAAGAGAAATAGGACTTTAAGTTAGACCAATCTAGCACACAAAAATTGAGAATTTGACATTTACATACAATGATGCTTGAAACAATTTGGCAATGAATGCCAACTTGTAAAAATGGTAAATTGCACTATATTGGCAGCATACTAAATTACAATTTGTGACATGTTGATGCCGGAAACAACTTATCCATAGAACCTAAAAAGGTCAACATGTGCATTGACTTATGAATTACATAATAGTTAGTAAACTCTAAAAACTGAAGAATTAAACAATTAATTTATAATGTGCCATAGTTTGCCTAGTTGACTAGTTTGGATAGGTTGGCATGCCAATAGGATTCTGATAGCTGTTCTATAAATGGCTTTATGCCATACTGTGTTTTTACGGCATATTATGCCGCACTGTGACTTTAATAGCCTACGGCTATACATATTGTGTATTTATACTTGGCTTATCGCCAGATTGACTATATGGCCTTTTAGCCACACTGTTGCACACTGGGAGACACTTTGTGACAGATGGTGTGACAGCCCAAGGTAATAGGTACCCAGTGCCAGTATATCTATTTATCTAGTCTGGTCAATATATAGGCTACACGGGCAGTAATTCAAGTACTATTAAATTCAAATAGCTAAATCTAGTCTACTGACATACAGCACTACCAAAAATTAGCAAATATTGAAATATTAACAAATAAAAGTAGAATCAACAACTGCAAAGTATATCGATGTTATAAATTCATAAACAATTCATTTATTTTATTTTAGTATATATTTCTTTATATTTGGCACCACTAAGCAAAATTGTTTAGCTCATTGCTTTTGTAACGCGTAGGTATTGGAGACCCAGCTGGGGAGCCCAGTAGACCTACGGCCGGGTGAGACATCAGATCTGCACAGGATTCCAGAGCCATCTGCACTGCATTGCATACTTGGTAGGACTTAGGATATGTGACACCCCTTACCCGTCTACAGTATATTCGAGTAAGATATGTCACACGGTGTACCGGAACACTCTATTTTATCTTAATTAATTTTGATCATAGTTTTGAATATAACTTGTGAAATATAATTCATTTAAGTCATTTATTGACATTATAATTTATTTGAGGTTCCGAAAATTTTATAGAAAATCCGGCAGAGTACCGGCTAAAAATGGAGAAAACTGTTCTTCGGAACCTGTGAAAAACACTTCCAAAATCATTTCCAAACTATCCCAACTCCATTTTATCAACAAAGTCTTAATATGATTTTCAACAACCTTTCCATTACTCAAACATTCATTTCTCATGATACTCATATACAAGCAATAAATAAATACTCAAAATTTACATTCATAACCACAATTTTCATTTTTTTTTCATGGACATCAAAATACATTACATAAGTTCAATTACATATGAGAAAATAAAAAAAAATTAGTTACAAAATACCAAAATGAAACCTAGTGTCCTACCAATGCACTGAAGATGGTGAGGTGACACGGACACTATGCAGAGCTGCAGGATGGTCTCACCCAGTCTGCGGTCTACTGGGCTCTCGATCAGTATCTCCAGAACCTACGCGTGACAAAAGCAACGCGCTAAGCAAATATGCTTAGTGGTGCCAATAATAAAATAAAAAGAAATAACAGTAATAAATATGCATTGAATGTATCGATGTTTTACTTGTTTTGTACTCGTTATAATCATTTATTTCGTTAACTTTATCCACTTTCATTCTTTTGGTTGCCCAACTAACCTATACTGAACGACTGGACTGGATAAACGGGTAAACTAGCACTGGGTATCAAGTACCTCGGGCCGTCACACCATCGGTCACATATGTATCTCTTGGCAGGCAAATGCAATAACAACAAGTCAGAATAATATGAGGCACGAGGCCAAGTCTCAATACAATGTCAAAATGGCTAAAAGACATAAAATCACAGAATGGCATAATGCCATGTGCAGTACTGCTAACTGAACCCTATTGGCATGCCAAACTATCCAAACCAATCTTGTTAGGTATACTAGGGCATTTGATACTTTAGAATTCTTCAATTTTTGAATTTCAAGTTTTGATGTTACTATTCACTTCATTAGTCAACAAAAATGTTGACTTTTGCATAGAAAATAGGTACATTGGTTTTGACACTCCCAACATACCACATTTTGCATTCAAAACTTGTTGGCATTAATCACCAGTACCATTTCTAAGCTTAAACTAAGGGAGCAGAATTTTTCAGTTTTCATACCTAAACTTTACTGTTCCATTAGTTGCTGTTGCAGTGAGAATTTGAGAAAATGATAAACATGAAAGTTGTTCCTTATTTTCTCTAGTTGAATTTCTTTTTTTGAATCACTCCATTTGGAGTTTTGTAGCTCCAGTTATGGTAAAAAAACCACAGCTGGCCGGATTGAAAAATTGCAGAACTGACCATATCTACAGTGCAGTGAATAGTGACTGCAACTGCCTTGTTAGATAGGTTCTGGCCATAATTTGGGCTAGGTTTCTTCATGAAAGTTGTTTGTCTATATCTTAACTTGTTGCTGTAAAACTTTCAGGTCAATTGGGCCATTCTACAATGAGTTATGGCCAAATGAACAATTACTGTTTATTTGGTCATTCTGCAGAATCTGGTTGCAGGACATCCAGATTGGGGCCAGTTTTTGGTCCACTTGCTTTGGTCTTTTGGGCATGGTTTCTTCACCAAAATTGTGCCATTATATGTCTAGTTTCATGTCCAATTGGCCAAACACCAATTCAACCTACACAGCCAGAGTTATGGCAGTCCAAACAGGCTGGACTCACAGCCTCACCTGCTGCCCTCACTAGGCAGCATACCAATTCATTTTGTAATACCCTAATTCACTTCAAATTATGGTCAACTTACCTCAAATGGTCACTAATTGACCATTAGAATGTTCACTCACCATTTCATGAGCAAAGTCCAAGTTTCACCCCCAAAACCCTAATTCCCATTATGAATTTACACAAGATACCTTAATTACCTCACTAATTCATTATCTGCATATATATATTCTTTAATCATGATCTCTAGTCCACTCTAAGTCCATCAAAAACAATCAATCTTATCCCTTCCTTAGGGCTGCCGAAATTCATAGTGTACATACATATGAATTTTATTCATTTAATCCACAAATCCTTACTCATTTGAAGTCTCTAACATGGAATAAGAGAGATTTATGTATAGATAGGCACTAACCTCTTGTAGGGCAGAATTTTCTTAAGCTTAAACTTCATTTTCTTTCCTTTTTTAGGCTGCAAAACACTTCCCCAAGAGGTATAGACAAGTTTTAATGAAAGATGTCTAGGGTTTTGTTGTGAAAATTCATGGGAAAATGGAAGTGATGAAAGAAATTTTAATGGAGGGAGATGGAAGAGAGGGTCACGGCTTGAAGAGGAAGAAGAAACCAGAAATTGGTTTCTTAATTTGTCATTTTTCCCTTTTTAAAGAATTTTTGTTGTGTTGTTGAATGTTGATTAGTGGAGGGCATTTAAATGACATCATAGTGATGTCATAATTAAGGATTTAAGTCATTTTCTTTTTCTTTCTTTTCTATTCATTTTTAATTTAATTTTTAGCAATATTTATTCATATTTTAGATCATAATAATAATTTACTTAACTGGACAAGTCGGCCAAAAATCGTCTCTGAAAGCGAAATGACCAAAATGCCCTCCATTTGGCTTAACGGGTCAAAATTATCTGTACCAATTGAAAAAATTTTCTAAATATTTTCTTGGCATTGTAATGCCATAGGAACCTCAATGACCCTTCTCTGGAGTCCCAAAAATTATTTTATAAATTTTTCCTCGGGTCTAGGGCTCCTAGTTGCGAGAACCGCAACTTCCCTCTGGGTTACCCATCGCTTGGGCACCGGCTCATTTGACTTAGTTGTATTTTATTTCTAAAATTTTTACTAAATTTTTCTTATTAATATTTGAGTTAATTATGGTCCCTCACTTTAGTTTAAATATTTTTCCGATCGTTCTAGCTGTCCGGACCAACACTGGTCACCTAATAAAGATAATGTACGGAGTTGCTACAGGGAGGGTGTTACAACTCTTCCCCTCTAATTTAAATTTCGTCCTCGAAATTTACCTGATGCAAACAGTTGAGGGAACTGTTGCCTCATCATTTCTTCACTTTCCCAAGTTGCCTCCTCGGTGTTGTGGTGCCTCCAAAGCACTTTCACCAGTGGAATCTGCTTATTTCTCAACTCTTTCACTTCCCGAGCCAGGATCCGTAGAGGTTCTTCTTCATATGTCAAATCCGACTGTATTTCAATTTCTTCCCTGGAGATGACATGTAAAGGATCTGAGCGGTATCTTCTAAGCATGGACACGTGGAACACATTGTGGATCTTGTCCAGCTCTGGTGGTAAAGCTAGCCTATAGGCCACTGGACCCACACGTTCAATGACTTCATATGGGCCAATGAACCTAGGGCTTAACTTACCTTTTCTTCCAAACCTCAATACCTTCTTCCACAGTGACACCTTGAGGAACACTTTGTCGCCAACCGCATATTCTATTTCTTTTCTCTTCAGGTCGGCATAAGATTTCTATCTGTCTGAGGCAACCTTCAGATTGGCTTTGATTAGTTTTACTTTCTCCTCAGTCTGCTTTACCAGGTCTGGCCCTACCAGTTTGTCTTCGTCCAATTCAGTCCAGCACACTGGAGTTCTACATTTTCTCCCATACAGTGCTTCATATGGGGCCATTTGAATGCTAGCTTGGTAGCTATTCTTGTATGCAAATTCTACCAGTGGGAGGTATTTATCCCAACTTCCCTCAAATTCAATGACACAACTCCTCAGCATATCCTCAAGGACCTGACATATATTTCATGTTATTATTATCATTTTAGTTCAATATTTGTATTAAGTCAATTGGTTTCAATTGTTTACCTGGATTACTCTTTCTGATTGCCCATCCGTTTGAGGATGGAAAGCTGTGCTGAAGTGAAGTTGTGTACCCAAGGATTCATGCAACTTCTTGCAAAATCTCGATGTAAATCTTGGGTCTCGATCAGATATGATGGAAAGTGGAATTCCATGCACTCTCACTATCTCACTGATATACAATTCTGCTAACTTCTCCGGAGTAGTCACCCTAATCGCGTAAAGTGTGCTGACTTTGTCAACTATCACCCATACTGCATCATGTTTCTTCTGGGTGAGAGGTAGACCACTTACAAAATCCATGGTGACCCGATCCCATTTCCATTCAGGTATGCGTATAGGCTGTAGCAAACCCGATGGAACTTGATGTTCTGCCTTGACTTGCTGACATGTTAAGCATTTAGTCACATAGTCAGCTATGTCCTTCTTCATACCAGGCCACCAATACTGAAGCTTCAGATCATGATACATTTTTGTACTTCCTGGGTGCATAGCATAAACACTGGTATGTGCCTCATTTAGAATACTGGCCTTCAATTCCCCATTATCTGGTACACATACTCTTCCTTTGTAGTAGAGACACCCATCTGCTTTCACCTCATAGTCAGTTGCTTTTCCCTCTAAGATTTTGCTCATAATAGCCATTAACTTTTCATCTGCCTTTTGCCCATCTAAAATCTGCTGTAGCAAGTTTGGCCTCACTTGCAACTCAGCCAAAATAGCTCCATCTCGAACCAAAGATAGACGGGCATTCAATGATCTCAAAGCTGTGATGGACTTTCTGCTCAAAGCATCAGCAACTACATTTGCCTTCCCAGGATGGTAGTCAATTACACAATCATAGTCCTTCAGAACTCAATCCATCGCCTCTCGCTTCAAGGTTGAGCTCCTTCTGGGTTGGCAAGTATTTTAGGCTTTTGTGGTCCGTGTAAATGTAGCACTTTTCACCATATAAGTAATGCCTCCATATCTTCAGTGCGAAGATAATTGCTGCAAGCTCTAGATCATGGGTAGGGTAATTCTGTTCATGTGGCCTTAGCTGTCTGGAAGCATAAGCGATCACCTTCCCCTCTTACATCAATACACACCCTAACCCATTATGAGAGGCATCACTGTAGACCACAAAGTCCTTTCCTGACATTGGCTGTGTTAACACTGGTGCCTCTGTCAACATAGCCTTCAACTTCTCAAAACTAGCCTGACACTTGTCATTCCAGTTAAATCTGACATTCTTGTGTAACAACTTGGTCATTGGAGCAGCTATTAAGGAAAATCCCTTCACAAATCTCCTGTACTACCCAGCTAGCCCCAAGAAGCTTCTGACCTCAGTTGTATTTCTGGGAGGCTTCCATTCCATCATTGCTTCTATTTTCTTGGGATCCACTCTAATCCCATCAGCTGACACTATGTGTCCAAGGAATGCAATTTCAATTAACCAGAAGTCACACTTGGACAACTTAGCATACAGCTTCTTTTCTCTCAGGGTTTGCAGAACAATCCTCAAATGCTCATCATGTTCTTCCCTGGTCTTGGAATACACCAAAATATCATTAATAAAGACCACTATGAACCGATCTAGGTATGGATGGAAGATACGATTCATAAGGTCCATAAATGCAGCTGGTGCATTTGTTAGGCCAAAGGGCATCACCAGAAACTCATAATGCCCATACCGGGTCCTGAATGCAGTCTTTGGCACATCTGCATCCTTCACCCTCAACTGATGATACCCTGATATGAGATCAATTTTGGAAAATACTCCTGATCCCTTCAACTGATCAAACAGATCATCAATTCTAGGCAACGGATATTTGTTCTTCACAGTCACTTTATTCAACTGCTGGTAATCAATGCAAAGCCTCAAAGTCCCATCCTTCTTCTTCACAAACAGCACTGGAGCTCCCCATGGTGACACACTGGGGCGTATGAACCCCTTATCAAGCAACTCTTGCAACTGAGTTTTCAACTCCCTCAATTCAGTGGGTGCCATCCTATAAGGAGCAATGGAAATGGGTGTCAGATCTGCAGTTGTCTCAATAGCAAATTCAACTTCTCTTTCTGGTGGCAAACCAGGCAATTCTTCAGGACATACTTCTGGGAAGTCTCTTACTGTGGGTATATCACTCAGGTTTGGCTTAGCCTGCCTAGTATCCACCACATGTGCTAGGTAGGCTTCACAGCCTTTTCTCATCATTCTTCTTGCAACTGTGGCTGAGATAACATTGGAGAGGAAATCCGTCCTTTCACCCACAATAGTGATCTCATTACCCTCTGAAGTTTTCAGAGAAATTCTCTTCAATTTGCAATCAACTATTGCCTGATGACGTGACAACCAGTCCATTCCCAAAATCACGTCAAACTCATGGAAAGGCAACTCAATCAGGTCTGCCAAGAATTCATACCCCTGAATCCTTAATGGGCAACCCTTGTATACTTTGTTCACCACTACACTGTGGCCCAATGGATTAGTGACCAGAATGTCTTGGTCACTCTCCCCTACTAGTATCCTCCTTTCTATGGGTAGGTTGATGCAGATGTATGAATGAGTGGATCCTGGATCCACCAATGCATGCACAGATGTATTGTAGAGGGAGAACGTACCCCTGATGATGTCTGGGGCATCTTGCTTCTCCTGAGCTCTCATGGCATAAGCTCTGGCAGGTGGTCTGTTATCAGGCCTCTCTGCTGGCTCAGATGCAAGCCTCTGAGATGATCCCACTGCCTCAGATTTGCCAGATTTCCTACCCCTTTGTGGTGCAGGACCAAGTGCATCGCTTGCGTTGGAGCGGTGTAGTGGTTCTGCATGGGCGATTCCTCAACCGATGCTCTGACCCACACCTTAGCAGCACCGCCACTCTCAACACTCCCCTTGTGCCACTTCGTGCAATGTGGACATGCAGAAGATGTTGGGGCTGGTCCCTGAACCCCATCCTCGGAGAGCGCCCACCGATGGTGTGGACCGACTCTCCTAGGGGTAACCGTGGCTGGGCCCCGAGACCGACTCGACCTTGTGGTTGACCTGAACTCTATGCAGGTGGACCCTTGAACTTCTTCCCAAATGTAGGAGATGAACTAGACTGACCTGGGCCCCTCTTCTGCTATCTTTCCCTTCTAGTCTGCTCACTGATTCTTACTTTTTCAACCTTTATTGCAACTTCCACTAACTTAGTGAAGTCGGTAATTCCCAAGGCAATGATCATGATCTTTATGTTGTCATTTAGTCCCTCTTCAAATCTCTTACACCTTTCAGCCTCATTAGGGACTATCTCCCTTCCGTAGCGGCTCAATCTAACAAATTCCTTTTTATACTCGGCAACTGACAGCTGTCTCTGCCTCAGATTAATGAACTCTCTTCTTCTCTCTTTCAGGTATACACTACCCACATATTTCTTCTTAAATTCAGAGAGGAAGAAGTCCCAAGTGATAACTTCTGGCTGCACTTCACTGGATACCGTGTCCCACCATTCATATGCATCATCTTGCAACAAAGATATGGCAGCTTCTAAATTTTGCTCTGGAGTGCAGTGGAGTTGTTTTAAAACTCTGCCTGTTCTGTTCAACCAAATCTTGGCTGCAACAAAATCATCTTCTCTCTTGCTAAAGAAGTCCACTGCTCCAAACTTTCTCAATTTTTCCAGGTGTGATTTTGGTTGTGGAGGTGGTGGTGGTGGTGGCATTACCCCAGCCATTTGTTTGAAAAATTCGGCCATTTGCTGGAACATGGCCTGTGGAGGCTGAGCAGGCTCTGCTTGAGCTGGCGGAGCAGGTTCTCCCATACCCCCAGTCTCAGCTGCTGCAGGTGGAGCATGACTCTCCACTTCCTCCTCAACTGCCCTCTGTGATGTAGGGTCCATATCCTATTCAAAATAAGAAAGACAAACAGATCTGCATTAGTGTCACCTCGACTCTTACAAATGCAATGCATGGTATGGACTCAATCTAGGCCCAGAAACGCCTAAACCGTGCTCTGATACCACTAAATGTGACACCCCTTACCCGTCTACAGTATATCCGAGTAAGATATGTCACACGGTGTACCGGAACACTCTATTTTATCTTAATTAATTTTGATCATAGTTTTGAATATAACTTGTGAAATATAATTCATTTAAGTCATTTATTGACATTATAATTTATTTGAGGTTCCGAAAATTTTATAGAAAATCCGGCAGAGTACCGGCTAAAAATGGAGAAAAGCGTTTCTTCAAACACGTGAAAACACTTCCAAAATCATTTCCAAACAATCCCAACTCCATTTTATCAACAAAGTCTTAATATGATTTTCAACAACCTTTCCATTACTCAAACATTCATTTCTCATGATACTCATATACAAGAAATAAATAAATACTCAAATTTTACATTCATAACCACAATTTTCATTTTTTTTTTTCATGGACATCAAAATACATTACATAAGTTCAATTACATATGAGAAAATAAAAAAAATTAGTTACAAAATACCAAAATGAAACCTAGTGTCCTACCAATGCACTGAAGATGGTGAGGTGACACAAACACTATGCAGAGCTGCAGGATGGTCTCACCCAGTCTGCGGTCTACTGGGCTCTCGATCAGTATCTCCAGAACCTACGCGTGGCAAAAGCAACGCGCTAAGCAAATATGCTTAGTTGTGCCAATAATAAAATAAAAAGAAATAACAGTAATAAATATGCATTGAATGTATCGATGTTTTACTTGTTTTGTACTCGTTATAATCATTTATTTCGTTAACGTTATCCACTTTCATTCTTTTGGTTGCCCAAGTAACCTATACTGAACGACTGGACAGGATAAATGGGTAAACTGGCACTGGGTATCAAGTACCCCGGGCCGTCACACCATCGGTCACATATGTATCTCCCGGTGTGCAACAGAATAGCTAACAAGCTTTAAATAATATGAGGCACGAGGCCAAGTCTCAACACAATGTCAAAATGGCTAGAAGCCATAAAATCATAGAATGGCATAATGCCATGTGCAGTACTGCTAACTGAACCCTATTGGCATGCCAAACTATCCAAACCAATCTTGTTAGGTATACTAGGGCATTTGATACTTTAGAATTCTTCAATTTTTGAATTTCAAGTTTTGATGTTACTATTCACTTCATTAGTCAACAAAAATGTTGACTTTTGCATAGAAAATAGGTACATTGGTTTTGACACTCCCAACATACCACATTTTGCATTCAAAACTTGTTGGCATTAATCACCAATACCATTTCTAAGCTTAAACTAAGGGAGCAGAATTTTTCAGTTTTCATACCTAAATTTTACTGTTCCATTAGTTGTTGTTGCAGTGAGAATTTGAGAAAATGATAAACATGAAAGTTGTTCCTTATTTTGTCTAGTTGAATTTCTTTTTTTCAATCACTCCATTTGGAGTTTTGTAGCTCCAGTTATGGTCCAAAAACCACAGCTGGCCGAATTGAAAAATTGCAAAACTGACCATATCTACAGTGCAGTGAACAGTGACTGCAACTGCCTTGTTGGATAGGTTCTGGTCATAATTTGGGGTAGGTTTTTTCATGAAAGTTGTTTGTCTATATCTTAACTTATTGCTGTAAGAATTTCAGGTCAATTAGGCCATTCTACAATTAGTTATGGCCAAATGAACAATTACTATTCATTTGGTCATTCTGCAGAATCTGGTTGCAGGACATCCGGATTGGGGCCAGTTTTTGGTCCACTTGATTTGGTCTTTTGGGCATGGTTTCTTCACCAAAATTGTGCCATTATATGTCTAGTTTCATGTCCAATTGGCCAAACACCAATTGAACCTACACAGCCAGAGTTATGGCAGTCCAAACAGGCTGGACTCACAGCCTCACCTGCTGCCCTCACTAGGCAGCATACCAATTCATTTTGTAAAACCCTAATTCACTTCAAATTATGGTCAACTTACCTCAAATGTTCACTAATTGACCATTAGAATGTTCACTCACCATTTCATGAGCAAAGTCCAATTTTCACTCCCAAAACCCTAATTCCCATTATGAATTTACACAAGATACCTTAATTACCTCACTAATTCATTATCCACATATATATATTCTTTAATCATGATCTCTAGTCCACTCTAAGTCCATCAAAAACAATCAATCTTATCCCTTCCTTAGGGCTGCCGAAATTCATAGTGTACATACATATGAATTTTATTCATTTAATCCACAAATCCTTACTCATTTGAAGTCTCTAACATGGAATAAGAGAGATTTATGTATAGATAGGCACTAACCTCTTGTAGGGCAGAATTTTCTCAAGCTTAAACTTCACTTTCTTTCCTTTTCTAGGCTGCCAAACACTTTCCCAAGAGGTATAGACAAGTTTTAATGAAAGATGTCTAGGGTTTTGTAGTGAAAATTCATGGGAAAATGGAAGTGATGAAAGAAATTTTAATGGAGGGAGATGGAAGAGAGGGTCACGGCTTGAAGAGGAAGAAGAAACCAGAAATTGGTTTCTTAATTTTTCATTTTTCCCTTTTTAAAGAATTTTTGTTGTGTTGTTGAATGTTCATTAGTGGAGGGCATTTAAATGACATCATAGTGATGTCATAATTAAGGATTTAAGTCATTTTCTTTTTCTTTCTTTTCTATTCATTTTTAATTTAATTTTTAGAAATATTTATTCATAGTTTAGATCATAATAATTATTTACTTAACTGGACAAGTCGGCCAAAAATTGTCTCTGAAGGCAAAATGACCAAAATGCCCTCCGTTTGGCTTAACGGGTCAAAATTGTCTGTACCGATTGAAAAATTTTTCTAAATATTTTCTTGGCATTGTAATGCCATAGGAACCTCAATGAACCTTCTCTGGAGTCCCAAAAATTATTTTATAAATTTTTCCCCGGGTCTAGGGCTCCTAGTTGCGAGAACCGCAACTTCCCTCTGGGTTACCCATCGCTTGGGCACCGGCTCATTTGACTTAGTTGTATTTTATTTCTAAAATTTTTACTAAATTTTTCTTATTAATATTTGAGTTAATTATGGTCCCTCACTTTAGTTTAAATATTTTTCCGATCGTTCTAGCTGTCCGGACCAACACTGGTCACCAGAACAGTAGAATGTACGGAGTTGCTACAAGGAGGGTGTTACAGGATATCTTGTATTTTGTACTTCTATTGTATTTGAAATTCGTCCCTGTATTTTGTAATATTATGAAAGCTCTAAAGTTTGCAATATTTTGTACATATTAAATAACATGGAAATTTTCTGGATATATTTAAATTATTATGGACTGTATTATGGAACTGTTTAAAGACTGTAAAAGTCTATTGACTTTACTGAGAAATCGAGACTATGAAATAGGTGAGATTTTGATATTATCATATTGAGCTATTTTTAACAGGTTTGGAAGGACAGTTTGTCCGAAATACAGACGGTACCTTACCAAATTTTTATTACCATTTTTTAAATACTGATTTTATTAAAGTATGAAAATAGTATTAGCATGATATGAATATTACATTAAAGGCTTCTTAAAGTCAAATTGAGCTCAGCAAATGAGATAATCACAGACTAGGTGTTCTAGCACACCGTATAGCATGCCTTGCTCGGATATACTGTAGACGGGTGAGGGGTATTATATTTATTGGTATTAAAGCACGATTTAGGCGTTTTTGGACCTAGATAGATTGCATAACATGCATTGCATTGTAAGTGTTAAGATGACTCTAATGCAGATCTTTTGATTTAATTTGTTATTTTGATTAGAATATGGACTTCACATTGTAGGGAGCGGTAGATGAGGAAGTGGAAAGTCATGCTTCATTTATGACTGAACTACGAGACAGGAGGGAACCTGCTCCACCAGTATCAGGTGCACCAGCCAGATTTTAGCAAATGGCTGAGTTCTTTAGATAGATGGTAGGAGTTATGCCACCACCACCACCTCCACATCAAAAATCTCATATGGAGAGACTCAGGAAGTTCGGAGCAGTGGATTTTCTGGGCAAAAGGGAAGATGATTCTGTCACAGCTGAAAACTGGTTAGACAGAACTGGAAGAGTCTTGAAACAACTTCATTGTACTCCAGAGCAGAATTTGGAAGCTGCTGTATCACTACTACAAGATGATGCATACCAATGATGGGATACAGTAACTAGTGAGGTGCCACCAGAATAGATAACTTGGGATTTCTTTCTAACTGAGTTCATAAAGAAGTATGTGGGCAGCGTATACCTGAAAGAGAAGAGAATGGAGTTTATTACCCTACGCCAGAGACAGCTGATAGTGGCTGAATATGAAAGAGAATTTGTCAGACTGAGCCGCTTTGGGCGAGAAATAGTCCCTAATGAGGTAGAGAAATGTAAGAGATTTGAGGAAGGACTCAATGATAACATTAAAGCAATGATTACAGCCTTGGGGATTACAGAGTTTGCAAAATTAGTGGAAGCTCCACTGAAGGTTGAAAAAGTTAGCATGAATGAGCAGAACAGAAGGGACAGACAACAGAAAAGAGGTCAGGGTCAGACCGGTACATCTTCTGCCCCTAGTAAGAAATTCAGAGGTTTGCCTACTCAGAGTTTCAGTAGAGCACTAAGTCAGGGTCAGTCACAGAAGCCCAAATCTCAGTTTGCACCAAGGAGAGGCCAGTCCCCCCCTTCAATGGCTAGCTCTCTAGGGACAGGGTACAGGGGACCAGCCCCAACAGTATTTATTGCTTTCCCACATTGCCAAAAATGGCATAAGGGTGAATGATGGTGGATGATAGGTGCTTGTTTACGGTGTGAATCTACAGACCACCTAGTCTGAGATTATCCTCACAGAACTGCTACATCCACTCCGGGATCAACTGTTAGGCCTACCCCTCCAGCTCTAAGGGGTAAAAAGCCGGGTAAGGTTGAGGCAGCCGATACTTCACAGAAACCTGTATCAGAATCTGTGGAGAGAGCAGAAGGTAGAAAACCAGCCAGAGCCTATGCTATAAGGGCATAGGAGGAACAGGATACTCCAGATGTCATCAAGGGTACGTTCCTCCTCTATAATACTTTTGTGCATGCATTAGTGGATCCTAGATCTACTCATTCATATATTTGTATCAAGCTGCCCTTAGAAAGGGGAATACCAGTAGAGGAAAGTGACCAAGACATCCTAGTCACAAATCCGTTAGGCCATAGTGTGGTAGTAAACAAGGTATATAAGGGCTATTCATTGAAGATTCAAGGGAAAGAGTTCTCAGCAGACTTAATCGAACTGCCTTTTCATGAGTTTGATGTGATTTTGGGAATAGACTAGTTATCCCATCATTAGGCAATAGTAGATTGTAAATTGAAGAGAATCTCTCTGAAAACTGCGAAGAACAAAGAAATAACAGTTGTGGGTGAAAGGACAGATTTCTTGTCCAATGTCATCTCAGCTACAGTTGTAAGGAGATGGTTGAGAAAAGGGTGTGAAGCCTATCCGGCACACATGGTTGACACTAGGCAGGGTAAACTTAACTTGTCTGACATACCCACAGTAAGGGATTTCTCTGAGGTATTTCATGAGGAATTGCCTAGTTTGCCACCAAAAAGGGAAGTTGAATTTGTTATTGAGATTATGCCGGGTACAGCTCTGATTTCAATTGCTCCATATAGGATGGCACCTGCTGAATTGAAAGAGTTAAAAGTCCAGCTGCAAGAATTACTAGAAAAGGGGTTCATACGCCCTAGTGTGTCACCGTGGGGAGCTCTGGTATTGTTTGTAAAGAAGAAAGATGGGACACTGAGGTTATGTGTTGACTATCGGCAGTTAAACAAAGTAACAGTGAAGAACAAGTATCTGTTGCCTAGAATTGATGATCTGTTTAATTAGTTGAAGGGAGCCGGTGTGTTTTCTAAGATTGATCTCAAGTCAGGGTATCATCAGCTAACGGTTAAGAATGCAAATGTGCCTAAGACTGCATTTAGAACCCGGTATGGCCATTATGAATTCCTGGTGATGCCATTTGGGTTAACAAACGCTCCAGCAGCATTCATGGACCTTATGAACCACATCTTCCATCTATGCTTAGATCGGTTTCATAGTGGTCTTCATTGATGACATCCTGGTGTATTCCAAGGATAAAGCAGAATATGATGAACATTTGAGAATTATTCTGCATACTCTAAAGGAGAAGAAACTGTATGCTAAATTGTCCAAGTGTGAGTTCTAGTTGAATGAGATTGCATTCCTTGTACATGTAGTATCAGCTGAAGGGATTAGAGTGGATCCCAAGAATATTAAAGCAGTGATGGAATGGAAGCCTCCCAGAAATACAACTGAGATCAGAAGTTTCTTAGGGTTAGCTAGATATTATAGAAGATTTGTAAAGGGATTTTCCCTGATAGCTGCTCCAATGACCAAATTACTACACAAGAATAAGAAATTTGACTGGAATGAAAAGTGTCAAGCCAGTTTTGAGAGGCTGAAGGCTATGTTGACAGAGGCACCAGTGTCAACACAGCCAATGTTTGGAAATGACTTTGTAGTCTATAGTGATGCCTCACACAATGGGTTAGGGTGTGTACTCATGCAAGAAGGGAAAGTGGTTGCATATGGTTCCAGGCAGTTAAGGCCACATGAAAAAAATTACCTTACTCATGATTTAGAGTTAGCAGCAATTATCTTTGCATTGAAGATATGGAGGCATTACTTGTATGGAGAAAAATGCTACATATACACAGACCATAAGAGTCTGAAGTATTTGCCAACCCAGAAGGAACTTAATTTGAGACAGAGGCGATGGATTGAATTCCTGAAAGATTATGATTGTGTGATTGACTATCACCCTGGGAAGGCAAATGTAGTCACTGATGCTTTTAGCAGAAAATCTATTGTAGCATTAAGATCTCTGAATGCCCAACTATCCTTGACTCATGATGGAGTTATTTTGGCTGAGTTGCAAGTGAAGCTGTGTAACACCCTAGGTAAATCCCACATCGGCAAAACATGGGAGAGATGCTGGGTTTATAACTTGGTGGTTCGTAACCCCTAGTGACGCGTTTTAAAACCGTGAGGGCTTCGGCCCAGAGTGGACAATATCACTAGTGAGTCAGGCCATTACATTTGTTGTATCAGAGCCGCTCCGCGTGCAACATTGAGCGATGGTGGGGCAAACCTCAGCGAGTACGCTGACTCCCATAAGGGGGGTAGATTGTAACACCCTAGGCAAATCCCACATTGGCAAAACACGGGAGAGATGCTGGATTTATAAGTTGGTGGTTCGTAACCCCTAGTGACGCATTTTAAAACCGTAAAGGCTTCGGCCCAGAGCGGGCAATATCACTAGTGAGCTGGGCCATTACAAGCCGAATATGTTACAACAGATACAGGATGGGCAGAAGACAGATGAGAAATTAATGACTGTTATGGGCAAAATCACTGAAGGGAAGGAAACTGAATATGAAGTGAAAGAAAATGGGTGCCTATACTATAAAGAAAGAGTGTGTGTTCCAGATGATAAAGAATTGAAAACCAGTATTCTGAGATAAGCACATAACAGTGTGTATGCTATGCACCCAGGAAGCACAAAAATGTACCATGACCTGAAACTCCAATACTGTTGGCCAGGTATGAAGAAGGACATAGTTGACTATGTAACTAGATGCTTAACATGTCAGCAAGTCAAAGCAGGACATCAAGTTCCATTAGGTTTGCTATAGCCCATAAACATACCTGAATGGAAATGGGACCGAGTCACTATGGACTTTGTCAATGATCTACCTCACACTCAGAAGAAGCATGATGCAGTATGGGTGATTGTGGATAGGTTGACCAAATCAGCACATTTTTTGCCATTCAGAACTGACTACTCACTGGAAAAGCTAGCAGAATTGTACATCAGTGAGATAGTTAGACTACATGGAATTCCGCTTTCCATTATATCTGATAGAGACCTGAGGTTTACATCTAGATTTTGGAAGAAATTACAAGAATCCTTGGGCACACAACTCCATTTTAGTACGGCTTTTCATCCTTAGACAGATGGACAGTCATAAAGAATAATCCAGGTAAATTCTGAAACTCAATGAGTTATTGTAAACAATAATTGAACTGATAATGATATTGTAACACCCCTAAGTTCGGTAGTGCGTTCTACTGTTCCAGTGACCAGTGTTGTCCAGACAGCTAGGATGCTTAGAACTACACTTAGATATGAATGAGGAGACATAAAATAATGAAATACAAGAAAAGAAAATACAAGAAAAACAAAGGAAAAATAATAGCAATGAAATGTAACCAAGTTAAACGAGCCGAGAACCCTAGCGATGGGTGATCGCACCGGGAAGTCACGACGTGGACCGTTGACTAGCCCTGGACCATGGGGAACCCTGGAAAATATTTTTAGGACTTAAATAGACACCTATTGAAGCATAAATACCATTAGAAATATGAAAGAAAAATTAATTAATTAGTACAAAGAAAAGTGAGAAATCGAAAAACGGACAAAACCCAGTGTTACCGAAAAATAGGGAATGCAACCTGAATAGGGGCATTGTAGTCTTTTGACACCCCAAGTTGTCTTTTGACCTAAATTTCCATTAAAAACACATGATATTACACTTGGAAAATATAATGAAAAATTGAATTAGTGATACTTAATGTAAATAGCCAAAAATGGGGTATAAATGGAGTAATTAACACTTAAAACATATTAAATCATTAAACTATGGTGAGTGGAGCACTATGGGATTAAACAATCCATAAGTGGGTAGGTGTAAACCCACTCACACTTCATCTTCTTCATTCATCCCTTCCATGCCGAAATGAAACCCTTAAAAATCCTCCATAGCCGAATTGGGTGAAGCTTCCTAAACCTCCACCATTTCCATCCTAAACACCAAAGTTACTTCATTAAAGTTTATCCCCACCTTGCAAATAAGGAAACTTTAACTAATTAACCATTAAACTATTGCTTAGTGCTCCACTAACTTGAATATTGGGACACCAAACAAGCCTTGGGACAGAAAATTGCACTCATTATCATCTTCTTCTTCATCCAACTTCATCTTGCTGAAATGAAATTCACCATGGAAACCACCATTGCCACCCCACATGCAAGCTTCATTAGTGCATGATCAAGCCATTATTTCCACTTGATTCCTTCATTAAAGCTTGCATACTGACCTTGGAGAAGATATTGGCAACAAGAAAAATAAGATTTGGTGAAGTTTTGATAAGCTCCAAAAGTTGTAGGTGTCCAAAACCTCTCCCTTACTTTAGTAAACCTTGTGTTTAGGTTGAGGTGAGTATTTTGGTGAAGAGAAATGAAGAGAATAGTGAGATATGTAATTGTCCATTTTCGGCAGCCATGAATATTTGTTGTATTTGAGTTTTTTTTACCTCTAATGGATGGAAATTATGCTTGATTAACTCAAATGGAAGATGTAGTAAGTTAAAATCTAAGTATGTGCATATTAGTGCTTGAATTAAGGGTTTGAAATGGGACCTTGATGCTTTGGCAAGCTGCCATGTTTGGCAGCCTATAATATCATGAATTTGTGTGTGAATATGAAGTTTATTAATTAAATATGATAGTGTTAAATTATGGGCAGCATGTGTAATTGATATTGAAGCATGAGTATATTGAAGTGTATGTGTAATATTGATATTGAGATATGTTGAATTTTGCTGGAAGTGAATGTTGAACTTGAATGGTGAATTGTGTGCATTGAGCACTTGAGTGTTCTACCCAATATGCTTGCTAGAATTGTGTACAATATATATATATATATGGAAGTGCCATTGATTGAATATTGAAGTAATTAGGAGTAGAAGGAATATCAAATTGGAAGTGTAAGTGTCATGTGCAAGTTGTGTATTGATGGCAGTACCTAGATTAGGTCATAAGGGCCAAACTGTGAACCCAATTGGTATAAGGCCAATGGGGGGTGAAAATAGACACCAAATAGGCCAACTTTCATGGAGAAATGTTGTCAAAATTCTGCCTAGAAACTGACTTTAAAAATGACCAAATCCGGAATGGCAACCTTGCAACCCAGATTTTTAACCATATGAACAGTAATCATTAGGATGACCATAACTCACCCCAAACAGGTCCAATTGACCTGAAATTTTTACCATGGATAGCTTAGACATATAGCAACAATTCTTTTGAAGACATCAAATCCCAAAAATGACCAGAACCAAGTCAAATAGCTTGCACAAGTTCGGGTACCAAAACTGTCAGAACTAAAAGTGACCTAAAATTGACCAAATTTTGCACTAAAGGTGCAATCTGTCCAGCTTTAGTAAATTGACCATATCTTGGTCTATACAACTCAAAATGACCTGAAATTTTTCTCTGAGTGCAATAAGACATGGAGCTACAATTTTGCTTCTTTGAGCAGAAGCTAAAAGCCAAGCGAAATAGGACTTTAAGCTAGACCAATCTAGCACACCAAAAATTGAGAATTTGACATTTACATACAACGATGCTTGAAGCAATTTAGCAATGAATGCCAACTTATAAAAATGGTAAATTGCACTATATTGGCAGCATATTGAATTGCAATATGTGACATGTTGATGCTAGAAACAACTTATCCATAGTACCTAAAAAGGTCAATATATGCATTGACTTATGAATTACATAATAGCTAGTAAACTCTAAAAAAATTGATGAATAAAACAATTAATTTATAATGTGCCTTAGTTTGCCTAGTTAACTAGTTTGGATAGGTTATCATGCCAATAGGATTCTGACAGCTATTTTGCAAATAGCTTCATGCCATACTGTATTTTTACGGCTTATTATACCGTACTATTCCTTTAATAGCCTACGGCTATACATATTGTGTATTTATTCTTGTCTTATCGCCAGATTGACTATATGGCTTTTTAGCCACACTATTTGCACACCGGGAGACACTTTGTGACCGATAGTGTGACGGCTCGAGGTACTAGGTACCCAGTACCAGTGTATCCGTTTATCCAGTTTGGTCAGTATATAGGCTATGTGGGCAGTAATTCAAGTACTATTAAATTCAAATAGCTAAATCCAATCTACTGACATAAAGCACTACCAAAAATTAGCAAATATTGAAATGTTAGCAAATAAAAGTAGAATCAGCAACTACAAAGTATATCGATGTTATGAATTCATAAACAATTCATTTGCTTTATTTTAGTGTATATTTCTTTATATTTGGCACCACTAAGCAAAATTGCTTAGCGCGTTGCTTTTGTAACATGTAGGTATTGGAGACACAGCTGGGAAGCCCAGCAGACATACGACCGAGTGAGACATTAGATATGCACAGGAGTCCAGAGTCATCTGCATTGCATTGCGTACATGGTAGTACTTAGAAAATCTTGTATTTTGTACTTTTGTTGTATTTTTGAAATTCGGCCCTGTATTTTGTAATATTATGAAAGCTCTAAATTTTGTAATATTTTGTACATATTAAATAACATGGAGATTTTCTGGATATATTTAAATTATTATGGACTGTATTATGGAACTATTTGATGACTATAAAAGTCTATTGACTTTACTGAGAAATAGAAACTGTGAAGTATTTGAGATTTTGATATTATCATATTAAACTACATTCAACAGGTTTGGAAGGACAGTTTGTCCGAAATACAGACAGCACCCTGCCAAATTTTTATTACCATTTTGAAATACTGATTTTATCAAAGTATGAAAATAGTATCAGCATGATATGAATATTACATAAAATACTTCTTAAAATCAAATTGAGTTCAGGAAATGAAATAATCACAGACTAGGTGTTCCGGCACGCCGTGTAGCACACCTTGCTCGGCTATACTGTAGATGGGTGAGGGGTGCTACATTTAGTGGTATCAAAGCACGGTTTAGGCGTTTCTGGACTTAGATAGATTGCATATCATGCATTTCATTGTAAGTGTTAAGATGACTCTAATGCAGATCTTTTGATATGTTATTTTGATTAGAATATGGACTCCACATCACAGAGAGCGGTCGATGAGGAAGTGGAAAGTCATGCTCCATCTATGACTGAACCAGGAGATAAGAGGGAACCTGTTCCACCAGTACCAGGTGCACCAGCCACATTTCAGAAAATGCCTAAGTTCTTTAGACAAATGGCAGGAGTTATGCCACCACCACCACCTCCACATCAAAAATTTCATATGGAGAGACTCAGGAAGTTCAGAGCAGTGGATTTTCTGGGCAAAAGGGAAGATGATTTTGTCACAGCTGAAAACTGGTTAGACAGAACTGGAAGAGTCTTGAAACAACTTCATTGTACTCCAGAGCAGAATTTGGAAGCTGTTGTATCACTACTGCAAGATGATGCATACCAATGGTGGGATATAGTAACTAGTGAGGTACCACTAGAATAGATAACTTGGGATTTGTTTCTCACTGAGTTCAGAAAGAAGTATGTGGGCAGTGTATACTTGGAAGAGAAGAGAAGGGAGTTTATTACCCTATGCCAGAGACAGCTGACAGTGGCTGAATATGGAAGAGAATTTATCAGACTGAGCCGCTATGGGCTAGAAATAGTCCCTAATGAGGTAGAGAGATACAAGAGATTTGAGGAAGGACTCAATGATAACATTAAAGTAATGATTACAGCCTTGGGGATTACAGAGTTTGCCAAGTTAGTGGAAGCTGCACCAAAGGTTGAAAAAGTTAGAATGAATGAGCAAAACAGAAGGGACAAATAGCAGAAAAGAGGTCAGGGTCAGATCGGTATATCTTCTGCCCCTCGTAAGAAATTCAGAGGTTCGCCTACTCAGAGTTTCAGTAGAGCACCAAGTCAGGGTCAGTTACAGAGGCCCAAATCTCAGTTTGCACCGAGGATAGGCCAGTCCACACCTTCAATGACTAGCTCTCCAGGGACAGGATTCAGGGGACCAGCCCCAACAGTAACTATTGCTTGCCTATATTGCCAAAAATGGCATAAGGGTGAATGTTGGAGGATGATAGGTGCTTGTTTACAGTGTGGATCTACAGACCACCAAGTTCGAATTGTCCTCGCAGAACTACTACATCCACTCCGGTATCAACTGATAGGCCTGCCCCTCTAGCTCTAAGGGGTAGAAGCCGGGTAAGGCTGAGGCAACCGGTACTCCATAGAAACCTGTGTCAGAGTCTGTGGAGAGAGTAGAAGGCAGAAAACCAGCCAGAGCCTATGATATAAGGGCATAGGAGGAACAGGATGCTCCAGATGTCATCAAGGGTACGTTCCTCCTCTATAATACTTTTGTGCATGCATTAGTGGAACCTGGATCTACTCATTCATATATTTGTATCAAGCTCACCATAGAAAAGGGAATACCAGTAGAGGAAAGTGACCAAGACATCCTGGTCAAAAATCCACTAGGCCACAGTGTGGTAATAAACAAGGTGTATAAGGGTTGTCCATTGAAGATTCAAGGGAAAGAGTTCCAAGTAGACTTAATCGAACTGCCTTTCCATGAGTTTGATATGATTTTGGGAATGGACTGGTTATCCCATCATCAGGCAATAGTAGATTGTAAATTGAAGAGAATCTCTCTGAAAACTGCTGAGAACGAAGAAATAACAATTGTGGGTGAAAGGACAGATTTCTTGTCTAATGTCATCTCAGCTACAGTTGCAAAGAGATTGTCACACCCTACTCCTCGTAAGATGTAACATGTTCCCGTAGTACACCTAATGAATTAGCGTACTTCACCTACCGGTAACTCATTAAATATACTACAAGAGATTTTTAAATAATTTTCGTTCGTTTTAGAATTAGTGGATAAAATTTTTTTCAAATATTAAAAACCTTCATTTAGAGTCCAAACATAAATCAAATTTTTTGATATTTAAAATCTTCACAATTTTTACAAAAATTTCGGCAGAATGCCGTCTGTATTTTGAGAAAACAGTTCTTCAAAACCTGAAAATAGAAATATTCCCAATATATTTCTCAATCACAACTCCATTTGCAACCACCAAACTTCAAATCAACAGCAATAGCAACACTGCAATTCAAAATTCAAATTTCAAATCAAGAATTAATACCTCAAAATATTTCATAACTCATGCACATTGCATTTTAAAACATTAATTTATAGTCATAAGTTAATTTACAGATGCAAAATCTCAAAAATAATATTATTACAATTTTATCTGTACAACTGGTCAAACTATAGAGATACATATGCATACTATCATATTTACATCAAACTAAACTACCAGGGTATAGACAAGACCCGTACAAAATTTCTTCAACCGTGCTCCTTTCTGACTGTAGCAGCTCACTCTACTGCTATGTCCTTTTCTCAATCTGCGACAGCAAGTTAAAGCTATCGCTGAGTATAAAGATACTCAGTGGTGCACAATAAAACGTAAAATGTATAATTTAAAACATCCATGATGTAATACCCCTATGTTCGGTAGTGCGTTCTGCTGCTCCGGTGACCAGTGTTGTCCGAACAGCTAGGATGCCTAGAACCGTACTTCGATATGAGTGAGGAGACATAAAATAATGCAATAAAAGAAAAGAAAGTACAAGAAAAACAAAGGAAAAATGATAGCAAAGAAATGTGATCAAGTTAAACGAGCCGGGAAATCTAATGATGGGTGACCGCACCGGGAAGTCACGGCGTGGACCGTTGACTAGCTCTCGGATCATGGGAACCACGGAAAACATTTTTAGGAATTAAATAGACCCTTATTGAAGTATAAATATCATTAGAAAAATCAAAGAAAAATTAAATAATTAGTACAAAGAAAAGTGAGAAATCGAAAAACGGACAAAACCCGGTATTATCGAAAAATCGGGAATGCAACCCGAACAGGGGCATTATGGTCATTTGACATCCCGAAGTGTCTTTTGACCTAAATGTCCATTAAAAATAAATAACATTACACTTAGAAAATAAAATGAAAAATTAGTTTAGTGGTACCTAATGTAAATAGCCAAAAGTGGAGTAAAAATTGTGTAATTAGCACTTAAATCTTATTAAATCATTTTTCTTAAGTAAGTGGGGCACTATGGGATTAAAATATATGCTAAGTGGGCAGATTGCTTCCATCAAACTTCATCTTCTCCAAGGTTCCTCAACATTGCCGAATTGAAGAAGTGAAGAGACCACCATGGCCATTTTCATTCAAGCTTGATCCACCCCTCCATTCCACCTCCAATCACTTAGATTTCTTCATCAAAAATTGTCTACACATCATAAGGAAGAACTTGATACCAATTTTAAGAAGTTTAATCAAGGTTTGGCAAGTTTCAACCATAAGGTAAGTTAGTATTTTTGAAGATAGCTTTGTTAAGTTTTGTGTGCATGTTATGGGTGTTGGATTTGTGAAGAAAATTTTTGAGTTTGAAGAGTTATTGTTGTTTTCATTTTGGACAGCCATGGAGTCACGTTTTGATGAGATATTTGTGCATATAATTGATGAGAAATGGTGTTGATCATGATGATTTAATAACCTAGTGAATTACTTCATGTTTATATGGTGATTTTGGCACTTGGATGAGAATTGATGAATTGTAGGGCAATGTGGTGTTGAAGAAGGTTTTCGGCAGCTTGGGAACCCTTGAATAATTGTATGTATTGATGGAAGTGTTGGCAGAATGTTGACATAGAAGAATTGATCAATGTATATGTAAATTAGTAGTGGAGATTATATGTAATGATTAAGTGTATTTATGTACATATATTGCTAAATTTGGACTTTGTGGTTTAGGGTTGTATTTGATGTATTGAGAATGTTTGTATTCTGTCCAAATTGACCATAGTAAGAAGTGATAAATGAATATGGAAATTTATAAAATCAGAATTAGGTATGGGGATTTAAAGTAGAGCAAGTTAAATGTGTGTTTGAATTGGGGTTTGAAAGACATATAGAGGGCAGTGTGCAAATAGACCTATAACTTTAAATGTGTAACCTCAATTGGTATGAGACCAATTGGAGGTGAAACTAGGCACAAAATGTGCCAACTTTCATTGAGAAAACATACCAAAATTCTGCTTGCAAGGTGACCTAAGAAAATGACCAATTCGGATTAGGTGCAATTAGGACCTGAAAAATGACCAATTGGGCAGCAGTGAGTGTTTAGGCCATAACTCACTCAAAACAGGTCCAATTGACCTGAAATTTTAACCATGAATAGTTAAGACCCATACCTACAAGTCTTATGAAGACACCAAAACCCAGAAATGACCAGAAGCAAGTCAAAAAGCTTGCACAAGTTCGGGTCCAAAAACTGGCCGAACCAAAGTTGACCAAAGTTGACCTAAAATTGACCTAAATTGGTACCATTTGACCAGCAATAGTGTAATGACCATAACTTGGTCTACTTAACTCGGATTGACCTAAAATTTTGTACCGCGGTCCATAAGACATAGATCTACAAGTTTGTAGTTTTGATCGAAACCCGAAAACCGAGGGAACTAGACCGTCCGGCTAGGTCAAACTAGTATCCCGAAATCCAGCAATTTGTAATAAAATGCAAGAAAACGCAATATACATAGAATTGAGTTTGGTAACAAGTACCAACCCTAAAACCCTATCGAATGTGACATATAAAGGACACTAAAACCTAATTTACCTAGAAAACATCGAGGGTCGGTATATTAGGTGATTAAGCAAATAAAGGTATTCAGTGAATTATTTATCGAACACTATCGTTAGAGGCAAATTAATTTAGCACTGAAACACTTCAAATTGTGTTTCTCAGTTAACAAGGACTCAGCAAAAGAGAAAGAAATACTGAGTCAAGACCAGGAGACAAATATCAGAGGTTTGTGCACAACAACTATTTCTCTTGAATTTTTCAATTGAAATAAATATTGACTATTTGTATATTATTGTTTTAAATTGTGGAAATGTGTTTGATGAACACTTATTGATTGAAAAACATGGTGAATGGTTTGAAACTGTAAAAAAATGTTTGAATGATATTGATGGATACTTATTGATTGAAAAGCACTGTAAATGGTTTTTGTGGAAATTGAAGTGAATTACGAATTGTGTTGCCAGTCTGAGGTGAGTGTGGATGAGTTCTCATTATATAGCTAGCTTCCTCCCTCATTGATTTCGATTATTGGGGTGAGTATGTCTTGTCGTGGTATACAACACGGCATATATGGAAAAATTTGTGTCATGACCTAAATTGTGTTATTGATTTGCAAAACGATATTATTCAGTTATTTGATCGAATTGTGTTATTGATTTGCAAAACGATATTATTCAGTTATTTGATCGAATTGTGTTATTGATTTGCAAAACGATATTATTCAGTTATTTGATCGAATTGTGTTATTGATTTGCAAAACGATATTATTCAGTTATTTGATCTAATTGTGTTATTGATTTGCAAAACGATATTATTCAGTTATTTGATCGAATTGTGTTATTGATTTGCAAAACGATATTATTCAGTTATTTGATCGGATTGTGTTATTGATTTGCAAAATGGTATTATTCAGTTATTTGATCAAATTGTGTCATTGATTGGAAAAAAACTGTGTTATTCAGTAATTTGAGCAAATTGTGTATGAATTGGCAATACGGTATTCTTAAACTATTTGACTAAATTGTGTTATTATGAATTTTGATAATTTGTGAATTGGAGTTTAAATTCCTTATGACATTCATTGTCTTGAATTTAACTATGGTTTTAAGTATCCACTATTGATATGATTTATGAATTGTGATTTAAAATTGTATTTGGTTAATGTTGTGCACCATCGAGACATTGTCTCGTGATAGCTTTCATTCTGTCGCAGTAGAGAGACAGAGCAAGCAGACTAGGCCGCATATACATCCAAATGAGGGATTACAGTATAATGAGTATACCAAGATTTTGCATTTTGTACTGTAATGTATGACACTGTATGTACATTTTGCTTTTGGTTTTGAGCAGTTGTAAATTCAAATTGTACCTTGAAGTTGTAAATTAATTATGAGTTATTTGACTTGTGAAAATTGTATTATATTTCCTTATCTCAGACTTTGAAAAATTTCTATGGAATTGAGTTGATAAATGGTTGTGTCGAGAAATGTATTGGAGTTGAGATTTGGAAAATTATTGAAGTGCTTTTACAGTTTTCAAGAACTGCTTTGTCCAAAATACAGATGGCACTCTGCCAAAATTTTCTGAAATTCCAAATAAACCAAATGAGTTAATTGTTTCACTTCAGTTCACAAAAGACTTTAACAAATGTAAATATTGCTCACCACAGTAAAATAATTAATAAAAGTTTTTAAAATCACTAGTAGTGAATTTAATTGGTTATCGATGAGACGAAGTTGGTAATTCATTAGGTATACTACGGGATCATGTTATGCCTTACAGAGGGGTAGGGTGTGACATGTTTTAGTGGTATCAGAGCAAAGTTTTTAAATTCTGTTTTCACATGTTATTTGAATATTCTTTCTTCGTAGTACAACTGCTCAATATCATTGTTTGATACATACAGTACATTACATTATAAATATGCACTAACGGGAGGAAATCTCCTTGTGTTACTTGTTTAGAGATCTAAGATCCTCGCATTGACCATGGAAGAGGGTGATCGTTGATCGATCAATCTATTGAGGTCGAGGTGCAAGGGGATGCCCCTACATAATGTCGATGGTTCAAGAAGACCACTGCGATCGCAGATTCTGCTCGGTTCGCTCGTGACGCACTGCAATGTTCCAACAAATGGATGGTATCGCGCCTACTCAAGTGCCAATACGGACACGGTGGTACAACCACGGTCTCCTACGAGGCAAGATGACAAATTGATGAAATATGGGGCTCTGAGTTTAAGGGACAGCAGATCCCTAGAGGTTTGAGCAGTGGTTAGAGAGGATGGATAGGGTATTCAAGAAACTACATTGCACAGAGGAGCTCAGATTTGAATACTCAGTATCTTTGTTACAGGGGGATGCTTATGACTGGTGGAAAACCATTCCCCACAGTCTGGTAGAACCTGCAGTGCTAACCTGGAGTGACTTTCTCAGGGAATTCAGTGAAATATGTCCCCGATGCTTATGTAGACCGTGTCGCAAGAGTTCCTAAGTCCAAACAGGGAGCGGATCGGTGGCTGAATATGAAAGGGAATTTTTCCGCCTAAGCCATTATGCAAGAAGTCTACTTTCTACCAAGAGGAGAGATGTAAGAGGTTTGAAACCGGCTTGAAGCCTAGTATCGATCACAAGTGGTCGGATTCAAACATAACAACTTCTCTGAACTTATTTCTCAAGCACTAGAATTAGAAAGAATTGAATCTGAAGCGGCTCTTGAGAAAAAGAAATCAGAGAAGACAGAAAAAGAGGGAAAGTCAGCAGAACAGAGTTCTAGTGGTCCTACTGGAAAGAGGAAAAACTTTGGGGGATACGACAGAGATAGTAAGAAGTCCGGTAGAGATAGATCTTTTGGACAGAAACCACCTCGATCGGATCAGCAAACTCAACAGAAACCCAGGAATGCGCTGTCAGATCGACTTTGTGAAACTTGTGGTAAACCACATAGTGGGGTATGTTATAGAGCCGTAGGAGCATGTTTTAACTGTGGAGAGATTGGCCATTTTGCTAGGGATTGTGTAAATCCAGTCGCTCGGATCATTTACTACACCAAAGGGATCAACCCAAGTTTCTACCCCAAAGAGTTCACCATCAGTTAGTAGAGGTAGAGGTAGAGGTAGGGGTAGTACACCTAGAAGTCAGAGTACTGTGAATCAGCCAGAACAGGGTGATGCTCCAGCTGGAGTATACGCTATACGACAGAAAAGAGACTGAGACTTTTGACATCATTGCCGGTACTTTCTCAATTGGTAACTAAGATATATATATATGTATTATCTGACCTGGAGTCTGCATACTTTTATGTTAGTGTTAGAACTATATGTTCTATTGTTATTCCTTTACAGGGGAATAAATTTTGATGCATTAGTGATTGGCCCTTTAAGATAAGGATTGTGATAATAAGTGAAATTAGTTTTGAAAGAGTTTATCGGCGAAAAGTATTTTCTAACACACCATAAATTATAAAGCTAATTGGCGAGCCTACTTAATGTAAGGCAAGAGGACGTAAAAGTAAGATGCAGTAATGGAATTGCTCTAGATGAGGGCAAGGAGGTTACTGTTAGAAATTGCTAATGGATATTGTAATCAGAATAAGATTCGAATATCAGTGAATTCAAAAAGAATAAAAGATAACAAAGTTTGATCTATTGGGATGTATCGTAGTAACTATGCAATGTTCTTGATGTTTATACTGTAAGCTGCAGATTACAGTACTGACTTGAGATTATTGTGTAGAGCTACGTACTACCCGATAGTATACCCAGATAAGAATAGTTACCAACGGTATCTGTTTTGGTATAGTTATGCGGTGACGAATTTAATTGTTAGAAATAAGTTTGAAAATCCTACTTAGGGATCTAAAACTTAAAAGTTAGAATATCGAAAGGTTATAGTTCAGTACAAAAAGAAGTAAGTTATAGAATATTGACAGGTAACAAGAGTTATGGAAGTAGAGATTTGAACAGTTGATTCATATATAACAAAGAAATATTACGAATGTGAGGAAGATTATGGATTAGAATGGTCAGAGGACCCATGACTGATGAATGATTCTAACATGACCTCAAGGGTCATTCAAGAAGGAACATGAACCGAAATATTAGACAGCACAATAGTAAGAAGAGATTGGTGTTATACAAACAAATCAAACATTGTATTAGATTGTTAAAAGACTTATACAAATTTGAGAAAAAGAAGGTTATACGATCGTATAGAAGGGAGAAAATAAACGTACGACTATTGTAAGATGGATACTGGGTAAAAATTTCGTGGACGAAATTTATTTAAGGGGGGGAGAATTGTAACACCCCTATGTTCGGTAGTGCGTTCTGCTGCTCCGGTGACCAGTGTTGTCCGGACAGCTAGGATGCCTAGAACGATGCCGATATGAGTGAGGAGACATAAAATAATGAAATACAAGAAAAGAAAGTACAAGAAAAACAAAGGAAAAATGATAGCAAAGAAATGTGATCAAGTTAAGCAGTAGGAAATCTAACGATGGGTGATCAGGAAGTCACGGCGTGGACCGTTGACTAATACGGATGCGGGAACCCTGGAAAATATTTTTAGGATTTAAATAGAACATTATTTAAGTATAAATATCATGAGAAAAATCAAAGAAAAATTATATAATGAGGACAAAGAAAAGTGAGCAAGCGAAAAACGGACAAAACCCGGTATTACCGAAAAATAGTGAATGCAACCCGAACAGGGGCATTATGGTCATTTGACATCCCGAAGTGTCTTTTGACCTAAATGTCCATTAAAAATAAATAACATTACACTTAGAAAATAAAATGAAAAATTAGTTTAGTGGTACCTAATGTAAATAGCCAAAAGTGGAGTGAAAATTGTGTAATTAGCACTTAAATCTTATTAAATCATTTTTCTTAAGTAAGTGGGGCACTATGGGATTAAAATATATGCTAAGTGGGCAGATTGCTTCCATCAAACTTCATCTTCTCCAAGGTTCCTCAACATTGCCGAATTGAAGAAGTGAAGAAACCACCATGGCCATTTTCATTCAAGCTTGATCCACCCCTCCATTCCACCTCCAATCACTTAGATTTCTTCATCAAAAATTGTCTACACATCATAAGGAAGAACTTGATACCAATTTTAAGAAGTTTAATCAAGGTTTGGCAAGTTTCAACCATAAGGTAAGTTAGTATTTTTGAAGATAGCTTTGTTAAGTTTTGTGTGCATGTTATGGGTGTTGGATTTGTGAAGAAAATTTTTGAGTTTGAAGAGTTATTGTTGTTTTCATTTTGGACAGCCATGGAGTCACGTTTTTTATGAGATATTTGTGCATATAATTGATGAGAAATGGTGTTGATCATGATGATTTAATAACCTAGTGAATTACTTCATGTTTATATGGTGATTTTGGCACTTGGATGAGAATTGATGAATTGTAGGGCAATGTGGTGTTGAAGAAGGTTTTCGGCAGCTTGGGAACCCTTGAATAATTGTATGTATTGATGGAAGTGTTGGCAGAATGTTGACATAGAAGAATTGATGAATGTATATGTAAATTAGTAGTGGAGATTATATGTAATGATTAAGTGTATTTATGTACATATATTGCTAAATTTGGACTTTGTGGTTTAGGGTTGTATTTGATGTATTGAGAATGTTTGTATTCTGTCCAAATTGACCATAGTAAGAAGTGATAAATGAATATGGAATGGTATAAAATCAGAATTAGGTATGGGGATTTAAAGTAGAGCAAGTTAAATGTGTGTTTGAATTGGGGTTTGAAAGACATATAGAGGGCAGTGTGCAAATAGACCTATAACTTTAAATGTGTAACCTCAATTGGTATGAGACCAATTGGAGGTGAAACTAGGCACAAAATGTGCCAACTTTCATTGAGAAAACATACCAAAATTCTGCTTGCAAGGTGACCTAAGAAAATGACCAATTCGGATTAGGTGCAATTAGGACCTGAAAAATGACCAATTGGGCAGCAGTGAGTGTTTAGGCCATAACTCACTCAAAACAGGTCCAATTGACCTGAAATTTTAACCATGAATAGTTAAGACCCATACCTACAAGTCTTATGAAGACACCAAAACCCAGAAATGACCAGAAGCAAGTCAAAAAGCTTGCACAAGTTCGGGTCCAAAAACTGGCCGAACCAAAGTTGACCAAAGTTGACCTAAAATTGACCTAAATTGGTACCATTTGACCAGCAATAGTGTAATGACCATAACTTGGTCTACTTAACTCGGATTGACCTAAAATTTTGTACCGCGGTCCATAAGACATAGATCTACAAGTTTGTAGTTTTGATCGAAACCCGAAAACCGAGGGAACTAGACCGTCCGGCTAGGTCAAACTAGTATCCCGAAATCCAGCAATTTGTAATAAAATGCAAGAAAACGCAATATACATAGAATTGAGTTTGGTAACAAGTACCAACCCTAAAACCCTATCGAATGTGACATATAAAGGACACTAAAACCTAATTTACCTAGAAAACATCGAGGGTCGGTATATTAGGTGATTAAGCAAATAAAGGTATTCAGTGAATTATTTATCGAACACTATCGTTAGAGGCAAATTAATTTAGCACTGAAACACTTCAAATTGTGTTTCTCAGTTAACAAGGACTCAGCAAAAGGGAAAGAAATACTGAGTCAAGACCAGGAGACAAATATCAGAGGTTTGTGCACAACAACTATTTCTCTTGAATTTTTCAATTGAAATAAATATTGACTATTTGTATATTATTGTTTTAAATTGTGGAAATGTGTTTGATGAACACTTATTGATTGAAAAACATGGTGAATGGTTTGAAACTGTGAAAAAATGTTTGAATGATATTGATGGATACTTATTGATTGAAAAGCACTGTAAATGGTTTTTGTGGAAATTGAAGTGAATTACGAATTGTGTTGCCATTTTGTGAATGAAATTATAACTTTGGAAATTTATTGGATTCTTACGGATCATTTGAATAAAATGTTTGGAATTGTTTTGACTCACAATTGGCATGACACTGATACTATGTTCCTCCTCCATTAATGGGGTGAGTGTGATTATTCCTCCCTCTTTGACTTATCAGTCTGGGGTGAGTATGATTATGTTCCTCCCTCCTTGACTTACCAGTCTGAGGTGAGTGTGGATGAGTTCTCATTATATAGCTAGCTTCCTCCCTCATTGATTTCGATTATTGGGGTGAGTATGTCTTGTCGTGGTATACAACACGGAAGATATGGAAAAAATTTGTGTCATGACCTAAATTGTGTTATTGATTTGCAAAGCGATATTATTCGATTATTTGATCGAATTGTGTTATTGATTTGCAAAGCGATATTATTCGATTATTTGATCGAATTGTGTTATTGATTTGCAATACGATAATATTCAGTTATTTGATCGAATTGTTATATTGATTTGCAAAACGATATTATTAAGTTATTTGATCTAATTGAGTTATTGAATTGAAAAAAGATATTATTCATATATTTGATCGGATTGTGTTATTGATTTGCAAAATGGTATTATTCAGTTATTTGATCAAATTGTGTCATTGATTGGAAAAAAACTGTGTTATTCAGTAATTTGAGCAAATTGTGTATGAATTGGCAATGCGGTATTCTTAAACTATTTGACTAAATTGTGTTATTGTGAATTTTGATAATTTGTGAATTGGAGTTTAAATTCCTTATGACATTCATTGTCTTGAATTTAACTATGGTTTTAAGTATCCACTATTGATATGATTTATGAATTGTGATTTAAAATTGTATTTGGTTAATGTTGTGCACCACTGAGACATTGTCTCAGCGATAGCTTTTCATTCTTTGTCGCGGTAGAGAGAGCAGACAGAGGCAGACTAGGTGCATATACATCCAATGAGGGATTACACGGTATAATGAGTATACCATATTTTGCATTTTGTCTTGTAATGTATGACCTTTGTATGTACATTTTGCTTTTGGTTTTGAGCAGTTGTAAATTCAAATTGTACCTTGAAGTTGTAAATTAATTATGAGTTATTTGACTTGTGAAAATTGTATTATATTTCCTTATCTCAGACTTTGAAAAATTTCTATGGAATTGAGTTGATAAATGGTTGTGTCGAGAAATGTATTGGAGTTGAGATTTGGAAAATTATTGAAGTGCTTTTTACAGGTTTTCTGAAGAACTGTTTTGTCCAAAATACAGATGGCACTCTGCCAAAATTTTTACAGAAATTCCAAATAAACTAAATGAGTTAATTGTTTCACTTCAGTTCACCAAAGTCTTTAACACCTGTAAATAGTGCTCACCACTGTAAAATAAGTAAGAAAAGTTTTTAAAATCCCTTGTAGTGTATTTAATGGGTTATCAGTAGACGAAGTTGGTAATTCATTAGGTATACTACGGGATCATGTTATGCCTTATAGAGGGGTAGGGTGTGACACATGAACAATTCATAATTCAAATATTTCACAATCATATTTCAAATTTTCAAATCACATTTATAACAAATCATAATTTTCAAAGCTTAACACAACACAACTTTGATCAAATAATTCAATAAAGATAGTGTTGCCAATCAATAACACAACTTAGGCCACGACACAAAATTTTCAAACATGCCGTGTGTACATCACAACAAGGCAAACACCCTCACTAATCGAAATCAATGAGGGAGGTGGGTGGCTAGCTAATGAGTACTCATCCAAACTCGCCCCTCAGACTGGGAAGCTAGAGAGAGAGGAAACTGATCAAATATCAAACTCACCCCACAAGTGGATAAGGGACATATTAATATTGCCATGCTAAGTGTGAATTAAAATAATTTAAATCAAGTTATTCAAATATTTTATGCGAAACACAATCAATTTCTAAAGTCAATTTTTCATTCACAAGTGGCAACACCATAGTACTTAAAACCCATAATTAACACAAAAATTTCACAATGCAGAAAATTAAATAAGCTTCATTTCAAATCTCCATTGTAAAATAGGTAGCACAACATTCTCGAAATTCATAATAAAATAAACATATTCACAATGTATAACAAATCAATTTTCATTGTGAAAACTATAATATATAAATTTTTGTGCACAAACCTGATGCGAGTCGCCTATCGGCCTTGACTCAATTCCTCGGGTTCTTTCCCGGTGTTCTTTTCCACTGAAACACACAGTTTCATAGTGTTTCAGTATCATAACTTAGCATAAATCCAATAATTAATTCATAAATACTTAATTCTAGCCCAAATATGGTTAAACTAACGTTCTTGGAAATTTTCATTTCGGAGTTACTATTCATTACACTATTCAAGTCAAATTGTTGACTTTCTAAGGCTTAATAGGTATGGGAACTCCAACTTCACCCACATATCACATTTTGGTCATAAATTTGTTGGTTTTGGTCATTTTCTCAAAACTTAGGTCTTTTAGGCAAAATTGCCAAATTTTCAGTTTTGGTGTCTAAGGTTGCACTGTTCTATTGGTTACCTTACTGTTGAAATTTGGAAAAACTTCCTTCATAGAAAATGTTCCTTATTTTCTTAAGTTTATTTTTATTTTTGAATCACTGCAATTGGAGTTTTGTAGCTCAAGTTATAGTCAAAATACAGTTACTGTTCATGCTGCAGAATTTATTTCTGGCAGATTTATTGATCCAAATTTGTTCAGTAATTTGATCAAGTTAAGTCCATAATTTGGTCTAATTTTCTTCATATGAAATGTTCTACTATGTCTTAGGTTTCCATCGGTTCAAGAATCACCTAAATCAGAGTTTTCTAGAGAGTGTTGTAGCCATTGAAACTTTACTGTTCATGTGGTAAATCTGCAGTTTTGCAGATTCAGTGAGTCAACTTTGCTCACTAATTTGATTGGGTTAATGGCATAATTTGGGTTGGTGTTCTTCATGAAATTTTTAGGTCTATATCTCATCTAACCACTGGTAAAATTTCAGGTCATTTTGACCTGCCTAGCTCGAGTTATTACCCAAACATGATTACTGTTTATGTGTACTGTTTATATTGCATATTTTCAAGTTTGGTCAGTTTGTTCACTAGGTTTTGGTCACTTTTTGGGCATGCTTCCTAAATGAAAATTGTATCATTTAGTGCCTATTTTTAGTCCCAATTGGTCCCATACCAATTGGACTTGTAAAATTTCATTTTTGGTCACTTAAAGTTGACTTTTTGTCATGATTCATACCCAATCCGAATTTGGCTTTGATTTAAACACTTCTAACACACTTAATTAGGTCACAAATGACCATTTTTCACTTCAAATTAGGTCAAAGACACCATTTACAAGTTTTTCATATTTTTGGTCTCTAACCCTAATTCATGTCATTTGTTGCATTTAGCTATTTTCAAGGCCTTTAATCATAACCACTCACTAATTTAAGTTTATAAACCCATTTAAACCATTCAAATAATGCAAATCACCCTCCCCCTTCCTGCTGGCCGAATTTCAGTCGGTCCCTCAATAAATTTTCTTTCCATTTTAAGTTTATTTACAAGTTAATGAAGCTAAAAATGCAACAATTAAACTAACTTCACATCTTAAATCACTAACCTTGTTAGGTGTCTTTGAGCTTTCCTTTTTTCCTCTTTCTTTGATGACCAATCTCCTTCCCAAGTGACTAGAATAAGTTTTTATGAAGTTTCTATGGAAGCTATTGAGGTTTAATGAAGGATTTTAAGCTTGAGTGCAAGCTTTAATGGAGGATATCTATGGGGAAATGAGGGAGAGTGAGGGTGGCAAGGGAGAAAGGAAGAAGAAGACTTTTAGTTTTTTTGTTTTTCTTTTCTTTATTTTGTTTTTATCCTTATGGAAGACCCAAAAATCTAAATAAGTAAATAAATTAATTTTATTCTTTATGGCATCATGCATGAGGTCATGCATGATGTCATCACCTTTTTACTTTTTTATTTTCTTTTTTTTTATTTATTTTTCTATTAGTTCTTTAATTTAATTTTCTATTTCAAAATTTTCTTTTCTCCGATTTTATTTGACAGTTAGGTCAGGAGTCAACTGTCGGGGTCAATTGACCAAATTGCCCCTCATCGGTTCATCTCGGTTTGCAAATAATTTAGTATTTCTTTCGGCTCCCTAACCTAATTATTTGACTAGCTTAACAGTTCTTTTTCATGATTTTCTCTTTTCCACTATGTTTATAAGGGTCCTAAGGACCGCGGCACATTTTACTGTTCAAAATTTAAGTTTAAATCGACTTCGCAGTCGTTCCCGAGAAGGTCACCCATCGCTGTGACTCTCAGCTCGTTTAACTTCTTATGTTCTGTTTTTCTTATTCATACTTAACTAATTGGACATTACTAATTATTTGTGTTTATGGTTTATCTAGTTGTCTTAAGTATGGTTCTAATCCCCTTAATTGTCGGGGGACTCAGGTCACGAGCGATGAAATATATCGGGCTATGCAAATAGGGTGTTCTGAGAGATGGTTGAGAAAAGTGCCAAGCCTATCTAGCACACGTGGTTGACACTAGGCGGTAAACTTAACTTGCGACATACCCACGATGAGGATTTCTCTGAGGTATTTCCTGAGGAATTGCCTAGTTTGCCACCAGAAAGGGAAGTTGAATTTGCTATTGAGATTATGCTGGGTATAGCTCCGATTTCAATTGCTCCATATAGGATGGCACCTGCTGAATTGAAAGAGTTAAAAATCTAGCTGTAAGAATTACTAGACAAGGGGTTCATACGCCCCAGTGTGTTACCGTGGGGAGCTCCGGTACTATTTGTAAAGAAGAAAGATGGGACACTAAGGTTATGTGTTGACTACCGGTAGTTAAATAGAGTAACAGTGAAGAACAAGTATCCATTGCCTAGAATTGACGATCTATCTGATCAGTTGAAGGGAGCCGGTGTGTTTTCTAAGATTGATCTCAGATCAAGGTATCATCAGCTAAGGGTTAAGGATGCAGATGTGCCTAAGACTACATTTACAACCCGGTATGGGCATTATGAATTCCTGGTGATGCCATTTGGGTTAACAAATGCTCCAGCAGCATTCATGGACCTTATGAACCGTATCTTCCATCCATACTTAGATTGGTTCGTAGTGGTCTTCATTGATGACATCCTGGTGTATTCCAAGGATAAAGCAGAACATGATGAGCATTTGAGAATTGTTCTGCAGACTCTAAAAGAGAAGAAACTGTATGCTAAATTGTCCAAGTGTGAGTTTTGGTTGAATGAGATTGCATTCCTTGGACATGTAGTATTAGCTGAAGGGATTAGAGTGGATCCCAAGAAGATTGAAGCAGTGATGGAATGGAAGCCTCTTAGATATACAACAGAGATCAGAAGTTTCTTGGGGTTAGCTGAATAGTATAGAAGATTTGTAAAGGGATTTTCCCTGATAGCTGCTCCAATGACCAAATTACTACATAAGAATATGAAATTTGACTGGAATGACAAGTGTCAAGCCAGTTTTGAGAGGCTAAATGCTATGTTGACAGAGGCACCAGTGTTAACACAGCCAATGTCTGGAAAAGACTTCGTAGTTTACAGTGATGCCTCACACAATGGGTTAGGGTGTGTACTCATGCAAGAAGGGAAAGTGGTCGCATATGCTTCCAGGCAGTTAAGGCCACATGAAAAGAATTACCCTACTCATGATTTAGAGTTAGCAGCAATTATCTTTGCATTGAAGATATGGAGGCATTACTTGTATAGAGAAAAATGCTACATATACACAGACCATAAGAGTCTGAAGTATCTGCCAACCCAAAAGGAACTTAATTTGAGACAGAGGCAATGGATTGAATTCTTGAAAGATTATGAATGTGTGATTGACTACCACCCTGGGAAGGCAAACGTAGGCGCTGATGCTTTAAGCAAAAAATCTATTGTAGCATTAAGATCTCTGAATGCCCAACTGTCCTTAACTCATGATGGAGTTATTTTGGCTGAGTTGCAAGTGAAGCTGAATCTGTTACAACAGATACAGGATGGGCAGAAGACAGATGAGAAATTGATGGCTGTTATGGGAAAAATCATTGAAGGGAAGGAAACTGAATATGAAGTGAAAGAAAATGGGTGCCTGTACCATAAAGAAAGAGTGTGTGTTCCAGATGATAAAGAGTTGAAAACCAGTATTCTGAGAGAAGCACATAACAGTGTGTATGCTATGCACCCAGGAAGCACAAAAATGTACCATGACTTGAAACTCCAACACTGGTGGCTAGGTATGAAGAAGGACATAGTTGACTATGTAACTAGATGCTTGACATATCAGCAAGTCAAAGTAGAACATCAAGTTTCATCAGGTTTGTTACAACCCATAAACATACCTGAATGGAAATGGGACCAAGTCACTATAGACTTTGTCAGTGGTCTGCCTCTCACTCAGAAGAAGCATGATGCAGTATGGGTGATTATGAATAGGTTGACCAAATTAGAACATTTTCTGCCAGTCAGAACTAACTACTCATTGGAAAAGCTAGCAGACTTATACATCGGTGAGATAGTTAGACTACATGGAATTCCACTTTCCATTATATCTGATAGAGACCTAAGGTTTACATTTAAATTTTCGAAGAAATTACAAGAATCCTTGGGCACACAACTCTATTTTAGTACGGCTTTTCATCCTCAGACGGATGGACAGTCAGAAAGAATAATCGAGGTAAATTTTGAAACTCATTGAGTTATTGTAAACAATAATTGAACTAATAATGATAATAATAACCGAACATATATGATAGGTCCTCGAGGATATGCTGAGAAGTTGTGTTATTGAGTTTGGGGAAAGTTGGGACAAATACCTTCCACTGGCAGAATTTGCATATAACAATAGCTATCAAGCTAGCATACAAATGGCACCCTATGAAGCACTATATGGGAGAAAATGGAGAACGCTTGTATGTTGGATTGAATTGGGTGAAGATAAACTAGTGGGGCCAGACCTGATAAAACAGACAGAGGAAAAGATGAAACTGATAAAGGCCAATTTGAAAGTTGCCTCAGGCCGACATAAATCTTATGCTGACTTGAAAAGAAAAAACATTGAGTATGAAGTTGGCGATAAGGTATTTCTCAAAGTATCACCGTGGAAGAAAGTGTTGAGATTCGAGAAAAAGGGAAAATTAAGCCCTAGGTTCGTTGGCCCATATAAAGTTATAGAACGTGTGGGACCAGTAACCTATCAATTAGCCTTACCACCCGAGCTGGAAAAGATACATAATGTGTTTAATGTCTTGATGCTCAGAAGATACAGATCAAATCCTTCACATGTCATCTCAGCAAAAGAAATTGTGGTACAACCTGACCTGACATATGAAGAAGAACTAATTAAAATCTTTGCACGAGAGGTAAAAGAGCTCAGAAACAAGACAATTCCACTAGTGAAAATCCTATGGAGACACCACAACACGGAAGAGGTAACATGGGAACACGAGGAGACAATGAGGCAACAATTCCCTCAGCTCTTCACATCAGGTAAATTTTGAGGATGAAATTTTTATTTAGAGGGGAAGAGTTGTAACATCCCCACGGTACGTATTCTGTACGTTCAGTTGCTCTAGTGGCCAAATAACAGTCCAGGCAAGTCAGGATGTCTGGAACTATATTTCGATGATAGTGAACAGACATATAATGACGAAATAAATAAAAAGAAAATACAAAAAAAATCAAAGAAAAATGAAAGAGAGAAAATGAAACTAAGTTAAACGACCCGGCACCGCAACGATGGGTGACCGCACCGAGAAGGCCGTTGCCGACCCAGGACCATGGGAAACCCTAGAAATTAAATTTCGAGACATAAATAAAGGTTTATTGAAATATAATTGACACTAGAAATATCAAAGAAAAATTAATAAATTAGTACAAAGAAAAATGAAAAATTGAGAAATAGACAAAAATTGGTGTTATCGAAAAATCGGGAATATAACCCGAAGTGGGGCATTTTGGTCATTTGACACCAAGAGTTGCCTTTTGACTTGAATGTCCATTAAAAATAAATGATATTGCACTTAGGAAATGTCATGAAAAATTAAAATGGGATACAATATGTAAATAGTAAAAGAATTGAGATAAATGAGTAAATAAGGAAACTTCAACTAATTAACCATTAAACTATTGCTTAGTTCTCCACTAACTTGAATATTGGGACACCAAAACAAGCCTTGGGACAGTAGATTGCACTCATTATCATTTTCTTCTTCATCCAACTTCATCTTGCCGAAATGAAATTCACCATGGAAACCACCATTGCCGCCCCACATGCAAGCTTCATTGGTGAATGATCAAGCCATTATTTCCACTTGATTCCTTCATTAAAGCTTGCATGCTTACCTTGGGGAAGATATTGGCAATAAGAAAAACAAGATTTGGTGAAGTTTTGATAAGCTCCAAAAGTTGTAAGTGTCCAAAACCTCTCCCTTGCTTTAGTAAACCTTGTGTTTAGGTTGAGGTGAGTATTTTGGTGAAGAGAAATGAAGAGAATAGTGAGACATGTAATTGTCCATTTTCGACAGCCATGAATAGTTATTGTTTTTGAGTTTTTCTTGCCTCTAATGGATGGAAATTATGCTTGATTAATTCAAATGAAAGATGTACTAAGTTAAAATCAAAGTATGTGCATGTTAGTGCTTGAATTAAGGGTTTGAAATGGGACCTTGATGCTTTGGCAAAATGCCATGTTTGGCAGCCTATAATATCATGAATTTGTGTGTGGATATGAAGTTTATTAATGAAATATGATAGTATTAAATTGTGGGCAGCATGTGTAATTGATATTGAAACATGAGTATATTGAAGTGTATGTGTAATATTGATATTGAGATATGTTGAATTTTGGTGGAAGTGAATGTTGAACTTGAATGGTGAATTGTGTGCATTGAGCACTTGGGTGTTCTACCCAATATGCTTGCTGGAATTGTGTACAATATATATATGGAAGTGCCATTGATTGAATATTGAAGTAATGAGGAGGGGAAGGAATATCAAACTGAAAGTGTAAGTGTCATGTGCAGGTTGTGTATTGATGGCAGTACCTAAATTAGGTCATCAGTGCCAAACTATGAACCCAATTGGTATGAGGCTAATGGGGGGTGAAAATAGACACCAAATAGGCCAACTTTCATGTAGAAATGTTGCCAAAATTCTACCTAGAAACTAACTTTAAAAATGATCAAATCCGGAATGGCAACCTTGCAACCTAGATTTTTGACCATATGAACAATAATCATTAGGATGACCCTAACTCTCCCCAAACAGGTCCAATTGACCTGAAATTTTTACCATGGATAGCTTAGATATAGAGCTATAATTATTATGAAGACACCAAAGCCCAGAAATGACCAGAACCAAATCAAAGTGCTTGCACAAGTTCGGGTACCAAAACTGCCAAAACTAAAAGTGACCTAAAATTGACCAAATTTTGCACTAAAGGTGTAATTTGTCCAGCTTTAGTAAATTGACCATATCTTGGTCTATACAACTCAGAATGTGTAACACCCCTCACCCGACTACAGTGTAGCCGAGCAAGGCATGTTACAATCTCAACATTTTTCAATTTCATTTCTCAATCATTCATCTCATAATTCACATCTCATTCATATAACTCAATTTCATAATCATTTCCATTCATACTCAATTCATATGTAAACATTCTCAAATTACATAAACAAAATTTTCAAATTTCCTTAATTTACATAATTTACAAAATAATTACAAAATTTCATAATTTACATCATAATACAATATCTAGCATTTTATACAAAATACAAAATATGATCTATATGGGCCCTATCTACATGCATTGCTGAGGAGGTGACAAACGTTGACACTCTGCAGATCCAGACTCCAAAATTTCTGTTTAGTATTCGCTGGGCTTTAACTTCGGTACCTGCGCGAGGAAACAATTCCATCGCGCTAAGCATTGCTGCTTAGTGGTGCAATAATATAGCAAGAAGATAAAATATACAAATAAAGAAAGAACGAAGCATAATTTGAATATTTAAGAATCAATTTAATTTAATACAATGTGTCTAATATTAATTATCTTTTGTTCTAATTTGTTCCGCTTTGGAAGCGTTTAATTCCTAAATTCACAGTGATAATGTACAATATACATAATTAATAAAAATACTCAGTTAAATTTATGCTTATATTATCATGTAAGTCACATTTGCAATATTTATGTATGGTATAATTTCTTTGCTAATCTTTTAGCATTTTCTCTATACTTGCTAGGTTGTTTTAGATTATCTCATAATAAGTAAATTTTAATAACGGTCCAGTTCATTTTGATTCTTTCTAATAAATAACTATTCTAATTTATTTTAGGTCATCTCACTCATTTATTTTATTTGATTTCTAATATTTTAAATTGCTAATATTCTTAACTTATCTCAATAAATACACTGCCCAAGTAACCTACGACAGGCTGACTAAACTGGATAACGAATTCGGTGTACTGGACACCGCGATGCCTCGGGCCGTCATACCATGGGACGCAAAACGTCAACCATGTATGCAGTCAGTATGGCTAAAAAGCCATGATAACACATAATCGGGCATAAAAGCCATGAATACAGGCATAAAGCCATGAATGTGGGCATAAAGCCATGAATACGAGCATAAAGCCTTTCGCGATCGCTAAAACAATACCCTATTGGCATGCCAAACTATCAATCGACACACATGTATAGGCAATACAAGGGCACATAATATCATTAAATATTAATATATTGTGTTTTATGAGTTTATTATTTCATGATAAATTTCAATTATAATTCATACATTCATTTGATCATTTATATGATCACAATTCACATCAATTATCCTTTTATACCATTGTACTCAAAATGCTTCTCCTCTCTACAATAATGAGAACTAATGTCTCATTCATGCATTAATATAGTTCCTTTATTCATTCATTATGTTATTCATATTAATCACAATTCTAAACAATGGTTTACATGTGCCATTGTATTCAAAACATTTTTGCTTTTCTCATATATACATTCAAGAATCTACTTATGTAATTTCAAATTTTATATTTCCAGTTGAGTTATTAATATTTTATGAATTCCATTTGTGATGGGCATATAAGCCCTAACTATCTATTCACATCAGTTAGGTGACTATTTTTTTCATGTTTCAAGTAATCCATAAACATTTCATGGATTTCAAATTTATGGTCTTAATTTCTTTTTAACAATTTTGACTAGGATGCATAGTCTACATTTGTCATACAATTCTAAGCATTTAAGCTTAGAATTGGTTCTAGGTCTTCATCTTAATTTACTAATCATTTTGATTACTATTCCTTTACTAGTCAACCAAAATGTTGACTTTTTCATACTTAATGGATATATTAATTCTAATTACACCAAGATCCCACATTTTGAGTTTTACCTTCGCTAGTACTAATTGTCAATTGCAATTTAAAGTTCCCTAGATGCATTTCTAAATTTTCATACCTTAATTTGTTCTACCAATCTAGTTATTGTACTTTGTGTCTTTGTATTACTATTCATATTACTATTCACTCAAATTGTTGACTTTTTAATACATAATAAATTTATTGAATCTAAGTTCTCAAAGATACCACATTTTGCATTTCAAATTTGTTGGTATTGGTTGCCAATACCATTTCCAAGCTTATTGGATACTTTTGAATTCTTCAAGTTTTGGTGTCACTATTCACCTCATTGGTCAACAAAAATGTTGACTTTTGGATAGAAAATAGGTACATGGGTTTTGGCATTCCCAATATGCCACATTTTGCATTTAAAACTTGTTAGAATTGATCACCAAATCCATTTCCAAACTTAGCACTAAAGGGCAGAATTTTCAGTTTTTGTACCATAAGTTTACTGTTCCATTAGGGACTGTTACAGTGGAAATTTGAGGAAATGGTAAACATGAAAGTTGTTCCTTATTTTGTCTAGTTGAATTTCCTTTTTTGAATCACTCCATTTGGAGTTTTTTAGCTCCAGATATGGTCCAAAAACCACAGCTGGCCGGATTTCCAAAACTGCAGAGTTACCATATCTACAGTAACATGAACAGTGACTGTGATTGCATTTTTGAATTGGTTCTGGCCATAATTTGGGGTAGGTTTCTTCATGAAAGTTGTTTTTCTATGTCTTAACTTGTTGCTGTAAAAATTTCAGGTCAATTGACCATTTCTACAGTGAGTTATGGCCAAATGAACAGTTTACTGTTCATTTGGTCATTTCTGCAGGTGCTGTTGCAGGGTATCCGGATTGGAGCCAACTTTTGGTCCACTTGATTTGGTCTTTTGGGCATGGTTTCTTCAGCAAAAATGTGACATTATAAGTCTAGTTTCATGTCCAATTGGCCAAACACCAATTGGACCAACACAGCCAATGATATGGCAGTCCAAACAGGCTGGACTCACAGCCTCATTTCTGCTGTCTTTGGGCAGCCTTCCCATTTCACTTTGCCATGCATTAGCTCACTTCAAATTATGATTAACTTGCCTTAAATGGTCACTAATTGACCATTAGAATGTCCATTAATCATTTCATAAGCCAAGTCCACATTTTACTCCCAAAACCCTAGCTCAAATTCATGGTTCACACAACACACACCAATTAAACATACTAATCACACTTCTCATCATAATCAAGCAAGTTATCCATTTTATTTACAATAAAACACTTCAAATCCTACTCCTACACAAGCTGGCTGGATTCTTAGTCTAACATATATCCATCAATTTCATCATTTATCATATAATTCTAGTATAACTCACTTTATTTTCATCATTTATCATGTAATTCTAGTGTAATTCACTTTATTTTCATCATTATGAGAGGAAGAAGTAAGAATTTAGCACTAACCTTAGGAGGGCAGAATTTTCCCTTGTAAATTCCTCACTTTCTTTTGTTTTCTTGGCTGCCAAACACCTTCCCTAGAGGTAATGATAATTTTTAATGAAGAGACTTAAGGTTTAGTGGTGAGAATTCAAGGTTTGGAAGAGAGAAAATGAAATGAATTTTAATGGAGGAAGAAAAGGTTCACGTCTAAAATTGGGAAGAAGAAGAAAGCTGCATTTTTCATTCATTTTCTGCCCATTTTATTGATTTTAAATGGGTTATAGCCATGTGTCAACACTTGAGTGGGTGAAGGCACACTAATGACATCATGTGATGTCATAAATTCCCATTTAATTCATTTTTTTTTCTTTTCTTTTCTACTCATTTTCAATTCAATTTTTAGTGATATTTATTCACATTTTATGTCATAATAATTATTTACTTAACTGGACAAGTCGGCCAAAAATCACCTCTGAAGGCGAAATGACCAAAATGCCCTCCGTTTGGCTTAACGGGTCAAAATTGTCTGTACCGATTGAAAAATTTTTCTAGGTATTTTCTTGGCATTCTAATGCCATAGGAACCTCAATGACCCTTCTCTGGAGTCCCAAAAATTATTTTATGAATTTTTCCTCGGGTCTAGGGCTCCTCGTTGCGAGAACCGCAACTTCACTCTGGTTACCCATCGCTTGGGCACCGGCTCGTTTAACTTGGTTGTATTTTATTTCTAAAATTTTTACTAAATTTTTCTTATTAATATTTGAGTTAATTATGGTTCCTCACTTTAGTTTAAATATTTTTCCGGACGTTCTAGGTATGGGACCGACAGGTCCAGGAGCGATGAGAATGTCTGAGTTGCTACCGGGAGGGTGTTACAACTCTTCCCCTCTTATTTAAATTTCGTCCTCGAAATTTACTCAATGTAAATAGCCAAGGAGCTAATACCTCTTTATTTCTTCACCTTTCCGTGTTATCCTACTTCACTTTCTCCTTAGTCTCAATCCTATCCTCAAACAGTTATGTACTCATCCTTTTTCATCTTAAATACAGTCTCCTTCTCATCTCCATTCGCTATCTCATTGTCTCTTCACTCTCTTATTCCATACCTTAACCTAAAATAAATAGGAAATACAAATCTGCAATAGTGTCACCTCGACTCTTATGAATGCAATGCATGATATGCAATCTATCTAGGTCCAGAAACGCCTAAACCGCGCTCTGATACCACTAAATGTGACACCCCTTACCCGACTACAGTGTAGTCGAGCAAGTTATGCCACTCAGTGTGCCGGAGCACTCTATTTTATCTTAATTCATTTTTATCGTAGTTTTGAATATAACTTGTGAAATATAATTCATTTATTGAAATTGTAATTTACTTGAGGTTCCGAAAATTTTAAAGAAAATCCGGCAGAGTACCGGCTAAAAATGGAGAAAACAGTTCTTCGGAACCTGTGAAAAACACTTCTAATAATCATATTCATCTATTCTCAAACTCCAATATCAAAATCTCAATATTTTTCAACCATTCGTTTCTCAATCATTCATCACATTTGATAGTCATGTAACAGTCAAAGATCAATATTCACTTTTCCATTTACAAACACAATTTTGCATTATTTACATGAAAATCAAAATACATTACATAAGTTTCATTTACACAAAGGAAAATAAAAATCAATTACAAAATACCAAAATGAAGCCTAGTGTCCTACCAATGCCTTTGTAGACGGTGAGGTGACACGGACACTATGCGAATCGTGAATCGCGCCTTACGAATCACGTGGTCTCTGGGCCTCTGTCCAAATCTTCAGTACCTACGCGTTGCAAAAGCGACGCGCTAAGCATAAAGCTTAGTGGTGCCAATAATACAAGAAAATATAATATGCAAATAAAAAATAATAATTTCCTTGCTATTGTGTTCATAAGAAATGAATAATTACTAACTTGTTGTTTAGTCGAGGGCTAATCATGTTTTATGATATTAACTTCTTCATGCATTTCGTTAATTATTTTCTTCATGATCTTGAGCTTTTTTGAATTTTTGTAATCGTTCCTGATACTTAATTGTTGTATTTTCTTTAATAATCAGTTCAATCTCAGTTATACTTTTCCATGACCAAGTAACCTATACTGGACGACTGGACTGGATAACGGGTCGTTGGCACTGGACACCGCGGTGCCTCGGGCCGTCATACCATGGGACGCAGAACGTTTACCACGTATGCAGTCAGTATCGCTAAAAAGCCATGATATCACATAATCGGGCATAAAAGCCATGAATACAGGCATAAAGCCTTTCGCAGTACTGCTAAAACAATACCCTATTGGCATGCCAAACTATCCAAACCAATCTTGTTAGGTATACTAGGGCATTTGATACTTTAAAATTCTTCAATCTTTGAATTTCAACTTTTGGTGTCACTATTCATTTCATTGGTCAACAAGAAAGTTGACTTTTGCATAGAAAGTAGGTACATTAACTTTGGCACTTCAAACATACCACATTTTTCATTTAAAACTTGTTGGAAGTGATTACCATTACCATTTCTAGGCTTAAACCAAGGGAAACAAAATTTTCAGTTTTTGATGCTTAACTTTACTATTCCATTAAGCACTGTTACAGTGGGAATTTGAGGAAATGGTAAACATGAAAGTTGTTCCTTATTTTGTCTAGTTGAATTTCTTTTTTTGAATCACTCCATTTGGAGTTTTGTAGCTCAAGTTATGGCCAAAATAAGTTTCTTTGTTCACGAGCATTCTGCTGAAATTTTGGGTTTTGGCAGATTTTGGTCCAACTTTGGTCAGTAATTTGACCAAGTTAAGTTCATAATTTGGTATAACTTTCTTCATATGAAATGTTCAACCATACCTTAGGTTTCCATCGGTTCAAGAATCGCCTAAATCCGAGTTTTCTAGAGAGAGTTATAGCCATCCAAACATTACTGTTCAAATGTAAATCTGTAGAGTTGCAGGTTTGATAACTCAACTTTGTTCAATAATTTGAATGGCTTAATGGAATAATTTGGGGTAGGTTTCTTCATGAAAGTTGTTTGTCTATATCCTATCTTGTTGCTGTAAAAATTTCAGGTCAATTTGACCACTCTGCAGTGAGTTATGGCCAAATGAACAATTACTGTTCATTTGGTCATTCTGCAGGGGCTGTTTGCAGGGTATCCGGATTGGGGCCAACTTTTGGTCCACTTACTTTGGTCTTTTGGGCATGGTTTCTTCAGCAAAAATGTGACATTATAAGCCTAGTTTCATGTCCAATTGGCCAAACACCAATTGAACCTACACAGCCAAAGATATGGCAGTCCAAAGTCATGGTTTTCACAATTTCTTTAGTTAACTCTTTCATTCTTTGTATATATATATATACAAAGAATGAAAGAGTTAACTAAAGAAATTGTGAAAACCATGACTTTAAGCTAGGGTTTAGGAGTGAAAATTTGACTTTACTTATGAAATTGTTAAAGAACATTCTAATAGTCAATTAGTGACCATTTGAGGTAAGTTGACCATAATTAGGAGTGAATTATTGCATGGCAAAGTGGAATGGGCAGGCTGCCCAATGAGTGCAGCAGGGTGGCTGAGATTTCAGTCCACTTGGACTGCCATATCTTTGGCTGTGTAGGTTCAATTGGTGTTTGGCCAATTGGACATGAAACTAGGCTTATAATGGCACATTTTTGCTGAAGAAACCATGCCCAAAAGACCAAAGTAAGTGGACCAAAAGTTGGCCCCAATCCGGATACCCTGCAAACAGCCCCTGCAGAATGACCAAATGAAAAGTAACTGTTCATTTGGCCATAACTCACTGTAGAGTGGTCAAATTGACCTGAAATTTTTATAGCAATAAGATAGGATATAGACAAACAACTTTCATGAAGAAACCTACCCCAAATTATTTCATTAACCCATTCAAATTATTGAACAAAGTTGAGTTATCAAACCTGCAACTCTGCAGATTTACATTTGAACAGTAATGTTTGGATGGCTATAACTCTCTCTAGAAAACTCGGATTTAGGCGATTCTTGAACCGATGGAAACCTAAGGCATGGTTGAACATTTCATATGAAGAAAGTTAGACCAAATTATGAACTTAACTTGGTCAAATTACTGACCAAAGTTGGACCAAAATCTGCCAAAACCCAAAATTTCAGCAGGAACAGTACTCGTGAACAGTAAACTTATTTTGGCCATAACTTGAGCTACAAAACTCCAAATGGAGTGATTCAAAAAATTATATTCAATTAGACAAAATAAGGAACAACTTTCATGTTTACCATTTCCTCAAATTCCCACTGTAACAGTGCTTAATGGAATAGTAAAGTTAAGCATCAAAAACTGAAAATTTTGTTTCCCTTGGTTTAAGCCTAGAAATGGTAATGGTAATCAATTCCAACAAGTTTTAAATGAAAAATGTGGTATGTTTGAAGTGCTAAAGTCAATGTATCTACTTTCTATGCAAAAGTCAACTTTCTTGTTGACCAATGAAATGAATAGTGACATCAAAATTTGAAATTCAAAGATTGAAGAATTTTAAAGTATCAAATGCCCTAGTATACCTAACAAGATTGGTTTGGATAGTTTGGCATGCCAATAGGGTATTGTTTTAGCAGTACTGCGAAAGGCTTTATGCCCATATTCATGGCTTTTATGCCCGTATTCATGGCTTTTATGCCCGATTATGTTATATCATGGCTTTTTAGCCATACTGACTGCATACGTGGTAGACGTTCTGCGTCCCATGGTATGACGGCCCGAGGCACGCGTGTCGATGCCAACGACCGTTATCGATCGATCGTCCAGTATAGGTTACTTGGTCATGGAAAAGTATAACTGAGATTGAACTGATTATTAAAGAAAATACAACAATTAAGTATCAGGAACGATTACAAAAATACAAAAAAGCTCAAGATCATGAAGAAAATAATTAACGAAATGCATGAAGAAGTTAATATCATAAAACATGATTAGCCCTCGACTAAACAACAAGTTAGTAATTATTCATTTCTTATGAACACAATAGCAAGGAAATTATTATTTTTTATTTGCATATTATATTTTCTTGTATTATTGGCACCACTAAGCTTTATGCTTAGCGTGTCGCTTTTGCAACGCGTGAGATCAAGATTTGGACAGAGGGCCCGGTAGACCACAGTTGGTAAGGCGGTTCACGATTACGCATAGTGTCCGTGTCACCTCACCGTCTACGATTGCATTGGTAGGACACTAGGCTTCATTTTGGTATTTTGTAATTGATTTTTATTTTCCTTTGTGTAAATGAAACTTATGTAATGTATTTTGATTTTCATGTAAATAATGCAAAATTGTGTTTGTAAATGGAAAAGTGAATATTGATCTTTGACTATTACATGACTATCAAATGTGATGAATGATTGAGAAACGAATGGTTGAAAAATATTGAGATTTTGATATTGGAGTTTGTGAATAGATGAATATGATTATTAGAAGTGTTTTTCACAGGTTCCGAAGAACTGTTTTCTCCATTTTTAGCCGGTACTCCGCCGGATTTTCTTTAAAATTTTCGGAACCTCAAATAAATTACAATTTCAATAAATGAATTATATTTCAAAAGTTATATTCAAAACTACGATAAAAATGAATTAAGATAAAATAGAGTGCTCCGGCACACTGAGTGGCATAACTTGCTCGGCTACACTGTAGTCGGGTAAGGGGTGTCACAGAATGACCTGAAATTTTTCCCCGAGTGCAGTAAGACACAGAGCTACAATTTTGGATCTTTGACCAGAAGCTAAAAACCAAGAGAAATAGGACTTTAAGCTAGACAAATCTAGCACACCAAAAATTGAGAATTTGACATTTACATACAATGATGCTTAAAGCATTTTGGCAATGAATGCCAACTTATAAAAATGATAAATTGCACTATATTGGCAACATATTGAATTGCAATATGTGACATGTTAATGCTAGAAACAACTTATCTATAGTACCTAAAAAGGTCAACATATGCATTGACTTATGAATTACATAATAGCTAGTAAACTCTAAAAAAATTGATGAATAAGACAATTAATTTATAATGTGCCCTAGTTTGCCTAGTTGGCTAGTTCAGATAGGTTGGCATGCCAATAGGATTCTGACAACTGTTCTGTAAATGGCTTCATGCCATACTGTGTTTTTACGGCTTATTATGCCGCACTGTGACTTTTATAGCCTACGACTATACATATTGTGTATTTATTCTTGGCTTATTGCCAGATTGACTATATGGCTTTTTAGCCACACTATTTGCACACTGGGAGATACTTTGTAACCGATGGTGTGATGGCCCAAGGTACTAGGTACCTAGTGCTAGTATATCCGTTTATCCAGTCTGGTCAGTATATAGGTTACACGGGCAGTAATTCAAGTACTATTAAATTCAAATAGCTAAATCTAGTTTACTGACATAAAGCACTACCAAAAATTAGCAAATATTGAAATATTAGCAAATAAAAGTAGAATCAGCAACTGCAAAGTATATCAATATTATGAATTCATAAACAATTCATTTACTTTATTTTAGTATATATTTCTTTATATTTGGCACCACTAAGCAAAATTGCTTAGCACGTTGCTTTTGTAACGCGTAGGTATTGAAGACACAGCTGGGAAGCCCAGCAGACTTACGACTGGGTGAGACATCAGATCTGCACAGGAGTCCAGAGTCATCTACACTGCATTGCATACATGGTAGGACTTAGGATATCTTGTATTTTGTACTTTTGTTATATTTTTGAAATTCGGCCCTGTATTTTGTAATGTTATGAAAGCTCTAAAGTTTGTAATATTTTGTACATATTAAATAACATGGAGATTTTATGGATATATTTAAATTATTATGGACTATGTTATTGAACTGTTTAATGACTATAAAAGTCTATTGACTTTACTGAGAAATAGAGACTGTGAAATATTTTAGATTTTGATATTATCATATTAAATTGTTTTCAATAGGTTTGGAAAGATAGTTTGTTCAAAATACAGACGGCACCCTGCCAAATTTTTATTACCATTTTGAACCACTGATTTAATATTAGTATCAGCATGATATTAATATTACATAAAAGACTTCTTAAAATCAAATTGAGTTCAGGAAATGAAATAATTACAGAATAGTTATTACGGCAAGTCGTGTAGCATGCCTTGCTCGGCTATACTGTAGACGGGTGAGGGGTGTTACATGCTTGGACTGATATTAGGTCACCGGAGCAACAGAACATACAGAACACGTACAAGGAGGATGTCACACATATTCACTTCATACATTTCCATTTCATTTTCTCTTTTATCATATCATTCACAACTATTTATGAGATCTCAAAAGGTATCATCTATTGCATTCATATAGAAATCCATAGATAATAAATTACAAGTTCACATTACAATCTCAAAGTTTAATTATAATCCAAAATGGAATACATCATGTGTTTATGTATAATGGACAAAAGAACAAAATCTAGACATACATTGGCCCTACCAAAAAATACAAAAGACTGAGGTGACTCTAGACGATGGCTGATCTGGTCAGAGCTCTGTCCGAAACCTACTGTGGTGGCTGCTGCTGTGGCGGTTGCTGATCTCCAGTACTTACGCGATGGAAAACCAACACGCTGAGCATAACACTTAATGGTGCATAATTTATAATAATAATAACTAAACAATTTAAATAATAATTCTATATATGGCAAATTTCATAATTTATAGGTATTTTACATTTTTATTTCACTTTGGAAACAATTTAAATTATCGGGATCTTTTCGGTTTATTTATTGTATATTCAGTCTTAATTAATTATTATCAATGCCCAAGAAACCTATAACAGACTATAAAAGCTGAATACACGAGAATATATGGGTTAGACAGCCATATGTCTACCCTGTATACATCTATCAGGCACGAGGCCAGCTGTCAGGCACGAGGCCAGCTGTCAAGCTTGTAAAGCCAAAAATAAAGTTAGTGACAATGGCCAGTAAGTAGGCATATAGCCTGTAGAATAATTATATCAGACATATATTGTCAGTTTATGATTTTCTCTGTAGGCTGTATTGCTATCTGTAGCCCCTAATTGGGATACCAATTGATCCAAACTAAATAAATAAGTATAGGTATACTATGGGCAATTACACATTATTACATATTTATTTGAATATTCATATCACTTTATAGTGGGAAAATAGGTCTCAAATACCTCTTTCATGTGGTTTAGTATTTAATAGCTTGTTAGGGTTAAATTCCCTATCATAAGATAATTTATCTCATGGACTTTTCTTTAGTTTCAATTTTTTTTGTGTCTTACATTTACCTATCGATATAATCAGTTTGTAGCCACTGTTTGGCTATACTTCCTTCATGAAAGTTGTTCCTCTATGTCTTATCTTTATTTTTCCTTTTGAATCATGTCAATTTGATTTTTAAAACTCAATTTATGGTTAGATAACCACAACTGACTCATTTCTAGATTCTGGTTCCTTAACTAGGCAGCTTTTGGACTTAGAGTTTACCTCATTAATGGAACATGTTGCAGTCACTTTTAGGCATGAAAATCTTCATAAAAATTGTTTCCCTATGTCTTATGATCATTGAGAAATTTATATCACAATTTTTCAAGGTTTTTGAAATTATTTATGGCCAATTAACTGACCAGGGCTCATGTACCTAGTGCCAATAGGTGATCAGTTCAGGTTAGTGACTTCAGGTCACTTTTTGAGATTCTTAAATTCATAATTTGAAGAAGGTTCCTAACACAAAGTTGTAGCCCTATTTTGCAGGTTTTTGGAAAGGTATGGCGCATCCCAATTGGATTTTTCTAGTGGGAGTTATGAGTAAAAGACTATTATGAGGTCAAGCGAAGTTTGGTCAGATTCCAAGTTTTGATGCCGTGAATTGTTTTAACTGTTTGACTTAGTTTTCTTGATTTTTGGGTTTTGGTCAAAATACCAATTTTATAGGTCAGTGTCTTCTGGATATTTTTCCACTGATTTCATTAGATTTGAGTTCTTGTAGGCCAAGTTATGGCCATTTTTCCAAAACTAATCGGGTGAGTTTATGTCTAGTAGTTTCTGAGCAACCTAATTCTGGGCAGTTTTATGACCCAACTTGGGCTAGCAATTTGGTTTGGTTTTTGGCTTTTCTAGGTTCAGTGGTCTTCATGAATATTTTATCCCTATATCTAAGTTTCCAATGGTATCAAATTCAGGTTATTTAGACCAGTATAGAAGGAGTTATGACCAAATGAATATGTACTGTTCATTTGGTCATTTTCTGGGTTTTGTGCAGGGTCATCTGGATTTGGGTAGTGTTTAGGTAATGTTTTGGACATAATTTGGGCATGGTTTCTTCATGGAAAATGGGCTATTTTGGGTCTAGTTTCACCTCCAATTGGCCTCATACCAATTAGAGAAACATACAATCAGTTATGGTTCAACAAACACACTAGACTCATTGAGTCCCAACCTATAGAAAACAAGCACTCCCAATTTTCAATTTTGTCCAACTTCCTTACTTAAATTGGCTTGCATAATACTTCTATAAGCAATAATCTCAACTCAATAGGTCAATTTCAAGCATTTACATAAAGTCCTCAAATCTTGTACACAAACCCTTGTTTCAAAGTTCCAATTTGCACAAACACTACACAATCAAACTCCCAAACATATCAACTCATCAAACATTCTCATGGAACCATTTTTCATCACTTAAAAGCATCAAACCTCAAGGGTTCCATGGCTGCCGAAAATCATGTCTCCCTTTTCTTAAGTTTTTCTTTTGATTTTCATGAAATTTATACTTGGTTCAACATGCTTCTTATACTTATAGAGGAAAGAATAGTAGTAGAGCACTAACCTTTTTGGGTGTCTTGTTAAACTTCCCTTCTACCTCTTTTTATTACTACCAATGGCTTCCTTAAGGAGTGGTGAGGATTTTTAATGAAGGGTGCTAAAGGTTTTAGTGAGGAAATGGGGTGGGATTCAAGCTCAAAGCTTGAGCAACAATGGTGGAAATGAGGGACAAGGGTGTCGGCCAAAAGAAGGGAGAGAGAGAGAAGAAGTGGAGGAAGAAGGTGAAGGTTAGTGGGGGTTTGTCATCTTGTGTCTATTTATATTTATATTTTTTTGTAATTTAATTTTTAAATTGTCATAAGCTTTTTATTTTCTTTTCTCTTCTTCTTTTTCCTAATTCAAATTTATAAATTTATAATCTTAATTTATTTTAATTATTCTAATTCTCTCAAATTTTAATTTGACATGTGACACCCCTTACCCGTCTATAATGTAGTCGAGTAAGTTATGCCACTCAGTGTGCCGGAGCACCAATTCATATTTCAATTACAATTTATCCCATTTAATTCATTTATTTACAATTTTTGCTAAATCTGAATTTTTTCAAAATTTTTATAGAAAATCCGGTAGAGTGCCGACTGTAAATTGGAAAAAACAGTTCTTCTGAACCTGTTTAAAAACACTTCCAATATAATTTCTAAATCCAAACTCCATTATACACATTTCCAGTTAGTCTCAAAATCTCAATCTCAAATCACAACACTATTTTTAGAATTTTTTTTCTTTTCACTTAATTACTGGAAGCACGTTCATAAATATTTCTCAACATAATATACAGAAAATTTAAATAATATGAAATTTCATATATTTACATCATCAAATAATTTCAAGAGTTTATAGTTACAATCCCAAAACTAATACAAAATAAAAAATACAAAATACTACCCAAAATCCTAATGTCCTACCATATGCACTACAGAGGTGAGGTGACTCTGAACTCCGGATGCAGCTCTGAAGGCTCACCCTGTCTGATGTCTGCTGGGCTCCCCAGTTAGGTCTCTAGTACTTGCGATGGCAAAAGTGACGCGCTAAGCAATTCTGCTTAGTGGTGACAATATAAAATAAAATAAAATAAAAATAAGAATACAGAATGTATATTTACATTTTTTAGTAGACTTCATTTCTGATATTATTTGTTGTATTGTTCAATTAAAATTTGGTAAGGTTTCTTATCATTGCCCGAGTAACCCATACTACTTGACTGGACTGGATAAATAGGAAAACTGGCACTGGGTACTAAGTACCTCGGACCATCACACCATAGGTCACATTGTATCTCCCGGTGTGTAACAGAACAGCTAATAAGCTGTAATAATTATCAGGGTTAAAACACAAGTATATGAACTCAAAAAACATAGCCAAAGGCTATTATGTCACAGAATGGCATAAGAAACCATGAAACACAGAATGGCATGAAGCCATATGCAGTACTGCTAATAGAACCCTATTGACATGCCAACCTATCCAAACCAATCTTGCTAGGTATACTAAGGCATTTTACAATTTTAAGTTTCACAATTTTTGAAATTCAAGTTTTATTGTTACTATTCCATTCATTAGTTAACAAAAATGTTGACTTTTGCATAGGCAATAGGTACATTGGTTTTAATACTCCCAACATACCACATTTTACATTCTAAATTTTTTGGTATTGATTGCCAATACCATTTCTAAACTTAATGTTAATTGGACAGAATTTTCAGTTTTCATGCTTTGTCTTTACTATTCCATTAGTCTTTTTTGCAGTGGGAATTTGGCAAAATGATCAACATGAAAGTTGTTCCTTATTTTGTCTAGTTGCATTTCCTTTTTTGAATCACTCCATTTGTATTTTTTAGATCAAGTTATGGCCCAAAAACCACAACTGGCCGGACTGAAATTTTTCCAGAATTTCTGGACTGACCAAATCTACAATATTAGGAATAGTGATTACAACTCACTTTTTGCTTATGTTCTGGTCATAATTTGGGTTAGGTTTTGTCATGAAAGTTGTAGATCTATATCTCTACTTGTTGCTGGTTAAATTTCAGGTCAATCGAACCTTTCTACTCTAAGCTATGGCTAAATGACTAAATACTGTTCATTTGGTCATTTTGCCCAGACAGAATACAGGTCACCCGGATTAGGGCAAACTTTTGGTCAAGTTGGTTTGGTTTTCTGGGCATGGTTTCTTCACCAAAGTTGTGCCACTATGTGTCTAGTTTCATTTCTAATTAGCCTTGCACCAATTAAACCTCTACAATTCTAGTTATTGCTGCCCAAACCTGCTGGACTCATGCCCAGTCCTACAGGTCACCAAGGGCAGCCACACCAAACTCCAATCCCACTATACAAATCACTTCATTTTTTATTTAAATAGAACCAAACGGTCACTAATTGACCATTAAAACCTACTTTCATCATTGCATGGCCAAAGTCTCATTTTCCATCCCAAAACCCTAACTCAAACATCACATACCATGCAATATCATTGCATTTCAACATTCCACTTAAGAGATGCAATTTAAGGGCAGCCATACTAACATGTTAGCTCCATAAAACTCATCACAATCATACCTCAACCAAGGCTACTGAAATTTAGGGTTAGCATACCAATGGTATTTCATCAATTTTCTTTATCATTTGCACTCATTCATAGTCCTTAAATATGAATTTAAAGTGAAATTCAAAGTTAGGTCACAAACCTCTATGGAGTGAGATTTCTCACTTGCTAGAATTCTTCCTTTTCCTTTCTTTTTGCTCCCAAAAGACTCTCCAAGGTGTAAGAACACTTTTTTGTGTTGCTAGGTTAGGGTTTTGTTGGGTAGAAGTTAGTGAAATCAAGCTTTGAAAAGCTTGTTTAGGTTGGCTATGGTGGGAGGGTGAGACGGCAAGAAGAAGAAGAAGAGAAGGTTCTGATTTTTTTTTCATTTTTTAGCCCATTTAGTCTCTTTTATATAAGTTTATGCCCTGTGTCAACGCTGGATTGGTTGGGAAAATTTTAATGACATCATTATGATATCATAAGTCCATTTTCTTTCATTTTCTCTCCATTTCTTGTCTATTTAATTGCAATTAAATTTTTAACAATATTTATTCATATTTTATGTCATATAAATTATTTATTTAACTGGACAAGTTGGCCAAAAATCATCTTTAAAGATGAAATGACCAAAATGGCCTCCGTTTAGCTTAACGAGCCAAAATTGTCTGTACCAATTGAAAAATTTTTCTAAACATTTTCTTAGCATTCTAATGCCATAAGAACCTCAATAACCCTTCTCTGGGGTCCCAATAATTATTTTATAATTTTTTTCCCAGGTCTAGGGTTGCTAACGGCCTTCACCGTCACTTCCACTTCGGGTTACTCATCCCTGGGGTTTTAGCTCGTTTAACCTTAGTGTATTTGGTTTCTAAAATTTTTCCTTGATGTTTATAAGCATTATTTAGTTTCTTTATAACTCCTCACTCTAGTCTATTTATAATTTCAAACATTCTAGCTGCCCGGACCGACATTGGTCACCGGAACTGTAAACTGTACGGACTAGCTAAAGTGAGGATGTTACAACTCTTCCCCTCTAATAAAAATTTCGTCCTCGAAATTTACGTGATGCAAACAGTTGAGGGAACTATTGCCTCATTGTCTCTTCACTTTCCCAAGTTGCCTCTTCAGTGTTGTGGTGCCTCCAAAGCACTTTCACCAATGGAATTTGTTTATTTCTCAGTTCCTTCACTTCCCAAGCTAGGATCTGTATAGGTTCTTCTGTATATGTTAAGTCCGGTTGGATTTCAATCTCTTCCATGGAAATGACATGTGAAGGGTCTGAGCGATATCTCCTCAGCATAGAAACATGCAATACATTATGAATTTTATCCAGTTTTGGTGGTAAAGCTAGCCGATAGGCCACTGGTCCCACACGTTCAATAACTTCATATGGGCCAATGAACCTAGGTCTTAACTTACCCTTCCTTCCAAACCTCAGTACTTTTTTCCACGGTGAGACTTTAAGAAACACTTTATCGCCAACTACATACTCTATCTCTTTTCTCTTCAGGTTGGCATAAGATTTCTGTCTATCTGAGGCAACTTTCAGGTTGGCTTTGATTATTTTCACTTTCTCCTCAGTCTGCTTCACCAGGTCTTGTCCTACCAGCTTATCTTCGCCCAATTCAGTCCAACACACTGGGGTTTTACATTTCCTCCCATACAGTGCTTCATATGGAGCCATTTGAATGCTAGCTTGGTAGCTATTGTTATATGCGAATTCTGCTAGTGGGAGGTATCTATCCCAACTCCCCTTAAACTCAATGACACAACTCCTTAGCATATCCTCCAGGATCTATCACATAATTCATATCGTTACTATCATTTCAATTTATTATTTGTGAAAATTCAATTAGTTTCTAGGTTTACCTAGATTACTCGTTCTGACTGTCCATCCGTCTGGGGATGAAAAGACGTGCTAAAACGGAGTTGTGTGCCCAAGGCTTCTTGCAACTTTTTCCAGAATCTCGATGTAAACCTTGGGTTAGATATGATGGAAAGTGAGATTCCATGTAGTCTAACTATCTCACTGATATACAATTCTGCTGGCATCTCCAGTGAGTAGTTAGTCCTAACTGGCAGAAAATGTGCTGACTTTATCAATCTATCCATTATCACCCATACTGCATCATGCTTCTTCTAGGTGAGATTTAGACCACTAACAAAATCCATAGTGACCCGATCCCATTTCCATTCAGGTATGCTTATAGGCTGTAGCAATCCTGATGGAACTTGATGTTCTGCTTTAACTTGCTGACATGTCAAACACTTAGTCACATAGTTAGTTATATTCCTTTTCATACCAGGCCACCAATAATGAGGCTTCAAATCATTATACATTTTCGTGCTTTCCAGGTGCATAGCATAAACACTAGTGTGCGCTTCTTTCATAATTCTAATCTTCCATTCCCCATCATCTGGCACACACACTCTTCCTTTGTAATACAGACACCCATCTGCTTTCACCTTATAATCAGTTTCCTTTCCTTCTAGAATTTTACCCATAATGGCCATTAATATTTCATCTGCCCTCTGCCCATCTTGTATCTGCTGTAGCAGCTGTAGCAGGGTTGGCCTCACTTGTAACTCAGCCAAAATAGCTCCATCTTGAGCTAAGGATAGACAGGCATTGAGTGATCTTAAAGCAGTGATGGACTTCCTGCTCAAAGTATCAACAACTACATTTTCCTTCCTAGGATGGTAATCTATCACACAATCATAGTCCTTTAGGAACTCAATCCATTGCCTCTGTCTAAGATTGAGCTCCTTCTGGGTTGGCAAATATTTTAGACTCTTATGGTCTGTATAGATGTAACATTTTTCACCATATAAATAATGCCTCCATATCTTCAGTGAGAAGATAATTGCTGCTAACTCTAGGTCATGAGTAGGGTAGTTTTGTTCATGTGGCCTTAACTGCCTAGAAGCATAGGTGACCACTTTCCCCTCTTGCATCAATACACACCCTAGCCCATTATCTGAGGCATCACTGTAGACCACAAAGTCTTTTCCCGACACCGGCTGTGTTAACACTGGTGCTTCCATCAACATAGCCTTTAGCCTCTCAAAACTGGCTTGGCACTTGTCGTTCTAGCCAAATTTCACATTCTTGTACAATAACTTGGTCATTGGAGTAGCTATAAGAGAAAACCCCTTCACAAATCTTCTGTAATACCCAACTAGCCCCAAGAAACTTCTGACCTCAGTTGTATTTCTAGGAGGCTTCCACTCCATCACTGCTTCTATCTTTTTGGGATCCACTCTAATCCCCTCTACTGATACTATATGTCCTAGGAAAGAGATTTTACTCATCAAAAAGTCACACTTGGACAGCTTAGCATACAGCTTCTTTTCTCGCAGGGTTTGCAGAACAATCCTCAAATGTTCATCATGTTATTCCCTAGTCTTGGAATACACCAGAATATCATCAATAAAGACCACTACAAACCGATCTAAATATAGATGGAAGATACGGTTCATAAGGTCCATAAATGCTGCTGGTGCATTTGTTAACCCAAATGGCATCACTAAAAATTCATAGTGCCCATACCGGGTTCTGAATGCAATTTTTGACACATCTGCATCCTTTACCCTCAACTGATGATACCCTGATCTGAGATCAATTTTTGAAAATACACTAGCTCCCTTCAACTGATCAAACAGATCGTCAATTCTGGACAATGGATATTTATTCTTCACAGTTACCTTGTTCAACTGCCGGTAATCAATACACAATCTCAAAGTTCCATCCTTCTTCTTCACAAACAGCACTGGAGCTCCCCATGGTGACACACTGGGGCGTATGAACCCCTTATCAAGTAACTCCTGCAACTGAGTTTTCAACTCCTTCAATTTAGTGGGTGCCATCCTATAAGGAGCAATTGCAATGGGTGCTAACCCGGCATTACCTCAATAGCAAACTCGACTTCCCTTTCTAGTGGTAAACCAGGCAACTCTTCAGGAAATACATCTGGGAAGTCTCTGACTGTGGGTATATCACACAAGTTTGGCTTAGCCTACCTAGTATCAACCATGTGTGCTAGGTAAGCTTCACAGCCTTTTCTCATCAATTTTCTTGCAACTGTGGCTGAGATAACATTGGACAGGAAATATGTCCTTTCACCCACAACAGTAATCTCATTAACCTCAGAAGTTTTTGGAGAAATTCTCTTCAATTTGCAATCAACTATTGCCTAATGACATGACAACCAGTCCATTCCTAAAATCACGTCAAACTCATGAAAGGGCAATTCAATTAGGTCTGCCAAGAATTCATACCCCTGAATCCTCAACGGGCAACCTTTATACACCTTATTCACTACCACACTGTGGCCTAGTGGATTTGTGACCAGAATGTCTTGATCACTCTCCTCTATTGGAACTCCCCTCCCTACGGGTAGTTTGATGCAAATGTAGGAATGAGTGGATCCTGGATCCACCAATGCATGTACAGAAGTATTGTAGAGGGAAAATGTACCCCTGATGACATCCAGGGCATCTTGCTCCTCCTGAGCTCTGATGGCATAGGCCCTAGCAGGTACTATAGTGTCTGGCCTCTCAGCTGACTCAGATGCAGGCCTCAGTGATGGACCAGCTGCCTCAGATTTACTGGGCTTCCTACCCCTTTGTGGTGCAGGAGCAGGTCTGTCAGCTTGTGTTGGAGCAACTGTAGTAGTCCTCTTTGGACAATTCTTGATCTGATGTTCTGTAGATCCACACTGTAAGCATGCACCGGTCACTCACCAACAATCCCCCTTATGCCACTTCTGACAGTAATGACAGGCAGAAGATGCTGGGGCTGGTCCACTAAACACCGTCCCTGGAGAGCTACCCACTTATGGTGTGGACTGGCCTCTCCTAGGTGTGAACTGTGGTCTGGGCCCCTGTGACTGACCCTAACCCTGTGGTGGTCCTGAACTCTGAGCAGGAGGACCCTTACTCTTCTTACTGAGAGCAGAAAATGTACTGGACTGACCCGGACCCCTCTTCTGCTGTCTTTCCCTTCTATTTTGTTCATTGATTCGGACTCTTTCCACTTTTGATGTAGCATCTACTAATTTAGCAAAATCTGTGATTTCCAATGCCGTGATCATGACTTTGATATTATCATTAAGTCCTTCTTCAAACCTTCTGCACCTCTCTGCCTCTGTAGGGACTATCTCCCTCCCATATCGGCTCAGTCTGACAAACTCACGCTCATACTCAACCACTGACAATTGCCTCTGTTTCAGACTGATAAATTCCCTTCTTCGCTCTTTTAAATACACTTTGCTAACATATTTCTTCCTAAACTCTGTGAGGAAGAATTCTCAGGTGATCCATTTCGGTTGCACCTCACTGGTTACTGTGTCCCACCACTGATATGCATTATCCTAAAGTAGGTACATAGCACCCACCAGGTTCTGCTCGGGAGTGTAGTTTACCTATTTTAGCACTCTGATGGTTCTATCCAACCAGTTTTCTGCTGTCATGGGATCATCCTCCCACTTCCCAAAGAAGTCTACAGCCCCATGTTTTCACAATTTCTCCAGATGGGACTTTTGTGGTACTGGTGGAGGTTATGGCTGTGGTTATGGTGGTGGTATTGCCCCCATTATTTGTCAGTAGAATTCAGTCATTTACTGAAATAGCGCAAACTAAGGTTGGGCAGGTGCCTCAGCTGCTGGTGGAGCAGATTCTCCCCTGCCCCCAGATTCAGCCCTTGGTGGAGCACGACTCTCCACCTCTTCATCAATTGCTCTTTGCGAAGCAGGATCCATATCCTATACAAAATAAGAAAACAAACAAATCTGCATCAGTGTCACCTCAACACGTACAAATGTAATGCAATGGTATGCACTCTATCTAGGCCTAGAAACGCCTAAATCGATGCTCAGATACCACTAAATGTGACACCCCTTACCCGTCTACAGTGTAGCCGAGTAAGTTATGCCACTCAGTGTGCCGGAGCACCAATTCATATTTTAATTACAATTTATCCCTTTTAATTCATTTATTTACAATTTTTGCTAAATCTAAATTTTTCTGAAATTTTTATAGAAAATCCGGCTGTAAATTGGAAAAAACAGTTCTTCTGAACCTGTTTAAAAATACTTCCAATATAATTTCCAAATCCAAACTCCATTATACACATTTCCAGTCAGTCTTAAAATCTCAATCTCAAATCACAACACTAATTTTAGAATTTTTTTTTTCTTTTCACTTCATTACTGGAAGCACAATCATAAATATTTATCAACATAATATACAGAAAATTTCAATAATATGAAATTCCATATATTTACATCATCAAATAATTTCAAGAGTTTATAGTTACAATCCCAAAACTAATACAAAATATAAAATAAAAAATGCTACCCAAAATCCTAATGTCCTACCATATACACTGCAGAGGTGAGGTGACTCTGGACTACAGATGCAGCTCTGAAGGCTCACCCTGTCTGATGTCTGCTGGGCTCCCTAGCTAGGTCTCCAGTACCTGCGCGTGGCAAAAGCGATTCGCTAAGCGATTCTGCTTAGTGGTGACAATATAAAATAAAATAAAATAAAATAAAATAAAAATAAGTACGCAGAATGTATGTTTACATTTTTAGTAGACTTAATTTCTGATATTATTTGCAGTATTGTTCAATTAAAATTTGGTAAGGTTTATTATCATTGCCCGAGTAACCCATACTAGTTGACTAAACTGGATAAACGGGTAAACTGGCATTGGGTACTAAGTACCTCGGACCATCACACCATCGGTCACATTGTGTCTCCCGGTGTGCAACAGAACAACTAATAAGTTGTAATAATTATCAGGGTTAAAACCCAAGTATATCAACTCAAATAACATAGCCAAAGGCTATTATGTCACAAATGGCATGGGAAGCCATGAAACACAGAATGGTATGAAGCCATATGCAGTACTACTAACAGAACCCTATTGGCATGCCAACCTATCCAAACCAATCTTACTAGGTATACTAGGGCATTTTACACTTTTAAGTTTCACAATTTTTGAAATTCAAGTTTTAGTGTTACTATTTCATTCTTTTGTCAACAAAAATGTTGACTTTTGCATAGGTAATAGGTACATTGGTTTTAATACTCCCAACATACCACATTTTACATTCTAAATTTATTAGTATTGACTGCCAATACCATTTCTAAACTTAATGTTAATTGGACAGAATTTTCAGTTTTCATGCTTTGTTTTACTGTTCCATTAGTCATTTTTGCAGTGGGAATTTGGCAAAATGATCAACATGAAAGTTGTTCCTTATTTTATCTAGTTGCATTTTCTTTTTTGAATCACTCCATTTGGACTTTTGCAGCTCAATTTATGGTCCAAAAACCACAACTGGCCGGACTAAAATTTTTCCAGAATTTTCGGACTGACCAAATCTACAGTGTTAGGAATAGTGACTGCAACTCACTTTTTGCATATGTTCTGGTCATAATTTGGATTATGTTTCTTCATGAAAGTTGTAGATCTATATCTCAACTTGTTGCTGGTAAAATTTCTACACTGAGTTATGGCCAAATGACTAAATACTATTCATTTAGTCATTTTGCCTAGGTAGAATGCAGGTCACCCGGATTAGGGCAAACTTTTAGTCAAGTTGGTTTGGTTTTCTGGGCATTGTTTCTGCACCAAAGTTGTGCCATTATGTGTCTAGTTTCATCTCCAATTGGCCTTGTACCAATTAAACCTCTACAATTCTAGTTATTGCTGCCCAAACCTGCAGGACTCATGCCCAGTCCTACAGGTCACAAAGGGCAGCCACACCAAACTCCAATCCCACTACACAAATCACTTCATTTTTTATTTAAACAGAACCAAATGGTCACTAATTGACCATTAAAACCTACTTGCATCATCACATGGTTAAAGTCTCATTTTCCATTCCAAAACCCTAACTCAAACATCACATACCATGCAATATCATTGCATTTCAACATTCCACTTAAGAGATGCAATTTAAGGGCAGCCATACTAACATGTTAGCTCCATAAAACTCATCACAATCATACCCCAACCAAGGCTACCGAAATTTAGGGTTAGCATACCAATGGTATTTCATCAATTTTCTTTGTCATTTGCACTCATTCATAGTCCTTAAATATGAATTTAAAAGGTCACAAACCTATATGGAGTGAGATTTCCCACTTGCTAGAATTCTTCCTTTTCCTTTCTTTTTTCTCCCAAAAGACTCTCCAAGGTGTAAGAACACTTTTTTGTGTTGCTAGGTTAAGGTTTTGTTGGATAGAAGTTGGTGAAATCAAGCTTTGAAAAGCTTGTTTAGGTTGGCTATGGTGGGAGGGTGAGACGGCAAGAAGAAGAAGAAGAGAAGGTTCTGATTTTTTTTTTTCATTTTTTAGCCCATTTAGTCTCTTTTATATAAGTTTATGCCATGTGTTAACATTGGATTGGTTGGGAAAATTTTAATGACATCATTATGATGTCATAAGTCCATTTTCTTTCATTTTCTCTCCATTTCTTGTCTATTTAATTGCAATTAAATTTTTAACAATATTTATTCATATTTTATGTCATATAAATTATTTATTTAACTGGATAAGTTGGCCAAAAATCATCTCTAAAGACGAAATGATCAAAATGCCCTCCGTTTGGCTTAACGAGCCAAAATTGTCTGTATCGATTGAAAAATTTTTCTAAACATTTTCTTAGCATTCTAATGCCATAAGAACCTCAATAATCCTTCTCTGGCGTCTCAATAATTATTTTATAATTTTTTGCTCGAGTCTAGGGTTGCTAATGGCCTTCACCGTCACTTTCCCTTCGGGTTACTCATCTCTGGGGTTTCGGCTCGTTTAACCTTAGTGTATTTGGTTTCTAAAATTTTTCCTTGATGTTTATGAGCATTATTTAGTTTCTTTATAACTCCTCACTCTAGTCTATTTATAATTTCAAACATTCTAGCTACCTGGACCGACATTGGTCACCGGAATAGTAGACTGTACGGACTAGCTAAAGTGAGGATGTTACATGACATTTAAGTCAAATTTCACCTAATGACAAAAATGCCATTCATAATGCATATCGGTTTATTATTATTATTATTTTTTTGTATCAATTAATAAATTCTCTTAATTTTATTTTATTTTCTCTAAATTTTTCCTATATTTTCTTTACATTTATTCCATCAATTTATGCCTCCTCACTATAGTTTAAGTGTAGTTTAAGACATTCTGACTGTCCGAACAGACATTAGTCATCAGAACAGTGAAATGTACGGACTGCCTACGGTGAGGGCGTTACACTAAGCAAAACATCTACCCTATTGCTATAATAAGATAAGGCTCTCTACTAAACTCTATGCTCATGTTAGGAAAATCGAGTCACTAACTCTACTTACCACCTAACTGTAACCTCTGATACTCTATCTCAAGGGCTTTAAACCCTAACTACGAGTTTGTTAATTCCTTCACAATAATAAAATTTTGTTATGTTGCAAGTATACCAAAATAGAAGCCATCTACAAACCTCATTATGGAACACCATAGGGATGCAAATAGCTCTACATAATAATCCCATGTTGATACTGTAATCTATAGCTTACAACCAAATAACGAGAGCATGGCATAGGTTACCGTTCTATGTCCTAACAAACTATCAACCTGTATGGAAAATTATGTCTTTATAGAACACTCCACTAATGCCATGTACTTGCTCTAACTGTGCAATCCATTGATAATAGTCACAGTGGTACTCATGCCCTCACTTAAGGTAGCTATGCTGCCATAACTCATCCCTATATACTCGTGCCTTGCACTAAATAGTCATGTCACATAACCCCACACTGGCAAATCACATCGTTTCTTAGGGTACATATTCCTAAGGAAGACCTTAATACATTTACTGGATCAATTTCACATCACCTTGTACCCTATGAAAATCGAGATACTAACTGAAGCACTCCCTTATTTCCTAAGGAATAACGCTGAATTTAGAAATAAGGAATTAGTGAAGAGATGAAACAAGATCCTATACTCCGTATGTGATAACTTTAGGTGCATACTTTCCCATCAATCTAAAGCCTAAGCTCTAGTACCATCTTTGTCATGAGCCAAATCTATGGCTTGAACTGAAACTAGGACTTGAGTAGACATAAAACTCTTGAAGCCTGTAGTAAGCCTTACTATTCACTGAACCCGTAATCAAACTCAAACTCAAAGCTTAACATGCAAGATAATATATTATAAAATATTACAACTCAATTTGGGAAGTCCAACTCAACCCAATAGATAACACAACTAACTTGGGAGCCAAGCTTAACCCTAAAATCCAATGTACATAATCCATCATTATAATATTTATTTGTGTCACAGTAGAGTTCTAAGATTAAAATAAATAAATAAAGTCAACAAAATCCACTAAGCAACACCACAACCTACGAGGAAAAATACAGGTTAAACTATAAAATAAAATGCTCCTCCTACATCCTGGGAAAAAATATTAAACAGGAATAAGTGTTCATCTCAGAGAGTTTAGATATTGATTATAATTATAATTTTTATAACTATCTATGTCTAATGTAATTCTATAAATGAGAATGCACCAAACAAACAATTCACCCAATCCTCACACAAGATAATAAATTAGAGCTGAACAAGCACACTTAATACATATTAGGAGCCAACCCCATACCCTGACTCTCTAAAATCCTACAAATTCACTTGTTCCATACTGCAGGAGTCAGCGGTGATATAATACATGTACCTACCCCACATGTGGCAAGAGTCAGTGATAATATAACACACTTACCTACCTAGCCCATTTATATCTATATCCACGAGAATTAGCAAATTTCCCATGCTGTACATACCCCAGGATATCCACATCCACAATATATATATATAAGCTCTAACTTATCCCAAAGGTCATACAACATAGAAAAATTTATAATACAATAGATAGGGGATGCTCCTAATATAATAGCTAAATACGTATATATACTAGTGAATGCATGAACATGCCAAAAAATATAAATAATATTGAAATTACAAAAATAATCAATATCCAACTCATAGACTGATCGACCCAACTACAGCTGGCCTAGCTTGAAGAAGAAGAAGATTGTTAACCCGATCACATATACAAACACACTGACCTCTATCAATTGACTAACCAAATAATTAAATTAAACTAAAGAAGTAAGAATTTAATCCTAAGATTCTACCAAAATTTTGAGTCTCCTTTCAAACTAAACCTAACCCCCCTGTAAGGAAACTTAACAATTGGCCTTAGCCCTACAATAATAATCACAATCCCCATCTGAAGCCTGAAAGAAACCTAATCTAGGCTCAGATCTCCAATCTCTAACTTGGGTCCCTAACTCTTCTATAGTCCAATTAATTATCTCTAGTGCTCCAAAAATTATGAAAATATTCTTGGAGGTCTTTTATATTATTCTTGTATTAATTAAATTCATTATACTTAATTTCACTTGGCCAAGAATATTTTAACGCTTAATTTACTAGCCTAGAACTAGATAAGAAATACACAAGTTGAGTTCAAGTTTACCTTTACAAGTTCTGCTACTTGGAACATGTCCAATGTCACGACCCAAATTATGGGCTGGACTGGCACTAGGACATGGGTCAGCATAATGCCTCCAAAGCCTGTAGTAAGCCTATTATTTCTAGCCGAACTCTAAGGCCCATTCCTACAGTTCAATTTCAAGAAAATAGCCAGATAGAGTATGGCCATAAACTGGACTATCCAACAGGAAGTTTTAGTTCACCCGACCTGTAAATACAAAATAAATCAAATTGGAGAGCTCATCTCACCCTTACTATCCTCACTCAATCACAAATTAATCAAACAGGAGCTTAGCTCCCTCATCCATAAAATAGTCCATCTCATATACCCATACACAGTCACATATATAATATTACAACTCCAAAGTTTAGTTATTTCAAACGCAAATAAATATTACACTACTGATACATGCGAAGTTCTAGAATAAAGATAAAGAAAAAGAAGAATATAATAGAACTTCTTTGACTGAACCTATGAGAAAGAATATAAGTTATACTAAAAAAGGGATCCTTCTATAGCCTGGAAAAATAAGGAGAATAGGTTCGACTCATAAAGTAAGATATTGATTTTAAATGTAATTTCTATAACTATCTAAAGCTAATGCATCCCTAAGCATATAGTGCAACATATACAATCAAAGTCAACCAATACCAACAATATTCACACAAAAGATAATTTGGAGCACTCACACACTCATATGTCACATCAAATTATATATATGGGAGCTGATCCCCTATACAGCTCTCTTAATCCAATGCCTACCAGTGAGATTAACTCGAGCCAGACTTTACTCTTAATAATCTGCCACACCCTACTACTCGTAAGATGTAACATGCTCCCGTAGTACACCTGATAAATTACCATACTTCGCTTATCAGTAACCCATTAAAAATACTACAAGGGATTTTAAAACAATTTTCGATCATTTTTATAGTGGTGGGAACGTTGAATATTTATTAAAAAGCCTTTAATTGAAATTTTGGTCATGGATCAAATCCTTGATTAAAATCTGATGTTACGAAAACTTTTCAAAATTTCGGTAGAGTGCTAGCTGTATTTTGAGAAAATAGTTGTTCAAAACCTGAAAAGAAAAACACTTCCTAAATGTTTTCTCAACCACAACTCTAATAAACTCAATTTCATCTTCCAAATCAATATAAGCAACTCAAATCAATTTTTAAGTCAAACTCATCATAGAGGAAACAATTCATTCCTTTCCAAACTCAGAAAGAATTTTGAATATTACATTCATTAAGGTAATAAAATTAATATTACAAACTATACAGGTAAATAAAAATTTCAAATTTACATTACAACAATTTGTACTTAATTACATATCAAAATATTTTATAAGAGTTTTTGTACAACTGCTCAAATAAAATTACATCCATATAATTACATGAATACATCAAAATCTAATACACTAGGGTATACCTATGATATACCCAGAGCTAGTCCCAATGATTCTTCAAGGAATCTTACTCAACTGCTCTATAGTCCTTTCACCTGCGACAGCATACAAAGCTATCGCTGAGTGGTGAACTCAGTAGTGCACAACTATAATTTAAAGTATATATATATAAATATATATACGGTGACAATTCAGAAAAAAAATTGGAAATGTTGATTTCTTCAAAAAAAAAATCATAAAATCAAGTTAATATTTTCAATGGTACAAATCAAATAATTAAGCGACCTTAGTCAAAAATTAAAATTTTTCCAATCGTAATTGGTCATTTGAAACAATTCCATCAACTATGAAAATAGTTATTACAAAACAAATAATCTCTTTCAAATCAATTTTACTCAAATAACAGTTTAAAATCACCATTTCTCACATTCCAAAACCATTCTTTATCTTACTAACTATGCCAGACTAATCCGTAAGGGCCATCTTCAAAGCGATTCTAACTCTCTAAGGTCGGAGAGGTCAAATTGTGATTCTAACTCTCTATTGTCAGGGAGATCGAATCATCGTGCACATTAGAACACCACAATAATGTAACTTCTGAAAGGGCCATGAGAAACTTAGATCTAACCTCTAATAAGAGGAGAATCTAAGCATGTGCACCTACCATGATAATCAAAACAAAGCTAACTCCAGTGTCTCCTCAACAAATGAGGGACGGGTAATAACCTAGTCAAGTATCTATAGTGAGATACAAAACACATCATGAATCTCTTTGTTCTTTTTGTGAGTACAAATTACAATACAATTAAATTTAAAGTCAATTTCAATATCCAATAATTTTTTTATGCCCATCACAATTCAAAACATATTTAATCCATTTCCCATGTTAAGTATAAATCATTTTTCAAATCAAATTTTTCATGTAAACCATGTAAATGTATTTCAATCAAAATTTTTCCGAAGCTAGTTTCATTCAATTCATAACAAAATGAAATCATAATTAATTTCATTTTCCAAAACTAAACTCATTCATACCATAACACATTTCAATAATCATTGAAATAAATTCAATAATTGGTAAACACAATACAATAAAAAACTAAAATTATTTAATCAAATAAAATATGCAAAACATGAATAATTTAAAACTAGTTGTGCACAAACCTCTTTTGTTAACTCAATTTACTCCAATTTTTGTCTTTACTTCGAAGATCCCTTTCCAGCCGAAACACATAAATTTAAAGTGCTTCAGTATCCATTCAATCCATTTCTAATAATTAATTCCAAAAATTTCTTTGCAGACTTATCCTACTCATTATGTTCTATAAATTCGGGTCCTTTACATTTTTGTGTATAGTGGCACTATTCAAGTCAAAATGTTGACTTTTTCCTTCTAAATAGGTTTATTAACTCTAATTGCACCCATATACAACAATTTGGGTGTCAAATTTGTTGGCATTGATTGCCAATTAAATTTCCAAACTACCTAAGTAAAATCCCGAAAATTCAGTTTTGGGTCACAAGTTTCTATTGTTCCATTAGTTTGTCTACAGTGGAATCTTGGCCAACTTTCCTTCATCAAAGTTGTTTCTTAATGTGTCTTCTTTAATTCCCTTTCTCCATTTGGAGTTTTGTAGCTCAAGTTATGGCCATTTTTCTAAGGCTGGCCAGATTGGTCCAAGCCCAGATTCTAGGTACCAAATTTGGTTCTGGCAGTTTTGAGCAACCAATTTTGGTTAACAATTTAACTTGGTTATAGGCAGAATTTGGGTTTGTATTCTTCTTGAAAGTTGTAGTACTATATCATAGATTTCTAATGGTTCAAAAATCAGGTCATTTGGACCTGCCTAGTCCAAGTTATGGCCAAATGAACAAACACTGTTTATCTGATAATTTCTGTACAGTGGCAGTGTGCCTTACCCAGATTTGACCTAATTTTTTACCACTTTGTGTTCAGTTTTAGGGCAAGTTTTCTTCACTAAAATTGTAGCATTATGTCTTAATTTTTATCTCCAATTGGCCTCACACCAATTGGAGCAACCAATTTCCAGTTATACCTATTTGAATGGGTAAGGATCAAGCTGTCCAGAATTGAACATCACACATTCACAGTCCCATTTCAATTTTAACCATTCAAACACATTCTAAATTACACCAATTAACCATTTTAAACGTCACTTAGGTCAAAGTACAATAATTTACTAAATTCTCAAAATTTCCCCCAATTTTTAATGGCCAAGAACCCTAATTTGTTCAATTATCACAATTCCATGAAATTTGATGTCACTTAACATATTAACCATACCTATCGCATTATTTAAGCTCTAGTTTATGTTTAATTTAAATAAACACTGTCAATTCCAACCATACCCATGGTTGGCTGAATTCTTTACTCATCATTCATGCAAGATTATTTTCATTTTCTTCATAATTTCCATGCATCTCAACTCAATTTCAAGTAGTATTTAAGGATTTAAAACTAATTTATACATACCTTCATTTATGGATTCTCTAATTCTCCAATTCTCCTTCATTTCTTCTTCTTTTAGTTGCTAATCACTCCACCAAGGTCTAAAATCAAACTTTAATTTTGGAGGTTAGGTTTTTATGGTGAGGAAGGGAGGAGAAACCAAGCTTTTAAGGGTTAGCAATGGTGGAAATGCAAGAGAATTAGAGAAAAAGAGAGTGGCAGCAACCCATGAGGAAGAAGACCAAATATTTACTTTTTCATTTTGCCTTATTTTGTAGTATTTATCCACCATTTTCCATAATTAAAAATTATAATATTTATGAGGTCATGCTTATGTCATGGGGGTGATGTCATTAATCTTTTACTTTATTTTCTTTTCTTTTCCTTTCTTTTTCCCCACTTCTTCAAATTAATTATATATTTCACAATTTTAATTTCTCACATTTTATTGGACAGTTAGGTCATGAGTCACCTCTAAGGGTGAATTGACCAATTTGCCCCTCACTGGTCTGATCCGATTTACTAAAAATTCATTATTTCTTTCAGAACTCTAACCTAATTATTTGATCTGGTTCTCTATATTTTTCTGTGATTTTCACATTTCTCCTAGCTTCTTAATTTTTCTTAGACCTACGGTGTCACAATGCCTCATATGAAAATAGGGTTATAACTAACCTCGCAGTCACTTCCCAGTACGATCACCCATCGTTGTGACCACCGGCTCATTTAACCCATTGTGCTTTGTTTTCTAAATTTTCATTTCATCATCATATAATGGCTATTTATTTTCATGCAGGGCTTTTCTAGATGACTTAAACATGGTCCTAATCCTCTTAATATTCTGGACTAACACCGGTCACTGGAACAATGAAATACAAAGAACTATGCATGTAGGGGTGTTACAATTCTCCCCCCCTTAAAAGAAATTTTAACCACAAAATTTTGCTTACTGTCAGTCCTTAAATAGTCGTATGTATTATTTTCTCACATCTTTCTCACATTTCCATGTGGCTTTATAGTCTGAATAATGGTCCATAATACTTTACTCAATGATATTTGTTTATTTCTTATCGGTTTTGTCCCATGTGGCAACATCCTTATGAGTTCTCCATACTACTTACTTTAACTTGAATTAGGGAAAACAAAGGTTGATCCTTATCCCACAATTTTGAGTTCCATGGTTGGGCTCTTAACACCATCAGAAGTTAACTTACTTCGAAGCTCGTGCTTCTATGTGTTTATGCCATAATAAATATTTTTCCTAATGTCATTCCTTTACCATCCTCATTCTTAATTTTCTATTTACTTCTTTTTCCATTCCACAAATTAACTTTGATTGTTTCATTCCTCAGTCTTATTTTCTTCCTTGACTCGACGGTTGAGTCAAAATTTAATACCTCTTAACATCCCTAATAAATTCACTATACTTTAATATTACTCTATTTTGGTCCTCTGACCATTCTAGTCAGCATTCTCTCACTAATATTCATAACGTTTCTTTATTATATTTGCACCAACAATTCAAATTTTCACTTCCTTATCTCTTTTATCTGTTGATATTCTATAGTTTATTTTTCACTGATTTACAATCATTACTTCCTCTTGTACTGAATTATAACCTATTCTTTAATACCTTAAGAAGGGAGTCTACAGAACTATCCTTTTTCTCTTGTCATGTACCAATCATAATCTAATCATTATGGTTCGCACAGTAAAATTGTGCTCTTTCTAAGAAATACCTGGCCAATTATTTCTTATCCCATCCTTGTCTCAATTAGAACATCATTTCCAATAATAAAATTCTGTTTTGGCATAACTATACCAAAACAGATGCCATTTACAAATATCCTTATCTTAGTGCACTATCGGGTAGTACGTAGCTCTACACAATAATCTCAAGTCAGTACTATAATCTGTAGTTTACAGTACAAATAATAAGAACATTCCATAGTTGCTACGATACATCCTCAATAGATCAAACCTTCCTATATCTTATCCTTCTCTAATTCACTAATATTCAAAACTTATTTTGATTACAATATCCATTGATAATTACTAATAGTAATATTTTTGCCCTCATCTAGAGTAAGTGTATTACTGTAACTTACTTTTAGATCCTCGTGCCTTATATTAAGTAGGCTCACTAATTAGCTTTATAAATTATTGTATGCTAACAAATACTTTTCGCTAACTAACTCTTCCAAAACTAATTTCATTTATTATCATAGTTTTTATCCTAAAGAACTATTCACTAATGCATCAAAATTTATTCCCATGTAAAGGAACAATAATAGAACATATAATTATAACACTAACATACAAATAAGTAGTGCTGGGATCAAATAATAACTAGTTGTTTCTTCGAAAATAAAGAACTTACTAGTAGCTACATCTGAAGTTTCTGTTCTTTCTCCTTGACACATAGTGGACGCTCTGATTGATGCGCTACTATGTTCGGGTTGATTCACTGTGCTATGATTGCGAGGAATATCAACTCTATTTCTATCTCAGGCCTAATCGACTGTCTGTGAACTTCGGAGAGCAGATCGATGTGTTCTAGTACAATCTCTAGCGAAGTGTCCAAGTTCACCACAATTGTAGTAGGCTCTAGTGGCTTTACAATAAATACCCCCATGTAGTTTGCCACAAGAGTTACAGATACGGAGAGGATAGGAACTTTTAGTTATTCGATGACTGGATCTTGGTGGCCTTTGCCTTGAAGATCCATCTCTTTCATATCCATCAGCTCAGGGTCCTTCAAATTCTTTTCCCTTCTCCAAATTACTACTCGAACTCTGACCCATAGGTTTCTCACTCTTCTCTATTTCATGTTGCCCTTGTGGGGGTTGGGTTTGTGCTTGGGCTTGGGCTGACAGGTTATCAGCCATATGTTGAAAAAAAATGGCCATTTGCTTGGCCATTTGTACAGGTGGAGCTGGTACAGTCGGGCTTTTGACACTCTGAGGAGCTGGGGCCTCACCTTGTACTTCCGCTGTTACAGACTGTTCTATTATCTCATCCTTCTCTTTCATATCTTTTCATAGGATTTTCTATTTCCTATACAACCAACACAAGGAGATTTCTCCCCGTTAGTTCATATTTATGATGTAAATGTACTATATGTATTAAACATTTGAGCAGTTGTATTCACTGAAAAATATTTCAAATTCACAATTCAAAATTTACATTAAAACTTGTTGTGATACCATTAAACATGCCACACCCTACTCCTCATAAGATGTAATATGCTCCCATAGTACACTTAATGAATTACCGTACTTCGCTTACCAGTAACCCATTAAATATACTACAAGGGATTTTAAAAAAATTTCTGATCTTTTTTATAGTGGTGGGAACGTTGAATATTTATTAAAAAACCTATAATTGAAATTTTAGTAATGGATCAAATCCTCAATTAAAATCTGATGTTACAAAAATTTTTCAAAATTTTGGTAGAGTACCAGCTGTATTTTGATAAAACAGTTCTTCAAAACCTGAAAAGAAAAACACTTCCTATATGTTTTCTCAACCACAACTCCAATAAACTCAATTTCATCTCCTAAATTAATACAAACAACTCAATTCAATTTTTACGTCAAACTCATCATAGAGAAAACAATTCATTCCTTACCAAACTCATAAAGAATTTTGAATATTACATTCATTAAGGTAATAAAATTAATATTACAAAACTATACAGATAAATAAAAATCTCAAATTTACATTACAACAATTTGTATTTAATTACATACCAAAATATTTTACTAGAGTTTTTGTACAACTGCTCAAATAAAATTATATCCATATAATTACATGAATACCTCAAAATCTAATACACTAGGGTATACCTATGATATACCCGGAGCTAGTCCCAATGAGTCTTCAAGGAATCTTACTCAGCTGCTCTATAGTCCTTTCACTTGTGACAGCATACAAAGCTATCGCTGAGTGGTGAACTCAGTGGTGCACAACTATAATTTAAAGTATATATATATATATATATATATACAATGAAAATTCAGAATAAAAATTGGAAATGTTGATTTCCTCAAAAAAAAAAAATCATAAAATTAAGTCAATATTTTCAATGGTACAAATCAAATAATTAAGTGACCTTAGTCAATAATTAAATTTTTTCCAATCGTAATTGGCCATTTGAAACAATTCCATCAATTATGAAAATAGTTATTACAAAATAAATAGTCTCTTTCAAATCAATTTTACTCAAATAACAGTTTAAAATCACCATTTCTCATTTTTCAAAACCATTATTTATCTCACTAACTATGCCAAACTAATCCGTAGGGGCCATCTTCAAAGCGATTCTAACTCCCTATGGTCGGGGAGGTCAAATCGTGATTCTAACTCCCTATGGTTGGGGACATCGAATCATCGAGCACATTACAAAACCACAACAATGTAACTTCCGAAAGGACCATGAGAAACTTAGATCTAAATCTTTAATAAGAGGAGAATTTAAACATTTGCATGTACCATGCTAATCAAAACAAAGCTAACTCCAGTGTCTTCTCAACAAATGAGGGACGGGTAATAACCTAGTCAAGCATCTATAATGAGATACAAAACACATCATAAATCTCTTTGTCCTTTTTGTGAGCATAAATCACAATACAATTCAATTCAAAGTCAATTCCAATATCCAATAATTTTTTTATGCCCATCACAATTCAAAACATATTTAATCCATTTCCCATGTTAAGTATAAACCTTTTTTCAAGTCAAAATTTCCATATAAACTATGTAAACATATTTCAATCAAAATTTTTCCAAAGCCAGTTTCATTCAATTCATAACAAAATAAAATCATAATTAATCTCATTTTCCAAAACTAAACTCATTCATACCATAATACATTTCAATAATCATTGAAATAAATTCAATAATTGGTAAACACAATACAATAAAAAACTAAAATTATTTAATCAAATAAAATATGCAAAACATGAATAATTTAAAACTAGTTGTGCACAAACCTCTTGTATTGACTCAATTTACTCCAATTTTCATTTTTCCTTTGAAGATCCCTTTCCAACTGAAACACATAAATTTAAAGTGTTTTAGTATCCATTCAATCCATTTCTAATAATTAATTCCAAAAATTTCTTTGCAGACTTATCATACTCATTACGGTCTATAAATTCGAGTCCTTTACATTTTTGTGTATAGTGGCACTATTCAAGTCAAAATGTTGACTTTTTCCTTCTAAATAGGTTTATTAACTCTAATTGCATCCACATACCACATTTTCGGTGTCAAATTTGTTGGCATTGATTGCCAATTAAATTTCAAAACTATCTAAGTAAAATCCCAAAAATTCAGTTTTGGGTCACAAGTTTCTACTGTTCCGTTGGTCTATCTACAGTGGAATCTTGGCCAACTTTCCTTCATCAAAGTTGTTCCTTAATGTGTCTTCTTTGATTCTCTTTTTGAATCACTCCATTTAGAGTTTTGTAGCTCAAGGTATAGCCGTTTTTCTAAGGCAGGCCGGATTGGTCCAAACCCAAATTCTAGGTACCAAATTTGGTTCTGGCAGTTTTGAGCAACCAACTTTGGTTGACAATTTGACATGGTTTTAGTCAGAATTTGGTCTGTATTCTACATGAAAGTTGTAGTACTATGTCATAGCTTTCTAATGGTTAAAAAATCAGGTCATTTGGACCTATCTAGTCCAAGTTATGGCCAAATAAATAAACACTATTTATCTGGTCATTTTTGTACAATGGCAGTGTGCCTTACCCGGATTTGACCTAATATTTCACCACTTTGTGTTCAGTTTTAGGGCAAGGTTTCTTCACCAAAATTGTTGCATTATGTCTTAATTTTTATCTCCAATTGTGTCACACCAATTGGAGCAACCAATTTCTAGTTATACCTATTTGAATGGATAAGGGTCAAGCTATCCATAATTGAACATCACACATTCACAATCCCATTTCAATTTTAACCATTCAAACACATTCTAAATTACACCAATTAACCATTTTAAACCTCACTTAGGTCAAAGTACATCAATTTACTAAATTCTCAAATTTTCCCCTAATTTTTAATGGCCATGAACCCTAATTTGTCCAATCATCACAATTCCATGAAATTTAATGTTACTTAACATATTAACCATACCTATCACATTATTTAAGCTTGAGTTTATGTTTAATTTAAATAAACACCATCAATTCCAACCATACCCATGGCTGGCTGAATTCTCTACCCATCATTCATGCAAGATTATTTTCATTTTCTTCACAATTTCTATGCATCTCAACTCAATTTCAAGTAGTATTTAAGGATTTAAAACTAATTTATGCATACCTTAATTTATGGATTCTCTAATTCTCCAATTCTCCTTCTTTTCTTCTTCTTTTAGTTGCTAATCACTCCACCAAGGTCTAAAATCAAACTTTAATTTTGGAGGTTAGGGTTTTTATGGCGAGGAAGGGAGGAGAAACCAAGCTTTTAAGGGTTAACAATGGTGGAAATGTAAGAGAATTAGAGAAAGAAAGAGTGGCGGCAACCCATGAGGAAGAAGACCAAATATTTACTTTTTTATTTTGTCTTATTTTGTAGTATATTTATCCACCATTTTCCATAATTAAAAATTATAATATTTATGAGGTCATGCTTATGTCATGGGGGTGATGTCATTAATCTTTTTTTTTTCTTTTCTTTTCCTTTCTTTTTCCCCACTTCTTCAATTTAGTTATATATTTCACAATTTTAATTTCTCACATTTTATTGGACAGTTAGGTCATGAGTCAACTCTAAGGGTGAATTGACCAATTTGCCCCTCGTCGGTCTGATCCGGTTTAATAAAAATTCAGTATTTCTTCTGGAATCCTGACCTAATTATTTGATCTGGTTCTCTACCTTTTTTTGTGATTTTCACATTTCTCCTAGCTTTGCAATTTTTCTTAGGCCTGTGGTGTCACAATGCCCATACGAAAATAGGGTTATAACTGACCTCGCAGTCACTTCTCGGTACGGTCACCCATTGCCGTGACCACTGGCTTATTTAACTCATTGTGCTTTGTTTTCTAATTTTCATTTCATCATCATATAGTGGCTATTTATTTTCATGCAGGGCTTTTTTAGATGACTTAAACATGGTCCTAATTCTCTTAATTGTCCAGACCGACACCGATCACCGGAACAATGAAATACACAAAATATGCATGTAGGAGTGTTACATAATCTAAATGCAGAGATCAGCGAGATTAACTCAAAGCCGTACTCACCCTGACTTGTCACAAAAAGGGTCGAGTCCTAGCGAGACTAGCTCTAGCTGATTTACCCATCCTACCCATAACCAGCATCACACCACACGCACGTTGACACATGCACACAGCTCTAAATTACCCTAAGGAGACACCGATATCAATTTCATCAAACAAAAATGCAACATAAGGCATGCCTAATAATAGATATATACATATGTTTATAAGTGAATGCATAGGCATGCCTTGAATATTCAATAATATTGAAATCATAAATAAAATCAATACATTGTAGGTTGGCAGTTGAGTGGAGGAAGAGGGCTGATTCTGATCACCTTAGCAATTATATTATATTTTTATCAATACTACCTCAAAATAAGACTTTAAGAAACAAAAGACACCCTAATTTATGTTGAAAATCTAACAGAGTTTTCCTTATACTTAAGACCTACCCAACCTACAAAGTAGCTCACATTATACTTCTAAATTCACAAGTTTCAAACTCTTATCTCAACAACATCACATGGCCCCTCCTGGGCCTGCCAAACCAGGCAAAACTCAAGTAATCAAAAAATTTAGCTATAAGCCTTAAAACTAACATTTTTCAAAAACTAACCAAAACAATTTTTAAAAACCCTACAAACTTGCCCTACAATCCTTAATAATATTATAAGGCTATTGCAAAAGGATTTACAATTTTCTAGCTACTCACGAATATTTTATGAATTTTGTTCCAAACTCTGTATTAGCAAAAATGAACAACTCGAAGTTCAGGTTTACCTATGCCAATTCTGACACTTGGAATGCATCTGGGGCATTTGAAAATGGTTGTAAGGATTATAATTTTGACCCATTTTTGGTGCGGCTCCGGTAGCTCATCTGTCCGACTCGAAAATGCAGATCCGGGCACAAGTGAATGTTAGTGAAATGAAGGTACCTACACGAAGTCCACAATATCAAGAGTTAGAATATAATTTATATTTTATTAAATAAGCTCATTAAAGGCTTGAAAAAATAATGCGAATTTCATGGGACCCACTGAATTTTCAGTATCAAAAAATTTTAAAATTTATATCACCGCGAAGCTCTTGCCGAGTAGAGCGTGCCGGTAGCCTCGAAATTGCCGTGGGGTTCCTGGTTTGGGAGCAAAATGGGCTAAAACTATCAGTGCTTAAATCAAACAAACTGCTCGATAAAAATTTGTGTTCTTAGTGTCTTTGGAAAGCTCTTAAAGAGTGAAACGTAATTGGGACTAGACCTGGTCCGTTTAGTGGCTAGATCAGCTACAATTGGCCCTAGAAGTTAAAATGGCATGCTGCACATAAGAGGGAGTTTGGGCTCATTAAGAGGGAGTTTGGGCTCATTTTTCTGGTGACAGGGGTAGCAGTCGGTGGCAAAGAGGCATCCTGGTGGGGCGCCGGCGAGTGAGGGAGGGAGGAGAGTGGCTAGCTAGCGGTGGGGAGAAGAGATGAGAGAGAAAATGAGAGGGAAAGGAGGGAGGGTCACGGGAAGGGAAGAAAGGAAAGGAAGAAAAAGGGGACTGGTCCAATTCTACTGGTTCAACTAGTTCTGAGTCAATTCAATCAATTTGATTCAGGATACCCAAAATTCAATTTTTACTTTATCCTATGACCCAAAATAAGGCCCAAAAATTTCAAAAAATTTATAAAAAATTCAAAAAAATTATGGAGTCTAAATATAATTTTTAATTTGCCACGTGATCTTTAAATTAATTTTTAAAAATCGATAAAATTTATTGTCTCAAGAAAATCAAAGCCGATTTTAAAAATCTAAAAAATTTCAAATTAATTTTCATAATATTTAATACAATAAAATAATTATAATTTACATATAAAATAATTATTTAAAAATTTAGGGTGTTACATTCTTACCCTCCTACAGAAAATTTGACCTCAAATTTTATACAAGATAGAGTACTACATCAGGATTACATATTAAACAAATAAGGGTACTTGCTGCTCATATCCCGCTCTGACTCCCAAGTGCACTCCACCACTGATTGGCTCCTCCATAGAACTTTTATAATAGGGATCTGCTTTGACTAAAACTATCTCATCTGATAGTCCACTATGGCAACAAGCTGCTCCTTGAAGGTCAAATCCTCATTTAACTCCACTGCATCTAGTTGCAACACACGAGAAGGATCAATAATGAACTTTCTAAGTATAGAGATGTGGAACACTGGATGTACATGAAAAAGGCTTGGTGGTAACTCCAACTGATAGGCAACTTCTCTCAATCTGTCAGTGATCTCAGAAGGAGAAGGAGAGGAAGCATGAAAAACACAAGTTTATATCATTGAATTCAAAAATTTTCACCTAGGGTCATATGCATCATGCAAGATTTATTTTTATCTATTTGATTTCAATGATAAAGAACATATTAAAACTCTTTTAATATGTTTTTGAATCTGTATTTGCCATTTAAGATTTTAGAATTAATCAGATTAATTTTAGAATCCTAGATTAGATCAAGAACAAGTGCACTAACCTCTTGATGCACTACAGTGTATTTGGCACCTTTGGGATGCGTCTTTAGGACACCAGATGTTGTCCCTCTAGCTTGTCCACACCAAGATAACCTATGGCAGCCCTTGAACAGCTTCTAAAGCTTTTTCTATGAATTAGAAAATCAAGTTTTGCCTTTTGAGAGATTACAGATGTAAACAAGACACTAGAAACGATTTCTAGTATTTTTTAATTCAAGAGATTGTTTGTTAATCTCTTCGAATAGATGAGAGATGAAGAAGAAGAGAAGGGAGAGTAGCCTTTGGGTGGCAGCACAAAGAGGAGGCAGCAACTTATTGTTATTTTTCTTTTCATAACAGCACTTATATAGCTAGGTCACCACTTAAAACCCTTGCCACATGTCACCTTCTGATTGGCTCTAAGTTTAATTGACCCAATCACATTGTGCCAAGTGTCAAACCTATATTTAATCTTAATTTTAATCATCTTACATGATTATAGGACATTTGGCAAGCTTATGTGTAGTGCCATGTGTCACCATCTCTTGGTGCCACATGTCACCCTGTGAAATGACCAAAATGCCCCTGTGTCTTAATTTTGAGTTCTCAACCCAAAATAATTATTTCTCTTCTTCTAATCAATTTATATCAAATATTAATTAATTAATTAATCTCTATTAATTAATTTCTCATTAATTAAATTCATATTTAAACACTTTAAATATAAATTTAACTTATACTATACATCCAATAATCTAGATTTGGTTTAAAGTCATGCTAGGGACTTTGCAATCTAATTGCAAACCAAACCTATTTAATTAATCAATTAAACTCTTTAATTAATTAATTAAATCATATTTAATTTGGTGATTACTTGTGTATGTGTGTGACTTACTAGGCTCATCACTAATTGGCAATGAGATATGATATCAACTCTTAATATCATCAGAACTCTTTCTTACCATAAATAATTTCTCTAAATCATTTTATGCACCTCATAGACCATGGTTAACACCTAGCATAGCATGCCATGGCCACCCAATTAGTAATAAGGTTTACCTTAAATGAACTTATAATCATATGTTACCATGCACTAGAATCTCTCTGTTACAAAATCCCAACTCAAGCTGGAGTATGGTTTATGTCAAACCCCATTTGCTATGAATATTATGTTCTCTTTTAATTCCAGTTCTTGATTAAAAAGATTTTTCTCATCAGAAACTCTTTTCTAATTAAATCTACCTATCCTGGCTAGAAACTTGAAATATCAAGAACAATTAAATGAACATAGGATTTTATCCCTATTTACTTAGAGGAAGAGATTCCATCTTGATCAACACCTACCTCCATATATAACTAGTAGGAGCCAACACATGCCCATATACCCATACATAGTACAAGTATGAAAGCAGTATCAAACTCAAACCACCTATATACAAGATAACTGTGCTATCTCAGGTCTAAAGATTATATGTACTGATATGATTTATGACAATACATTGACAAGAGTAAACTCCATGTGCTTGTCATAAGTGTCACTGGTTCGACCTATTTATTATGTATAAGTGCCTATCATGTTTTTCATAAGGCATGAGACTCACCATTCCATCTTATTTATATCTCATATAAATAACTTGGGAACAAACATGATTACAATCTTTCCAGATAAGTCATGTCCTTATTGTGAAGTATCCTCGATTGTGAACCTATTTATGATACTTTGTACTAGAACTACTGTCACTCATATTCTTAACAACTTAAGAATAGAATTTCTAACAAAATATCAATGGACCTTTTCTATTACACATAAATATATTATGTAAATGGAAAAGTGGAAATGCCTTTTATTAATAAAAACATGTACTAGATACATACTAAATGATATGCTCCAGGGCATACTACTAACAAAAGGTCCTATGAAATAAGGCGTCAACTTACATTTCTTCTCAAATCTCATAACTCCTTTCATAGGGAAGACCTTCAGGAACACATAGTCACCCACTGTAAATTCTACGTCCTTCCGTTTAGGATCTGCATAGCTCTTCTATCTGCTGAAGGCTGTCTTCAAACATTCCCTAATTAAAGGGATCATCTATGCAGTGAGCTTCACTAGGTCTACATCATGTACTCTTGCCTCTCTAACTTCTGTCCAACACAAAGAGGACCTACACTTCCTACCATATAGCTCCTCATAAGGTGCCATTCCAATACTAGAATGACAGCTATTATTGTAGGCAAATTCCACCAATGGTTGCTGATCATCCCATTAACCTCTAAAATTTAGGACACACAGACAAAACATATCTTCTAATGTCTAAATTATTCTTTCAGACTACCCATTTGTCTGAGGGTGAAATGCTATACTAAAGTTCAACTGGGTTCCAAGTGCCTCCTGTAGTTTTCTACAAAATCAAGAAGTGAACTGGGGTCCTCTGTCAAATATTATAGAAGCAGAAACTCTATGTAATCTGACTATCTCACAGATGTACACCCTTGCATACTGGGTAATAAAATAGGTGGTCCTTACTGGCAAGAAGTGAGCTGACTTGGTTAAACAATCCACTATTACCCAAATAGAATCATACCCATGTGTAGTACGAGGTAACCCAGTCATGAAGTTCATAGTGATCATTTGGCACTTCCACTCTGGAATGGGAACCTCCTGTAACTTCCCTGATGACCTCTAATGCTCAAACTTTACATTCTGACAAGTTAAGCACTTGGACATAAAATCTGCTATGTCCCTCTTCATGCCATTCCACTAGTATCTATCTTTCACATCGTCGTACATCTTTATAGAGCCTAGGTGGACATTGTAGTGTGTATGGTGTGCCTCCTACATAATTTCATTTCTGAGGCTATCTAGTTCTAGCACACATACCTTAGAGCCTTGTATAAGGGTGCCATCTGCACCAAACCCAAAGTCATAGTCTTCTCCCTGTTGTACCCTTTCCACAATCTGCATTAATTGTGAGTCTTGGTGCTAGAAAAGTCTAATCCTATCTAGTAGATCTAGCCTTACTCTAAAATATGCTAAATGTGCACCCGAATTATTTTATCCAAGATCAAACCCTAATCCATCAACTCATGCAATTCCCAAATTAACGATCTCCTTTCTGTTGAGATACGTGCCAGGCTGCCAGAAGATTTTCTACTCAAGGCATCTGTCACCACATTCCCCTTTCCTGGATGGTATTGAATGGTGCAGTCATAATCTTTCATAAGTTCCATCCATCTCCTCTATCTTAAGTTTAAATCTCTCTGCTGAAAGATGTACTTTAAACTTTCATGGTCGATGTATATCTTGCACACCTCACAATACAGATAGTGCCTCTAAATCTTTAATGCAAAAACTATAGCTGCCATCTCTAGATCATGAGTGGGGTAGTGCTATTCGTGCTTCTTTAACTACCTTAAAGTATAAACCACCACTTTACCATGCTGCATCAAGACACAACCCAACCCAACTCTAGAAGCATCATTGTACATTGTATATCCTTCTCCACTTATAGTGTAACAACCCTATGTTCGGTAGTGCGTTCTACTGTTCTGGTGACCAGTGTCTGTCCAGATAGCTAGAATGCTTGGAACTACACTTAAATGTTAGTGAGGAGACATAAAATAATGAAATACAATAGAGAAAATTGCAAGAAAAACAAAAGAAAAATAAGAGCAATGAAATGTAACTAAGTTAAACGAGCCAAAAACTGTAGCGATCGATGACCACACCGGGAAGTTGTGTCGTGGACCGTTGACTAGCCCTGGACCGCGGGGAACTTTGGGAAATATTTTTAGGACTTAAATAAACATCTATTGAAGTATAAATGACATTAGAAATTTCAAAGAAAAATTAATTAATTAGTACAAAGAAAAATAAGAAATCGAAAAATCGACAAAAATCGGTGTTACCAAAAAATCAAGAATACAACCCGAATAGGGGCATTTTGGTCAATTGACACTACAAGTTGCCTTTTGACCTAAATGTCCATTAAAAATAAGTGGCATTAAGATTGGAAAACCCCATAAAAAAAAATGAAATTGAAATGAAAAATGAATAAGGAAACTTTTGCAGTAAGGTTTTAAATAATGAAAAGTTTAACATTAATTTATCATTAAACTATGTTAGTGGACCATTACACATCATATAATATCATAAGCGGATAGAAATATCCACTAACATTCTGCAATTCATCTTCTCCACTTGAAGAATTCATTTGGCTGAATGAAAGTTCTCAAAACCTCTCCCATGGCCACCCACCTTTCAAGCCTAAATCTCCATGATCAAGCCATTATTTCCTACATTGTCTTCATTAAAGTTTATCCCCACCTTGCAAGGAAGAAGTTGATAGTAATTTTAAGAGTTTTTGGTGAAGTTTGGGCAAGCTCACAGGAGCTAAATGTCCATTTCTTCTTCCTTTCTTTGTTAAAGTTTGTGTGGGTGTTGTGGTGAGTTGATTTATGAAGAAACTTTGAGGTTTTAATGAGTTCTTGGAAGGTACTGTTTTTGGTAGCCATAGAATATCAAGTTTAATGAATTATTTTTACATGTAAATGGTAGTTTGAGGTGTTGATTTAAGTGCTTATATGTATAGGAGTGATTTACCATGTATAAAGTTTGAATTGTAAGTTTGAAAAGAAAAAATGGAAGCTTGATGTATATGTATTACTTGGGCAGCCTTACGGTGAAGTTGGAAGTGTTTAAATTCATGAAAGGTTTGTTGAATTATGGTACTAAAAGTGGCAGCATATGTATGTGATTTAATAGAGAATGAATATGTAATTTGATGATGGAAGTTATGTGTAATGGTTGGAGTATTATGTGTATATGTTGTTATAAATGGACTTTGTAATATAGGAATTGTATTTGGTGTATTTAAAGTCATTGTATTCTGCCCAAAGTGACTATAAAATGAAGTGATAAATGGTTGGGGTATGATACGAATGTAGAATTTGGTTTGGGAATGAAGTATGGTTAGTTGAATGTGTGAATGGTTAAGGCTTCAAAAATGTGTTAAGGGCAGTATGTGTTTTAGGCTATAAATGGAATTGTGTGACTCCAATTGGTATGAAGCCAATTGGAGGTGAAACTAGGCACAAAATGTGCCAACTTTCATGAAGAAAGCCTACCTAAATTTTGTCCAGAAAGTGACATGAGAATTGACCAAATCCGGATTAGTGACATTGCAAACCTGAAAATTGACCATTTGAACAGAAGTCAGTATTTTGGCCATAACTCACTCAAAACAGGTCCAAATAATCTGAAATTTAAACCATGGATAGCTTAGACATAGATCTACAACTCTTATGAAGACACTAAAACCCATAAATGACTATAAGTAAGTCAAAATGCTTGCACAATTTCGGGTATAAAAACTGTCAGAATCAGAAATGACCTAAAAATGACCTGAGTTTGCCATTTTAGTGCAATCTGTCTAGCAATAGTAAAATGACCATAACTTGGTCTAGGAAATTCCAAATGACCTAAAATTTGTGGCAAAAGTTCACTAAGACATAGAGCTACAAGTTTGTAATTCGGACCAAAACCCGAAAACTGAGGGAACTAGGTCATCTGATTAGGTCAAAACAGCATATCGAAATCTAATAAATTGCAATAAAATGCAATACACTTGAAAATGAATTTGGTAACATGTACCAACACTAAAGGACTATAAAATGTGACATATTGGTAACATTAAAATTTATTCCCCTAGAGTGCATCAAAGGTTAACATTATAGGTTGACTAATGAAAGTAATAGTACTAAATAAATTAATTATTAAACCTTATTGTTAGAAACAATTTAACTGAGTACTGAAATACTTTAAATTATGTGTTTCAATTGAAAAGAATATTGAAAAGCATAAGGAACATTGAGTCAAGGCCTAGAGGCGACTCAAACCAGGTCTATGCACAATACTTTTTATATTCACTGCTTTTACTAGAAAATTTATTTGGAGAAATGAGTTATGAATAATTTTTTATTGTTTTGGCTTTGGGAATTTTATTGGAAATTATTGTGTTGCCTACTTTATAAATGGAAATTTTGAGATAAAATGTGATTTGTGGTTTTTATGAAATATTTAAATATTGTGATTTAAATTTGTTTTTTATTCACACTTGGTATGATAATATTACCATGATCCTCCTCTTGTGGGGTTGAGTTTGATATTTGATCATTTTCCTCCCTCTCCGGCTTCCCAGTGTGAGGGGAGAGTTTGGATGAGTACTCATATTGCTAGCTAGCCACCTCCCTCATTGATTTCGATTAGTGGGGTTGAGATTTCCTTGTCGTGGTGTACAACACAGAATGTTCGGAAAAGTTTATGTCATGACCTAAGTTGTGTCATTAATTGGCAACACTGTGTTATTCAATTGTTTGATCAAATTTGGGTTATATGAGCTTTGAAAAATTGTGAATTGTTTGAATTGTAAATTATCAATAAAAGTTTTATATACTGCATTTTAAATTGTTATTGTGCACCACTAAGTAAAGTTTACTCGCAGGTAGACAGACAGACAGAGCAGCAGAGTAGGCTGCTTATGACTTCACTTTGGGATTTTACCGGGTATATTGAGTATACCACTTCCTAGTAAATATTATTGTAATATATGTGAACTGTATGTATATACGGTACTTCGTCTTGAGCAGTTGTAAAATAAAGTTGTAAATTATTTTGGCCTCTCAAAATGTTGTATTACAATTCTTTTATTTTAGCTTTTGAAATACTCATTTATTTTGCACTTTATCTTAGGAATTACTGAAAATGGTATTGAATTGAGTTTGAACAGTGTTGAGGACACTGATTTGAATTGAGCCATATTGGAGTTTGGGATTAAACAAATATATTGGAAGTGCTTTTTACAGGTTTTTGAAGAACTGTTTTGCTCCAAATACAGACGACACTCTGTCGAAATTTTTACAAAAATTACTGATGCTTCAGATTTGTTATTTGGTTTCACTTTAGTTAAAAAAATTTTAACACCTGTTAAAAGTGCTCACCACTGTGAAAAGAAATAAAAAAAGGTTTAAAATCCCTTGTAGTGTATTTAATGGGTTATCAATAGATGAAGTTTGGTAATTCATTAGGTAAACTACAGGATCATGTTACATCTTACGGAGGCGTAGGGTGTGACATATGGGCAATGTCAATACAGGAGCTGTAGTTAAGCATTCCTTAAGCATTTGGAAGCTTTCCTCACACTCATTTGACCAAAAGATTGGGACATTCTTTTGAGTCAACTTGGTTAGAGGAGCTATTATCTTGGAGAAATTCTACACAAAGTGCCTGTAATAGCCTACTAGGTATAGAAAACTCTGCAATTTTATTACTGTAGTAGGCTTAAGCTAATCAGTTAGTACTTCAATTTTCTTAGGATCCACCAAAATACCTTTACTAGAAACCACATGTCCTAAGAATGAGATGCTCTCTAGCCATAACTCATACTTTGAAAATTTAACATACAGCAGATGCTGCCTTTGAGTCTATAACACCATCATTAGGTACCAAACATGTTCTTCCTAAGTTTGAGAATACACCAAAATGTCATCTATGAACACAATGACAAAGCGATCTAGGAATGGCCTAAACACCCTATTCATTAAATCCATAAAAGCTGACGGTGCATTAATGAGTCCAAAAGACATTACTAGAAACTCAAAATGACCATATCCAGTCCTGAATGCTATCTTTGGCACATCCTCACTCCTGATCCTCAACTGGTGATAGCCCGATCATAGGTCTATTTTTTAGAAAAATCTAACCCCTTGCAGCTAATCAAACAAGTCATCAATCTGAGGAAGCGAATATTTGTTCATAACAGTCACTTTATTTAGCTATCTATTGTAACACCCCTATGTTCAGTAGTTTCGTACATTCCACTATTCCGGTGACCAATGTCGGTCCGAACAGTCAAGAGGCTTAGAACCATAATTAAGTCATCTAGAAAAGCCATAAATAAAAATTAATAGAAATTATATGAAGGTGAAATGGAAATAAAGAAAACAAATCATAATGGGTTAAATGAACCAAGGTCACAGCGATAGGTGACCGTACCAAGAAGTGACTACGAGCTCAGTTGCTACCCAAATTTCGTATGGGACACTGTGACACCCCAGGCCTAGAGATAATTTTGAAGCTAGGAGAAATGTGAAAACCATAGAAAAGAATTGAGAACAAGCTCAAATAATTGAATCAGAATTTAGGAAACAATCTAGTGTTATTGGAAAAATGAATCAGACTGGTAAGGGGCAATTTGGTCAATTTACCCTTAGAGGTGACTTTTGGGCTAATTGTCCATTAAAAACTAGAAAATTAAAATTTTGAAAGATAGATTTAAATTGAAGAGGTGAGTGAAAGAAAATTCAAAAGAAAAGAAAATTCAAAAGGTAAAAGATTATGACATCATCCATTTCACAAGCATGACACAATAAATTATAATTTTTAAATTATGAAATTTGTGGATAATTAACATAATAAAAAGACAAATTTAAAGAAAAAAATTTTGTTTCCCCACTTTCTTCTTCCCTTGGCCGATTGTCTTCTCTCTCTTCTCTCTCACTTTCATTTCTTCTTTCCTCCATTAAAGCCAAAGTTAAGCTTTGGTAACCCTAATTTTAGCCATAAATCTCATAAATCCCTTAATTAAAACTTGTGTTTGAGCTTTGGTAAGAAGATAGAAAGAAGAAATTTGAAGAAGTGAAGCTTTGGGAATCCTACCAAAAAGGTTAGTAGTAACTTTCCATTTCTCTCTTTACAATTATGATTAGGCACTTTAATTAAGTTGGAAATTGTTGAAAATGAAACAAAAATGCCATGTTATGGAACCTTAGGAGTTTCGGCCAGCTTGAGTATGCATAGGGTTTGATGGAATTTGTTGGAATTAAAGGTGTATTTAAGCTTGATTGAGTATGTAAATGTGTTTTACACACTTTGATTTCATGAATTATGCTAATTAGTGAATTAGAGTTCTTGACAATTGAAAATTTGGGAAAAATTTGGGGGTTTAGTGAATTGGTGCCAATTGACCTCATTGAGGCTTAAATTGGTTAATTGGTGTGATTTGGAGTGTGATTAAATGATTGGAATTGAAAGTGAATTATGAACGTGTAATGTCCAATTCTGGACAACCTGACCATGGTCCACCAAAATGGCCATAGTTGACATTTTGTTGCTCCAATTGGTGTGAGAACAATTGGAGATAAAACATAAGACCCAAAGCAACAATTTTTATGTAGAAACCTTGCCCTAAAACTGACCATAAGTTAGTGAAAAGTTGAGTTGAATTCGGATTAGGTGCCCTGCTACTGTATAGAATTGACCATATGAATAGTACTTGTTCAAATGGTCATAACTTTGTGTAGAAAGGTCCAAATGACCTGATTTTTGAACCATTGGAAAGCTAGGACATAGTAGAACAACTTTTATGGAGAACACAATCCCAAATTCTAACCATAACCAAATCAAATTGCCAACCAAACTTAGGTCCTCAAATCTGCCAAAACCAGAATTGTGCCCAGAATTTTGGATTTTGCCAATCTAGCCAGCTACAATAGAAATAGCATAACTTAAGCTACAAAACTCCAAATGGAGTGATTCAAAAAGAGAATCAAAGCTAAGACATTAAAGAACAACTTTGATGAAGGAAAGTTGGCTAAATTTTCACTATAGGAGGTCCAATAGAACAGTAGAATCAAGTGACCCAAAACTGAAATTTTGGAATTTTACTTAGGGAGTTTGGAATTTTAATTGGGAATCAATGCCAACATAATTGTAGCCCAAAATGTGGTATATGGGTGTAATTAAAACTAATATACCTATTAAGTATGAAAAAGTCAACATTTTACCCAATTGATCAAATAAATAGTAACCTCCATAACCAAGAATATAAAGAGCTCTACTTATAAGACCTTATAAGTCACTTTCAAATGCAAAATGCAATTACTAGAATTATGGTTAGACAAAATTTGAATAAATATTGAAACACCTTAATATTGTATTTCAGTGGAGAAAGGGCCTTCCGAGGAAGGAACTAGACGGGAGTGAAGTAAGGAAAAGCTCATATACGAGGTTTGTGCACAATAATTTTTTATTTCTCATTTTCTAATTAAAAATTTATTTGAACATGTATTATGAACAATTTGTGTTTATTATAGCTTTGAGAAATGTGGTGTTGCCTATTTTGTAAATGGAAATTTGGAAATGAAAATTTATTAATGCTTTGTATGAAATGTTTGAACACTATGATTTTGAATTTAATTTTGGATTCACACTTGGTATGGCAATATCATTATGTTCCTCCTCCATTTATGGGGTTGAGATTGGTTATATTCCTCCCTCTCTAGCTTGCAAGTTTGAGGTTGAGATTGGATGAATACTCATATAGCTAGCTAGCCTCCTCCCTCATTGATTTCGATTAGTGGGGTTGAGATTGCTTTGTCGTTGTGTATAACACGGCATTGATTGAAAATTTTGTGTCATGACCTAAGTTGTGTATTGATTGGCAACACTGTGATTTATAAATTGTTTTGATAAAATGGTATTGTAAAAGTTGATGTCAATTTCATGAAGTGTGATTGTGAAAGGATTTAAAAATGTGTTTATCGATGTATGCTGTTTATGTTTAGCCATTTTAAAATTTTATTATGCACCACTGAGTCTTTGCTCAGCGATGGCTTTTTATTGCTGTCACAGATAAGGAAAAGGACAAAGTAGCAGAGTGAGCTGCTCTGATAACAGGAGAGCACCGTTTGAGGATTTTTGTACGGGTATATTATTTATACCCTTTGTAATTTAGTTTGATGTAAATATTTTTGTTCATATGTATCTTTTCTACTAGTTGAGCAGTTGTACAGTATAATTTGTAATGATATTATTTTTGTTTTTTTTTTCTGTAAAATTAAGACTTTTGTGTTTATATTGGATATATCAAATAAAATTGATGTTTATTTTAAATTATGTTGAATTGAGAATTGATGAATATTGAAAATGTATTGAGATTGTGTTGAATTAGAGAGTATTGAAGTTGAGATTGAAAAATTAGTATTGGAAGTGCTTTCTTTTCAGGTTTTGAAGAACTATTTTCTCAAATTACAGCCGGTACTCTGTCGAAATTTTTATAAAATTTGTGAAAGATCAAATTTACCAAAATATTTGCTTATGACATAAACTCCAATTAAAGACTTTTTAATAATGTTTTAGCATCACTTTTCACTTTAAAATGAATTGAATTTGTTTAAAATCCCTTATAGTGTATTTAATGAGTTATCGATAGGCGAAGTTTGGTAATTCATTAGGTATACTATGGGATCATGTTGTGCCTTATAGAGGGGTAAGGTATGACATCTATAATCAATATACAACCTCAAAGATCCATCCTTCTTCCTCACAAACAGAATAGGAGCACCCCAAGGTAAAGTACATGGCCGGATGAAACTCTTATCCAGAAGCTCTTATAGTTGCTCCTTCAATTCCTTTAACTCTACTGGTGTCATCCTGTAAGGTGGTATAAAAATGGGGTTTGTACTCAGCACAATGTCTATACAGAACTCTGTCTCACTATCTGGTGGCAACCCTGGAAGCTCCTCAAGAAATACATCCATAATTTCCCTAACAACAGGTACATTTTCCACACTGACACCTTCAACAAATGTATCCCTTACTAGTGTAGGAACGGAAGCGTGAAAAACACAAGTTTATACCATTGAATTCAAAAATTTTCACCTAGGGTCACATGCATCATGCAAGATTTATTTTTATCTATTTGATTTCAATGATAAAAAACATATTAAAACTCTTTTAATATGTTTTTGGATCTGTATTTGCCATTTAAGATTTTAAAATTAATCAGATTAATTTTAGAACCCTAGATTAAATCAAGAACGATTACACTAACCTCTTGATGCAATCGCAGTGTCTGCGCCTTTGAGATTCGTCTTCAGGACACCAGATGTTGTCCCTCTAGCTTGTCCACACCAAGAACACCTATGGCAGCCCTTGAAGAGCTTCTAAAGCTTTTTCTATTAATTAGAAAATCAAGTTCTGCCTTTTAAGAGATTAAAGATGTAAACAGGACACTAGAAACAATTCCTAGTGTTCTTAATTCAAAAGATTGATGGCTAATCTCTTTGAATTGATAAGAGATGAAGAAGAAGAGATAAAAACCCTCAAAGTGGCGTGACAAAGGAGTGTGGCTGCTGGTTATATTTTATTTTCTCATAACAACACTTAAATAGCTAGGTTAACACATTAAACCCTTGCCACATGTCACCCTTTGATTAGCTCTAGGTTTAAGTGACCCAATCACATTGTGCCAAGTGTCAAACCTATATTTAATCTTGATTTTAATCATCTTACATGATTAAAAAAACATTTGGCAAGCTTATGTATTATGCCATGTGTCACCATCTCATGGTGCCACGTGTCACACTGCAAAATGACCAAAATGCCCCTGTGTCTTAATTTTGAGTTCTCAACCCAAAATAATTATTTTCTTCTTCTAATTAATTTATATCAAATATAAATTAATTAATTAATCTCTATTAATTAATTTCTCATTAATTAAATTCATATTTAAACACTTTAAATATAAATTTAACTTATATCATACATCCAATAATCTAGATTTGGTTTCAAGTCATGCTAGGGACTTTGCAATCTAATTGCAAACCAAACCTATTTAATTAATCAATTTAAACTCTTTAATTAATTAATTAAATCATATTTAATTAGGTGATAACTTGTGTATGTGTGTGACTTACTAGGCTCATCACTAATTGGCAATGAGACATGATATCAACTCTTAATATCATCAGAACTCTTTCTTACCATAAATGATTTCTCTAAATCATTTTATGAACCTCATAGACCATGGTTAACACCTAGCATAGCATGCCATAGCCACCCAATTAGTAATAAGGTTTACCTTAAATGAACCTATAATCATATGTTACCATGCACTAGAATCTCTCTGTTACAAAATCCCAACTCAAGCTAGAGTCATGGTTTATGTCAAACTCCATTTGCTATGAATATTATGTTCTCTTTTAATTCTAGTTCTTGATTAGAAAGATTTTCTCATCAGAAACTCTTTTCTGAATAAATCTATCTGTCCTGGCCAGGAACTTGAAACATCAAGAACAATTAAATGAACATAGGATTTTATCTCTATTTACTTAGAGGAACAGATTCCATCTTGATCAACACCTACCTCCATATATAACTAGTAGGAGCCAACACATGCCCATATACCCATACAGTGCAAGTATGAAAGCGATCAAACTCAAACTACCTATATACAAGATAACTGTGCTATCTCAGGCCTAAAGATTATATGCACTGATATGATTTATGACAAAACATTGACAAGAGTAAACTCCATGTGCTTGTCATAAGTGTCACTGGTTCGACCTACTTATCATTTATAAGTGCCTATCAAGTTTGTTATATGGCATGAGACTCACCATTCCATCTTATTTATATCTCATATAAATAACTTGGGAACAAACATGAATACAATCTTTCTGGATAAGTCATGTCCTTATTATGAAGTATCCTCGATTGTGAACCTATTTATGATACTTTGTACTAGAAATATTGTCACTCATATTCTTAACAACTTAAGAATAATATTTCTAACAAAATATCAATGGACCTTTTCTATTACACATAAATATATTATATAAATAGAAAAGTGGAAATGCCATTTATTAATAAAATATGTACAAGATACATACTAAATGATATGTTCTAGGGCATACTACTAACAATCTCCCACTAGCACTAGAGCCATTCATTACAATATCTTAGACCTATCTTCTCAAGATGTCGGTCTAACGAGTGCGTGACATAGGCTTAGTGAATGGATCACCGGATTTTCGTGATGCTATTTTCTACATGGCTAAATCGCCTTGCCCAACTATATCTCTGATAATGTGGTAGTGCCTTTCTATGTGTTTGGATTTTGGGTGAGACCTTAGTTCCTTAGCCTGTATGACTACTCCATTGTTGTCACAAAGGTAATGGAACCGCTGACTCAATGGAAGGAACTACCGTAAGTTACATCACGAACTTTTTAATCCAAATGACTTCCTTTGCAACATCCGATGCAAAGAATATACTCAGCCTCAGAGTGGAATCTGCAATGTGCTCGCTTGGAAACTCTTCCAACCGATCGCAACTCCATTACAAATGAACACATATCCAGAGGTAGACTTTCTATCATCGATATCCGATTGGAAATCGTAATCGATAACCATCTAGTTGCACGTCTCCACCTCCATAAATCAAGAATAAATCTTTAGTTCTAATCAAGTCCATAAGGATATACTTGATACTATCCAATGTTCCAAACTGGATTGGATTGATACCGCTAGTCAAACTAACAAAGATATGCGATATCCGCCTAGTACACAACATTGCATACATTAAACTTCCAATAGCCGAAGCATATGGAATCCTGGCCATCTTATCTCTTTCTTCAGGTGTCTTTGGAAACATCTCTTTAGAAAGATGGATACCATGTCTCACTGGTAACAATCCTCTCTTGGAATCAAGCATGTTAAACCTTTTTAACACCTTTTCCAAGTATAGACTTTGGGATAAACCAATTATTCTTTTCGCTCTATCTCTATAGATGCAAATCCCAAGAATATAGGTTGCCTCCCCTAAGTCTTTCATGGAGAATGTATTTGACAACCATACCTTTATAGTCGTCAACATACCTGTGTCATTACCCATCAACAGTATGTCATCCACATATAAGACAAGGAAAGTGATAGCACTGTCACTAACCTTCTTATATACACATGGCTCATCCTCATTTTTGATAAAACCAAAGGATTTAATGGCTTCATCAAAACGGATGTTCCAACTCCTCGAAGCTTGTTTCAACTCATAAATGGATCGCTTTAGCTTGCATACCTTGGAACCATTTTGGGATTCAAAACCCTTAGGTTGTTCCATGAAAATGTTTTCTTCAATGTATCCATTGAGAAAAGCTGTTTTGACATCCATCTGCCAAATCTCATAATCATAGTACGCAACTATTACTAATAAAATCCTAATTGATTTAAGCATGGCAATAAGCGAGAAAGTCTCCTCATAGTCGATTCCTTGCCTTTGGCGAAACCCTTTCGCTACTAGCCTTGCCTTATAGGTCTCTACCTTTCCATCAGAACCAATTTTCTTCTTGAAAACCCATTTGTTCCCTATAGGTATAATACCTTCAGGTGGGTCAACAATATCCCAAACTTGATTCTTATACATGGAATCAATCTCGAATTTCATAGCATCAATCCATTTTGAAGAGTCTATATCTGATATAGCTTCTTCATAGGTAAGTGGATCATCTCCATGATCTACTTCTTCATGAGTAGACAACTCTTGTTCTTCTTCATGAAGAAAACCATATCTCACTGGTGGGTGAGATACCCTAGTTGTTCTACGAGGAACAGTTGTAGATGTTTCATCAACGGTTATAGGTTGACTAGATGGATCTATATCCATCTGATCTGTTGGTTGGTCAGAATTCTCCAATTCTAACTCTATTTGCCTTCCTTTGCCTCCTTCTTAAACAAACTGTTATTCAAGAAATGTGGCATCTCTACTTATCACAACTTTTGTGAAGTAGGAAAATAAAATAATATCAAAAACTATCTTTTGGATATCCAACAAATCGACCTTTTCTCGATCCGGTCTCCAATTTATCGTTGTTCACTTTTTGATATAAGTCGACAACCCCAAATCTTAACATGCTTAAGAATTGGTTTTCTTCCATGCCATATCTCATAAGGTGTGGAAGAAACTGATTTTGATGGAATCCTATTCAGAATATACAAAGCTGATTCTAATGCAAATCCCCAAAAGGAGATTGGCATATCAATATAGCTCATCATACTATGTACCATATCCAATAGGGTACGATTTCTCCTTTCAGATACACCATTCAGCTGTGGCGTTCCTGGAGGAGTCAGCTGAGAAACAATGCCATACTCTCTTAAGTATTCATCAAATTCAATACTCAAATATTCACCTCCACGATCTGATCGAAGAGCTTTAATATTCTTTCTGCTTTGATTTTCTACTTGATTTAAATTCTTTGAACTTTTCAAAGATTCATGTTTGTATTTCATCAAATACAAATACCCAAACCTTGATTTATCATCAAGAAAGGTAATAAAATAATGAAAGCCCTCTAGCCATTTCTTTAAATGGACCACATACATCACTATGTATTAGCTCCAAAATATTTTCACTCTTAGCCTGTCCAACAAAGGGTGATCTTGTCATTTTGCCCTGAAGGCAAGATTCACAAGTTGGAGTAGGCTCAGAGCCCAATGAGGATAGAATCCCCATTTTCTCCAATTTTGTAATCCTATCTTCTGCAACATGACATAACCTTAAGTGCCAAATATATTTTGAACTTGAGTTGGTTTTCACCACGGCATTGCATTCATTTAGATTGTTATACTCTGGCCAGTGGAAACACTTTCTTACTGGTAATGGAAACACTTTCTTATTGGTAATGGAAACACTTTCCTGTTGGCAGTGGAAACACTTTCCTTTGCCTTCATCAGCTTTAGTCTTCCTTTTCTGTTTAGCTATTTTCTTAGAAGGACCAGAATCGAGGTTTCTTTTCTTATTGCCCTTCTTCTTGTTGGACTTTCCAGTAGAAGAAGATGCAACCAAAGCTACCTCTTTTCCTTTATTGCCTGGCATATTCTTTTGGGCAATAACCAGCATGTTGAGTAAACCAGCTAAGGTGCATTCCTATTGAGTCATATGGAAATTTGTCAAAAAATTCCCAAAAGACTCAGGAAGGGACTGAAGGATCAAATCCGTCTGTAGTTGGAAATCCATGTTGAAGTCAAGATATTCCAACTGCTCAATCAGCCGAATCATCTTGTGGACATGATCCCTAACATTCTGTCCCTCAGACATCCTCATGCGAAGTGCCTAGATATCTCATACCTAGCATTCTCTTTGTGCTCACCATACAACTCTTGTAGGTGAAGGAGGATCTCACTCGCACTGCATGTTCTCATGTTGCTTCAGAACTCATTACTCATGGAAGCAAGCATGTAACACTTAGCTCTCATATCATGCTCCTTTCCACTTGTCCAAAGTTTCATGTTCCTCTTGTGTGGCCTCTGGAGGTAAGGGACCAGAACATTTGAATCTAGAACATATCCTATATGTTCAAGGTTCAGACAAGTTTCAAATTTCTTAGCCAATCAAATGATTAGGTCCTGTCAACCTATTGTGATCAAGTATGCTTGCAAGGATATTGGATGGTGGTGGTTGTTTTGTGCTCATTTTTATCAGAAAATTAACTGCAGAAAATAACCAGATTAATTAGTAAATGTATCATGTAATTAACCAAAATGATTATGGTCTTTTAATCAAATTGGTCCTCCCACTAGCTTAGCGAATCCTACACTTCCAAAGTAGAAAACGGAAATCCTAGTTGGATGGATTTCTAGTGGGTGTTGAATTCTTATAATTCTATTGATCATCCTCAGGTACATCCATTATTGGAATTACAATAAACTATAAGTGAGCAACTCTTTGCCCATCACTTCTCATTTGAGGTTCAATCCTTTACCTAGCCCCTAATGCTAAAAATCTCAGGTACATCCATTATTGACTTATCTTGCATTAGTTAAGTTGATCCCATTGAGCCAGTAATTATGCAAATAATTTTAATGTCCTCAGGTACATCCAATATTGGCCACTAAACCATTTACATATTTACAACATCTCATGCTTAACAATTATTCTTAAGAAAATCTCTTAAATAAATTGCATCTTATGCAACTATTTAAAATTTCTTAAAATAATTGCCCCAATGGAGGGCCTATGTTATAATTACTTTAATTATAGCATTTCCAACTTAATCATTTGTTTGGAAGATTTTATGGTCATTCTATTTACTATTAAGGTCTCACTTTGCACATTATCCATTTAGCATGCATATATCATATAATTGCATACATTCCCATACATCTCATGCATTCATGGATAAGCAGTAAATATGGTATGATCATGGACTTTCTAAGGGATTCAATTCTGAGCCACCAAGAATTGAATCAGGGCATTCCTAGGTGCATTTCATTCATTCATTCATTTTACAAGAGTTGCTGAAGGAGTACATAATCAACACTTGATCTTGAATTCCTCCCACTGGTCTCACCAATGCTCTTGACCTCCTTGAACTTCTTGCAATCCAATATTACATAGTAATCCTTGGCATACCAAGGCGAATTTACAAGAACTTAAATAAATGAAATTACAACCCAAAAATTATTACAAACTTAATAATACATGCCCAAAATAAATTAAAATAAATTAATTAATTTACAATCCCAAAGAAACATAAAAGAAATAAATCCAATCACATTGGTCTTTTATAGTCCATGATCATCCATCATGCATATCACTATTTAACAATTAAATAAAACATACATACTTAAATTAAATTGAATATCTCATATTCAACTTAAAATTCCAGATTTGAATATGATTCAAATAAATTTAAAAATTCAGATTTGAAACTCATTCAAACAAATTTAAAAATTCAGATTTGAATCACATTCAAACAACTTCAAAAATTCAGATTTGAATCACATTCAAACATTTTTTAAAAAATCAGTTTTGAATCACATTCAAACATTTTTTAAAAAATCAGATTTGAACTTTATTCAATCAATTTTAAAAAATCAGATTTAAATATGATTCAAACAACTTTAAAAATTCAGATTTGAATCACATTCAAACAACTTTTAAAATTTAGATTTGAATCACATTCAAACAATTTTTAAAATTCTGATTTGAATCATAATTTAATTGTGTGATAAAAACTACTAATTAAACACTTTAATTAGTCAAAGAATAGGCCTTAGATCATACAATTATTGTAGAATTAAAAGCCAAACCTTAAACCACCCATGGAAGCCAAACCATGCGCACCATTGATGGTGTTTTTTCAAGTATGCCGCCAACTTGCTTTGCAACCAGCAATGAACTTTTGATATCATGATCAAACACACAATTAAATCATATAATCAACAATCTAAATGGCAAATATAGTGGCTCTGATACCAATTGAAGGAACGGAAGCGTGAAAAACACAAGTTTATATCATTGAATTCAAAAATTTTCACCTAGGGTCACATGCATCATGCAAGATTTATTTTTATCTATTTGATTTCAATGATAAACAACATATTAAAACTCTTTTAATATGTTTTTGGATCTGTATTTGCCATTTAAGATTTTAAAATTTATCAGATTAATTTTATAACCCTAGATTAAATCAAGAACGATTACACTAACCTCTTGATGCAATCGCATGCGTTCGTGCCTTTGAGATTCGTCTTCGGACACGGATGTTGTCACTCTAGCTTGTCCACACCAAGAACACCTATGGCAGCCCTTGAAGAGCTTCTAAAGCTTTTTCTATTAATTAGAAAATCAAGTTCTGCCTTTTAAGAGATTAAAGATGTAAACAGGACACTAGAAACAATTCCTAGTGTTCTTAATTCAAGAGATTAATGGCTAATCTCTTTGAATTGATAAGAGATGAAGAAGAAGAGATAAAAACCCTCAAAGTGGCGTGACAAAGGAGTGTGGCTGCTGGTTATATTTTATTTTCTCATAACAACACTTAAATAGCTAGGTTAACACATTAAACCTTTGCCACATGTCACCCTTTGATTAGCTCTAGGTTTAAGTGACCCAATCACATTGTGCCAAGTGTCAAACCTATATTTAATCTTGATTTTAATCATCTTACATGATTAAAAAAACATTTGGCAAGCTTATGTGTTATGCCATGTGTCACCATCTCATGGTGCCACGTGTCACACTGCAAAATGACCAAAATGCCCCTGTGTCTTAATTTTGAGTTCTCAATCCAAAATAATTATTTTCTTCTTCTAATTAATTTATATCAAATATAAATTAATTAATTAATCTCTATTAATTAATTTCTCATTAATTAAATTCATATTTAAACACTTTAAATATAAATTTAACTTATATTATACATCCAATAATCTAGATTTGGTTTCAAGTCATGCTAGGGACTTTGCAATCTAATTGCAAACCAAACCTATTTAATTAATCAATTAAACTCTTTAATTAATTAATTAAATCATATTTAATTAGGTGATAACTTGTGTATGTGTGTGACTTACTAGGCTCATCACTAATTGGCAATGAGACATGATATCAACTCTTAATATCATCAGAACTCTTTCTTACCATAAATGATTTCTCTAAATCATTTTATGAACCTCATAGACCATGGTTAATACCTAGCATAGCATGCCATAGCCACCCAATTAGTAATAAGGTTTACCTTAAATGAACCTATAATCATATGTTACCATGCACTAGAATCTCTCATTACAAAATCCCAACTCAAGTGAGTCATGGTTTATGTCAAACTCCATTTGCTATGAATATTATGTTCTCTTTTAATTCTAGTTCTTGATTAAAAAGATTTTCTCATCAGAAACTCTTTTCTAAATAAATCTATCTATCCTGGCCAGGAACTTGAAACATCAAGAACAATTAAATGAACATAGGATTTTATCTCTATTTACTTAGAGGAACAGATTCCATCTTGATCAACACCTACCTCCATATATAACTAGTAGGAGCCAACACATGCCCATATACCCATACACAGTACAAGTATGAAAGCAGTATCAAACTCAAACTACCTATATACAAGATAACTGTGCTATCTCAGGTCTAAAGATTATATGCACTGATATGATTTATGACAAAACATTGACAAGAGTAAACTCCATGTGCTTGTCATAAGTGTAACTGGTTCGGCCTACTTATCATTTATAAGTGCCTATCAAGTTTGTTATATGGCATGAGACTCACCATTCCATCTTATTTATATCTCATATAAATAACTTGGGAACAAACATGAATACAATCTTTCTGGATAAGTCATGTCCTTATTATGAAGTATCCTCGATTGTGAACCTATTTATGATACTTTGTGCTAGAAATATTGTCACTCATATTCTTAACAACTTAAGAATAATATTTCTAACAAAATATCAATGGACCTTTTCTATTACACATAAATATATTATATAAATAGAAAAGTGGAAATGCCATTTATTAATAAAATATGTACAAGATACATACTAAATGATATGCTCTAGGGCATACTACTAACAACTAGTGCCACTTAACCCTAACATCCATGCCTCGACATCTTCTTGGCGCTAATTGCTGACACTAGGTTGTATGGAGACACACTTCTATCACCATCGAAACTAGACTCTTTCACTCCAGGTATATGGTAATACACCTTTTTTATTCCTATAATCTAGGGTGGTATAATGAGTCAACAGCCAATCCATGCCCAAGATTACATCAAAATCTATCACTGGCAAAGGAACCAAATCTGCTGGGAGGATCCTTCCATCAACTACCACTAGGCTACCCAAAAAAATCATATCTACATCTATATTGTCACTAAGAGGGGTAGCTACAGACAAGGGGAACTCTAAAGTAGCACGGTTTCTATCCAATCTTAAAACAAAAATAGGGGAAACAAATAAGTGTGTAGCACCCGAGTCTATCAAAACAAGTGCCTCAAAAGAATAGACTAGAAGAGTGCCTGCAACCATTGCATTTGAAGCCTATGCATCCTGGTGTATTAAAATTAAAACTCGAGCCTGTCCGCTACTTTAGGATGCAGAACCTTGGAACTGGCTCTTACGACTAGATCTACCACCAAAGTTATATCCTCCCTGACCACAACCCTATTAGCCACTGAACTGGCTGCCTGCCATGCTAGAAGTACTAGGGTGTAACTGGCGGGGTACATTAGCAACAGAACCTTGAGACCCCATCTAATACTCACTGAACATGCGGCATTCCTTGACAAAGTGAACCTGCTGGCCACATCGGAAACATCCACCAAAGCTCATTAAATAAGGCCTTAAGTGTGCTCTCCCATAATATGTACAAGGCGCCAAAAAATACCCTGAACTAGATCTAGAGCTGCTATAGCCTAAACTTGGTCCACTGCCGGAACCATAGCCCGACCTGAACTCCTTCGGCCCTGTGCCTAAGGCCAACTTTCTTGTTCCCTCTGACTTCTTCACTATGGTGACTCTAGCTGCCACCACCCATAGTACTCATAGAAGGCATACCTGATGACCCTTCAGCTTTATTTTTCTTTGCTCTGCCTCCATCATCTCCCATATAACTGATTTCTATTTGCTAGGCTTGATCAACTACCACATCAAATGGCTAGTCTAACATCATGGCTAAGTTTGTATACCTCCTGTCTAGCCTCTTCAAAAATCTCTTTACCTTCAAACTTTTAATGGCTACCGTGGTTAGGGCATACTTGCTCAATTCTAGAAACTCAGAGGCATACTCCTCCACTAATCTACCATTCTGTCTTAAGGCCTCAAAGGCTCACTACATTTGATCTCTAAAGCCCTCTGGTACAAACCTATTTATGAATAATTTAACAGGTCCAAGATAACCCCTCAATCTAGGGAAACACATAGTCAATCATCCACTGTCTTAGCACAGATCCCATCACATGCTGCAAACACTCTATCAATTGCCTATCTATCAACTGTAGTTCCACTCTTGCCTGTTTGTAAGAGTCTAGGAATTGATATGCATCATCTATAATATCATAAGTTTTGAGCACCAACTTCTTCAAATTTATTATCTGCTTATATGGTTTCACTATCTAAACTGGGGGCTGTTGCTGCGGAGAGTGAACCATGTATTGAGCCATCATGTCTATAGTCCTTTGTAGACATACCAGGGTGGCTGCCATTGGATCCATATGACCCTAGGCGATAAAGGACTATTCCTGTGTATCTGGTTACTGCTCTTCCACTTGAGCAGCTCTAGATCTCCTACCCTATCTTCCTGGGGCGGATGCCTCATCTTGTGATGATATTTCATCCGGCACTTTCAACTTTTTTGCCATAGTAGCTCTCCTACCTATACACATTTTCCTAAAATTTAGCAGTATTAGCCCAAAAAATCCAAAACAAAATACTATATATCTTCAAACTCATAAACACATATAGGTACGCAAAGCAAAAACTAGATGCAAGGATAATAATACAAGGGCGAATATGGATCCTATACTCCGTATGTGACCCTGACAAGACTTTTTTTAAAACCCTAGACATGCACTTCCCATGAATCTGGAGCCTAAGCTCTTATACCAACTTTGTCACGATTAAAATTATGGGCCAGATTAGCACTAGGACTTGGGTCAGCATATGACCCCCAATGCCCATAGTAAGCCTATTATTTCTAGCCTAAGCCTATTATTTCTAACCTAACTCTAAGGCCCATTCCTGTAGTTCAATTTCAGGAAAACAACTGGACAAAGTTCAGCCATAAACTAGATTATCTAATAGGGAGTTTGAGTTCACCCAACCTGTAAATACAAAATATATCAAATTGGGGAGCTTAGCTCGCCCTTACTATCCTCAATCAATCACAAATCAATTAAACGGGAGCTCAGCTCCCTCATCCATAAAACAGTCTATCTCATATACCCATACACAGTCACATATATACTATTACAATACCAAAGTTTAGTTATTTCAAACCTAAATAAATATTACACTACTAAACATGTGGAGTTCTAGAATAAAGATAAAGAAAAAGAGGAATACAATATAACTTCTTTAACTGAAGCTGTGAGAAAGAATCTACGTTATACTCAAAATGGGATCCTTCTGTAGCCTAGAAAAATAAGATGAACAAGAGTGAGTATTCAACTCATACAGTAAGATATTGATTTTAAATATAATTTCTATAACTACCTAAAGCTAATGCATTCCTAAGCATGCAGTGCAACATATACATTCAAAGTCAACCAATTTCAATAATATTCACACAAAAGATAATTTAGAGCACTCACACAACCATATGTCACATCAAATTATATATATATATATATATATATAGGAGCCGATCCCCTAAACAACTCTCTTAATCCAATGCCTGCCAGTGAGATCAACTTTAGCTGGATTTTCTCTTAATAATCTAAATGTGGGGGTCAGCGATATCAATTCAAAACTATACTCACCCTGACTTATCACAAAAAGGATCGAGTTCCAGCGAGACCAGCTCCAGCCAATCTACTCGTCCTACCCATAACCAACGTCACACCACACACAAGTCGACACACGCATACAACTCTAAATTACCCTAAGGCAACACCCATATCAATTTCATTAAATAAGAATGCAACACAAGGCATGCCTAATAATAGCTATATACATATATTTATAAGTGAATGCATGGGCATGCCTTGAATATACAATAATATTGAAATCATAAATAAAATCAATATCTATTAATTTATTAACCAGAAGCTGCTGTGATGTCACACCTTACTCCTCCGTAAGGCATAATATGATTCCGTAGTATATCTAATAAATTACCGTACTTCGTCTACGGGTAACCCATTAAATATACTACAAGGGATTTTAAAACAATTTACGATCATTTTTATAGTGGTGGGAACGTTGAATATTTATTAAAAAGCCTTTAATTGAAATTTTGGTTGTGAATCAAATCCTCGATTAAACTCTGGTGTTACGAAAATTTTTCAAAATTTCGGCAGAGTGCCGGCTATATTTTGAGAAAACAGTTCTTCAAAACCTGCAAAAAAAGCTCTCTCAATATTTTTACTCAAATACAAAGCTATCATATACAAAGCTATATTCCTTACTCAACTGCTCTATGTTCCTTTTACCTGCGACAGCAGACAAAGCTATCGCTGAGTGATGAACTCAGTGATGCATAACTATAATTTAAAACATAGTATCATATACCTTAAAATAATTACAGCAAAGAATTTAGAAATCTGGATATTCATCAATTTAAAAAAAAAATCAAAATATTCATTGCCAATAATATAAATCATTTGTTAAAATGACTTTGATCAAAAAATTCAATTTATCAAATCACAACTGGGCATTTCAAGTAATTCCAACAATTTATGAAAATAAAAATTAATTTCAATAAAATCAATTATGCATAAATCCCATTTGAAATTAAAATTCTTTACTATTCAAAAACCATTCTTTATCTCACTAACTATGCAAGACTAATCTGTAAGGGCCATCTTCAGGGCAATTCTAACTCCCTATGGTCGGGGAAATCGAATCATCGTGCACATTACACACCACAATAATGCAACTTCCGAAAGGGCCAATGAAAAACTTAGATCTAACCTCTAATAAGAGGAGAATCTAAGCATGTGTGTGACACCCCCTTACCCGTCTACAGTATAGCCGAGTAAGATATGTCACACAGTGTACCGGAACACCATATTTTATTTCAATTATTTTTATCCTTCCTTGATTTATTTCTTCATAGTTATGAAGTGCAATTTGTGAAATTTAACTCATTTAAGTCATTTATAGAAATTATAAATTCATTTGAGGTTCCGAAAATTTTATAGAAAATCCGGCAGAGTACCAGCTAAAAATGGAGAAAACAGTTCTTCAGAACCTATGAAAAACACTTCCAATAATCATTTCCAATCATTCTCAAAATCCAATAACCATCAACATGGTCTCAACATTAGCAATCATTTCAAGTTCTCAACATTAATCCACAATTTTATTCAAATTCAAAGTCAACTAAAATTTCATGAAAATATTCTCAAATTATATTAATTAACAAAATTCTTCAAAATATGTACATCAACATATGATTACATAAATTTACTATTTACATGAGTTCATAATTTACAAATCACAAACTACTACCTATTACAAAATGCAAAAACATAATTTCAAAAGGGACCTAAAGGTCCTACCACTGATGCACTGTAGATAAGAGGTGACTCTGACTCTAGGCAGATCTGTGACCTCACCCAGTCTGTGGTCTGCTAGGCTCTCTATCTGTCTCTCCAGAACCTACGCGTGGTAAAAAGTGATGCACTAAGTATTAATGCTTAGTGGTGCTAATAATAAAATAAAAAGAACTAAAAGGAAATAAATATACAATGAGTGTATTGATGTCTCATGCAGACAAATTTTTTGTAATTATTTGTAGTCTCATTTATTTGGTACTTCTTGTATTCATTATTTATTAAATTTATCAATTTTTATTTTTGGTTGCCCAAGTAACCTATACTGGATGACTGGACCGGATAGATGGGTAAACTAGCACTGGGTATCAAGTACCTTGGGCTATCACACCATCAGTCACATATGTATCTCCCAGTGTGCAACAGAACAGCTGATAAGCTGTAATAAACATTAGGCATAAGGCAGAGTATCATCATAATATCAGAATAGCTAAAAGCCATAAAATCACAGAATGGCATAATACTATGTGCAGTACTGTTAACTGAACCCTATTGGCATGCCAACCTATCCAAACCAATCACATTAGGCCTACTAAGGCATGTTACAATTTTAAATTTTTACAATTCTTTGTTATTGAAGTTTAATTATTACTATTTATTTCATTAGTCAACTAAAATGTTGACTTTTTCATAGACAATAGGTATATTGGTTCTAATATCCCCAACATACCACATTTTGCATTATAAAGTTGTTGGTATTGATTGGCAATACCATTTCAAAGCTTAGTGTTGGTTATTTACAATTTTCAGATTTCAAGCACTAAGTTTACTGTTCCATTGGTCATTTGTACAGTAGGAATTTGATAAAATTGTCTTCATGAAAGTTGTTCCTTATTGTGTCTAGTTACATTTATTTTTTTGAATCACTCCATTTGGAGTTTTGTAATTCAAGTTATGGCCTAAATACCATAACTGGCCGGATTGCAAATTTCTAGATTTTTTAGGCAGAATCAATTCTGCCATTTTTGTACACTGACTACAGGTCAGTTTTTGGACATGTTATGGTCAAATTTTGGATTTGTTTTCTTCATGAAAGTTGTAGGGCTATGTCTCAGCTTTCTGCTGATAAAATTTCAGATCAATTAAACCTTTCTACACTGAGTTATGACTATTTGAAAAAACACTGTTCATTTGATCATTTTCCAGGGACAGCTTGTTGGTCACCTGGATTAGAGTAATTTTTAGGTCAACTTGGTTTGTTTTTCTAGGCAGGGTTTCTTCACCAAAGTTGTGCCATTATGTGTTTAATTTCATGTCCAATTAGTCTTGTACCAATTGAACCTATACAACTCTAGATATAGCTGCCCAAACCTGCTGGACTCATACCCAGTCCTGCAGGTCACCAAGGGCAGCATGCCTAAGCTCAACTCTATTATCCTTACTCACTTCAATTCCTCCTCACACACATTCAAATGGTCACTAATTGAACATTTCATGAGCAAACCCTAATGTTGTTCAAGTTTCCAAATTTTCAAGTTCCATTCATGCATTTCACTTACACATACGTGTTCAATCACTCATCTCATACCAAGGGCAGCCCATGAACCACTTTGCTTCAAGTAAATTCATCAAGCCTAATCAACCCTAAGCTGCCGAAATTATAGGGATGAACACCCGTAAGTTTTATTTTGTTTTTCTTACATTTTTCCACTTATCTCATGGCATTAAGCATGAATTAAGTAAAAGAGGTAAGAGATTGGACACTAACCTCTTTGGAGAGATTTCTCCCTTCACAAATCTTTAGTTTCCTGGCTTTTCTTGGCAGCCAAACACCTTGCAAAGTGGTATAGACAAGTTTTATTGAAGGACACTTAGGGTTTGGTGGTGATTTGGTAAGGGGTGTAAAGCTTTAGGTGAAGCTTTAATGGAGGTTGGGCTTAAGGGAGGGAGATGGCTGGTTGAGATAACGAAGAAGCAGATTGCTTTTTTTTTTTGTGTCATTTATCTTCTTTTGTTAGTTAATTTAAGTGGTGATTAAATGTGATTGGTGGAATTCTTTTAAATGACATCATAATGATGTCATAATTGGCATTTTCTTTTATTTTCTTTTCTTTTCTTCTCTACTCATTTTTAATTTAATTTATAGCAATATTTATTTACATTTTATGTCATAATAATTATTTACTTAACTGGACAAGTCAGCCAAAAATCATCTCTGAAGACAAAATGACCAAAATGCCCTCCATTTGGCTTAACAGACTAAAATTATCTATACCGATTGAAAAATTTTTCTAAGCATTTTCTTGGTATTCTAATACCTTAGAAACCTCAATGACTCTTCTCTGGAGTCCCAAAAATTATTTTATGGATTTTCCTCTGGGTTTAGGGCTCCTAGTTGCGAGAACCACAACTTTTCATTGCGTTACCCATCGCTAGGGCACTGGCTCATTTTATTTTGTTGTATTTTATTTCTAAAATTTTTTCTAAATTTTTCTTATTAATATTTGAGTTAATTATGGTTCGTCACTTTAGTTTAAATATTTTTCTAGATGTTTTAACTATCCGGACCGACACTGGTCACTGAAACAGTATAATGTACGGAATTGCTACAGTGAGGGGGTTATAACTCTTCCCCTCTAATTTAAATTTCATCCTTGAAATTTACCTGATGCAAACAGTTGAGGGAACTGTTGCCTCATTGTCTCTTCACTTTCCCAAGTTGCCTCCTCGGTGTTATGGTGCCTTCAAAGCACTTCCACCATTGGAATCTGCTTATTCCTTAACTCTTTCATTTCCCGAGCCAGGATCAGTATGGGTTCTTCTTCATATGTCAAGTCCAGTTGTACTTCAATTTCATCCATGCAAATGACATGTGAAGGATCTGAGCAGTATCTTCTCAGCATAGATACATGAAACACATTGTGGATCTTGTCCAGCTCTGGTGGTAAAACTAGGCTGTAGGCCACTGGACCCACACGTTCAATGACTTCATATGGGCCAATGAACCTAGGGCTTAACTTACCTTTTCTTCCAAACCTTAATACCTTCTTCCATGATGACACCTTGAGGAACACTTTGTCGCCAACTGCATATTCTATTTCTTTTCTCTTCAGGTCGGCATAGGATTTTTGTCTGTCTGAGGCAACCTTCAGATTGGCTTTGATTAGCTTTACCTTCTCCTCAGTCTGTTTCACCAAGTTTGGCCCTACCAGTTTATCTTCGCCTAATTCAGTCCAACACACTGGAGTTCTACATTTCCTCCCATACAGTGCTTCATACAGGGCCATTTGGATGCTAGCTTGGTAGCTATTATTGTATGCAAATTTTGCTAGTGGGAGGTATCTATCCTAACTTCCCTCAAACTCAATGACACAACTCCTCAGCATATCCTCAAGGACCTGACATATATTTCATGTTATTATTATCATTTTAGTTCAATATTTGTATTAATTCAATTGGTTTCAAGGTTTACCTGGATTACTCTTTCTGATTACCCATCCATCTGAGGATGGAAAGCTGTACTGAAATGGAGTTGTGTACCCAAGGATTCATGCAACTTCTTCCAAAATCTCGATGCAAACCTTGGGTCTCGATCAGATATGATAGAAAGTGGAATTCCATGCAGTCTAACTATCTCACTGATATACAATTCTGCTAACTTCTCCAGTGAGTAGTCAGTCCTAACTGGCAAAAAGTATGCTGACTTTGTCAATCTATCTATTATCACCCATACTGCATCATGCTTCTTCTGGGTGAGAGGTAGACCACTTACAAAATCCATGGTGACCCGATCCTATTTCCATTTAGGTGTGCATATAGGCTGTAGTAAACCCGATGGAACTTGATGTTCTGTCTTGAGTTGCTGACATGTCAAACATTTAGTCACATAGTCAGCTATGTCCTTCTTCATACTAGGCCACCAATAATGAAGCTTCAAGTCATGATACATTTTTGTACTTCCTGGGTGCATAGCATAAACACTGTTGTGTGCCTCTTTCAGAATACTGGCTTTCAATTCCCCATCATCTGGTACACATACTCTTCCTTTGTAGTACAAACACCCATTTGTTTTCACCTCATTGTTAGTTGTCTTCCCTTCAGAGATTTTACTCATAGTAGTCATTAACTTCTCATCTACCTTTTGCCCATCTAAAATCTATTGTAACAGGTTTGGCCTCATTTGCAACTCAGCCAAAATAGCTCCATCTCTAGCCAAGGATAGATGGACATTCAATGATCTCAAAGTTGTGATGGATTTTCTACTCAAAGCATCAGCAATTACATATCACACAATCATAGTCCTTCAGGAACTCAATCCATCGCCTCTGTTTAAGATTGAGCTCCTTCTGGGTTAGCAAGTATTTTAGACTTTTGTGGTCTGTGTAAATGTAACACTTTTCACCATACAAGTAGTGCCTCTATATCTTCAGTGCGAAGATGATTGTTGTAAGTTCTAGATCATGGGTAGGGTAGTTCTGTTCATGTGGCCTTAGTTGCCTGGAAACATAGGCGACCAACTTCCCCTCTTGCATCAATACACACCCTAACCCATTATGAGAGGCATCACTGTAGACCACAAAGTCCTTTCTGCACAATCGGTGCAGCACACTGATGCCTCTGTCAACATAGCCTTCAACTTCTCAAAACTGGCCTGACACTTGTCATTCCAATCAAATCTGACATTCTTGTGTAACAACTTGATCATTGGAGCAGCTATTAAAGAAAATCCCTTCACAAATCTTCTGTAATACCCAGCTAGCCCAAAGAAACGTCTGACATCAGTTGTATTTCTGGGAGGCTTTCATTCCATCACTGCTTCTATTTTTTTGGGATCCACTCTAATCCCATCGGCTGACACTATGTGTCCAAGGAATGCAATCTCATTCAACTAGAAGTCATACTTGGATAATTTAGCATATAGCTTCTTTTCTCTCAGGGTTTGCAGAACAATCCTCAAATGCCCATCATGTTCTTCCCTAGTCTTGGAATACACCAAAATATCATCAATAAAGACCACTACGAACCGATCTAGGTATGAATGGAAGATACGGTTCATAAGGTCTATGAATGCTGCTGGTGCATTTGTTAGGCCAAAGGGCATTACCAGGAACTCATAATGCCCATACCGGGTCCTGAATGCAGTCTTTGGCACATATGCATCCTTCACCCTTAACTAATGATATCCTGATCTGAGATCAATTTTGGAAAATACTCCTGCTCCCTTCAATTGATCAAACAGATCATCAATTCTAGGTAACGGATATTTGTTCTTCACAGTCACTTTATTCAACTGCCGGTAATCAATGCATAACCTCAAAGTCCCATCCTTATTCTTTACAAACAGCACTGGAGCTCCCCATGGTGACACACTAGGGCATATGAACCCCTTATCCAGTAACTCCTGCAACTGGATTTTCAGCTCCTAACTCAGTAGGTGCCATCCTATAAGGAGCAATAAAGATTGGTGCTGAACCTGGCAGTATCTCAATAGTAAATTCAATTTCCATTTCTGGTGGCAAGCCAGGCAATTCTTCAAGGAACACATCTGGGAAGTCTCTTACTGTGGGTATGTCACACAGATTTGGCTTAGCCTACCTAGTGTCCACCACATGTGCTAGGTAGGCTTCACAGCCTTTTCTCATCAGTTTTCTTGCAATTGTGGCTGAGATGACATTGGATAAGAAATCTGTCCTTTGCCCCACAATTATAATCTCATTACCCTCAGGAGTTTTCAAGGAAATCCTCTTCAATTTACAATCAACTATTGCCTAAAGATGTAACAACCAGTCCATTCCCAAAATCACATTAAACTCATGGAAAGGCAATTCAATCAGGTCTGCTAAGAATTCATAACCCTGAATCCTTAACGGCATCCCTTGTATACTTTGTTCACCACTACACTGTGGCCCAATGGATTAGTGACCAGAATGTCTTGGTCACTCTCCCCTACTAGTATTCCCCTTTCTATGGGAAAGTTAATGCATATGTATGAATGAGTGGATCCTGGATCCACCAATGCATGTACAGATGTATTGTAAAGGGAGAACGTACCCCTGATGACGTCCAGGGCATCTTGCTCCTCCTGAGCTCTTATGGCATAGGCTCTAGTAGGTGCTCCGACCTCTGGCCTCTCTGCTGGCTCAGATACAGGCCTCTGTGATGGTCCCACTACCTCAGATTTACTAGACTTTCTACCTTTTTGAGGTGCAGGAGCAGGTCTATCTGCTTGTGTTAGAGCAACTGTAGCAGTTCTGCATGGACAGTTCCTTAACTGATGGTCTATCAACCCACACCTTAGGCAAGCACCTGTCACTCTCCAACACTCTCCCTTATGCCACTTCAAACAATGCGGACATGCAGAAGATGTTGGGGCTGATACCTTGAACACCGTCCCTGGAGAGCTGCCCACTGATGGTGTCGACTGGCCTCTCCTAGGTGTAATGTAACACCCTCCCTATAGCAACTCCATACATTCTACTATTCCGGTGACCTGTGTCGGTCCGAATAGCTAGAACGTCTGGAAAAATATCTAAACTAAAGTGAGGAACAATAATTAACTCAAATATTAATAAGAAAATTTTAGAAAAAATTTTAGAAATAAAATACAACCAAGTTAAACGAGCCGATGCTCTAGCGATGGGTAACCCAGTGGGAAGTTACGGTTCTCACAACTAGGAGCCCTAGACTGAGGAGAAAATTCATAAAATAATTTTTGGGACTCCAGAGAATGGTCATTGAGGTTTCTATAGAATTAGAATGCTAAGAAAATGCTTAGAAAATTTTTTCAATCGGTACAGATAATTTTAGTCTGTTAAGCCAAACGGAGGGCATTTTGGTCATTTCGCAGTCAGAGGTGATTTTTGGCCAACTTGTCCAATTAAGTAAATAATTATTATGACATAAAATATGAATAAATATTGCTAAAAATTAAATTGAAAATAAGTAAAGAAGAAAATAAGAGAAAATAAGATAAAAGGCTAATTATGACATCACCATGATGCCATTAAACATTTACCACCAATTAAAATTAATCAAGCCCACTTAAAATAGGTCATCAGCCACACCCACAACCCAACCAGCCATCTCCCTCTCCCATAGCCATTTCCTCCATGAAAGCTCACCAAAGCTCCCAACCTCACCTCATCTCACCTTGAAACCACTACTTAGCTTCACAAAAATTTAATCTTGCAACTTGAACACTATCTAGGCAGCCAAAAGAGGAAAGAAAAAGGAAGTTTGGTTAGCTTGAAATTCAGCTCCAACAAGATTAGTGACCAACTCTTACTACTTTTGATTCAATTCATGTTTAACGGCATGAAATAAGTAGGAAATGTAAGAAAACAAAATAAAAATATGTGTGTATGCACCCCTTATAATTTTGGCAGCTAGGGTTGGTTAGGGTTTGATGATTTTTCTTGATAGCAAAGTGGTTATGAGCAGCCCTTGGTATGAGATGAGTGATTGAATATGTTTGTGTAAGTGAAATGCTAGTGGAATGCATGAAAGAATTTAAAAAACATGTGGACACTTGAACAACATTAGGGTTTGCTCATGTAATGATATGTTAACCTTGTAATGGTCAATTAGTGGCCATTTGAATGTGTGTGAGAAGGAATTGAAGTGAGTAAGGATGTTGGAGTTGAAATTAGGTGTGCTGCCCTTGGTGACCTGCAGGACTGGGTGTGAGTCCAGCAGGTTTGGGCAGCTATAAATAGAGTTATAGAGGTTCAATTAGTGCAAAGACAATTGGATATGAAACTAGACACATAATGGCATAACTTTGGTGAAGAAACCCTACCCAGAAATCCAAATCAAGTTAACCTAAAAATTGCCCTAATTTGGGTGACTTGCATTCTGCCTGGGCAAAATGACCAAATGAATAGTATTTATTTATTTTGTCATAACTCAGTGTAGAAAAGTCCAATTGACCTAAAATTTTACCAGCAGATAGCTGAGACATATGCCTATAACTTTCATGAAGAAACCAAACCCAAATTTTGATCATAACATGTTCAAAAACTGACCTGAAATCAATGTACAAAACATTGTAGATTTGGTTCTGTCCAGAAAATATGGAAATTTGCAATCCGGCTAGTTATGGTTTTTAGGCCATAACTTGAGCTGAAAAACTCCAAATGGAGTGATTCAAAAAAAGAAATGTAACTAGACACAATAAGAAACAACTTTCTTGAAGACAACTTTGCCAAATTCCTATTGTACAAATGACCAATAGAACAGTAAACATAATGCTTGAAATCTGAAAATTGTGAATAACTAACACTAAGCTTAGAAATGGCATTGGCAACCAATACCAACAACTTTAGAATGCAAAATGTGGTATGTTGGGGATATTAGAACCAATGTACCTATTGTCTATGCAAAAGTCAATATTTTAGTTGACTAATGAAATGAATTGTAATTAAATTTCAAGAATTATAAAATTTAAAAGTGTAACATGCCCTAGTACACCTAGTAAGATTGCTTTGGATAGGTTGGCATGCCAATAGGGTTCAGTTAGTAGTATTGCAAATGGCATTATGCCATTCTATGATTTTATGGCTTTTAGCCATTCTGATATTGTGATGATACTTGGCCTTGTGCCTAATGTTATTACAACTCATTAGTTGTTCTGTTGCACACTGGGAGATACATATGTGACCGATGGTGTGACGGCCCGAGGTACTTGATACCCAGTGCCAGTTTACCCGTTTATCCAGTCCAACCATCCAGTATAGGTTACTTGGGCAACTAAAAATGAAAGTAGATAAATTTAATGAAATAATGAATATAACAAGTACAAAATAAGTAAGACTACAAATACTCATCGAAAATTTGTCTACAATGAGACATCAATACATTCACTGCATATTTATTTCCTGTTTTTTTTTTTATTCTATTATTGGCACCACTAAGCATTATTGCTTAGCGCATTACTTTTTACCACGTGTAGATTCTGGAGAGACCGATAGAGAGCCCAGTAGACCACAAACTGGGTGAGGCCATCTGCAGCTCTGCATAGTGTCCATGTCACCTCTCAGACTTTAGTGCATTAGTAGGACACTAGATTTTATTTTAGTATTTTGTAAATAACTTTTATTTTCTTATGTATAATTAAGACTTATGTAATATATTTTGGTATTAATGTAAATAGTGAAAATTTGTGTTTATAAATGAAAAATTGAGTATTTATTTATGACTTGTATATGAACATCATGTGAAATGAATGAATGAGATATGGAAATATTGTTGAAAAATATTGAGACTTTGTTGATAAAATGAAGTTTGGGAATGATTGAAAACATATTGGAAGTGTTTTTCACAAGTTCCGAAGAACTGTTTTCTCCATTTTTAGTCAGTACTCTACCGGATTTTCTATAAAATTTGCGGAACCTCAAACAAATTTATGATTTCAATAAATGACTTAAATGAATTATACTTCACAAATTGTACTTCACAAATTTTACTTCACAAATTATACTTCACAAGTCATTTATAGAAATTATAAATTCATTTGAGGTTTCGAAAAGTTTATAGAAAATCCAGCAAAGTACCGGCTAAAAATGGAGAAAACAGTTCTCCGGAACCTATGAAAAACACTTTCAATAATCATTTCCAATCATTCTCAAACTCTAATAACCATCAACATGGTCTCAACATTAGCAATCATTTCAAGTTCTCAACATTAATCCACAATTTCATTCATATTCAAAATCAACTAAAATTTCATAAAGATATTCTCAAATTATATTAATTAACAAAATTCTTCAAAATATGTACATCAACATATGATTACATAAATTTACTATTTACATGAGTTCATAATTTACAAATCACAAACTACTACCTATTACAAAATGTAAAAACATAATTTCAAAAGGGACCTAAAGGTCCTACCACTGATGCACTATAGATGAGAGGTGACTCTAGCTCTAGGCAGATCTATGACCTCACCCAGTCTGTGGTCTGTTGGGCTTTCTGTCTCTCTCTCTAAAACCTACGCGTGGTAAAAAGCGACGCACTAAGCAATAATGCTTAGTGGTGCCAATAATAAAATAAAAAGAACTAAAAGGAAATAAATATGCAGTGAGTGTATTGATGTCTCATGTAAACAAATTTTTGGTAATTATTTGTAGTCTCATTTATTTGGTACTTATTATATTCATTATTTCATTAAATTTATCAACTTTCATTTTTGGTTGCCCAAGTAACCTATACTGGATGACTGGACTGGATAAATGGGTAAACTAGCACTGAGTATCAAGTACCTCGAGCTGTCACACCATCGGTCACATATGTATCTCCTAGTGTGCAACAAAACAGCTGATAAGCTATAATAAACATTAGGCACAAAGCCAAGTATCATCATAATATCAGAATGGCTAAAAGCCATAAAATCACAGAATGACATAATGCCATGTGTAGTACTGCTAACTGAACCCTATTGGCATGCCAACCTATCCAAACCAATCACATTAGACCTACTAGGGTATGTTACTCTTTTAAATTTTTACAATTCTTTGATATTGAAGTTTAATTGTTACTATTCATTTCATTAGTAAACTAAAATGTTGACTTTTTCATATATAATAGGTATATTGGTTCTAATATCCCCAACATACCACATTTTGCATTCTAAAGTTATTGGTATTGATTGCCAATACCATTTCAAAGCTTAGTGTTGGTTATTTACAATTTTCAGATTTCAAGCGCTAAGTTTTCTGTTCCATTGGTCATTTGTACAGTAGGAATTTTACAAAATTGTCTTCATAAAAGTTGTTCCTTATTATGTCTAGTTACATTTATTTTTTGAGTCACTCCATTTGGAATTTTGTAGCTCAAGTTATGGCCTAAAACCATAACTAGCCGGATTGCAATTTTCCAAATTTTCTAGGCAGAATCAATTCTACCATTTTTGTACACTAACTACAGGTCTATTTTTGGATATGTTATGGTCAAAATTTGGGTTTTTTTCCTCATGAAAGTTGTAGGGCTATGTCTCAGCTTTCTGCTAATAAAATTTCAGATCAATTGAACTTTTCTACACTGAGTTATAACTATTTGAACAAATACTGTTCATTTAGTCATTTTCCAAGGATAGCATGTTGGTCACCCTGATTTGGGTAATTTTTAAGTCAACTTAGTTTGGTTTTCTGGGTAGGGTTTCTTCACCAAAGTTGTGCCATTATGTGTCTAGTTTCATATCCAATTGGCTTTGCACCAATTGAACCTATACAACTCTAGATATAACTGCCTAAACCTGCTGGACTCATACCTAGTCCTGCAGGTCACCAAGGGCAGCATGCCTAAGCTCAACTCCATTATCCTTACTCACTTCAATTCTTCCTCACACACATTCAAATGGTCACTAATTGACCATTTCTTGAGCAAACCTTAATGTTGTTTAAGTGTCCAAATTTTCAAGTTTCATTCATGCATTACACTTGCATTTCACTTACACATACATGTTCAATCACTCATCTCATACCAAGGGCAGCCCATGAACCACTTTGCTTCAAGTAAATTCATCAACCCTAATCAACCCTCAGCTGCCGAAATTATAGGGATGAACACCCTTAAGTTTTATTTTGTTTTTCTTACATTTTTCTACTTATCTCATCGCATCAAGCATGAATTAAGTAAAAGAGGTAAGAGATTGGACACTAACCTCTTTGGAGAGATTTTCTCCCTTCACAAATCTTTAGTTTCTTGGATTTTCTTGGTAGCCAAACACCTTGCAAAGTGGTATAGACAAGTTTTATTGAAGGGAACTTAGGGTTTGGTGGTGATTTGGTAAGGGGTGTAAAGCTTTGGGTGAAGCTTTAATGGAAGTTGGGCTTAAGGGAGGGAGACGGCTGGTTGAGATAAGGAAGAAGTACATTGCTTTTTTTTTTTTATCATTTATCCTCTTTTATTAGTTAATTTAAGTGGTGATTAAATGTGATTGGTGGAACTCTTTTAAATGACATCATAATGATTTCATAATTGACATTTTCTTTCATTTTCTTTTCTTTTCTTCTCTACTCATTTTCAATTTAATTTTTAACAATATTTATTCACATTTTATGTTATAATAATTATTTACTTAACTGGAAAAGTCAGCCAAAAATCATCTCTGAAGACGAAATGACCAAAATGCCCTCCGTTTGGCTTAACAGACTAAAATTGTCTGTACCGATTGAAAATTTTTTCTAAGTATTTTCTTGGCATTCTAATGCCATAGAAACCTCAATGACTCTTCTCTGGAGTCCCAAAATTTATTTTATGAATTTTTCTTCGAGTTTAGGGCTTTTAGTTGTGAGAACCGCTACTTCCCACTAGGCTACCCATCAGGGCACCGGCTCATTTAACTTGGTTGTATTTTATTTTTAAAATTTTTCCTAAATTTTTTTTATTAATATTTGAATTAATTATGGTTCCTCACTTTAGTTTAAATATTTTTCCAGATGTTCTAACTGTCCGGACTGACACTAGTCACCGGAACAGTAGAATGTACGGAATTGCTACAGTGAGGGTGTTGCAATGTGCACGTACCATGGTAATCAAAACAAAGCTAACTCCATTGTCTCCTCAACAAATGAGAGAGACGGGTAATAACCTAGTCAAGCATCTATAGTGAGATATAAGACAATATCATGAATCTCTTTGTCCTTTTTGTAAGCATAAATCACAACATAATTCAATTCAATATGAATTCCAATATCCAATAATTTTTATCCTCATCATAATTCAAAAAATATTTTATCTCAATTTTTCCAAAACTAATTTATTCAATCCATAATAATGCTCAATAATTGTTGAAATACCATTTCACAAAGCGAAGTTCATACATATTATAATAATTTAAATAATCATTGAAATAAATCCAATACTTAATAAACATAATACATAAGTAAAATAACATCATTTAATCATATGAAATATTCAGAACAAAATCAATTAAAAACTAGTTGTGCACAAACCTCTTTGTCGACTAGTTTACTCAAATTTTTGTTTCTCCTTTGAAGATCCCTTTCCAGTCTCTTTTTCAAATGAAACACATTATTTATAGTGTTTTAGTAACATATCTCATAATTAATTCATTAATTTATTTCATGCCTACTTATTTGTAGCCTTAAATTTGCTTAAAATGGTATCCTTTGAATTTTGCATTTTGGGTCATTGTTCATTGCACTATTTAAGTTAAAATGTTGACTTTTTCCTACTAAATAGGTTTATTAATTCTAATTGCACTCATATACCACAATTTGGGTGTCAATTTTATTGGCATTGATTGCCAATTCAATTTCTAATTTCCCTACGTGCAAATCCAAAAATTTAGTTTTGGGTCACTGTATTCTACTGTTCCATTGGTCTGGTTAGTGTAGGAATTTGGCTAAGTTTCCTCCATCAAAGTCGTTCCTTATTGTCTTAGCTTTGCTTCCCTTTTTGAATCACTCCATTTGGAGTTTTATAGCACAAGTTATGCCTATTTTTCTAAGGCTGGCCATATTGGTCCAAACCCAGAATTCTGGGCATAATTCTAGTACTGGAAATTTTAGTGTGCCGACTTCAGCTCACTTTTCGGATGGGTTATGGTTAGAATTTGGGTTTGTATTCTACATAAAAGTTGTAGTGCTATATCTCAGCTTTTCATTGGTATAAAATTCAGGTCATTTGGACTTTCCTATACCAAGTTATGGCCACATGAACAAATATTGTTCATTTGGTCATTTTTGTAAAGTGGCAGTGTGCCAATTCGGGTTTGACCTAATTGTTCACTAACTTAATGTCACTTTCATTGTAACACCCCTATTTGTATAGCTTGGTATATTTCACTTTTCCAGTGACCGGTGTCAGTCTGGACAATTAAGGGGATTAGAACCATACTTAAGACAACTAGAGAAACCATAAACACAAATAATTAGTAATGTTCAATTAGTTAAGTATAAATAAGAAAAACAGAACATAAGAAGTTAAACGAGCCGAGAGTCACAGTGATGGGTGACCTCCTTGGGAACGACTGCGAAGTTGTTTTAAACTCAAATTTCGAACCATAAAATGTGACGCTGCGGTCCTTAGGACTCTTCTTATGAACACAGTGGAAAAGAGAAAATCACGAAAAAGAACTGTTTAGCCAGTCAAATAATTAGGTCAGGGAGCCGAAAGAAATATGGAACTATTTGCAAACCGGGATGAACCGGTGAGGGGCAATTTGGTCAATTGACCCCGAGAGCTGACTCCTGACCTAACTGTCAAATAAAATTGGAGAAAAGAAAATTTCGGAATCGAGAATTAAATTAAAGAACTAATAGAAAAATAAAAAAAAAGAGAAAAATGAAAAAGTAAAAAGGTGATGACATCATGCATGACCTCATGCATGATGTCATAAAAGAATTAATTAAATTATTTATTAAATTAGATTTTGTGGTCTTCCATAACTAAAATAAATAATGAAAAGAAAAGAAGAAAAAAACAAAAATCTCTTTCTTCTTCCTCTCTTTGCCGCCCCACCTTCTCCATACTTCCTCCATGAAAACTCTCTATTAAAGCTTGCACTCAAGCTTTAATTTGTTCACTTACCCTTCATAAATCCCATAAAAACCTTACTAGAGCTTGTAATCTCAACTTAAGAAGAAGATTGAAAGAAGAAAGGAGGAGAAAAATTGAAGATTTGGTATTAAAGTTGAGGTAAGTGTATCCATTTAAAAGTTGAGATTTGATTGTTGTATTTTTGGTTTTAATTAGCTTGTAATATGTTTAAAATGAAATAAAAAAAAATGGGGAAGGACCAAACTGAATTTTCGTCCAGCCTATGTAGGGGTGAGTATTGCATGAGTTTGATTGAATGAAATATGTTAGAAAGCTTGAATAAGTTGAGGAATTGTGTTTGTATGGTTGGAATTAGTAAAATGCAATAAATTAGGTGAGTTAGGGTTTTGGGACTTAGGGTTTTGAAGAAAAAATTTGAAGAAATGAGTAAATGGCATGTTTGACCTATTGTGAAGTGAAAAATGGTCAATTGTGACCAAATGAGTTGTGTTTGAATTGTTGGAGTTGAAGCCAAATTCGGAGGGTATATGGTCATGCCAGCAGCATGACCAAGTCAACTTTGAAGGGCCAAACTGAAATTTTACAAGTCCAATTGATATGGTATCAATTGAGGATGAAAATAGACATAAAATGACACAATTTTCATTTAGGAACCATGCCCAAAAAATGACCAAAACCTAGTGAACAAATTGACCAAAGTTGAATAAGAGCGATGCACATCAGATAAACTGACCAAATAAACAGTGTTTGTTCATTTGGTCATAACTTGAGCTAGGCAGGTCAAATTGCCCTGAAAGTTTACCAGAGGTTAGATGAGATATAGACCTAAAACTTTCATGAAGAACACAAGTCCAAATTCTGCCAGAAACCAAGCCATTTGGCCACCCCAATTTGGTGACTCAAATCTGCTAGCACCAAAATTTGCCCAGAAAATCTGGGTTATTTTCAATCCGGCAGCCCTGATTCAAAGGGCCATAACTTGAGCTAAAAAACTCCAATTAGGGTGATCCAAAAATGAGAATAAACTTAAGACAATAAGGAACATTTTCTATGAAGGAAGTTTTGCCAAATTCCAACAGTATATTGACCAATGGAACAGTGCAACTTGGAGCACCAAAACTGAAAATATGACAATTTGAAAAGGATTTAAGCTTTGAGAAAATGATCAAAACCAACAAATTTAATGACCAAAATGTGGTATGTGGGTGAAGTTGGAGTTCCCATACCTATTAAGTCTTAAAAAGTCAACAATTTGACTTGAATAGTATAGTGAATAGTAACCCAAAACACAAAAACTTCGAGAACGTCGAATTTAATGCAATAGAACTAGTAAAAAAAAAGTTAAATTTATTTTTGGACTTATGTTAAGTTATGGTACTGAAACACTATGAAACTGTATGTTTCAGCTGAAAAAGATTTGGAAGCTCTGAGAGACTGAGTCAAGGCCTAGAGGCGACTCACGTCAGGTCTGTGCACAATAATTCTTGTTTAAATATTTTATTCTCAAAAATTTGACATCTGTGATTAATTATGTACTGTGTTGCCATTTTATAATCGCAAATATGACTTTAGAAATTGATTAGATTTTTCATAAATTATTTGAATAAATTGTTTTGAATTGATTTTGTGTTCACACTTAGCATGACAGTATCACACTATTCGTCCTCTATTTATGGGGTTGAAATCGTTTATTTTCCTCCCTCTCTGGCTTGCCAGTTGAGGTTGAGATCGGATGAGTACTCATTAGCTAGCTAGCCACCTCCCTCATTGATTTCGATTAATGGGGTTGTAGATTGCTTTGTCGTGGTGTACAACACGGCATTGATCGGAAATTTTGTGTCATGGCTTAAGTTGTGTATGATTTTGGCAACACTATGTTTAATGAATTATTTGACTAAATTGTGTTATTATGAGCTTTGATATTTGTGAAATGTGATTAAGACGTATTCAAATTGTGTTTCATCAATGAATGATTTATGTATTGCATTTTAAATTTTTATTGTGCACCACTGAGTATTTTTATACTCAGCGATAGGTTATTTTGCTGTCGCAGATAAGAGCAAGGAGAAAGTAGCAGAGTGAGCTGTTATCGAATTGTGGACCACATCGATCATTTTGTACGGGTATTATTTTATACCCTTATAGATAATTTTGATGTAAATATAGAAATGTTATATGTATCAATGCAAGTTGAGCAGTTGTAAATAAATTGTAATAATATTAATTTTGGATTTCCTTCTGTAAATTTAATATTTGTACATGTGAATTTCATGTTTTATGCCTTGTGAATGAAGTATTAAATATTTTGAGATGATAAATTTTGATTTGTATTGTGGAATTACTTTGAAGTAATTTGAATTGAGTTGATTGAGATTTATTGGAGGTTGGGAGTTGTGAAAAATTTTTGGAAGTGTTTTTCGCAGGTGTTTGAAGAACTATTTTCTCTAATTACAAACGTAACTTTGTCAAAATTTTTATAAAATTTGCGGCAAAATTTAAATGGACAAAATTTTTACTAGTATTTAAACTTTGAATAAATGGTTTTTAATTCCTACCAAAATGCTCACCACTTTCAAAATGTAAGAAAATTGTTTTAAAATCCCTTGTAGGGTACTTAATGAGTTATCGGTAGGCGAAGTTTGGTAGTTCATTAAGTATTCTACGGGATCATGTTATGCCTTACAGAGGGGTAAGGTGTGACATGTTTTAGTGGTATCAGAGCATGGTTTTTCAATAAATTTTGACTATGTGTATGAACATTTTATTGATAAGTACAACTGCTCAAGTGTCTTTAATTGATACATATGACATATTTACATCATGAATATGCACTAACGGAGGTCAACCTCCTTGTGTTTGATCTCAGGAAGTAGACATTTTGAGAAAACGGAATGGAAGGAGGAGATCATTCCGAAGAACAATCTATTGAGGCTGAGGTTCAAGGGGAAGCCCCAGCACTCCAGAACGTGAGTGGGTCAGCCACTCCAGAACGTGAGTGGGTCAGCCACTCCAGCTCCTGCTCCAGCACCGCAGTTCTCTGCTTTGTTTGTACAGCAGATGGCTGCATTTTTCCAGCAAATGGCGGGTAATGTGCCACCCCAAGCTCAAATGCCAGTACCTGTAACACAACCATAGTCCTCAGCTCGGCAGTATGAAAAATTGATGAAATTTGGGGCCACCGAGTTTAAAGGCACTGTGGATCCACTGGAGGCAGAACAGTGGTTGGAAAAGAATGGAATGAGTTTTCAAAAAACTGCAGTGTACGGAAGAGATGAAGTTTGAGTATTCTGTTTCCTCGTTGCAAGGGGATGCGTATGAATGGTGGAAGACCATCCCCCATAGCCTAGTAGAACCTCCAGTCCTTACTTGGTCAGACTTTTTGAGGGAGTTTCGACAGAAATGGGTTCCCGATGCATACGTGGATATGAAGTTGCAAGAATTCCTAAGTTTGAAATAAGGGGACCAAACCATAGCAGAATATGAGAGAGACTTCTCAAGGCTAAGCCACTATGCTGGAAGCTTAGTCTCCACCCCCAGAGACAGATGTAAGAGGTTTGAGTCTGGATTAAGGCCGAATTTGAGAATGCAAGTCCTGGGTTTCAGACATCAGAATTTCGCTGAGTTGATCTCACAGGCCCTGGAACTGGAAAGGATAAAATCAGAAGGGGCAGTGAAGAAGGGTACACAAGAGAAAGAGAAGACTGAAAAGACTATGGGACAAGCATCTGAGAGTGGTTCTAGAAAGAGGAAACTGTTTGGGGGATCCAGCTCCTGTAGATCTGGCAGAGGCAGATTTTCTAGCCAACGGCCACCCCGGTCTGGTCAGTAGAACCAGCAGACACCCTGAGGAGCTCTATTAGTCCAGTAGTGTGAAACTTGTGGTAGAACTCATGGTGGGGTTTGTTTCAAGGCCACCGGTGCATGTTTTAACTATGGAGGGAGCGGACATTTCGCTAAGGATTGCACTAGTCCGCGCCAGTTTGGACCTTCTGCTACATCTGAGGGATCAGCCCAAGTCTCTGTACCTAGAGGGTCACAGTCAGCTGCTAGAGGTAGAGGCAGAGGTAGGGGTCCTGGTAGCACTCCTGGAAGTCAAAGCACTGTTAACCAGCCAGTACCCAGTGGCGCACCAGTCAGAGTGTATACCATGCGTCAGAGGGAGGAGGCTGAAACATCAGATGTAGTAGCTGGTATTTTCTCCATCCTTGACCAAGATGTACATGTGTTATTTGATCCTGGCTCCACACACTCATATGTTAGTGCTAGTGTGATGTGCTCTACTGCTATTCAGTGTGTACCAATAGACTATGATGTGCTAGTAACTAGTCCATTAGGCCAGGAGGTCAGGGTAAATAGGCTATATAAGGACTGTCCTTTGGTGATCCAAGGACACACTTTTCTGTCTGATTTAATTGAAATGCCCTTCAGAGATTATGACATTATCTTGGGCATGGATTGGTTAGCCAGGCATCATGCGATGAATGACTGTAGACTGAAGACAGTCACTTTTGGTCTTCCTCAGTATGGTGATGTAGTAATACATGGGGAGAGACAGTTATTACCTTCAAACATCATTTCAGCTGCACTGGCCAGAAAAATGATTAAGAAAGGGTGTGAGGCGTACCTGGCACATGTGATAGACACCCAAGTGGGAAGTCCAGCACTAAAGGACATTCCTACTGTATGTGACTTTCCGGATGTGTTTCCTGATGAATTGCCAGGATTACCTCTAGAAAGAGAAGTGCAGTTTGAAATTGATGTTATGCCCGGTGTGGACCCAATCTCCATAACACCATACAGAATGGCACCAGCAAAACTAAAAGAATTGAAAGTGCAGTTGTAAGAGCTGCTTGATAAGGGCTTTATCTGCCCTAATGTGTCACCTTGGGGAGCGCCAGTATTGTTTGTTAAGAAGAAGGATGGCACTCTTCGGTTATGCATTGACTATCGGTAGTTGAATAAGGTGACAATAAAGAACAGATACCCATTGCCCCGTATTGATGACTTGTTTGATCAGTTGAGGGGTGCAGCTGTGTTCTCCAAAATTGACTTGAGATCAGGTTATTATCAGCTGAAAGTACAAGAGCAGAGTATTCCTAAAACTGCCTTCAAAACCCGCTATGGCCATTATGAGTTCTTGGTCATGCCATTCGGGTTAACTAATGCTCCGGCTGCTTTTATGGATCTGATGAATACTATCTTCATACCATACCTCGACCAGTTTGTTATGGTATTTATCGATGATATATTGATCTATTCGAGGAATGCAGAAGAGCATGATAGACATCTGTGGATTGTACTGCAGACTTTGAGGGAGAAACAGCTATACGCCAAACTGTCGAAATGTGAATTTTGGCTGAAGGAGATATCATTTTTGGGGCACATAGTATCAGCAGAGGGTATTAAGGTAGATCCTAGCAAGATTGAAGCTGTCCTTAATTGGAAGCCACCCAGAAATGTTACAGAGATTCATAGTTTTCTGGGGTTAGCTGGATACTACCGTCGATTTGTGAAGGGATTCTCTATGTTGGCATCTCGATTGACCAAGCTACTTAGAAAGGATGTGAAATTTCAGTGGATGGACAAATGCCAGCAAAGTTTTGATGAATTGAAGAGATGTTTAACAGAGGCTCCAGTCCTGACTTTACCTACACCGGGTAAAGAATATACAGTTTACAGCAATGCTTCTCACAATGGGTTAGGTTGTGTGTTGATGCAAGATCGAAATGTCATTGCCTATGCATCACGCCAGCTAAAACCGCATGAGAAGAATTATCCAACACATGATTTGGAGCTTGCGGCTATTGTGTTTGCTCTTAAGATCTGGAGACATTATTTGTATGGGGAGAAGTGTTACATCTACACAGATCATAAGAGTTTGAAGTATTTGGGCACCCAGAAAGAGTTGAATTTGAGACAGAGGAGATGGTTAGAATTAATAAAAGACTATGATTGTCTGATAGACTATCTGCCAGGGAAAGCTAATATTGTGGCTGACGCCCTAAGTCGCAAGACTATGGCAAGTCTACAGGTTACTCCTTTGTCTTTGGTACATGAGTTGAGATCATTACATGCCAGTTTAGAGATTAATGATGATGGGCAGACAGCAGTTGCATGGCATGTATAGCCAGTGTTAATTGATCAGATCAGAATGGCTGCTCAGAATGATGAAAGGTATCATATGCTGTTGGAAGAAGTCCGGCAGGGCAAGAAACCAGAGTTCTCAATCAGAAATGATGGTTTACTGCTACACCAGGGCAGAATGTGTGTTCCTAATGATGTTGATTTGAGGCAAATCATTTTGAAGGAAGCACATGAGTCTCCTTTTGCCATGCACCCTGGTGGTACAAAAATGTATAGAGGGCTAAATGAGCATTACTGGTGGATGGGTTTAAAAAGAGATGTGGCAGAGTTTGTATCCAAATGCCTGACTTGTCAGCAAGTAAAGGTAGAGCATCAAGTACTAACTGGGTTGTTACATCCACTGTCAGTGCCAGAATGGAAATGGGAAAGAATAACGATGGATTTTGTAATGGGACTTCCAAAGACACAGAAGAGTCATGATGCAGTGTGGGTCATTGTTGACAGACTGACTAAGTCTGCTCATTTTCTGCCAGTCTGAATGGACTACAGTTTAGACAGATTGGCCAGGTTGTACATTGACGAGATTGTGAGACTTCATGGAGTGCCAATATCCATTGTATCAGACAGAGATCCTAGGTTCACTTCTAGATTCTGGGGTAGTTTTCAAAGAGCCCTAGGAACTAGATTGAACTTCAGTACTGCATTCCACCCACAGATAGATGGCCAGTCTGAGAGGGTAATTCAGATTTTGGAGGACATGCTACGGGCTTGTGTGATTGAGTTTGAGGGTAGTTGGGATACACACTTGCCTTTGATTGAGTTTGCTTACAACAATAGCTACCAATCAAGCATTGGGATGCCTCCATATGAAGCTTTGTATGGCAGAAAATGTAGAACCCCATTGTGCTAGGATGACGTGGGTGAAAGAAAAATGATTGGACCCGAAATTGTCCAACAGACTGAAGAGAAAATTAGGATGATCAGATGTCACACCCTACCCCTCTGTAAGGCATAACATGATCCCGTAGTATACCTAATGAATTACCAACTCCGTCTCCTGATAACCCATTAAATACACTAAAAGGGATTTTAAAAACTTTTCTTACTTCTTTTACAGTGGTGAGCACTATTTACAGGTGTTAAAAACTTTTGTGAACTGAAGTGAAACAGCTAACTCATTTGGATTAATTGGAATTTCTGTAAAAATTTTGGCAGAGTGCCATCTGTATTTTGGATAAAACAGTTCTTCAGAAAACTTGTAAAAAGCACTTTAACAGATTTCCAAATCTAAACTCCAACATATTTCTCAACACAACCCATTTCTCAATTCAAATCCACAGTGATTTTTCAAAGACTGAGGTAAAAGAAATATAATACAATTTTTACAAGCCAAAATAACTCATAATTATTTTGCAACTTCAATGTACAATTTTTATTTACAACTGCTCAAAACCAACAACAATATGTACATACAGTGAACATACATTACATTACAAAATACAAAATATTGGTATACTCATTATACCCGGTAGTCTCTCGCTGGAGGTATTAGCAGCCTAGTCTGCTGCACTGTCTGTCTGTCTACCTGCGACAGCAATAAAAAGCTATCGCTGAGACAATGTCTCAGTGGTGCACAACATTAACTAAATACAAATTTAAATCACAATTCATAATTCAAATAAATAGTGGATACTTAAAAACCATAGTTAAATTCAAGACAATACTGTCATAAGGAATTTAACACAATATCACAATAAATCTCAGTAATCAAAACATAGTTAAATTCAAAAGACAGTAAATGTCAATAAGAATTTAAACTTCATTTCACAAATTATCAAATCGCATAACAACACAATTTAGTCGAATAATTTAAGAATACAGTGTTGCCAATTCATTCACAATTTGAGCCATGACACAAATTTTCGATCAATGCCACGTTGTACACCACGACAAAGCAATCACAACCCCACTAATCGAAATCAATGAGGAAGGGAGCTAGCTATATAATGAGTACTCATCCGATCACCTCAACTGGTAAACCAGAGAGGGAGAAAAATAAACGATCACGACTCCATAAATGGAGAAGGAAAATAAACGATCACAACCCCGTAAATGGAGAAGGAATGATATCATACTGTCATGCTAAGTGTGAACACAAAATCAATTCCAAACCTTTTATTCAAATGATTCGTGAGAATCCAATAAATTTCCAAAGTTATAATTTCATTCACAAAATGGCAACACAATTCATAATTATCTTTAATTTCCACAAAAACCATTTACAGTGCTTTTCAATCAATAGTATCCATCAAATCATTTACAATGCTTTTCAAGCAATAAATATCCATTCAAACACATTTCCACAATTTAAAACAATAATGTACAAATAGTCATAATTCATTTCAATTGAAAAATTCAAAAGAAATACTGTTGTGCACAAACACAATTTAAATCAATAACATACAATTAATCATATGAAATCTTATTCAGAGTAAAATCAGTTAAAAACTAGTTGTGCACAAACACAATTTAAAATAATAACATACAATTAATCATATGAAATATTATTCAAAGCAAAATCAGTTGAAAACTAGTTGTGCACAAACATAATTTAAAACAATAACATACAATTAATCATATGAAATATTATTCAAAGCAAAATCAGTTGAAAACTAGTTGTGCACAAACACAATTCAAAACAATAACATACAATTAATCATATGAAATATTATTCAAAGCAAAATCAGTTGAAAACTAGTTGTGCACAAACCTCTGATGACTGTCTCCTGGTCTGGACTCAGTGTTTCCTTCCCTTTTCCTGAGTCTTTGGTAACTGAGAAACACAATTTGAAGTGTTTCAGTACTAAATTAAATTGTCTCTAACGATAATGTTCGATAAGTAATTCACTGAAGGCTATTATTTGCTTAATCACCTAATATACTGACCTTCAATGCGTTTTAGGTAAATTAGGTTTTTGTGTCATTAATATGTCACATTCGATAGGGTTTTAGGGTTGGCACGTTTTACCAAACTCATTTCCTTGTTTAGTGCATTTTAATGCAACTTGCTGGATTCCAGGATACTAGTTTGACCTAGTCGGACGACCTAGTTTCCTCGGTTTTCGGGTTTCGGTCAAAACTACAAACTTGTAGATCTATGTCTTATTGCACGCGGGGCAAAATTTCAGGTCATTCTGAGTTATGTAGACCAAGTTATGGTCATTTTACTATTGCTGATCAAATAGCATCAAATTAGGTCATTTTAGGTCAATTTGGTCAACTTTGGTTCGGCCAGTTTTTGGACCCGAACTTGTGCAAGCTGTTTGACTTGCTTATGGTCATTTCTGGGCTTTGGTGTCTTCATAAGACTTGTAGGTATGGGTCTTAACTATTCATGGTTAAAATTTCAGGTCAATTGGATCTGTTTTGAGTGAGTTATGGCCTAAACACTAACTGCTGCCCAATTGGTCAGTTTTTAGGTTTCAATTGCACTTAATTTGGTCATTTTTCATGCCACCTTGCAAGCAGAATTTTGGTATGCTTTCTCAATGAAAGTTGGCACATTTTGTGCCTAGTTTCACCTCCAATTGGTCTCATACCAATTGAGGTTACACATTTAATGTTATAGGCTAAAATGCATACTGCCTTAATCACATTGCTTAAACATACATCAATGACACATTTACCTTACTATATGTTCACTTCCCTTACCAATTCTGTTTTGGTACATTACCAAAACCATATACCACTTCACTTTAAAGTCACTTTGGGCAGATTACACACATCCTCAATACACCAAATAAACTCAAATTTACAAAGTCTAAGTACAATCACATATACACCTAAACATTACTCATTCTTACATACACTTTACACAATCAATCTATATACATATCCATCAATCCTTAATGTCAATATTCTGCCAATACCTTCATGAACACATACATTTATCCAAGAGTCCCAAGGCTGCCGAAAATCTTCACCATGCCAAAGTGTCCTACAATTCATCAATTTCCATTCCAAGTGCACAATCACCATATACATGTGGAATAATTTACTAGGATATTAAATCACCCTAATCAACATCATTTCTCATCAAATATATGTGTAAATATTTCCTTAAATACATAACTCCATGGCTGTCCCAAAATGAACATATCAATAACTTCTCAAACTTGAAAATTTTCTTCACAAATCCAACACCCATAACATGTACACAAAGTTTAATAAAGAAATCTTCAAAAATGTAAACTCACCTATGTTTAGGACTTGTTAAACCTTCACCAAACTTCTTGACTTTAGTATCAAACTCTTCCTTATGATGTGTAGACAATCTTTAATGAAGAAATCTAGGTGATTGGAAGTGAAATGAATGGGTTAGGAGAGCTTAAAGAAAACGGCAATGGAGGTTTTCTTGGTTCTTCAATTCGGCTCGGTTTAGTGAAATGAAGAAGATGAGGTATTCAGCTTGGATAATGGAATTACAGCTGCCATTTAGTGTTTAATTAATCCCTAGTGATCCACTCACAAAATTTAAATCATATAATAAGCTTAATTCTCACTTATTCCACATTAAACCCTTAATTCTTACTATTTACTTTAGGTACCACCAAATTAATTTTTCATTTTATTTTCTAAGTGTAATATCATTTATTTTTAATGGACATTTAGGTCAAAAGACAATTCGGGATGTCAAATGACCATAATGCCCCTGTTCGGGTTGCATTCCTAATTTTTCGGTAACACCGGGTTTTGTCTGTTTTTCGATTTCTCACTTTTTTTTGTACTAATTATTTAATTTTTCTTTGATCTTTCTAATGAGATTTATTCTTCAATAAGGGTCTATTTAAGTCCTAAAAATATTTTCCAGGGTTCCCCACAGTCCAGGGCTAGTCAACGGTCCACGCCGTGACTTCCCGGTGCGGTCACCCATCTCTAGGGTTCTCGGCTCGCTTAACTTGGTTACATTTCTTTGCTATTATTTTTCCTTTTTTTTCTTGTATTTTCTTTTCTTGTATTTCATTATTTTATGTTTCCTCACTCATATGGAAGTGTAGTTCTAGGCATCCTAGCTGTCCGGACAACACTGGTCACCGGAACAGTAGAACGCACTACCGAACTTAGGGGTGTTACATCAGAGATCGACTTAAAGCTGCATCAGACCGTCAGAAGTCCTATATTGATTTGAAAAGAATGGATATTGAGTATGCAGTGGGTGAGAAAGTTTTCCTCAAGGTTTCTCCTTGGAAGAGGATTATGAGATTCGGCAGAAAGGGGCAACTAAGTCCTCATTTTATCGAGCCATATGAGGTATTGGAAAGAGTGGGTCCTTTGGCTTATCGTTTGGCATTACCTCCAGAGTTGGAGAAGATACATAATGTCTTCCATGTGTCTATGTTAAGGAGGTATCGATCAGACCCATCTCATGTACTACCAGTAGAAGAAATTGAAGTGAATCCAAACCTCACATATGAAGAAGAACCCATAAAGATTCTGGCTTATGAGGTGAAGCAGCTACGGAACAAGCAGATACCATTGGTAAAAGTGCTGTGGAACCATCATTCGGGCCAAAAAGCTACTTGGGAACGAGAGGAGGACATGAGGAGACAACACCCACAGCTGTTCAGAGATTGATACCAGGTAAAATTTCGAGACGAAATTTATTTAAGGGGGGGAGAATTGTAACACCCCTATTTGTATAACCTGGTATATTTCACTGTTCCGGTGACCGGTGTCGGTCCGGACAATTAAAGGGATTAGAACCATACTTAAGACAACTAGAGAAACCATAAACACAAATAATGAGTAATGTTCAATTAGTTAAGTATAAATAAGAAAAACAGAACATAAGAAGTTAAACGAGCCGAGAGTCACAGCGATGGGTGACCTCCTTGGGAATGACTGTGAAGTCATTTTAAACTCAAATTTCGAACCGTAAAATGTGACGCTGTGGTCCTTAGGACTCTTATGAACACAGTGAAAAAGAGAAAATCACGAAAAAGAACTGTTAAGCCAGTCAAATAATTAGGTCAGGGAGCCGAAAGAAATATGGAATTATTTACAAACCGGGATGAACCGGCGAGGGGCAATTTGGTCAATTGACTCCGAGAGCTGACTCCTGACCTAACTGTCAAATAAAATTGGAGAAAAGAAAATTTCAGAATCGAGAATTAAATTAAAGAACTAATAGAAAAAAAAAAGTGGAAAATGAAAAAGTAAAAAGGTGATGACATCATGCATGACCTCATGCATGATGTCATAAAAGAATTAATTAAATTATTTATTAAATTAGATTTTGTGGTCTTCCATAACTAAAATAAATAAATAAAAGAAAAGAAAAAAGAAAAACAAAAATCTCTTTCTTCTTCCTCTCTTTGCCGCCCCACCTTCTCCATACTTCCTACATGAAAACTCTCCATTAAAGCTTGCACTCAAGCTTTAATTTGTTCACTTACCCTTCATAAATCCCATAAAAACCTTACTAGAGCTTGTAATCTCAACTTAAGAAGAAGATTGAAAGAAGAAAGGAGGAGAAAAATTGAAGATTTGGTATTAAAGTTGAGGTAAGTGTATCCATTTAAAAGTTGAGATTTGATTGTTGTATTTTTGGTTTGAATTAGCTTGTAATATGTTTAAAATGAAATAAAAAAAAAATGGGGAAGGACCAAACTGAATTTTCGTCCAGCCTATGTAGGGGTGAGTATTGCATGAGTTTGATTGAATGAAATATGTTAGAAAGCCTGAATAAGTTGAGGATTTGTGTTTGTATGGTTGGAATTAGTAAAATGCAATAAATTAGGTGAGTTAGGGTTTTGGGACTTAGGGTTTTGAAGCAAAAATTTGAAGAAATGAGTAAATGGCATGTTTGACCTATTGTGAAGTGAAAAATGGTCAATTGTGACCAAATGAGTTGTGTTTGAATTGTTAGAATTGAAGCCAAATTCGGAGGGTATATGGTCATGCTGCTGGCAGCATGACCAAGTCAACTTTGAAAGACCAAAACTGAAATTTTACAAGTCCAATTGATATGGTATCAATTGGGGATGAAAATAGACATAAAATGACACAATTTTGATTTAGGAACCATGCCCAAAAAATGACCAAAACCTAGTGAACAAATTGACCAAAGTTGAATAAGAGCAGTCTGCCACTGTACAAACTGACTAAATGAATAGTGTTTGTTCATTTGGTCATAACTCGAGCTATGCAGGTCAAATTGATCTGAAAGTTTACCAGAGGTTAGATGAGATATAGACCTAAAACTTTCATGAAGAACACAAGTCCAAATTCTGCCAGCAACCAAGCTATTTGGCCACCCCAAGTTGGTGACTCAAATCTGCCAGCACCAAAATTTGCCCAGAAAATCTGGGTTATTTTCCATCCGGCAGCCCTCATTCAAAGGGCCATAACTTGAGCTACAAAACTCTAATTGGGGTGATCCAAAAATGAGAATAAACTTAAGACAATAAGGAACATTTTTTGTGAAGGAAGTTTTTCCAAATTCCAACAGTAGATTGACCAATGGAATAGTGCAACTTGGAGCACCAAAACTGAAAATTTGACAATTTGGCCAAAAGGATTTAAGCTTTGAGAAAATGACCAAAACCAACAAATTTAATGACCAAAATGTGGTATGTGGGTGAAGCTGGAGTTCCCATACCTATTAAGTTTTAAAAAGTCAACAATTTGACTTGAATAGTATAGTGAATAGTAACCCAAAACACAAAACTTCGAAAACGTCGAATTTAACGCAATAGAACTAGTAAAAATAAAGTTAAATTTATTTTCGAACTTATGTTAAGTTATGGTACTGAAACACTATGAAACTGTGTGTTTCAGCTGAAAAAGATTTGGAAGCTCTGAGAGACTGAGTCAAGGCCTAGAGGCGACTCACGTCAGGTCTGTGCACAATAATTCTTGTTTAAATATTTTATTCTCAAAAATTTGACTTCTGTGATTAATTATGTACTGTGTTGCCATTTTATAATCGCAAATATGACTTTGAAAATTGGTTAGATTTTTCATAAATTATTTGAATAAATTGTTTTGAATTGATTTTGTGTTCACACTTAGCATGACAGTATCACACTTTTCCTCCTCCATTTATGGGGTTGAGATCGTTTATTTTCCTCCCTCTCTGGCTTGCCAGTTGAGGTTGAGATCGGATGAGTACTCATTAGCTAGCTAGCCACCTCCCTCATTGATTTCGATTAATGGGGTTGTAGATTACTTTGTCGTGGTGTACAACACGGCATTGATCGGAAATTTTGTGTCATGGCTTAAGTTGTGTATGATTTTGACAACACTGTGTTTAATGAATTATTTGACTAAATGGTGTTATTATGAGCTTTGATATTTGTGAAATGTGATTAAGACGTATTCAAATTGTGTTTCATCAATGAATGATTTATGTATTGCATTTTAAATTTTTATTGTGCACCACTGAGTATTTTTATACTCAGCGATAGGTTATTTTGCTGTCGCAGATAAGAGCAAGGAGAAAGTAGCAGAGTGAGTTGCTATCGAATTGTGGACCACATCGATCATTTTGTACGGGTATTATTTTATACCATTGTAGATAATTTTGATGTAAATATAGAAATGTTATATGTATCAATGCAAGTTGAGCAGTTGTAAATAAATTGTAATAATATTATTTTTGGATTTCCTTCTGTAAATTTAATATTTGTACATGTGAATTACATGTTTTATGCCTTGTGAATGAAGTATTAAATATTTTGAGATGATAAATTTTGATTTGTATTGTGGAATTACTTTGAAGTGATTTGAATTGAGTTGATTGAGATTTATTGGAGGTTGGGAGTTGTGAAAAATTTTTGGAAGTGTTTTTCGCAGGTGTTTGAAGAACTGTTTTCTCTAATTACAAACGAAACTCTGTCAAAATTTTTATAAAATTTGCAACAAAATTTAAATGGACAAAATTTTTACTAGTATTTAAACTTTGAATAAATGGTTTTTAATTCCTACCAAAATGCTCACCACTTTCAAAATGTAAGAAAATTGTTTTAAAATCCCTTGTAGGGTACTTAATGAGTTATCGGTAGGCGAAGTTCGGTAGTTCATTAAGTATTCTACGGGATCATGTTATGCCTTACAGAGGGGTAAGGTGTCATATTCATGGCAGAGTTTCTACACAAAAATTGTGGCATTATGTGTCTACTTTCATCTTCAATTGGACTCACACCAATTGGAGTGGCAGAATTATAGTTTTGGTCCCCTAAGTGGACCAAGGTCAGGCTGTCCAGAATTTGACCCCTGCCAATCCGAATTTGACTTAGCTTCTCACAATTCAAACACATTCTAAATTACATCAATTAACCATTTTAAACCTCACTTAAGTCAAAGTACATCAATTTACCAAATTCTCAAATTTTCCCTCTAAAACCCTAAGGGTCAAGAACCCTAATTTATCAATAACTCCAATTCATACAATTAAATTGCATACTTCACATTTCTACACTCATTCAAGCATGTTTACATAATTAATTTCATCAAAATCACTCAAATTCCCCTTCTCCCAAACATGGCCAAAATTCAAGGGGTCCCTCATGTGCATGATTTTCATGATTCTTAGCATAAATTCATCAATTTCCTACTTGATTCAAGTATCTAAATCATAAAGATAGAAAGAATTTAAAGGAAAATCACTAACCTTTGTATAGGTTTTCAATCTTCAATTTCATCAACTTTTTCTTCTTTCTTTCTCCTTCAATCTTCTTTCCAAGGTTTGATTATAATTTTTCTTCAAGGAAATTAAAGGATTTAGGGTGAAAATTGGGGTTTAGAAAGCTTAAGTATAAGCTTTCATGGTGGAAATTTGAGAGAGGGACAAGAGAGAGAGAGACCATGGCTTGGAGGAGAAGAAAACCATATTATTTTTCTTTTAATTTTTTTATTTTTTGTGCATTTATCATAAATTGACTTGGTCAAATTAATTCATTTATTTGATAATTATTTATGAGGTCATGTAGGCGATGTCACCATGATGATGTAATTTTCTTTATTTTCTTTCCTTTTCTTTTCCTTTCTTTTTTCTCACTTCTTTAATTTAATTAGATATTTTAAAATTTTCATTTCTCAGATTTTATTAGACAGTTTAGTCATAAGTCACCTCTAGGAGTGAATTGACCAATTTGTCCCTTGTTGGTCCAATCCGGTTTACCAATAATACTGTATTTTCTCCGGAACCCTGACCTAATTATTTGATCTAGTTCTTAACCTTTTTCTGTGATTTTCACATTTCCTCTAGCTTCGCAATTTTTTCTAGGACTACGGTGTCACAATGCCCCGTACAAAATTAGGGTTTTGACTGATCTCGCAATTACTTTTCGGTGCGGTCACCCATCACTGTGACCCCCGGCTCATTTAACCTTTTATGCTTTATTTTTTTTATTTATATTTTACCTTCTGGTAATCACTTTTAATTTCATTCAGGGCTTTTCTAAGTGACTTAAATATAATTCTAATTCTCTGAATTGTCCGGACCAATACCGGTCACTAGAATAGTGATTTGCACAGGACTATGTATGTAGGGGTGTTACAATTCCCCCCCCCCTAAAGAAATTTTGACCTCCAAATTTTGCCTACTGTCGGTCCTTAATCATTCGTACGTGTTTTTTTTTTTTCATGTTTCTCTCTCACATTTTTTTTTCATGTCTGAATAATGGTCCATAGCACTTTAACCAATAATATTTACTCATCGATTGCTCACCTCATGTGCCAAGTTTCTTATAAGCTTCTTGTCATAAGTTAAGTTTGAATTTATTTCAATTTTAGAGGTAAGGAAATCTATGTGCTAACGGATCCACTCTTTCTAGGACTTCATATAATCTTATGAAGTGAGAACTTAGTTTTTCTCTCTTATAATCTTTTTTTTTCTTTGAGTCTATGTAAGACTTCTAACAATTTAATAAAACGTTTAATTTGTGTGTATAACACTAATCTTCTCTTACTATTGTCTTATTTAATATTTTGATTCATGTTTCCTTATTGAATGACCATTATGGTCATATTAGAATTACTTATCTATCATTTGCTATAGATTCATAACTGTTATTGTATCTTGCCAACTTTATTTTGAATCTAGGCCTATGTGCCATTTTACACCATCTTGTTTGATTTTGTTTAACGTATTTCGACGTTTGCGCTTTTATACCATAATAAATATCAATCCTGATGTCATTCTTTTTTACCATCTTCATCCTTCCTTGACTCGACTGTCAAGTCAAAGTTTAACACCCCTTATTACCCCTAATAAATCCGTTATACTTCAATATTACTTTGATTTGGTCCTCTGACCATTCTAGTCCATACTCTCACTGATATTCGTAACATTTCTTTGTTACATTTGAACCAACTATTCAATTTTTCACTTCCACAATTCTTTTATCTATCGATTTTCTATAGCTTATTTTTCACTGATTTGCAATCATTACTTCCTCTTATACTGAACGATAACCTATCCTTTAATACCTTAAGAAGGGAGCCTACCAATCTGTCCTTTTTCTCTTATCATGTATCAATCATAATCTAATCATTATGGTCTGCACAATAAAATTGTGCTCTTTCTAGGAAATACCTGGCCATTTATTCTTATCTTATCCTTGTCTTAATTAGAACATCATTTTACAAATTATGATTATCATCCATAGCATCCTGTCTCTTTTAGGGGGAACGAAATTTTTCTTTGTGCCCTGCTGTTACACTAATATAATACTATTTTTTGCTAAACTTTAGGTGAAAGATCCATGACAATATGAAAATAATTATAAACCCCATACTAGAGACCGAATGACTTTACTGTATAAAGGTTATCTTAATTTTATAACTACACTGCAATTAGTAATCTTATAGCAATTCCCAAAGTATTATAGCTCATATTAGATAACTGAGTCAATGACTATAGCTATCTCATACTTATGATCTTTTGATATTTTAACTTTAGAGTTTTAAATCCTTAAGCAGGATTTTCAACCTCATTTCCAACATTAAAATTTTGTCCTGGCATAACTATGTCAAAACAGATGCCATTGGCAACTATTCTCATCTTGGTGTACTATCGAGTAGTACGTAGCTCTATGCAATAATCTCAAGTCAGTACTGTAATCTATAGCTTACAGTAAAAATATTAAGAATATTGCATAGTTACTATGATACATTTCAATAGATCAAACTTTCCTATATTTTATCCTTCTCAAATTCACTAATATTTGAAAATTATTTTGATTACAATATCCATTGATAATTACTAACAGTAACATCTTTGCCCTCATCTAGAGTAATTATATTACTGTAACTTACTTTTAGGTCCTCGTGCCTTATATTAAGTAGGCTCACTAATTAGCTTTATAAATTATTATATGCTAGCAAATACTTTTTGCTGACTAACTCTTTCAAAACTAATTTCACTTATTATCATAGTTTTTATCCTAAAAAACTATTCACTAATGCATCAAAATTTATTCCCATGTAAAGGAACAGCACCAGAACATATAATTCTTACACGAACATACAAATAAGTAGTGCTAGGATCAAATAATAACTAATTGTTTCCTCTAAAAATTAAAAGCTTACCAGTTGTTACATCCGAAATTTCTGTTCTTTCTCCTTGGCGCATAGTGGAAGCTCTGACTGGTGCGCTACTATATTCGGATTGATTCACTGTGTTATGGTTATGAGGAGTACCAACTCTATTTCTATCTCGACTCTGACCGACTGTCTGTGAACTCTGGAGAGAAGAGCGATGTGCTCTAGTACAATCTCTAGCAAAATGTCCAAGCTTTCCACAATTGTAGCAGGCTCCAGTGGTCTTACGATAAATGCCCCCATGCAGTTTGCCGTAAGAGTCGCAGATACGAGGAGGATAGGAACTTCTGATTGTTCGACAACTAGATCTTGGTAGCTTCTGTTCTGATGATCTGCCTCTGTCATGCTTAGGAGCTCGCGGTCCCTCAAAATCTTTTCTCTTTTCCAAATTACTACTCAAACTCTAGCCCATAGATTTCTCATTCTTCTCTGTTTCATGTTGCCCTTATGGGGGTTGGGTTTGTACTTGGACTTGGGCTGACAGATTATCAGCCATTTACTAAAAGAAAGTGGCCATTTGCTGGGCCATTTGTGTAGTAATTTACACAGGTGGGGCTAGTACAGTCAGGCTTTCGACACTCTGAGGAGCTGGGGCCTCACCTTGTACTTCCGCCATCACAGACTATTCTATTATTTCATCCTTCTCTTCCATATCTTTTCACAGAATTTTCTATTTCCTGTACAACCAACACAAGGAGATTTCTCTCTGTTAGTTCATATTTATGTGTAAATGTACTATATGTATCAAACATTTGAGCAGTTGTATTTTACCAAAAAATATTTCAAATTCACAATTCAAAATTTACATTAAAACTTGCTCTGATACCACTAAACATGTCATACCTTACCCCTCTGTAAGACATAACATGATCCCGTAGTATATCTAATAAATTACCGTACTTCGCCTACCGATAACCCATTAAATATACTACAAGGGATTTTAAAATAATTTACGATCATTTTTATAGTGGTGAAAATGTTGAATATTTATTAAAAAGCTTTTAATTGAAATTTTGATCGTGGATCAAATCCTCGATTAAACTCTGGTGTTATGAAAATTTTTCAAAATTTCGGCAGAGTGCCAGTTATATTTTGAGAAAATAGTTCTTCAAAACCTACAAAGAAAAGCACTCCCAATATTTTTACTCAACCACAACTCCAATACAAATCATTTTTATCTCCCAATTCAACACAATCAACTCAATTCAATTTTCAATCCATACTTTTCAGAAGGAAAACCATACATGAATTTCAAAACTCAGGAAGAAATTTGAATATCATACTCATTAGGGTAATAAAATTAATATTACAATAATATACAGATAAATAAAATCTCAAATTAATATTACAATAATTTCCATTTCATTACATACCAAAATATGATTATAAAAGTTCTTGTACGACTACTCAAAGAAAATTTCATACATATTATTACATGAACATATTAAAATTTAATGTACAAGGGTATACCTATGATATACTTGTAGCTAGTCCCAATGTATCTTCAGGGAACCTTACTTAGCTGCTCTATGTTCCTTTCACCTACGACAGCATACAAAGCTATCGCTGAGTGGTGAACTCAGTGGTGCACAACTATAATTTAAAATATAGTACCATATACCTTAGCAAAATTACAGTAAAGAATTTGAAAATTTGGATATTCATCAATTTCGAAAAAAAATCAAAATATTCGTTGCCAATAATATAAATCATTTGTTAAAATGACTTTGATAAAAAAATTCAATTTATCAAATCACAACTGGACATTTAAAGTAATTTCAGCAATTTATGAAAATAAAAATCAATTTCAATAAAATCAATTATGCATAAATCCCATTTGAAATCAAAATTCTTTACTATCCAAAAATCATTCTTTATCTTACTAACTATGCAAGACTAATCCATAAGGGCCATCTTTAGGGTGATTCTAACTCCCTATGGTCGGGGAGATTGAATCATCGTCCACATTACACACCACAACAATGTAACTTCCGAAAGGGCTAATGAAAAACTTATATCTAACCTCTAATAAGATGAGAATCTAAGTATGTACCATGGTAATCAAAACAAAGCTAACTCCATTATCTCCTCAACAAATGAGAGAGACGGGTAATAACCTAGTCAAGCATCTACTGTGAGATATAAAACAATATCATGAATCTCTTTGTAACACCCCTATTTGTATAGCCTGGTATATTTTACTGTTCCGGTGACCCGTGTCGGTCTGGACAATTAAGGGGATTAAGACCACACTTATGACAACTAGATAAGTCATAAACACAAATAATTAGTAATTGTCAATTAGTTAAGTATAAATAAGAAAAACAGAACATAAGAAGTTAAACGAGCCGAGAGTCACAACGATGGGTGACCTTCTCGGGAAGGACTGCGAAGTCATTTTAAACTCAAATTTCGAACCGTAAAATGTGACGCTGCGGTCCTTAGGACTATTATAAACACAGTGGAAAAGAGAAAATCACGAAAAAGAACTATTAAGCCAGTCAAATAATTAGGTCAGGGAGCCGAAAGAAATATTGAATTATTTACAAACCAGGATTAACCGGCGAGGGGCAATTTGGTCAATTGACCCCGAGAGCTAACTCCTGACCTAACTGTCAAATAAAATCGAAGAGAAGAAAATTTCGGAATCGAGAATTAAATTAAAGAACTAATAGAAAAATAAATAGAAAAAAAAAAGAAAATGAAAAAGTTAAAAAGGTGATGACATCATGCATGATGCCATAAAAATAATAATTAATATATTTAATTAAATGGATTTTTGGGTCTTTCTAAGACATAAAAAGATAAAAGAAAAGAAAAGAAAAAAAAAAGATCTCATTGTCTTCTTCCTTATCCCATTGCCGCCCTCACTCTCCCTCATTTCCCCATGGATATCCTCTATTAAAGCTTGCATTCAAGCTTATAATCCTTCATTAAACCTCAATAGCTTCTATAGAAACCTCATTAAAACTTGTTTTAGTTACTTGAGAGGAAGCTTGGTTACCAAAGAAAGAAGAAAGGAGGAGAAATAAGAAGAGGAAAAGACACCTAACAAGGTTAGTGATTTAAGATGCAAGATTAGTTTACTTGTTGTGTTTTTAGCTTGAATTACTTGTAAATAAACTTAAAATGAAATGAAACAAATTGTTGGGGGACTAAGCTGAAATTTGACCAGCATGAAGGGGAGGGTGATTTGCATGATTTGAATGGTTTGAATGGGTAGAGGAACTTTAATTAGTTGAATGGTTAGGATTAAAGGCTTTGAAAGTAGCTAAATGCATGAGTTTGTGAATTAGGGTTTTGAACATAAGGATTTAAAGACAAAAAATGTGAGGAAGTGGTAAATGATGTCTTTGACCTAATGTGAAGTGAAAAATGGTCATTTGTGACCAAATGAAGTGTGTTGAAATGGTGGGAGTTAAGGCCAAATTCGGATGGAGTATGTGCATGCTGTTGGCAGCATGACCAAATTTTCTTTGAGAGACCAAAAATGAAATTTTACAAGTCCAATTGGTATGGGACCAATTGGGGATGAAAATAGACACTAAATGACACAATTTTCATTTGGAAGCATGCCCAAAGAGTGACTAAAACCTAGTGAACAAATTGACCAAACTTGAAAAATCACAGTCTGCCTCTGTACAAACTGACCAAATGAACAGTGTTTGTTCATTTAGTCATAACTCGAGCTAGGCAAGTCTAAATGACCTGAAATTTTACTAGTGGTTAGGGAGATATAGACCTAAAACTTTCATGAAGAACACAAACCCAAATTCTGCCAGCAACCAAGTCATTTGGCCACCCCAAGTTGGTGACCCAAAACTGCCAGCACCAAAAATTGCCTAGAATTCTGGGTTATGTCGAATCCGGTAGCTATGGTTCGAATGGCTATAACTTGAGCTACAAAACTCCAATTGAAGTGATTCAAAAAGGATAATAAACTTAAGACAATAGGGACCATTTTCTATGAAGGAAGTTTTTCCAAATTCTAATAGAAAAGTGACCAATGGAATAGTGCAACTTTAGACTCTAAAACTGAAAATTATCAAATTTGCCTAAAAAGACTTAGAATTTGAATAAACAACCAAAACCAACAAATTTAATGACCAAAATGTGGTATGTGAGTGAAGTTGGAATTCCCATACCTATTAAGCCTTAGAAAGTCAACAATTTGACTTGAATAGTGTAGTGAATTGTAACCCAAAACACAAAAATTTAAGGAACGTCGAGTTTAACACGTTAGAGCTAGGTAAAAGTGTAGTTAAATTTATTTTTGGATTTATGCTAAGTTATGGTACTGAAACACTGTAAAATTATGTGTTTCAGTTGAAAAGAATACCGGGAAAGAACTTGAGGAACCGAGTCAAGGCCAAGAGGCGACTCGCTTGAGGTTTGTGCACAACATCACTATGCTTTAAAATTCATTGATAAAGTGAATGAAATATGTATTTTACTTTTGCTTTGAATTGTGAAAGTTTATTTGTGACATTATCTATGATGTTTTGATTTAAATTGTTGAAAGTTATTGTGTATATTTGAAATGACAATGTTTAGCAAATTGTTAAGATAAGTTTTGAAACCACAGTGTCATGACCATATATTTGAACACCTCACTAGCATGACTAATGGGGCTAATTAGTTTCGAATTTTGATTCCTTCTCTGGAGAAGTATTGAGGTGTGCTAGTAGAAGATGATGTGAATGGATATCCATATATTTGAGCTAGCTAGCCTTGTGATGTGATTTCTCTTTAGCCTCTGGCTATTGAGATTCTATTTGTTTCGAATGGCATGAACTAACTGTGGGTTTTATGAAATGTGATTTAATACTTCAAAATGAAGTTGTTTGGGATTAAAATCTCATAATGCATGATTTGTATTTAATTCTCATGTTCAGTCAAATTTTCGAATAAATGTGATTTAAGTTATGCATAAAGATTATTTTAGTAGGTTGTGCACCACTGAGTCCTAGTACTCAGCGATAGCTTTTATTGCTGTCGCAGATATAGAGACTAGAAGAGCAACAGACTGAGCTGCTGAGGATTGAGGATTTATCAGCTTGAAGTTATCGGGTATAATTTATACCCTGCCTATAAATATTTAGTTTGATGTATGTATGCACATAAATATATGGACATGTAAATCGGTCTTGAGCAGTTTGTACAAAGTTTGTATAAAGTTGTAATAAAATTTAGTTTGAATTTTCATACTATAGATTTTGGCATGATGTATATATATAGTTTGTTGTCATTAATGAATGGAATGTTTTATTTTAATTTGAATGAGATTGATAGATATTATTTTACTGATGATTGAACTTTGGAAATTGAGAAATGTTGACTGTTGAATTTGAGATTTGAGAAATTATTGAGATTGATTGTGAAATTGAAGTAGTGGTTGAGAAAATTTTTGGAAGTGCTTTTTATAGGTATTTAAAGAGCTGTTTTCTCAAAATATAAACGGAACTCTGGCAAAATTTTTATAAAATTTGTGGAGAAATAAAATGGACCAAAAATATTAACTAGTTTTAATTTTAACTAAATGTTTTAAATACCTATTAGAAGATGCTCACCACTTAACAAAAGTAAGAAAATTGTTTCAAAATCCCTTGTAGGGTACTTAATGAGTTATCGGTAGGTGAAGTGCGGTAGTTCATTAGGTATTCTATGGGATCATGTTATGCCTTACAGAGGGGTAAGGTGTGATATGTTTTTTAGTGGTATCAGAGCAAAATTTTTGAAGTATGTTTTAACTTATGAAAATGTGTTTTTCTTTGTTAAGTACAACTGCTCAATGTCCATATTTGTTACATACAGTGGATTACATCATAAATATGAACTAAAGGAGGGAAATCTCCATGTGTTACTTGTTCAGGAGATACCCTAACTTCAGACTGAAATGGAAGAAGGGGATTGCTCAGTCGAGCAATCTGTTGAAGCTGAGGCATAAGGGGAAGCCCCAGCTTTACCGAATGTCAGTGGGTCAGTATCACCAGCCCCATAAATGCCGCAGTTTCCTGCACAGTTCGCACAGCAGATGGCTGCGATGTTTCAACAAATGGCTGGGGTTATGCCTGCTAAAGCTCCACTCCAGACACCTGTGGCACAACCACTGCCTCCAGCCAGACAGTATGATAAATTACTGAAGTATGGGGCTGCAGAATTTAAGGGTACAGTGGACCCTTTAGAGGCAGAGCAATGGCTTAAAAGAATGGACAGAGTATTTAAGAAGCTGCACTGCCAAGATGAACTGAAGTTTGAGTATTCTGTGTCGCTACTGCAAGGGGATGCGTATGATTGGTGGAAGACCATCCCCCACAGCTTAGCTGAACCACCAGTACTGACCTGGGATGACTTCATCAGAGAATTCATACATAAATACATCCCAAATGCATATGTTGATCAGAAACTGCAAGAATTTTTTAGTTTGAAAAAAGGGAATAGATCAGTGACAGAGTATGAGAGGGAGTTCTCCCGCTTAAGTCATTATGCTGGGAGTCCCCTTTCCACCAGCAAGGCAAGGTGCAAGAGATTTGAGACGGGTTTGAAGCCCAGCAAAAGGATGCAAGTTGTGGGATTTCAACACAGCAACTTCTCAGAGCTCATGTCTCAAGCACTTGAGTTGGAAAGAATAGAATCATAAGCAACCCCAGTGAAAGAAAAATCAAAGAAAACTGATAAATCAGAGAAAGACAAAGGGGAAAAGTCAGTAGAGCCGAGTTCTGGTGGTACCTCTAGAAAGAAAAAGAAGAAATTTAGTGGACCCAGCAGGGGTCGAGGTGGAAGATTTGGTAGGGGTAGATTTTCTGGACAAAGACCCCCTAGGTCTGGTCAGTAGTCGAGCAGGGGTTCACATTCTGCCCGCCCCTGTGAGACTTGTGGCAAGATTCATTGGGGGGGGGGGAATGCTATTGCGCCACTGGAGCCTGTTTTAACTGTGGAGGCAAGGGCCATATAGCTAAAGACTGCATTAGTGCTCCGTCTCCGAGATATGGTCCAGCTCCTACTACTGCCGAAGAATCTATTCAGAGTCCTACTCCCAGATGTTCACAATCAGTTGGTAGAGGAAGAGGCAGAGGTAGAGGCACTGCTTCAGGCAGTCAGGGTACGGTTGGTCAGTCAGCATAAGGAAGTGCTTCAGCCAGAGTTTACACGATGAGATAGCGAGAAGAGGCTGAGACTTCCGATGTGGTAGCTAGTACATTTTCTATCTCTGACCAAGAAGTATTTGTATTGTTTGATCCTGGTTCAACCCATTCATATTTTAGTGCTAGCATAGTCTGTTCACTTGCTATTCCATGTGTCCAAATTAGTGCTAGTAACTAGTCCGTTAGGACAATAGGTCCAGGTCAATAGAATCTATAGAGACTGTCCTTTGGTGATCCAAGGACATGTTTTCCTGTCAGACTTGATTGAAATGCCCTTCAGAGAGTATGATATCATCTTGGGCATGGATTGGTTAGCCAGGCATCACGGCATGATTGACTGTAGACTGAAGACAGTCACTTTTGGTCTCCCTTTTTACGGTGTGTTAGTAGCATGCCCTAGAGCATATCATTTAGTATGTATCTTGTACATATTTTATTAATAAAAGGCATTTCCACTTTTCCATTTACATAATATATTTATGTGTAATAGAAAAGGTCCATTGATATTTTGTTAGAAATATTATTCTTAAGTTGTTAAGAATATGAGTGACAATATTTCTAGCACAAAGTATCATAAATAGGTTCACAATCGAGGATACTTCATAATAAGGACATGACTTATCCAGAAAGATTGTATTCATGTTTGTTCCCAAGTTATTTATATGAGATATAAATAAGATGGAATGGTGAGTCTCATGCCATATGACAAACATGATAGGCACTTATAAATGATAAGTAGGCCGAACCAGTGACACTTATGACAAGCACATGGAGTTTACTCTTGTCAATGTTTTGTCATAAATCATATCAGTGCATATAGGTAGTTTGAGTTTGATACTGCTTTCATACTTGTACTATGTATGGGTATATGGGCATGTGTTGGCTCCTACTAGTTATATATGAAGGTAGGTGTTGATCAAGATCGAATCTGTTCCTCTAAGTAAATAGAGATAAAATCCTATGTTCATTTAATTGTTCTTGATGCTTCAAGTTCCTGGCCAAGACAGATAGATTTATTCAGAAAATAGTTTCTGATGAGAAAATCTTTTTAATCAAGAACTTGAATTAAAAGAGAACATAATATTCATAGCAAATGGAGTTTGACATAAACCATGACTCCAGCTTGAGTTGGGATTTTATAACAGAGAGATTCTAGTGCATGGTAACATATGATTATAGGTTCATTTAAGGTAAACCTTATTACTAATTGGGTGGCCATGGCATGCTATACTAGGTGTTAACCATGGTCTATGAGGTTCATAAAATGATTTAGAGAAATCATTTATGGTAAGAAAGAGTTCTGATGATATTAAGAGTTGATATCATGTCTCATTGCCAATTAGTGATGAGCCTAGTAAGTCACACACATACACAAGTTATCACCTATTTAAATATGATTTAATTAATTAATTAAAGAGTTTAATTGATTAATTAAATAGGTTTGGTTTGCAATTAAATTGCAAAGTCCCTAGCATGACTTGAAACCAAATCTAGATTATTGGATGTGTAGTATAAATTAAATTTATATTTAAAGTGTTTAAATATGAATTTAATTAATGAGAAATTAATTAATAGAGATAAATTAATTAATTTATATTTGATATAAATTAATTAGAAGAAGAAAAATAATTATTTTAGGTTAAGAACTCAAAATTAAGACACAGGGGCATTTTGGTCATTTCACAGTGTGACACGTGGCATCATGAGATGGTGACACATGGGATTACATATAAACTTGCCAAATGTTTTTTAATCATGTAAGATGATTAAAATCAAGATTAAATATAGGTTTGACACTTGGCACAATGTGATTGGGTCACTTAAACCTAGAGCTAATCAAAGGGTGACATGTGGCAAGGGTTTAATGTGTTAACCTAGCTATTTAAGTGTGGTTATGAAAAGAAAAAATAACCAGCAGCCACTCCTATAACACCCCTATGTTCGGTAGTGCGTTCTACTGTTCCAGTGACCAGTGTTGTCCGGACAGCTAGGATGCCTAGAACTACACTTAGATATGAGTGAGCAGACATAAAATAATGAAATACAAGAAAAGAAAATACAAGAAAAACAAAGGAAAAATAATAGCAAATAAATGTAACCAAGTTAAACAAGCCAAGAACCCTAGCGATGGGTGACCGCACCGGGAAGTCACGGCGTGGACCGTTGACTAGCGCTGGACTGCGGGGAACCCTAAAAATTATTTTTAGGACTTAAATAGACCCCTATTGAAGTATAAATACCATAAGAAATATTAAATAAAAATTATTTAATTAGTACAAATAAAAGTGAGAAATCGAAAAAATGACAAAATCCGGTGTTACCGAAAAATCGAGAATGCAACCCGAACAGGGGCATTGTGGTCATTTGACATCCCGAGTTGTCTTTTGACCTAAATGTCCATTAAAAATACATGATATTATATTTGGAAAATGTTATGAAAAATTAAATTTGTGGTACATAAATTAAATAGCAAAAATTAGGAGTTAAATGTGGAAATTGAAAACTTGGATTACTATAATGTTAATGTTAATTAGTGGAGCACTAAGTGGACACTTAGTGGACCACTTAATCTTCATTTGGAAAGCAGATTCATCCTCTTCTTCAACCTCTCAAATTCAGCCGAAATGCTCCCAATGAAGAACTCCATGGCCAAAGCTTCCAAGCACCATGCATGAACTCCAATCCACCATTTCAAGCCATAATTTCTTCACTTGTTCTTCATTAAAGTTACTCTACATAGCTTGGGCAGTATTTAGGCAGCAAAAAGGAAGCAAGATTGGTGAGTTTTGATCAAGCTTCACAAAAGGTTAGTGCTAGTTTTCCTTACCTCACTTGATTAAACTTTATACTAAGGTTGAAATGAGTTGAACGGTGAAGAAATTGGAAGATTTTAATGGGTTATTGATGTGTACAAATTTTGGCAGCCATGGAAACACTTTGAGGATAGCTTATTCTTGCTTCTAAATGGTAGACTAAAGGATTGATTAAATGTATATGTGTATAGGAAATTATTTGGGTGATGTATACTTAGTATATGTGGATGTGTATTTGAAATTTGAAGCTTGGGAATTAATGGAATGTAATGCATGAATTGGCAGCCTGGTTGGGTGAACCATAAGGATGTTATTTCATGTTTGGATGATGGAATATTAATGTTGAATTGGGTTAGTTGTGATGGCAGTTTGGGTATATGTGTGATGGTGTGAAGTTGGGCATGTAAATGAGCATGAATAGGTAGTTAAATTGTTGTAATTGAATTTGACAAATTCTGCACTTTGTGGTGTATGTTGAATGTGATTGTAAGCTACCAAAATGATCAACAATATGTGGTAAAATATGTTTAGGTTAGGGTACAAACCAGAATTGGCATGAAGGTGAAGTTTGGTAAGTGTTAAAGGTGATCTTGATGAAAATAAACGAAATGTAATAGGGCAGTTTGTGTTATGGCCTTAGAACCTTAAGTGTGTGGCTCCAACTGGTATGAAACCAATTGGAGGCGAAACTAGGCACAAAATGTGCCAACTTTCATGGAGAAAGCTTGGCAAAATTCTGCTTGCAAGGTAGCTTGAAAAATGACCAAATCCGGATTAAGTGCAAATAAGGCCTGAAAATTGACCATTTGGGCAGCAGTTAGTGTTTAGGCAATAACTCACTCAAAACAGATCCAATTGACCTGAAATTTTGACCATGAATAGTTAAGACCCATATCTACAAGTCTTATGAAGACACCAAAGCCCATAAATGACCATAAGCAAGTCAAACAGCTTGCACAAGTTCGGGTCCAAAAACTGGCCGAACCAAAATTGACCTAAAATGACCTAAAGTGACCAATTTTGATGCATTTTGACCAGCAATAGTAAAATGACCATAACTTGGTCTACATAACTCAGAATGACCTGAAATTTTGCCCCGTGTGCAATAAGACATAGATCTACAAGTTTGTAGTTTTGACCAAAACCCAAAAACCTAGGGAACTAGGTCGTCCGGCTAGGTCAAACTAGTATCCCGAAATCTAGCAAGTTGCAATAAAACGCAGTATACATAGAAATAAAATTGGTAACATGTACCAACCCTAAAAGACTATTGAATGTGACATATTGGTGACATTAAAATCTAATTTACTTAGAATGCATTGAGGGTTAACATATTAGGTTGACTAAGCAAATAATAGAATTCAGTGAATTAATTATCAAATATTATCGTTAGAGACAGTTTAAATGAGTACTAAAACACCTCGAATTGTGTTTCTCAGTTAGCAAAGACTCAGGGAAAGGGAAGGAAACACTGAGTCAAGGCCAGGAGATAGTTATCAGAGGTTTGTGCACAACGGCTATTTCTTTTGAATTTTTCAATTGAAATGAATTATGACTATTGTACATTATTGTTTTAAATTATGTTTGTGCACAATAGCTATTTCTTTTGAATTTTTCAATTGAAATAAATTATGATTATTTGTATGTGTCGACACCATATTTTGGCCGATCACCAAAATCAATAAACTTTGAAACCGATCCCTAGAATCAATAAATTTCGAAACTGATCCCCACCACTAAGTCTCCTTATGCCAGCCAAGTACATTTTCGATCTTTCTTTAATCTATTCCGATCTCTCCTCAAGGAATAGATTTAATACTGAGTCCCCGTACCATTTAAAGCCTCATCGATCTCTCAAACCAATAGTCAAGTCTCCTGATCAGTCAATTACATTCCCGATCTCTCTTATCAAACAAAATTGAACCAACACTAGATCTTTATGTCACCAGTCTTATTGTCGATCTCTCATTTGAAAAGTTTAGGAATGATAAAGTTAAGGTTTCAATCCGGTTAGGCGATGTTCCTTATCTTAAGTGCTTAAGCCAAATTTCCAATTTTAATCAAGTTCCGTTTAGCGTTGGTTCCTTACCGATCTTATGCTTATTCTGTTTTCCGATCTCTTACACTTAGATTGAAAATCACTTTTAGTTATGGTTATAAATGAGTGCTTAGACAATTCAGATACTTTCCGATCCCATCCATTCATTGAACAAAAGGGGGCATTTCATTTCATTTCATTTCATTTCAGAATTTATACAAGTCATTCGACTGGAGGATCACCCCCAGCCTGATCTACATTCTGCTCACTTCCTCTCTCACCCTCAGCCTCCTCCTTGCTTTCTTCTTCGTCTTGGGGAGCCAGGTCTACCATCCAAGTGAAGTCCTCCTCGGGATATCGCTTCCTGAGCTCGGCCAAGAGATCCCTATGGGCATTCACATAAGCGCCGGCCTCTCTTGTCACTATCTCTTCTTCCTTCGCTTTGAGTTCCTCAGTGAGGTGAGCAACTTCATCGGCCGGGAGCGCCTGAACTTCTTCAAGGACACGAGTTCGCTCGGCCAGAACTTGAGCTTGCTCGGCTAGCTTATCTTCGTAGAACTTCATCCGCCCCTCAATTTCAGATATGTAATTCTGAGCGGATGAGAGTTGGGATCGGAGGGAAGTCACTTCATGACCCATCTTCTTGACCTCCATACCCAGGCGGTTAGCCTTCTCCCGGACAATGTGCTGGTTCACCAAGCACTCCACGTTTAATCTCATAGAGCGGGTCAGGATGTCATCAAGGTTGTCTGAGGACAGCCTGTCCCGATCCTCCCGAAGGCAGATAGAAGCCCCCAGGACCTTAGCCAAACCCGGATTCTCCGGAACAGTCCGGTTCTTCTCCAAGGAATGGATCAGCACTTGGGCACCGCGGGAGAGAGTCCTTGCGGTAGGTTGAGAAGGACCCCCTTCCGCACTTGAAACGACTGGAGGAGGTGGAGGCGGCTCTTCTTGATGAGGAGGAGACCGGACCACTTCTATGATCGACGGTCCAGAAGGTTGAGACGAACCTTCTTGTATTTCCCTGGGTTCATGACCGGGCGTTTGAAGCAGCTCGGAATGCTTCATCTCCCGTACCTTCCGAGAGATCTCTCTCTTCCGCTTTCGGCTCTCCTTGGAGTCTTCGCCGCTTGCCATACCTGCACAAAGAAGAGGTCAGTGAGATCGCTAAGGTCTAAAGATCTGAGATATAGAAAATACCGATGCCGTGGTCAGAGAGCTGAAGCCCGCGATCTTGGCCGGTGACCAGCTGCATAGTCCAATGGTGCAGCTTGGCCATCACTGTATCCAAACAAGAGAACTTCTCTCTGGACGCCTGTTCTTTCAACTCTATCACCATTGCACCCTCTTCCCTATTTAGGGCGATGTGCTTCGTAAGCAAGGGACCCTGATGCAGCCAGCTCCGAGGGAAGCCCTCAAAACCATTCAGAATTTCGCTCCTCAAGATAAAGAAGTGGTTCTTCCAATTCTTCAGGGAGGAAGGCAGGTCGGTAAAAAGCCCACAATGGGGTTTCGCCTAGAAGAACCAATACTCGTCGTCCTTTCGACGAGTTAGCCTGTGCAGTTCAGAGAACACCTTAGCTGTAGGTCGGAGCCCCTTAGCTCGGCATAGGCCTCGGAAGGCTGCTAAGATCCGCCACGAGTTCGGGTGAACTTGGGCGATGCACACTTGGTGATATTTTAAAACTTCCTTGAAGAAGTCGTCTAAAGGGAACCGTAGACTGGCTTTTAATTATTCTTCGTAGACCATGATCATATCGTCCCCCTTAAAGAAGTGATTGGCACGAAGATCACCGTGACACCTAATCAGTTCGAATGAATCAGGCCGAATGTTATACTCCTGGCTGAATGACTGCAGATTGGTTTCTTGAAGGACCGATGGAAACTCATCCATGGGAAGATTTTCCCTCCCTGAAGAAGGTACATGCTTTGATGGTGCTGCTTGCCCCTGAGCTAGAGCAGAGACCCTAGGAAGTTCAGATCGCACGCTTGGCTCGACCACCTCTACTTCATCAGATGACCACGAGAACTGAAGAGAAGGAGGGCTCATCGCTCTCTGACCCTCGGCACCCTCATTTTCAAAGGAAATGAAGAATTTAAACTAAAAGAAGGATCAAAACCCTTACATGAGCTTGATCGGTGTCGGAGGAACTTGAGAAAACGAGAGAATTTTGAAGTTGTTCGCGAGAGACTAAAAATGACATAAGGGAGCAACTGGCTAACCCCACCCCTATTTATACTCGTCCGAGCATTTAATGCTCACGATGTTCTAGGTAGTGCATCAGATAGCGGGACTCGCCAGCTGTTCTGACACGTCTGACGAATATTCCAGAGATTCCATAAAGAGATCGGTTAACTATAGAGCGGCAGATTAAGGTGTTTTGAATTACGGATCGAATAAGGTCATTCAAATTAGGAGTCGGATCGGGTAAATACTTCAGAGATCGGAAAATAACCAATGAAATAATAATAAAAATGATAATTGACAAAATAAAATTTTATTCCCAGAAGGTCGGATTACATCATTTGGGCGATCTCTAGAGATCGGATTACATTAAAGGTCTGATTACATCATTTGGGCGATCTCTAGAGATCGGATTACATTAAAGGTCTGATTACATCATAAGGGCGATCTTTAGAGATTGGTGGAACATCCTATCTAAAAGGTCCATGTCAAAGCCTAGTCTCGTGGCTGAGTCAAAAGATGTGTTTGACCAGGAGACCGGCTGGGGGGACTATGACTCTCATGAGAATGAGAGAGGTCGTCATCAAAGTTACCGCTCGAAACCGAGCCGCTGTCGGAACACCCAGTGTGGAGAAGAGCCAGATGAACACCAAAGGGCAGTCACCGGTGTTGAGGGGAATATTAGCAGTCTTCTCGCCCGAAATCGGTTCGCCGATTATACTGATTGAACGACTCGAGATCGACACGATCGAGGTCCTCGATCCAGATCGGTTAATTAGTCCAATTCTCTCACTGTCATCAGATAAGGTCATCATGATTCTTCGATCACCGGGATCGTAAATTTTTAGGCAAGGAACAAAGAGGGCAACCGAAAAAAGATCAAAAGTGGCCACCATGGCCGGAATTGTTGCCGGGGCAGCTAGAACAGGAAAATGAGGAGAATAGGGGAGAAAGTCAAATGAGGAAGGGCTTCCCGGTTGAAGGTATATATAGGGAAAAATTTAAGCATTTATTACAAACAGAAAACGAAGCGGATGCCTCGAGAATTGAGGGAAAAAAATGCTTTGACTGGACCGAACCCGATAAAAGGGAAGACCGGAGTGGTAGGAATCGGTAGAAGGGAGGTAGGCATGAAAGATCGGAAAAGGAGCGTGTTAGGAAGATTGGAAAGGAAAGGAGGTCGGATAGCAAGAAGAATAAGACAAACTTCCGCTAACCGTCATCATAATCAGAGCCGAGGTAGTTAAAGCGTTGCAGATGAGATCCCCACCGCACGCCTCAGAATCGCCCGCATTACTGACAAGTGCCAGGGTATGTCACGACAGTGCTGTACATCTCAATCTCCACTGTTGATCTCATTTGTAAGGACGAGCCCGGAGCCCTTGGATCAAAGAAGAAGACGACAAGACCGGTGCCTTTTATTCCCAGCCCTCAGATCGCCCCGGATAAGAGAATTTGGGACCGTCAGATTAGAAGAAGAAAATGACAAATATTCTGAAGGGGATCTCAGCCGTCCGTTCTGATTCTCTTTAATTCCTGTGCCTCAGATCATGTCCTTTGAAATCCTGACCCTCCATCTCCCTCAAAATAGATCCTGACCCTTCAGGGGAAGCACCCGGTTCCTATAAATACCTGCATGAAAAACTGTTCAAGGGACGAAAAAAAAAGGTGGAGACTATAGCGGAAGAACTCTGAAAATTAATTCAATTTGTTACTCTGCTATTCTTTTAAGCTTTCATAAGAAAAACTTTGGAAACCAGTTTTCTGAAGTATTTTCTTAAAAAAGGATTTTTGAACACTGAAACTCTCTATTTTCAGCTCGTTCATTATCCCGTAGCGCTCATGTTTTTAGTTCTTTGTTATCTTTATTTCCACTTCCATTGTCCAAGCTCAACCTCATTTAAACTCGGTTATTATTCTGACCCGATTGCATTTTAGTAAAGCATTCTTTGTTTTGAGGCGAACCTTAGTCTTCCGGTTATCAACCTGCAATCTTATTTCGTCTTGTCATTCTGTAGTTAGTTCAATAGATTCGACCCCCTACAGGTGAGTGCTCATATTGCCATTTTATTAAGTGTTAGTTCTTGTTTTACGTATTTCCTTTATTCTTTTTATGTATGTAATTTTCTCCAAGTTTATATCACGCTAAAAAATACGAAGAAGGTTATTCTTTAGTTTATTTCCTTATCGATCAGTCCATACTTTTTGTTAATCTTTTGTTATTTCTGAACGCAAGTCATCTAGTCCCGAATAGTGTATAAGTGGTTGGATAAAATGTAGGTAACTGCATCTTAAGAGTCCCTTTGAAATAATGAAAGGTCTAAATAATAAGCCAGGAAAATAATAAGGCCGAATCACTAGAATAACATAATAGACTATTGGGTAAGACGTCACAAGGCAGAGTAAAACCGAACCTTAGATGAATAAATGGGATAAATCGGGTATCAGAGGGTACTGGTAAGGTGACCACATAAGAAGGTTGGGAAATTCAGTTTAGTGTCCCTGGTCTAGTCACAAGGTATTAATGAGTTAAAAGGAGTCTTATTCCGATCCCCATCATCTTTGAATGCCAAAACCCTTAGTCTTAGGCTCCTACGAGGTGTAATTGAAATTAAACTTCGAGAGGTCGGAAAAATCCTTATCCGACTCCCATCAAAATAAAAGAGATCGGAGGAAATTTCTTATCCGATTCTCACTTAAAATTTTAACAAACATTTAAAAGAGATCGGGGGAGAGTTCTTATCCGATTCTCAATCTAAAATTTTAATAAGCATTTAAAGGAGATCAGAGGAGAGTTCTTATCTGATTCTCCCCTAAAATTTTAATAAAAGAGATCGGAGGAGAGTTCTTGTCCGATTCTCACTCAAATTTTAACAAACATTTAAAAGAGATCGGAGGAGAGTTCGTATCCGATTCTCAATCTAAAATTTTAATAAGCATTTAAAGGAGATCGGAGGAGAGTTCTTATCTGATTCTCACCTAAAATTTTAATAAAAGAGATCGGAGGAGAGTTCTTATCCGGTCTCATCCAAAACTTTAATAAATATTTAAAAGAGATCGGAGGAGAGTTCTTATCCGATTCTCACTTAAAATTTTAACAAATATTTAAAAAGAGATCGGAGGAGAGTTCTTATCCGATTCTCAACCTAAAAAAATTTTAATAAATATTTAAAGGGGATCAGAGGAGAGTTCTTATCCGATCCCCAAATTAAATTTTAACAATTACGTAAGATGATTCCCCCTGAAATAAAATTAATACGCAACAGCAACTCACTAAGGTTGTCTCATTTACTTATGTATCTGAGTAATCTGGATTAGTGAAAAATCAAATATTCCTTTCTGTCAAAAAGATTAACATTTCCATTCAAGCCCTCCTAACTATCAATTCTAAAGAACGCGAAGTTAAATCTGCTTAGCCTCATTGAGGGACGAGGTGGGGTGCCTAACACCTTCCCCACCCGTTTACGGACCCCGAACCTAGTATCTCTGTTTTTGAAGTGGTTTCATTTTAACTTATTCTCGCAAATGGTTTTCTTTAATTTCCCTCAAAATTAAAGTGGCAACTCCTCACTTTTCCCACTTCGGTGAGTGTTCGTCCAGGCTACCGTAAAACACCTTGCGACAGTATGTCATTGTTTTAAATTATGTTTGTACACAATAATTTTGACTTCTCATTTTCTACTTAAAAATTTAATTGAACATTATAGTTTTAAATTGTGTCCGTGCACAATACTTTTATATTCATTGCTTTTACTAGCAAATTTATTTGGAGAAATGAGTTATGAATAGTTTTTTATTATTTTGGCTTTGAGAATCTTATTTGGAAATTATTGTGTTGCCAACTTTGCAAATGGAAATTTTGAGGTAAAATGTGATTTATGGTTTGTATGAAATATTGTTATTTGAAATTGTTTTGATTCACACTTGGCATGACACTGTTACTATGTTCCTCCTCTATTTTTGGGGTGAGTGTGATTATTCCTCCCTCTTTGACTTATCAGTCTAGGGTGAGTGTGATTATGTTCCTCCCTCTTTGACTTGTCAGTCTGAGGTGAGTGTGGATGAGTACTCATTATTCAGCTAGCTTCCTCCCTCATTGATTTCGATTATTGGGGTGAGTGTGTCTTATCGTGCTGTACAACACGGCATGTGTGGAAAAAACTGTGTCATGGCCTAAAATGTGTTATTGATTGGCAACACTGTATTATTCAGTTATTTGATTAAATTGTGTTATGGATTGGCAAAACCATGTTATTCAGTAATTTGATCAAATTGTGTTATGGATTGGCAAAATCGTGTTATTCAGTTATTTGATCAAATTGTGTTATTGATTAGCAAAATTGCGTTATTCAGTTATTTGATCAAATTTATGTTATATGAACTTTGTAAATTGTGAAATGGAATTGTGAACTATTTGATTTGTGAATTGTCAATAAAAGATTTATGTATCGCATTTCAAATTGTTATTGTGCACCACTGAGTAAATTTTACTCAGCGATAGCTTTTCATTACTGTCGCAGGTAGACAGACTGATAAGGTAGCAGACTAGGCTGCTAGTGCATTCAGCGAGAGAACGTCGGGTATATTGAGTATACCACATTTTGCATTTTGTACTATAATATATGTTCACTGTATGTATATATTGTTTTTTGGTCTTGAGCAGTTGTAAATTAAAATTGTACATTGAAGTTGTAAAATAAATTATGAGTTATTTTGACTTGTAAAATTTGTATTATATTTCTTTTATCTCATTCTTTGAAAAATTATTGTGGATTTGACTTGAGAAATATATTGTGTTGTTTAACTATTGGAGTCGAGATTGAGAAATCTATTTGAAGTGCTTTTTACAGGTTTTCTAAAGAACTGTTTTGTTCAAAATACAGATGGTACTCCGCCAAAATTTTTACAGAAATTATTAATTCTTAAAATGTGTTAGTTATTTTATTTCAGTTCAAAATTTTTTTTTAACACCTGTAAATAGTGCTTACCACTATAAAAAGAAGTAAGAAAAGTTTTAAAATCCCTTGTAGTGTATATAATGAGTTATCAGTAGACGAAGTTGGTAATTCATTAGGTATATTACGGGATCATGTTATGCCTTACAGAGGAGTAGGGTGTGACATGTTTTAGTGGTATCAGAGCTAGTTTTTAAATTCTGTTTTCACCTGTTACTTGAATATTCTTTCTTTATAGTACAACTGCTCAATATCATTATTTGATACATACAGTACATTACATTATAAATATGCACTAACGGGAGGAAATCTCCTTGTGTTATTTGTTCAGGAGGTCTAAGATCCTCGAATTGACTATGGAAGAGGGTGATCATTCAGTCGATCAATCTATAAAGGCTGAGGTGCAAGGGGATGCCCCAGGCCTACACAATGTCAGTGGTTCAAAGAAGACTAGCCCTGCGATCTGCGATTTCTGCTCGGTTTGCTCGTGAGATGGCTGCAATGTTCCAACAAATGGCTGGTAATGCGCCTACTCAAGTCCCAATACAGACACCAGTGATACAACCACAGTCTTCTGCAAGGCAGTATGACAAATTAATGAAATATGGGGCTACAGAGTTCAAGGGGACAGTAGATCCTCTAGAGGCAGAACAATGGTTAGAGAGGATGGATAGGGTATTCAAGAAACTGCATTGCACGGAGGAGCTCAGATTTGAATACTCAATATCTTTGCTACAGGGGGATGCTTATGACTGGTGGAAAATCATTCCCCACAGTCTGGTAGAACCAGCAGTGTTAACATGGAATGACTTTCTCAGGGAATTCAGATAAAAATATGTCCCTGATGCTTATGTGGATCAGAAGTTGCAAGAGTTCCTAAGTCTGAAACAGGGGAGTAGATCGGTGGCTGAATATGAAAGGGAATTTTCCCGCCTAAGCCATTATGCAGCAAGTCTACTTTCTACCAGTAGGGAGAGATGTAAGAGGTTTGTAACCGGCTTGAAGCCTAGTATCAGATTACAAGTGGTCGGATTCAAACATAACAACTTCTCTGAACTTATTTCTCAAGCACTAGAATTAGAAAGAATTGAATCTGAAGCGGCTCCTGAGAAAAAGAAATCAGAGAAGACAGAAAAAGAGGGAAAGTCAGTAGAACAGAGTTCTAGTGGTCCTACTGGAAAGAGGAAAAACTTTGGGGGATACAACCGAGGTAGTATGAAGTCCGGTAGAGATAGATCTTCTGGACAGAAACCACCTCGATCCAATCAGCAAACTTAACAGAAACCCAGAAATGCGCTGTCAGATCGACTTTGTGAAACTTGTGGTAAACCACATAGTGGGGTATGTTATAGAGCCGTAGGAGCATGTTTTAATTGTGGAGAGACTAGTCATTTTGCTAGGGATTGTGTAAATCCATGTCGTTCTGGATCATTTACTACACTAAAGGGATCAACCCAAGTTTCTACCCCAAAGAGTTCACCATCAGTTAGTAGAGGTAGAGGTAGAGGTAGGGGCAGTATACCTAGAAGTCAAAGTACTGTGAATCAGCCAGAACAGGGTGATGCTCCAGCTGGAGTATACACTATACGGCAGAAGGAAGAGGCTTAGACTTTTGACATTGTTGCTGGTACTTTCACAATTAGTAACTAAGATATATATATGTATTGTTTGACCTGGAGTCTGCATACTTTTATGTTAGTGTTAGAACTATATGTTCTGTTGTTATTCCTTTACAGGGGAATAAATTTTGATGCATTAGTGATTAGTGCTTTAAGATAAGGATTGTGATAATAAGTTAAATTAGTTTTGAAAGAGTTTATCCGCGAAAAGTATTTTCTAACACACCATAAATTATAAAGCTAATTGGTGAGCCTACTTAATGTAAGGCAAGAGGACGTAAAAGTAAGTTATAGTAATAGAATTGTTCTAGATGAGGCCAAGGATGTTACTGTTAGTGATTGTTAATGGATATTGTAATCAGAATAAGATTCGAATATCAGTAAATTCGAAAAGGATAAAATATCGAAAAATTTGATCTATTGGGATGTATCATAGTAATTATGCAATGTTCTTGATGTTTGTACTGTAAGCTGCAGATTACAGTACTGACTTGAGATTATTGTATAGAGCTACGTACTACTCAATAATACACCAAGATGAGAATAGTTGTCAACGCCATTTGTTTTGGTATAGTTATGCCAGGACAGAATTTTATTGTTGGAAATAAGTTTGAAAATCCTACTTAGGGATTTAAAACTTAAAAGTTAGAATATCGAAAGGTTATAGTTTAGTACAAAAGGGAAGTAGTTATAGAATATCGATAGATAAAAGGAGTTATGGAAGTAAAAATTCGAACAGTTGGTTCAGACATAACAAAAAAATGTTACGAATGTGAGGAAGACTATTGACTAGAATGGTCAGAGGACCAACGACTAGATAAATCATTCTAACATGACCTGAAGGGTCATTCGAGAAGGAACATGAATCGAAATATTAGACAGGAAAATAGTAAGAGAAGATTGGTGATATACAAACAAATTAAACGTTGTATTAGATTATTAAAAGTCTTATACAAATTTGAGGCAAAGAAGATTATACGATTATATAGAAAGGAGAAAATAAACGTATGACTATTGTAAGATGGCTATTGGGTAAAATTCCGTGGACGAAATTTATTTAAGGGGGGGAGAATTGTAACACCCCTATGTTCTGTAGTGCGTTCTACTGTTCCAGTGACCAGTGTTGTCCGGACAGCTAGGATGCCTAGAACTACACTAAAATATGAGTGAGGAGACATAAAATAATGAAATACAAGAAAAGAAAATACAAGAAAAACAAAAGAAAAATAATAGCAAATAAATGTAACCAAGTTAAACGAGCCGAGAACCCTAGCGATGGGTGACCGCACCGGGAAGTCACGGCGTGGACCGTTGACTAGCCCTGGATTGCGGGGAACCCTGAAAATTATTTTTAGGACTCAAATAGACCCCTATTGAAGTATAAATACCATAAGAAATATTAAATAAAAATTATTTAATTAGTACAAATAAAAGTGAGAAATCGAAAAACGGACAAAACTCGGTGTAACCGAAAAATCGGGAATGCAACCCGAACAGGGGCATTGTGGTCATTTGACATCCCGAGTTGTCTTTTGACCTAAATGTCCATTAAAAATACATGATATTATGTTTGGAAAATGTTATGAAAAATTAAATTGGTGGTACATAAATTAAATAGCAAAAATTAGGAGTTAAATGTGGAAATTGAAAACTTGGATTATTATAATGTTAATGTTAATTAGTGGAGAACTCAGTGGACACTTAGTGGACCACTTAATCTGCATTTGGACAGCAGATTCATCCTCTTCTTCAACCTCTCAAATTCAGCCGAAATGCTCCCAATGAAGAACTCCATGGCCAAAGCTTCCAAGCACCATGCATGAACTCCAATCCACCATTTCAAGCCATAATTTCTTCACTTGTTCTTCATTAAAGTTACTCTACATAGCTTGGGCAGTATTTAGGCAGCAAAAAGGAAGCAAGATTGGTGAGTTTTGATCAAGCTTCACAAAAGGTTAGTGCTAGTTTTCCTTACCTCACTTGATTAAACTTTATACTAAGGTTGAAATGAGTTGAATGGTGAAGAAATTGGAAGATTTTAATGGGTTATTGATGTGTACAATTTTTGGCAGCCATGGAAACACTTTGAGGATAGCTTATTCTTGCTTCTAAATGGTAGATTAAAGGATTGATTAAATGTATATGTGTGTAGGAAATTATTTGGGTGATGTATACTTAGTATATGTGGATGTGTATTTGAAATTTGAAACTTGGGAATTAATGGAATGTAATGCATGAATTGGCAGCCTGGTTGGGTGAACCATAAGGATGTTATTTTCATGTTTGGATGATGGAATATTAATGTTGAATTGTGTTATTTGTGATGGCAGTTTGGGTATATGTGTGATGGTGTGAAGTTGGGCATGTAAATGAGCATGAATAGGTAGTTAAATTGTTGTAATTGAATTTGACAAATTCTGCACTTTGTGGTGTATGTTGAATGTGATTGTAAGCTACCAAAATGATCAACAATTTGTGGTAAAATATGTTTAGGTTAGGGTACAGACCAGAATTGGCATGAAGGTGAAGTTTGGTAAGTGTTAAAGGTGATCTTGATGAGTATAAACAAAATGTAATAGGGCAGTTTGTGTTATGGCCTTAGAACCTTAAGTGTGTGGCTCCAACTGGTATGAAACCAATTGGAGGCGAAACTAGGCACAAAATGTGCCAACTTTCATGGAGAAAGCTTGGCAAAATTCTGCTTGCAAGGTAGCTTGAAAAATGACCAAAGCCGGATTAAGTGCAAATAAGGCCTGAAAATTAACCATTTGGGCAGCAGTTAGTGTTTAGGCAATAACTCACTCAAAACAGATCCAATTGACCTGAAATTTTGACCATGGATAGTTAAGACCCATATCTACAAGTATTATGAAGACACCAAAGCCCAGAAATGACCATAAGCAAGTCAAACAACTTGCACAAATTCGGGTCCAAAAACTGGCCGAACAAAAATTAACCTAAAATGACCTAAAGTGACCAATTTTGATGCATTTTGACCAGCAATAGTAAAATGACCATAACTTGGTCTACATAACTCAGAATGACCTGAAATTTTGCTCCGTGTGCAATAAGACATAGATCTACAAGTTTGTAGTTTTGACCAAAACCCGAAAACCTAGGAAACTAGGTCGTCCGGCTAGGTCAAACTAGTATCCCGAAATCTAGCAAGTTGCAATAAAACGCAGTATACATAGAAATAAAATTGGTAACATGTACCAACCCTAAAAGACTATTGAATGTGACATATTGGTGACATTAAAATCTAATTTACTTAGAATGCATTGAGGGTCGACATATTAGGTTGACTAAGCAAATAATAGAATTCAGTGAATTAATTATCAAGTATTATCGTTAGAGACAGTTTAAATGAGTACTGAAACACCTCGAATTGTGTTTCTCAGTTAGCAAAGACTCAGGGAAAGGGAAGGAAACACTGAGCCAAGGCCAGGAGACAGTTATCAGAGGTTTGTGCACAACGGCTATTTCTTTTGAATTTTTCAATTGAAATGAATTATGACTATTGTACATTATTGTTTTAAATTATGTTTGTGCACAATAGCTATTTCTTTTAAAATTTTCAATTGAAATAAATTATGATTATTTGTATGTCATTTTTTTAAAATTATGTTTGTGCACAATAATTTTGACTTCTCATTTTCTACTTAAAAATTTAAATAAACATTATAGTTTTAAATTGTGTCCGTGCACAATACTTTTATATTCATTGCTTTTACTAGCAAATTTATTTGGAGAAATGAGTTATGAATAGTTTTTTATTATTTTGGCTTTGAGAATCTTATTTGGAAATTATTGTGTTGCCAACTTTACAAATGGAAATTTTGAGGTAAAATGTGATTTATGGTTTGTATGAAATATTGTGATTTGAAATTGTTTTGATTCACACTTGGCATGACACTGTTACTATGTTCCTCCTCCATTTTTGGGGTGAGTGTGATTATTCCTCCCTCTTTGACTTATCAGTCTGGGGTGAGTGTGATTATGTTCCTCCCTCTTTGACTTGTCAGTCTGAGGTGAGTGTGGATGAGTACTCATTATTCAGCTAGCTTCCTCCCTCATTGATTTCGATTATTGGGGTGAGTGTGTCTTGTCATGGTGTACAACACGGCATGTGTGGAAAAAACTGTGTCATGGCCTAAAATGTGTTATTGATTGGCAACACTGTATTATTCAGTTATTTGATTAAATTGTGTTATGGATTGGCAAAACTATATTATTCAGTAATTTGATCAAATTGTGTTATGGATTGGCAAAACCGTGTTATTCAGTTATTTGATCAAATTGTGTTATTGATTGGAAAAATTGTGTTACTCAGTTATTTGATCACATTTATGTTATATAACATTATTGTTTTAAATTATGTTTGTGCACAATAGCTATTTCTTTTGAATTTTTCAATTGAAATAAATTATAATTATTTGTATGTCATTGTTTTAAATTATGTTTGTGCACAATAATTTTGACTTCTCATTTTCTACTTAAAAATTTAATTGAACATTATAGTTTTAAATTGTGTCCGTGCACAATACTTTTATGTTCATTGCTTTTACTAGAAAATTTATTTGGAGAAATGAGTTATGAATAGCTTTTTATTATTTTGGCTTTGAGAATCTTATTTGGAAATTATTGTGTTGCCAACTTTGCAAATGGAAATTTTGAGGTAAAATGTGATTTATGGTTTGTATGAAATATTGTGATTTGAAATTGTTTTGATTCACACTTGGCATGACATCACTTATGTTCCTCCTCCATTTTTGGGGTGAGTGTGATTATTCCTCCTCTCTTGACTTATCATGCAGGGTGAGTGTGATTATGTTCCTCCCTCTTTGACTTGTCAGTCTGAGGTGAGTGTGGATGAGTACTCATTATTCAGCTAGCTTCCTCCCTCATTGATTTCGATTATTGGGGTGAGTGTGTCTTGTCATGGTGTACAGCACGGCATGTGTGGAAAAAACTGTGTCATGGCCTAAAATGTGTTATTGATTGGCAACACTGTATTATTCAGTTATTTGATTAAATTGTGTTATGGATTGGCAAAACCATGTTATTCAGTAATTTGATCAAATTGTGTTATGGATTGGCAAAACCGTGTTATTCAGTTATTTGATCAAATTGTATTATTGATTGGCAAAACTATGTTACTCAGGTATTTGATCAAATTTATGTTATATGAACTTTGTAAATTGTGAAATGGAATTGTGAACTATTTGATTTGTGAATTGTCAATAAAAGATTTATGTATCGCATTTCAAATTGTTATTGTGCACCACTGAGTAAATTTTACTCAGCGATAGCTTTTCATTGCTGTCGCAGGTAGACAGACTGACAAGGCAGCAGACTAGGCTACTAGTGCATTCAGCGAGAGAACGTCGGGTATATTGAGTATACCACATTTTGCATTTTGTACTGTAATGTATGTTCACTGTATGTGTATATTGTTTTTGGTCTTGAGCAGTTGTAAATTAAAATTGTACATTGAAATTGTAAAATAAATTATGAGTTATTTTGACTTGTAAAATTTGTATTATATTTCTTTTATCTCATTCTTTGAAAAATTATTGTGGATTTGACTTGAGAAATATATTGTGTTGTTTAACTGTTGGAGTCAAGATTGAGAAATCTATTTGAAGTGCTTTTTACAGGTTCTCTAAAGAACTGTTTTGTTCAAAATACAGATGGTACTCCACCAAAATTTTTACAGAAATTATTAATTCTTAAAATGTGTTAGTTGTTTTACTTCAGTTCAAAATTTTTTTTTAACACCTGTAAATAGTGCTTACCACTATAAAAAGAAGTAAGAAAAGTTTTAAAATCCCTTGTAGTATATGTAATGAGTTATCAATAGACGAAGTTGGTAATTCATTAGGTATATTATGGGATCATGTTATGCCTTACAGAGGGGTAGGGTGTGACAACTCCTCTCCTTTGTCATGCCACTTTGAGGCTTTTCATCTATTCTTCTTCATCTCTCATCAATTCAAAGAGATTAGCCATCAATCTCTTGAATTAAGAACACTAGAAATTGTTTCTAGTGTCCTATTTACATCTCTAATCTCTTAAAAGGCAGAACTTGAATTTCTAATTAATAGAAAAAGCTTTAGAAGCTGTTCAAGGGCAGCCATAGGTGTTCTTAGTGTGGACAAGCTAGAGGGACAACATCTGGTGTCCTGAAGATGAATCTCAAAGGCGCAGACACGCTGCAGTGCATCAAGAGGTTAGTGTAATCGTTCTTGATTTAATCTAGGGTTCTAAAATTAATCTGATTAATTTTCAAATCTTAAATGGCAAATACAAATCCAAAAACATATTAAAAGAGTTTTAATATGTTGTTTATCATTGAAATCAAATAGATAAAAATAAATCTTGCATGATGCATGTGACCCTAGGTGAAAATTTTTGAATTGAATGGTATAAACTTGTGTTTTTCACGCTTTCGTTCCTTCAATTGGTATCAGAGCCACTATATTTGCTATTTAGATTGTTGATTATATGATTTAATTATGTGATTTGATCATGAGATGATTGATCCATTGCTGGTTGTAATGGATGTGTGGCGGCACACATGGTGAAGCCACCATTGGTGGCGGCAACAAAGCTTCTTCAAGGTGGCGCAAGGTTTGCTTTTTAATTTACAATTGTTGTATGATCTAAAAGCTCATCCTATGTCTAATTAAATTGTTTAATTAGAATTTTAATCACACAATTAAATTATGAATCAAATCAGAATTTTAAAAATTGTTTGAATGTGATTCAAATCTGAATTTTAAAAGTTGTTTGAATGTGATTCAAATATGAATTTTTAAAAGTTGTTTGAATCATATTTAAATCTGATTTTTAAAATTGATTGAATAAAATTCAGATATGATTTTTTAAAAAATATTTGAATGTGATTCAAATCAGATTTTTTAAAAAATGTTTGAATGTGATTCAAATCTGAATTTTTAAAGTTGTTTGAATGTGATTCAAATCTGAATTTTTAAATTTGTTTGAATGAGATTCAAATCTAAATTTTTAAATTTATTTGAATCATATTCAAATCTGGATTTTTAAGTTGAATATGAGATATTCAATTTAATTTAAGTATGTATGTTTTATTTAATTGTTAAATAGTGATATGCATGATGGATGATCATGGACTATAAAAGACCAATGTGATTGGATTTATTTCCTTTATGTTTCTTTGGGATTGTAAATTAATTAATTTATTTTAATTTATTTTGGGCATGTATTATTAAGTTTGTAATAATTTTTGAGTTGTAGTTTCATTTATTTAAGTTCTTGTAAATTTGCCTTGGTATGCCAAGGATTACCATGTAATATTGGATTGCAAGAAGTTCAAGGAGGTCAAGAGCATTGGTGGGACCAGTGGGAGGAATTCAAGATCAAGTGTTGATTATGTACTCCTTCAGCAACTCTTGTAAAATGAATGAATGAATGAAATGCACCTAGGAATGCCCTGATTCAATTCTTGGTGGCTCAGAATTGAATCCCTTAGAAAGTCCATGATCATGCCATATTTATTGCTTATCCATGAATGCATGAGATGTATGGGAATGTATGCTATTATATGATATATGCATGCTAATTGGATAATGTGCAAAGTGAGACCTTAATAGTAATTAGAATGACCATAAAATCTTCCAAACAAATGATTAAGTTGGAAATGCTATAATTAAAATAATTATAACATAGGCCCTCCATTAGGGCAATTATTTTAAGAAATTTTAAATAGTTGCATAAGATGCAATTAATTTAAGAGATTTTCTTAAGAATAATTGTTAAGCATGAGATGTTGTAAATATGTAAATGGTTTAGTGGCCAATATTGGATGTACCTGAGGACATTAAAATTATTTGCATAATTACTAGCTCAATGGGATCAACTTAACTAATGCAAGATAAGTCAATAATGGATGTACCTGAGATTTTGAGCATTAGGGGCCAGGTAAAGGATTGAACCTCACATGAGATGTGATGGACAAGGAGTTGCTCACTTATAGTTTATTGTAATTCCAATAATGGATGTACCAAAGGATGATCAATAGAATTATAAGACTTCAATCACCCACTAGAAATCCATCCAACTAGGATTTCCATTTTCTACTTTGGAAGTGTAGGATTCGCTAAGTTAGTGGGAGGACCAATTTGATTAAAAGACCATAATCATTTTGGTTAATTACATGATACATTTACTAATTAATCTGGTTATTTTCTGCAGTTAATTTTCTGATAAAAATGAGCACAAAACAACCACCACCATCCAATATTCTTACAAGCATACTTGATCATAATAGGTTGTGGACCTAATCATGCGATTGGCTAAGAAATTTGAAACTTGTCCCGAACCTTGAACATATAGGATATGTTCTAGATTCAAATGTTCCTGGTCCCTTACCTCCAGAGGCCACACAAGAGGAACATGAAACTTTGGACAAGTGGAAGGAGCATGATATGAGAGCTAAGTGTTACATGATTGCTTCCATGAGTAATGAGTTACAGAAGCAACATGAGAACATGCAGAGTGCGAGTGAGATCCTCCTTCACCTACAAGAGTTGTATGGTGAGCACAGTTGGAATGCTAGGTATGAGATATCTAGACAGCTATTCCGTATGAGGATGTCTGAGGGACAGAATGTTGGGGATCATGTCCACAAGTTGATTCGGCTGATTGAGTAGTTGGAACATCTTGACTTCAACATGGATTTCCAACTACAGACGGATTTGATCCTTCAGTCCCTTCCTGAGTCTTTTGGGAATTTTGTGACAAATTTCCATATGACTAAACAGGAATGCACCTTAGCTGGTTTACTCAACATGCTGGTTATTGCCCAAAAGAATATGCCAGGCAATAAAGGAAAAGAGGTAGCTTTGGTTGCATCTTCTTCTGCTAAAAAGTCCAACAAGAAGAAGGGCAACAAGAAAAATAAACCTCAGATTCCTGGTCCTTCCAAGAAAATAGCTAAACAGAAAAGGAAGACTAAAGCTGATGGAGGCAAAGGAAAGTGTTTCCACTGCCAAAAGGATGGGCACTGGAAAAGGAACTGCCCAGAGTATCTTGCTTCTCTGAAGAATAAGAAGGATACACATTCAGAAGGTATGTCCATATCTTGTTATTTAGATTCTGATGATACTCATAGTTCATCTACAGCTTGGGTTTTAGATACTGGTGCTAGTTCTCACATTTCTAATGATATGCAGGAACTAGCAAACAGTAGCAGCTTGCGTTCTCAAGATATTAGAGTCCGGATTGGCAATGGCTCAACTATTGAAGCTTTAGCCATAGGATCTAAATCTTTTTACATGTTTGGACATGTTTTGTGTTTAGATAATATTTTATATGTACCTGATGCTTTTAAGAACATCATTTCTATATCTAGTTTGACTAGAAATGGCTATGAATTTTAGTTCACAGATGATGTTTGCAATATTTATTTTGGAAATAAATATGTTGGTTCGGGTTATATGAATGATGGTCTTTATTATTTGGATAATAATGACAAACACAAATTGAATGCAAGTGATCTAAAAGAATGCAATGCCATGGTGAAAACCAACTCAAGTTCAAAATATATTTGGCACCTAAGGTTATGTCATGTTGCAGAAGATAGGATTGCAAAACTGGAGAAAATGGGGATTCTATCCTCATTGGGCTCTGAGCCTACTCCAACTTGTGAATCTTGCCTTCAGGGCAAAATGACTAGATCACCCTTTGTTGGACAAGGGCTAAGAGCTAAAAATATTTTGGAGCTAATACATAGTGATGTATGTGGTCCATTTAAAGAAATGGCTAGAGGGGGTTTTCATTATTTTATTACCCTTACTGATGATAAATCAAGGTTTGGATATTTGTATTTGATGAAATACAAACATGAATCTTTTGAAAAGTTCAAAGAATTTAAATCTGAAGTAGAAAATCAAACAAGAAAGAGTATTAAAGCTCTTCGATCAAATCATGGAGGTGAATATTTGAGTACTGAATTTGATGAATACTTGAGAGAGCGTGGCATTGTTTCTCAGTTGACTCCTCCAGGAACGCCACAACTGAATGGTGTGTCTGAAGGAGAAATCGTACCCTATTGGATATGGTACGTAGTATGATGAGCTATACTAATATGCCAATCTTCTTTTGGGGATTTGCATTAGAATCAGCTTTGTATAATCTGAATAGGATTCCATCAAAATCAGTTTCTTCCACACCTTATGAGATATGGCATGGAAGAAAACCAAGTCTTAAGCATGTTAAGATTTGGGGTTGTCCAGCTTATATCAAAAAGCTGAACACTGATAAATTGGAGACCAGATCAGAAAAAGGTCGATTTGTTGGATATCTAAAAGATAGTTTTGGATATTATTTTTATTTGCCTACTTCACAAAAGGTTGTGATAAGTAGAGATACCACATTTCTTAAACAACAGTTTGTTCAAGAAGGAGGTAAAGGAAGGCAAATAGAGTTAGAATTGGAGAATTCTGACCAACCAACAGATCAGATGGATATAGATCCATCTAGTCAATCTATACCCGTTGATGAAACATCTACAGTTGTTCCTCGTAGAACAACCAGGGTATCTCACCCACCAGTGAGATATGGTTTTCTTCATGAAGAAGAACAAGAGTTGTCTACTCATGAAGAAGTAGATCATGGAGATGATCCACTTACTTATGAAAAAGCTATATCAGATATAGACTCTTCAAAATGGATTGATGCTATTGAATCCGATATTGATTCCATGTATAAGAATCAAGTTTGGGATCTTGTTGACCCACCTGAAGGTATTGTACCTATAGGGAACAAATGGGTTTTCAAAAAGAAAATTGGTTCTGATAGAAAGGTAGAGTCCTATAAGGCAAGGCTAGTAGCGAAAGGGTTTCGCCAAAGGCAAGGAATCGACTATGAGGAGACTTTCTCGCCTGTTGCCATGCTTAAATCAATTAGGATTTTATTAGCAATAGCTGCATACTATGATTATGAGATTTGGCAGATGGATGTCAAAACAGCTTTTCTCAATGGATACATTGAAGAAAACATTTTCATGGAACAACCTAGGGGATTTGAATCCCAAGATGGTTCCAAGGTATGCAAGCTAAAGTGATCCATTTATGGGTTGAAACAAGCTTCGAAGAGTTGGAACATCCGTTTTGATGAAGCCATTAAATCCTTTGGTTTTATCAAAAATGAGGATGAGCCATGTGTATATAAGAAGGTTAGTGACAGTGCTATCACTTTCCTTATCTTATATGTAGATGACATACTGTTGATGGGTAATGACACAGGTATGTTGACGACTATAAAGGTATGGTTGTCAAATACATTCTCCATGAAAGACTTAGGAAAAGCAACCTATATTCTTGGGATTCGCATCTATAGAGATAAAGCGAAAAGAATAATTGGTTTATCCCAAAGTCTATACTTGGAAAAGGTGTTAAAGAGGTTTAACATGCTTGATTCCAAGAGAGGATTGTTACCAGTGAGACATGGTATCCACCTTTCTAAAGAGATGTCTCCAAAGACACCTGAAGAAAGAGATAAGATGGCCAGGATTCCATATGCTTCGGCTATTGGAAGTATAATGTATGCAATGCTGTGTACTAGGTGGGATATTGCATATGCTGTTAGTTTGACTAGCAGGTATCAATCCAATCCAGATTTGGAACGCTAGATAGCTGTCAAGAATATCCTTAAGTACTTGAGAAGAACTAAGGATTTATTCTTGATTTATGGAGGTGGAGACTTACAATTGGATGGTTATACTGATTCTGATTTCCAATCAGATATCGATGATAGAAAGTCTACCTCTAGATATGTGTTCATTTGTAATGGAGGTGCAGTCAGTTGGAAGAGTTCCAAATAGAGCACGACTACAGATTCCACTACAGAGGCTGAAAATATTGTTGCATCAGATGCTGCAAAGGAAGCTGTTTGGATAAAGAAGTTCGTGACAGAACTTACAGTAGTTCCTTCCATTGAGTCAGCAGTTCCACTACACTGTGACAACAATGGAGCAGTCATACAGGCTAAGGAACTAAGGTCTCACCAAAATCCAAACACATAGAAAGGCACTACCACATTATCAGAGATATAGTTGGGCAAGGCGATATAGCCATGCAGAAAAATAACATCAGCTAAAAAATTCAGCTGATCCATTCACTAAGCTTTTGTCACAAGTTCAGTTAGACCGACATCTTGAGAAGATGGGTCTAAGGTATTGTAATGAATGGCTCTAGTGCTAGTGGGAGATTGTTAGTAGTATGCCCTAGAGCATATCATTTAGTATGTATCTTGTACATATTTTATTAATAAAAGGCATTTCCACTTTTCCGTTTACATAATATATTTATGTGTAATAGAAAAGGTCCATTGATATTTTGTTAGAATATTATTCTTAAGTTGTTAAGAATATGAGTGACAATATTTCTAGCACAAAGTATCATAAATAGGTTCACAATCGAGGATACTTCATAATAAGGACATGACTTATCCAGAAAGATTGTATTCATGTTTGTTCCCAAGTTATTTATATGAGATATAAATAAGATGGAATGGTGAGTCTCATGCCACATGACAAACATGATAGGCACTTATAAATGATAAGTAGGCCGAACCAGTGACACTTATGACAAGCACATGGAGTTTACTCTTATCAATGTTTTGTCATAAATCATATCAGTGCATATAATCTTTAGACCCGAGATAGCATAGTTATCTTGTATATAGGTAGTTTGAGTTTGATACTGCTTTCATACTTGTACTATGTATGGGTATATGGGCATGTGTTGGCTCCTACTAGTTATATATGGAGGTAGGTGTTGATCAAGATGGAATCTGTTCCTCTAAGTAAATAGAGATAAAATCCTATGTTCATTTAATTGTTCTTGATGTTTCAAGTTCCTGGCCAGGACAGATAGATTTATTCAGAAAAGAGTTTCTGATGAGAAAATCTTTTTAATCAAGAACTGGAATTAAAAGAGAACATAATATTCATAGCAAATGGAGTTTGACAAAAACCATGACTCCAACTTGAGTTGGGATTTTATAACAGAGAGATTCTAGTGCATGGTAACATATGATTATAGGTTCATTTAAGGTAAACCTTATTACTAATTGGGTGGCCATGGCATGCTATGCTAGCTGTTAACCATGGTCTATGAGGTTCATAAAATGATTTAGAGAAATCATTTATGGTAAAAAAGAGTTTTGATAATATTAAGAGTTGATATCATGTCTCATTGCCAATTAGTGATGAGCCTAGTAAGTCACACACATACACAAGTTATCACCTATTTAAATATGATTTAATTAATTAATTAAAGAGTTTAATTGATTAATTAAATAGGTTTGGTTTGCAATTAAATTGCAAAGTCCCTAGCATGACTTGAAACCAAATCTAGATTATTGGATGTGTAGTATAAATTAAATTTATATTTAAAGTGTTTAAATATGAATTTAATTAATGAGAAATTAATTAATAGAGATAAATTAATTAATTTATATTTGATATAAATTAATTAGAAGAAGAAAAATAATTATTTTGGGTTAAGAACTCAAAATTAAGACACATGGGCATTTTGGTCATTTCACAGTGTGACACGTGGCACCATGAGATGGTGACACATGGGATTACATATAAGCTTGCCAAATGTTTTTTAATCATGTAAGATGATTAAAATCAAGATTAAATATAGGTTTGACACTTGGCACAATGTGATTGGGTCACTTAAACCTAAAGCTAATCAAAGGGTGACATGTGGCAAGGGTTTAATGTGTTAACCTAGCTATTTAAGTGTGGTTATGAAAAGAAAAAATAACCAGCAGCCACTCCTCTCCTTTGTCACACCACTTTGAGGCTTTTCATCTATTCTTCTTCATCTCTCATTAATTCAACGAGATTAGCCATCAATCTCTTGAATTAAGAACACTAGAAATTATTTCTAGTGTCCTGTTTACATCTCTAATCTCTTAAAAGGCAGAATTTGAATTTCTAATTAATAGAAAAAGCTTTAGAAGCTGTTCAAGGGCTGCCATAGGTGTTCTTGGTGTGGACAAGCTAGAGGGACAACATCTGGTGTCCTGAAGACGAATCTCAAAGGCGCAGACACGCTGCAGTGCATCAAGAAGTTAGTGTAATCGTTCTTGATTTAATCTAGGGTTCTAAAATTAATCTGATTAATTTTAAAATCTTAAATGGCAAATACAAATCCAAAAACATATTAAAAGAGTTTTAATATTATTGTTTATCATTGAAATCAAATAGATAAAAATAAATCTTGCATGATGCATGTGACCCTAGGTGAAAATTTTTGAATTCAATGGTATAAACTTGTGTTTTTCACGCTTCCGTTCCTTCACGGTGATGTGGTAATACATGGGGAGAGGCATTTACTGCCATCAAACATCATTTCGGTTGCACTAGCCAAAAGGATGATCAGAAAGGGGTGTGAAGCATACTTGGCACATGTGATAGACACCCAAGTGGGGAGTCCAACACTAAGGGACATCCCCACGGTATGTGACTTTTCGGCTGTGTTTCCTGATGAATTTCCAGGATTACATCCAGAAAGAGAGGTGCAGTTTGAAATTGATGTTATGCCTGGTGTAGACCCAATCTTTATAACGCCATATAGAATGGCACCTGCAGAATTGAAAGAATTGAAAGTGTAATTGCAAGAGTTGCTTGACAAGGGCTTTATCCGCCCTAGTGTATCACCTTGGGGAGCGCCAGTGTTGTTTGTTAAGAAGAAGGATGGCACTCTCCGCTTGTGTATTGATTATCGGCAGTTGAATAAGGTGACAATAAAGAATAGATATCCATTGCCCCGCATTGATGACTTGTTTGATCAGTTGAGGGGTACAGCTGTATTCTCCAAAATTGACTTGAGATCTGGAGACATTATTTGTATGGGGAAAAGTGTTACATCTACACAGATCATAAGAGTTTGAAGTATTTGGGCACCCAGAAAGAGTTGAATTTGAGACAGAGGAGATGGTTAGAGTTAATAAAAGACTATGATTGTCTGATAGACTATCAGCCAGGGAAAGCTAATGTTATGGCTGATGCCTTAAGTCGCAAGACTATGGCAAGTCTATAGGTTACTCCTTTGTCTTTAGTACATGAGTTAAGATCATTGCATGCCAAGTTAGAGATTAATGATGATGGGCAGACAGCAGTTGCATGGCATGTACAGCCAGTGTTGATTGATCAGATTAGAATGGCTGCTCAGAATGATCAGAAGTATCAGAAGCTAATGGAAGAAGTCCGACAGGGCAAGAAACCAGAATTCTCAATAAGAGATGATGGTGTGTGTTCCTAATGATGTTGATTTGAGGCAGATCATTTTGAAGGAAGCACATGAGTCTCCTTTTGCCATGCACCCTGGTGGCACAAAAATGTATAGAGGGCTAAAGGAACATTACTGGTGGATGGGTATGAAAAGAGATGTGGCAGAGTTTGTTTCTAAATGCCTAACTTGTCAGCAAGTGAAAGCAGAGCATCAAGTACCCACCGGGTTGTTACATCCACTACCAGTACCAGAATGGAAATGGGAAAGAATAACGATGGATTTTGTGATGGGACTTCTGAGGACACAAAAGAGTCATGATGCAGTTTGGGTCATTGTTGACAGACTGACCAAGTCTGCTCATTTTCTGCCAGTTCAGATGGACTACAGTTTGGAAAGATTGGCCAAGTTGTACATTAATGAGATTGTGAGACTGCATGGAGTGCCAGTATCCATCGTATTAGACAGGGATCCTAGGTTCACTTCTAGATTCTAGGGTAGTCTTCAGAAAGCCCTAGGAACTAGATTAAACTTCAGTACTGCATTCCACCCACAGATAGATGGCCAGTCTGAGAGGGTAATTCAGATCTTGGAGGACATGCTACGGGCTTGTGTGATTGAGTTTGAGGGCAGTTGGAATACACACTTGCCTTTAATTGAGTTTGCTTACAACAACAGCTACCAATCAAGCATTGGGATGCCTCCATATGAAGCTTTGTATGGCATAAAATGTAGAACCCCGTTGTGTTGGGATGACCTGGGTGAAAGAAAGATGATTGGACTCAAATTATTCAAAGAAATCAAGAGAAAATCAAGGTGATCCGAGATCGACTTAAGATCGCATCGACCGCCGTAAGTCCTACATGGATCTGAAGAGAAGGGATATTGAGTATGCAGTGGGTGAGAAAGTTTTCCTCAAGGTTTCTCCTTGGAAGAGAATTATGAGATTCGGCAGAAAGGGGAAACTGAGTCCTCGTTTCATTGGGCCATATGAGGTTCTGGAAAGAGTGGGTTCTTTGGCATATCGGTTGGCACTACCTCCAGAGTTAGAGAAGATACATAATGTCTTCCATGTGTCTATGTTGAGGAGGTACCGATCAGACCCATCTCATGTACTATCAGTGAAAGAAATTGAAGTGAATCCAGACCTCACATATGAGGAAGAATCCATAGTGATTCTGGCTTATAAGGTGAAGCAGCTGCAGTACAAGCAGATAAAGTTGGTAAAAGTGCTGTGGAACTATCATTCAGGCCAGGAGGCTACTTGGGAACGAGAGGAGGACATGAGGAGATAGCACCCACAGCTGTTCAGAGATTAATACCAGGTAAAATTTCGAGACGAAATTTATTTTAAGGGGGGGAGAATTGTAACACCCCTATTTGTATAACTTGGTATATTTTACTGTTCTGGTGACTGGTGTCAGTCCAGAAAATTAAGGGGATTAGCACCACACTTATGACAACTAGATAAGCCATAAACACAAATAATTAGTAATTATCAATTAGTTAAGTATAAATAAGAAAAACAGAACATAAGAAGTTAAACGAGCCGAGAGTCACAGCGATGGATGACCTTCTCGGGAAGGACTGCGAAATCATTTTAAACTCAAATTTTGAACCGTAAAATGTGACGCTGCGGTCCTTAGGACTATTATAAACACAGTGGAAAAGAGAAAATCACGAAAAAGAACTGTTAAGCCAGTCAAATAATGAGGTTAGGGAGCCGGAAGAAATATTGGATTATTTGCAAACCGAGATGAACCGGCGAGGGGCAATTTGGTCAATTGACCCTGAGAGCTGACTCCTGACCTAACTGTCAAATAAAATCAGAGAAAAGAAAATTTCAGAATCGAGAATTAAATTAAAGAACTAATAGAAAAATAAATAGAAAAAAAAAAGAAAATGAAAAAGTTAAAAAGGTGATGACATCATGCATAACATCATGCATGATGCCATAAAAATAATAATTAATATATTTAATTAAATGGATTTTTGGGTCTTCCTGAGACATAAAAGGATAAAAGAAAAGAAAAGAAAAGAAAAAAAGATCTCATTGTCTTCTTCCTTATCCCATTGCCGCCCTCACTCTCCCTCATTTCCCCATGGATATCCTCCATTAAAGCTTGCACTCAAGCTTACAATCCTTCATTAAACATCAATAGCTTCCATAGAAACCTCATTAAAACTTGTTTTAGTTACTTGAGAGGAAGCTTGGTCACCAAAGAAAGAAGAAAGGAGGAGAAATAAGAAGAGGAAAAGACACCTAACAAGGTTAGTGATTTAAGATGCAAGATTAGTTTACTTGTTGTGTTTTTAGCTTGAATTACTTGTAAATAAACTTAAAATGAAATGAAATAAATTATTGGGGGACTAAGCTGAAATTCAGCTGGCATGAAGGGGAGGGTGATTTGCATGTTTTGAATGGTTTGAATGGGTATAGGAACTTTAATTAGTTGAATGGTTATGATTAAAGGCTTTGAAAGTAGCTAAATGCATGAGTTTGTGAATTAGGGTTTTGAACATTAGGGTTTAGAGACCAAAAATGTGAGGAAGTGGTAAATGATGTCTTTGACCTAATGTGAAGTGAAAAATGGTCATTTGTGACCAAATGAAGTGTGTTGTTATGGTGGGAGTTAAGGCCAAATTCAAATGGAATATGGGCATGCTGCTAGCAGCATGACCAAATTTCTTTTGAGGGACTAAAAATGAAATTTTACAAGTCCAATTGGTATGATACCAATTGTGGATGAAAATAGACACTAAATGACACAATTTTCATTTAGGAAGCATGCCCAAAAAGTGACCAAAACCTAGTGAACAAATTGACCAAACTTGAAAAATCACAGTCTGCCTCTGTACAAACTGACCAAATAAACAGTGTTTGTTCATTTGGTCATAACTCGAGCTAGGCAGGTCTAAATGACTTGAAATTTTACCAGTGGTTATATGAGATATATACCTAAAACTTTCATGAAGAATACAAACCCAAATTCTGCCAGCAACTAAGTCATTTGGCCACCCCAATTTGGTGACCCAAAACTGCCAGCACCAATAATTGCCCAGAATTCTGGGTTGTGTCTAATCCGGCAGCCATGGTTCAAATGGCTATAACTTGAGCTACAAAACTCCAATTAGAGTGATTCAAAAAGGATAATAAACTTAAGACAATAGGGAACATTTTCTATGAAGAAATTTTTGCCAAATTCTAACAGAAAAGTGACCAATAGAATAGTGCAACCTTAGACTCCAAAACTGAAAATTATCAAATTTGCCTAAAAAGACTTAGAATTTGAATAAACAACCAAAACCAACAAATTTAATGACCAAAATGTCGTATGTGGGTGAAGTTGGAATTCCCATACCTATTAAGCCTTAGAAAGTCAACAATTTGACTTGAATAGTATAGTGAATAGTAAGCCAAAACACAAAAATTTAAGGAACGTCGAGTTTAACATGTTAGAGCTAAGTAAAAGTGAAGTTAAATTTATTTTTGGATTTATGCTAATTTATGGTACTAAAACACTGCAAAATTGTGTGTTTCAGTTGAAAAGAATACCGGGAAAGAACCCGAGGAACCGAGTCAAGGCCAAGAGGCGACTCGCTTGAGGTTTGTGCACAACATCACTATGCTTTAAAATTCATTGATAAAGTGAATGAAATATGTATTTTACTTTTGCTTTGAATTGTGAAAGTTTATTTGTGACATTATCTATGATGTTTTGATTTAAATTGTTGAAAGTTATTGTGTATATTTGAAATGACAATGTTTAGCAAATTGTTAAGATAAGTTTTGAAACCACAGTGTTATGACCATATATTTGAACACCTCACTAGCATGACTAGTGGGAATAATTAGTTTCGAATTTGATTCCTTCTCTGGAGAAGTATTGAGGTGTGCCAGTAGAAGAGGATGTGAATGGATATCCATATATTTGAGCTAGCTAGCCTTGTGATGTGATTTCTCTTTAGCCTCTGGCTATTGAGATTCTATTTGTTTCGAATGGCATGAACTAACTGTGGGTTTTATGAAATGTGATTTGATACTTCAAAATGAAATTATTTGGGATTAAAATCTCATAATGCATGATTTGTATTTAATTCTCATGTTCAGTCAAATTTTCGAATAAATGTGATTTAAGTTATGCATAAAGATTATTTTAGTAGGTTGTGCACCACTGAGTCCTAGTATTCAGCGATAGCTTTTATTGCTGTCGCAGATATAGAGACTAGAGGAGCAGCAGACTGAGCTACTGAGGATTGAGGATTTATAAGCTTGAAGTTATCGGGTATAATTTATACCCTGCCTGTAAATATTTATTTTGATGTATGTATTGCACATAAATGTATGAACATGTAAATTGGTCTTGAGCAGTTTGCACAAAGTTTGTATAAAGTTGTAATAAAATTTAGTTTGAATTTTCATACTGTAGATTTTGGTATGATGTATATATATAGTTTGTTGTCTTTAATGAATGGAATGTTTTATTTTAATTTGAATGAGATTGATAGATATTATTTTACTGATGATTGAACTTTGGAAATTGAGAAATGTTGACTGTTGAATTTGAGATTTGAGAAATTGTTGAGATTGATTGTGAAATTTAAGTAGTAGTTGAGAAAATTTTTGGAAGTGCTTTTTACAGGTATTTAAAGAACTGTTTTCTCAAAATATAAATGGAACTCTGGCAAAATTTTTATAAAATTTACGGAGAAATAAAATGGATCAAAAATATTAACTAGTTTTAGTTTTAACTAAATGTTTTAAATACCTATTAGAAGATGCTCACCACTTAACAAAAGTAAGAAAATTGTTTCAAAATCCCTTGTAGGGTACTTAATGAGTTATCGGTAGGTGAAGTGCGGTAGTTCATTAGGTATTATGCGGGATCATGTTATGCCTTACAGAGGGGTAAGGTGTGACACTCTTTGTCCTTTTTGTGAGCATAAATCACAACACAATTCAATTCAGTGTTAATTCCAATATCCAATAATTTTTATGCTCATCATAATTCACAATATATTTTATCACAATTTTTCCAAAACTAATTTATTCAATCCACAATAATGCTCAATAACACCCCAAAGTTCGGTAGTGCGTTCTGCTGCTCCGGTGACTAGTGTTGTCCGGACAGCTAGGATGCCAAGAACCGTACTTCGATATGGGTGAGGAGACATAAAATAATGAAATACAAGAAAAGAAAGTACAAGAAAAACAAAGGAAAAATAATAGCAAAGAAAGGTATTAGGTTAGAATCAGATTCGACCTCCCCGACCATAGGGAGTTAGAATCACATCGAATATGGCCCTTTCGGATTAGTCTTGCATAGTTAGTGAGATAAAGATTGATTTTTGAGATACATAATGACTTTTGAGATACAATATGATTTTTGAGATACATAATGACTTTTGAGATACAATATGATTTTTGAGATACATAATGACTTTTGAGATACAATATGATATTTGAGATACATAATGATTTTTGAGATACAGAATGGCTTTTGAATGGTAAGGAATGGTGATTTTAATTATGGTTTATGTATAATTGATTTTTTTGGAATTACTTAAATGGGTAGTCAAGATATGATAAATTGAATTTTGTGCTCCAAGTCATTTATACAAATGATTTACATTATTGGCAATGAGTATTTTGAGTTGTGAAATTTGATCAGTATTCAGATTCTCAAATTATTTACTGTAAAATTTGTCAATGTATATTGTACTATGTTTTAAATTATAGTTGTGCACCACTGAGTTCACCACTCAGCGATAGCTTTGTATCTTTGTCATGAGTAAGAAGAGCATAGAGCGATAAGTAAATTTCGTTGAAGATATATTCGGATAAGCGCGGGTATATCATAGGTATACCCATGTACATAGGTTTTGATGTAAGCATGTAATAATATGTATGTAAATTATTTGAGCAGTTGTATATAAAACTCTTGTAAAATATTTTGGTATGTAATCAAATGTAAATTATTGTAAATGTAAATTTGGAATTTCAATTATCTGAATAGTTTGTAATATAAATTTTGAGTCTTGAAATGAATGAGATATTTCTTTATGATGGGATTAGTTCGAAAATGAATTGATTGTGTATTGAGAATTGAATTGTGAATTGAATTGAAGTTACTGAAGTTGTATTTGAGAAAACATATTGGGAGCATTTTTCTTTTGCAGGATTGAAGAACTGTTTTCTCAAAATACAGCCGGCACTTTGCCGAAATTTTGAAAAAAAATTTTATAACACCAGATTTTAATCGATGATTTATATTGCACGAAATTGTTTTAAAATCCCTTGTAGTATATCTAATGGGTTATCGGTAGGCGAAGTACGGTAATTCATTAGGTGTACTACGGGATCATGTTACATCTTACAGAGGAGTAGGGTGTGACATGTTTTGTGGTATCAGAGTAATGGTTTTAAAGTAAATTTCGAACTGTGAATTTGAAATCTTTTTGTCGGTAACTACAACTGCTCAAATGTTTGATACATATAGTACATTTACATCATAAATATAAACTAATGGAGAGGAATCTCCTTATGTTGGTTGTACAGGAATAGAGAATCTTGTGGAAAGATATGGAAGAGAAAAATGAGACCGTAGAACAGTCCATGATGGCAGAAGTACAAGTTGAGGCCCCAGCTCCACAAAGTGTCGAAGGCAGTGTGCAGTTTTACCAGTACAAATTACTGCACAAATGGCCCAGCAAATGGCCACTTTCTTCCAACAAATGGCTGATAATCTGTCGGCCCAAGCCCAAGTACAGACCCAACCCCCACAAGGGCAGTGTGAAAATGGAAAAGAGGGAGAAACCTATGGGTCAGAGCTCGAACAGTAATTTGAGAAAGAGAAAAGAATTTGAGGAACCCCGAGCTCAGGGATACGATAGAGGTGGATCATTAAGACAGAGACCACCAAGGTCCAGTCGTCGAACAACTAGAAGTTCCTACCCTTCCCGCCTATGTGAAACTTGTGGAAAATATCATGGTGGGATATGCTATAAGTCCTCTGGAGCCTGCTACAATTGTGAAAAACTTGGACACTTTGCTAAAAATTGTACTAAACCACCTCGATCTGCTCTCCAGAGTTCATAGACCGTCAGTCAGAGTCAAGATAGAAATAGAGTTAGTACTCCTCACCACTATAACACAGTGAATCAACCCGAATATGGTAGTGCACCAGTCAGAGCGTCCACTGTGCGCCAAGGAGAAAGAGCGAAACTTGGATGTAGCTACTGGTAAGTTCTTAAATTTTGAAAGAAACAATTAGTTATTATTTGATCCCAGCACTACTTAGTTGTGTGTTAGTGTCAGAACTATATGTCCTGTTGTTATTCCTTTACATGGGAATGAATTTTGATGTATTAGTGACTAGTCTTTTAGGATAATAATTGTAATAACAAGTATGATTGACATTAATTTTGGAAGAATTTTAGCTAAAAGTATTTTTTAACATACCGTAAATTATAAAGCTAATTGGCGAGCCTACTAATGTAAGGCAAGAGGACCTAAAAGTAAGTTACAGTAATAGAATTGCTCTAGATGAGGGCAAAAATGTTACTATTAGTAATTGTCAAAGGAAATTGTAATCAGAATCAGTTTGGGATATTAGTGGATTCGAGAAGGATAAGATGTTAGAAAACCTAGTCCATGAGGTTATAACGTAGTGACTATGTAATGTTCTCGATGTTTGTATTGTAAGCTGCAGATTCTGATGCAGGCACGGGATTATTGTGTAGAGCTACATGCTTCCTCGTGGTATAATAAATTAAGAATAATTGTAAGTAATCTATAAATTGATACAGTTGCACCCGAATAGAGTACTATTACTGGAAATAAATGTGGAAATTTTAGTCAGAAATTTAAAACTTCAGAACTAGCCTATCAAACGACTACACTTGTAAGGTAGCTAGAGTCAGTGACTCGGTTACATTAATGTGAATTACCTGTACCACAGTAATTGCTATAAGCTTAGAGATATCAGTACGACTTATCATCCTCAAATGGATGGACAGTCGAAACAAGTGATTCAGGTAAATTCTGAAACTCATTGAGTTCCTGTAAATAATGAAATGAAATGATAATAATAACCTGTAAAATGTAATAAACCCTCGAGAATATCGAGAACTTACGTCCTTGAATCCGAGGGAGATGAGACAGATAACTCCCACTAATAGAATTTGTATACATTAATAAGTGTCAAGCTAGCATACAAGTGGCACCCTATGAAACATTGTAAGGGAATAGAGAACTATGGATTTTGTGACGAGATTTCCGAGGACATAGAATAGTCATGATACAGTATATTATAGTTGATAGACTAACCAAGTCCGCTCACTTTTTGCCAGTTCGGATGGACTATAGCCTGGAAAGATTAGCAGATTATGCGTATATGAGATTGTAAGCGCATGGAATGCCGATTATCAATTGTGTCCGAGAGATCCTAGGTTCACTTCTAGATTGCAGGGTAGTCTTGAGAGAGCCCTAGGAACTAGATCGAACTTCAAAGACAAAGATTCCACCCACGACAAATGGCGACCGAGAGGGTTATTCAGATATTGGAGGATATGCTACCGGCGTGTGTAAATGAATTTGAATGTAGTTGGGATACACTCTGGCCTTTGATTGAGTTTGCTTAAAAAAATAGCTATCAATCAAGCATTGGGATGCCTCCATTTGAAGCCTTGTATGGCAGGAAGTGCAGATCTCCATTATGTTGGGATGAAGTAGGTGAAAGGAAGATGATTGGGCGAGAATTGTCCAGTGACAGAGGAAAAGATCGAATGATCGAGAGAGATAGGCTCAAGGCTGCATCAGCTTGAAGTCCTATGTTGATCTAAAGAGAAGAGATATAGAGTATGCACGATGGGTGATAAGGTATTCCTCAAAGTTTCTCCTTGGAAGAGGATTATGAGATTTGGCGAGAAAGGGAAGCGAGTCCTCGTTTCATCGGACCATATGAAGTTACGGAAAGAGTGGGTCCTTTGGCATATCGGTTGGCATTACCTCCAGAGCTAGCAAGGATACAGTGTCTTCCACGTGTCCATGTTAAGGAGGTACAGATCGACCCATCTCATGTACTATCGGTTGAAGAGATTGAAGTAAATCGGACCTTTCATATGAGGAAGAACCCATAAAAATTACGGCTTATGAGGTGAAACGGTGAGGAACAAGCAGTACACTGGTTAAAGTCTTTGTGGAACCATCATTCGGGCCAGGAAGCTACTTGGGAACGTGAAGAGGATATGAGGAGACAGCACCTGACTTTTGAGAGACTAATGCGGGTAAAATTTCGAGATGAAATTTATTTTAAGGGAGAGAATTGTAACACCCCAAAGTTCGGTGATGCGTTCTGTGCTCAGGTGACTAGTGTTGTCGGACAGCTAGGATGCCAAGAAATGCCGATATGGGTGAGGAGACATAAAATAATGAAATACAAGAAAAGAAAGTACAAGAAAAACAAAGGAAAAATAATAGCAAAGAAAGGTAATCAAGTTAAACGAGCCGGGAAACCTAACGATGGGTGACCGCACTGGGAAGTCACGGCGTGGACCGTTGGATCTGGATCATGGAACCACGGAAAACATTTTTGGACTTAAATAGAACCTTATTGAAGAATAAATATCATTAGAAAGATCAAAGAAAAATTAAATAATTAGTACAAAGAAAAGTGAGAAATCGAAAAACAGACAAAACCCGGTAATACCGAAAAATCGGGAATGCCACCCGAACAGGGGCATTATAGTCATTTGACATCCCGAAGTGTCTTTTGACCTAAATGTCCATTAAAAATAAATAATATTACACTTAGAAAATGAAATGAAAAATTAAATTGGTGGTACCTAAAATAAATAGTGGAAAATCATGGGTTAATGTGGAATAAATGCACATTTGGCTTATTATATGATATAATTTTTTAGTGGACCACTAAGGGGATTAATTAAATACATAGTGGGACATGTGTACACTTAAAATGCAGCTGAATAATTCATCTTCCTCATTTGCATTCAACTTGCCGAAATGAAGAACCTTGAAACCTCCATGGACGTGTTGTGTAAAGCTTGATTTCCTCTCTCCATTTCAACTCCAATCCTTTAAGTTCCTTCACAAAAAATGGTCTACACATCACAAGGAAGATATTGATACTAATTTAGAGAAGATTGCTGAAGGTTAAGCAATTTAAAATTAAAGGTAAGTTTGCATTTTTTGAGAATTCCTTTGTTAAGTTTTGTGTGCATGTTACGGGTGTTGGTTTGGTGAAGGAAAATTTTGAGTTTGAAGAGTTATTGTTGTTTTCATTTTGGACAGCCATGAGTCACGTTTTTTATGAGATATTTGTGTATATAATTGATGAGAAATAATGTTGATCATGGTGATTTAGTAGCCTAGTGAATTATTTCATGTTCATATGGTGATTTATGCACTTGGATGAGAATTGGTAAGTTGGACGGCACTTTGATGTTGAAGGACAAATTTCGGCAGCCTTGGGGACACTTGAATAAATGTGTATATTCATGGGAGTGTTGGCAGAATTGTGGCATTAAGGAATTAAGGATATGTGTATGAAATTATTGTGTAAAGTGTATGTGAGAATTAGTGGTGTTTAGGTGTGTATGTAATGGTATTGAGATATTGTAAATGTGAATTATATTTGGTGTGTTAAGGGTAATGGTAATCTGCCCAAAATAATGTTAATGTAAAGTAGATTATACTGTGGTTAATGTACCAAAACAGATTGGTAGGGAAGTGAACCAAATTGCAAGGTATATGTGTGTTTGAAGTGGGGTGTGAAAGGCATATTGAGGGCAGTGTACATTTTAGCCTATAACCTGAAATGTGTAACCTCAATTGGTATGAGACCAATTTGAGGTGAAACTAGGCACAAAATGTGCCAACTTTCATTGAGAAACCATACCAAAATTCTGCTTGCAAGGTGACCTAAGAAAATGACCAATTCGGATTAGGTACACTTGAGACCTAAAAACTGACCATTTGGGCAGCAGTGAGTATTTAGGCCATAACTCACTCAAAACAGGTCCAATTGACCTGAAATTTTAACCATGGATATTTAAGACCCATACCTACAAGTCTTGTGAAGACACCAAAACCCATAAATGACCAGAAGCAAGTCAAAAAGCTTGCACAAGTTCGGGTCCAAAAACTGGCCGAACCAGAGTTGACCAAATTGACCAAAAATTGACCTAAAATGGTACCATTTGACCAGCAATAGTATAATGACCATAACTTGGCCTACTTAACTCGGATTGACCTGAAATTTTGCCCCGCGTGCAATAAGACCTAGATCTACAAGTTTATAGTTTCGACCGAGACCCGAAAACCGAGGGAACTAGATCGTCCAGTTAGGTCAAACCAGTATCCCGGAATCCAGCAATTTGCACTAAAATGCACTAAACAAGGAAATGACTTTGGTAAAACATACCAAACCTAAAACCCTATCGAATGTGACATATTAACGACACTAAGACCTAATTTACCTAAAACGCAATGAGGGTTGGTATATTAGGTGATTAAGTGAATAATTGAGTTCAGTGCATTATTTACCAAACACCATCGATAGAGACAGTTTAATTTAGCACTGAAACACTTCAAATTGTGTTTCTCAGTTAACAAGGACTCAGCAAAAGGGAAGGAAACACTGAGTCCAGATCAGGGAGACAGTCATCAGAGGTTTGTGCACAACTAGTTTTTAACTGATTTTGTTTTGAATATTTCATATGATTAAATGACATATTTTTCTTATGTATTATGTTTAACAAGCATTGGATTTAATTCAATGATTATTGAAATTGTTATAGTATGTATGAATTTAGCTTTGTGAAATGGTATTTCCACAATTATTAAGCATTGTTATGGATTGAATAAATTATGTTTTGGAAAATTGTGATATAACATGTTTTGAATTGTGATGGTAATTTTCATGGAAAAATGTAAATTATGATTTGAATTGTGATGAGCATAAAAAAAAATTATTGGATATTGGAATTGAATTTGAATCGAATTATATTGTGATTTATGCTCACTAAAAGGATTGTGATATTGTTTTATATCTCACTATAGATGCTTGACTAGGTTATTACCCGTCTCTCTCATTTGTTGAGAAGACAATGGAGTGAGTTGTGTTTTGATTACCATGGTACGTGCACAGGCTTAGATTTTCCTCTGATTTGAGGTTAGATCTAAGTTTATTTTATCGTTATGGCCCTTGCGGAAGATTCATTATTGTGATGGTACTGTGCACGATGATTCGACCTCCCCGACCATAGGGAGTTAGAATCAGATTCGACCTCCCCGACCATAGGGAGTTAGAATCACATCGAATATGGCCCTTTCGGATTAGTCTTGCATAGTTAGTGAGATAAAGATTGATTTTTGAGATACATAATGACTTTTGAGATACAATATGATTTTTGAGATACATAATGACTTTTGAGATACAATATGATATTTGAGATACATAATGATTTTTGAGATACAGAATGGCTTTTGAATGGTAAGGAATGGTGATTTTAATTATGGTTTATGTATAATTGATTTTGTTGGAATTACTTAAATGGGTAGTCAAGATATGATAAATTGAATTTTGTGCTCCAAGTTATTTATACAAATGATTTACATTATTGGCAATGAGTATTTTGAGTTGTGAAATTTGATCAGTATTCAGATTCTCATATTATTTACTGTAAAATTTGTCAATGTATATTGTACTATATTTTAAATTATAGTTGTGCACCACTGACTTCACCACTCAGCGATAGCTTTGTATGCTGTCGCAGGTAAGAAGAGCATAGAGCAGTAAGTAAATTTCGTTGAAGATATATTCGGATAAGCCGCAGGTATATCATAGGTATACCCATGTACATAGGTTTTGATGTAAGCATGTAATAATATGTATGTAAATTATTTGAGCAGTTGTATATAAAACTCTTGTAAAATATTTTGGTATGTAATCAAATGTAAATTATTGTAAATGTAAATTTGGAATTTCAATTATCTGAATAGTTTGTAATATAAATTTTGAGTCTTGAAATGAATGAGATATTTCTTTATGATGGGATTAGTTCGAAAATGAATTGATTGTGTATTGAGAATTGAATTGTGAATTGAATTGAAGTTACTGAAGTTGTATTTGAGAAAACATATTGGGAGCATTTTTCTTTTGCAGGATTGAAGAACTGTTTTCTCAAAATACAGCCGGCACTTTGCCGAAATTTTGAAAAAAAATTTTATAACACCAGATTTTAATCGATGATTTATATTGCACGAAATTGTTTTAAAATCCCTTGTAGTATATCTAATGGGTTATCGGTAGGCGAAGTACGGTAATTCATTAGGTGTACTACGGGATCATGTTACATCTTACAGAGGAATAGGGTGTGACATAAAGCATGCCGGTAGCCTTGGAATTACTATGGGGTTCCCAATTTAGGAGAAATTAAACCCAAAAATTGAAATAAGCTAAAACTTTTCGGACTTAAATTGGACAAATCACTCGACCAAAATTTTTGTTCTTAGTGTCTTTGGAAAGCTCTTGGAGAGTAGAACATGATTGGGATTAGACTCGCTCCGATTGGTGGTCGGATTAGCCAAAATTGACCCTGGAAGTTGAAACAGCGTGCTGCACATAGGAGGGAGTTTGGGCTCATTTTTTCGGTGATAGGGAAGGTGTCCTGGTGGGGCATCTGCGAGTGGAAGAGGGAGGGGAGCGGCTGGTGGGTGATGGGGAGAAGAGAGGAGAGCGAAAATAAGAGGGAAAGGAGGAAGGGTCGCACGCGGGGAAGAAAGGAAAGGAAGAAAAAGGGGACCGGTCCGATTCAATTTGGGTCGATTTAGGGTACCCGAAATTCAATTTTTACTCTGCCCTGCAACCCAAAACGAGGTCCGAAAATTTTAAAAATTTTATAAAAAATTTAGAAAAATTTATGGAGTCTAAATATAATTTTTAATTTATCACGTAGTCTTTAAATTAATTTTTTAAAATTGATAAAATTTATTGTCTCAAGAAAATAAACTCGATTTTAAAAATCCAAAAAATTCCAATTTAATTTTCATAATATTTAATATAATAAAATATTATAATTTACATATAAAATAATTATTTAAAAATTTAGGGTGTTACATCCAAAACATCTAAAATCTCTATAATTGACTATAAACATGCCATCTTCTGAGGCAGCTTACTGGGCATCTAAATTGGGCCTAAAACTAAATCCCAGGTACTGGTGAGCTATCGTCGATCCAATTGCACCTAAATGAAGCCCATAAAGTGTTAATAATGATCAATTTACGAAATTGAAAATTCTAAAAGATATCGTTGATCGATCTAGGTCATCCAATGATTGCCTTTTTCAAATGGTGTCCAATTAGAGAAGGGTTGATCCCATTTTAAAGATTTTAATGTGTTGAGTTTAACAGTGGTCTCAGATCATCGATCTGATGGCTGCATCGGCCAGAATCTAGTGAAGAAAGCTCGTCAGATACCATTTCCTTCTCTTCCTTGTTTTGCATAAATTCAACAGTACTAAAGCTAACATCAATCAGAAACTCTTCCCTTGGTTGAGGACCATCTAGTTGCACCAATGGGGTGGTCGGATATAAGCACCAAGGAACTCACGAACTCCTTCTCCCTTTCCTTTCACGAAATGCTACCATTAAAGCCACCAACTAGCTATTCGCTGGCATCTGGTGGTCACTTGAGCTTATTGAACCGCCTACCATCATTAACAAGTTGTGGGTGTTGTGACACCCCTTACCCGTCTACAGTATATCCAAGTAAGATATGTCACACGGTGTACCGGAACACTCTATTTTATCTTAATCATTTTTATTCTTCCTTAATTAATTTTTATCATAGTTTTGAATATAACTTGTGAAATATAATTCATTTAAGCCATTTATTGAAATTATAATTTATTTGAGGTTCCGAAAATTTTATAGAAAATCCGACAGAGTACCGGCTAAAAATGGAGAAAAAAGTTCTTCGGAACCTGTTAAAAACACTTCCAATAATCATTTCCAACAATCCCAACTTCATTTCATCAACAAAATCCCAATATGTTTTTCAACAACATTTCCATTTCTCAATCATTCATCTCATATGATAATCATGTAAAAGTCATAAATAAATATTCACTTTTTCATTCACAAACACAATATCTACTATTTACATTAATACCAAAATACATTACATAAGTTTCAATTACATATGAGAAAATAAAAGTTATTACAAAATATCAAAATAAAACCAAGTGTCCTACCAATGCACTGATGACGGTGAGGTGACACGGACACTATGCAGAGCTGCAAGAGGTCTCACCCAGTCTGTGGTCTACTGGGCTCTCACAAGATATCTCGGAACCTACGCGTGGCAAAAGCAACGCGCTAAGCAATAATGCTTAGTGGTGCCAATAATAAAATACAAAGAAATAACAAAAAAATAAATATGCAGTGAATGTATCGATGTCTTATTGCAAATAAATTTTCAATGAGTATTTGTAGTCTTATTTATTATGTACTTGTTATATTCATTATTTCGTTAAATTTATCCACTTTCATTTTTTTGGTTGCCCAAGTAACCTATACTGGACGACTGGACTGGATAAATGGGTAAACTAGCACTGGGTATCAAGTACCTTGGGCCGTCACACCATCGGTCACATATGTATCTCCCGGTAGGCAACAGAACAGCTAATAAGTTGTAATAACATCAGGCACTAGGCCAAATTTCAATACAAGGTCAGAATGGCTAAAAGCCATGAAATCACAGAATGGCATAATGCCATGTGCAGTACTGCTAACTGAACCCTATTGGCATGCCAAACTATCCAAACCAATCTTGTTAGGTATACTAGGGCATTTGTCACTTTGGAATCTTTCAATTTTTGAATTTCAAGTTTTGGTGTTACTATTCCCTTCATTAGTCAACAAAAATATTGATTTTTGTATATAAAATAGGTACATTGGTTTTAACTCTCCCAACATACCACATTTTTCATTCAAAATTTGTTGGCATTGATTACCAATACCATTTCTAAGCTTAAAATTAATGGAGCAGAATTTTCAGTTTTTATACCCTATATTTACTGTTCCATTAGTTACTGTTGCAGTGGGAATTTGAGAAAATAATAAACATGAAAGTTGTTCCTTATTTTGTCTAGTTGAATTTCTTTTTTTGAATCACTCCATTTGGAGTTTTGTAACTCAAGTTATGGTCTAAAAACCACAACTGGCCGGATTGAAACATTTCAGAACTGACCATATATACAGTGCAGTAAACAGTAACTTCTACTCTCTTGTTGAATAGGTTCTGGTCATAATTTGGGGTAGGTTCCTTCATGAAAGTTGTTGGTCTATATCTCAGCTTATTGCTGTAAAAATTTCAGGTCAATTGGGCCATTCTACAATGAGTTATGGCCAAATGAACAATCACTGTTCATTTGGTCATTCTGCAGAAACTGGTTGCAGGACACCCGGATTGGGGCAAGTTTTTGGTACACTTGGTTTGGTCTTATGGACATGGTTTCTTCACCAAAGTTGTGCCATTATGTGTCTAGTTGAATTTCTAATTGGCCAAACACCAATTGAACTTACACAGCCAAAGTTATGACTGTCCAAACAGACTGGACTCATAGCCACACCTACTGCTCTCACTAGGCAGCATACCAAATCAGTTTGTCATGCTATAATTCACTCCAAATTATGGTCAACCTACCTCAAATGGTCACTAATTGACCATTAGAATATTCATTCACCATTACATAAGCAAAGTCCAAGTTTCTCTCCAAAACCCTAATTCCCCATTTCAAATTCACACAACATACCTTAGTTAAACACACTAATTCATTATCCATATATATATATATACTTTAAACATCATCTTCAGTCCATTCTAAGCCCATCAAAACAATCAACCTTATCCCTTCCTTAGGGCTGTCGAATTCCATGGTGTACATACACATAAGTTTTATTTCATTTAATTTACACTTTCATACTCATTTTAAGTCCCTAACATGGAATAAGAGAGATATATGCATAAATAATCACTAACCTTTTTTAGCAGAATTTTCCCAAGCTTGAACTTCACTTTCTTTCTTTTTCTAGGCTGCCAAACACTTTCCCAAGAGGTATAGACAAGTTTTAATGAAAGATGTCTAGGGTTTAGTAGTGAGAATTCATGGGAAATGGAAGTGATGAAAGAAAATTTTTATGGAGGGAGATGGAAGAGAGAGTCACGGCTAGATGAAGAAGAAGAAACCAGAAATTGGTTTCTTAATTTGTCATTTTTCCCTTTTTAAAGAATTTTAATTGTGTTGTTGAATGGTGATTAGTGGAGGGCATTTAAATGACATCATAATGATGTCATAATTAGGGATTTAAGTCATTTTCTTTTTCTTTCTTTTCTATTCATTTTTAATTTAATTTTTAGCAATATTTATTCATATTTTATATTATAATAATTATTTACTTAACTGGACAAGTCGGCCAAAAATCACCTCTGAAGGCGAAATGACCAAAATGCCCTCCGTTTGGCTCAACGGGCCAAAATTGTCTGTACCGATTGAAAAATTTTTCAAATATTTTCTTGGAATTCTAATGCCATAGGAACCTCAATGACCCTTCTCTGGAGTCTCAAAAATTATTTTATGAATTTTCTCTCAGGTCTAGGGCTCCTAGTTGCGAGAACCGCAACTTCCTACTAGGTTACCCATCGCTAGGGCACCGGCTCATTTAACTTGGTTGTATTTTATTTCTAAAATTTTTCCTAAATTTTTCTTATTAATATTTGAGTTAATTATAGTTTCTCACTTTAGTTTAAATATTTTTCCGAACGTTCTAGCTGTCCAGTCTGACACTGGTCACTGGAATAGTAGAATGTACGGAGTTGCTACAGGGAGGGTGTTACAACTCTTCCCCTCTAATTTAAATTTCGTCCTCGAAATTTACCTGATGCAAACAGTTGAGGGAACTGTTGCCTTATTGTCTCTTCACTTTCCTAAGTTGCCTCTTCGGTGTTGTGGTGCCTCCAAAGCACTTTCACCAGTGGAATCTGCTTATTCCTCAACTCTTTCACTTCCCGAGCCAGGATCCATATGGGTTCCTCTTCATATGTCAAATCCGGTTGTACTTCAATTTCTTCCATGGAGATGACATGTGAAGGATCTGAGCGGTATCTTCTTAGCATAGACACATGGAACACATTGTGGATCTTATCCAGCACTGGTGGTAAAGCTAGCCTATAAGCCACTGGACCCACACGTTCAATGATTTCATATGGGCCAATGAACCTAGGGCTTAACTTACCTTTTCTTCCAAACCTCAGTACTTTCTTCCACGGTGACACCTTGAGGAACACTTTGTCGCCAACCGCATATTCTATTTCTTTTCTCTTCAGGTCGGCATAAGATTTACATCTATCCGAGGCAACCTTGATTGGCTTTTATTAGTTTTACCTTCTCCTCGATCTGTTTCACTGTGTCCGCCCTACCAGTTTATCTTTACCCAATTCAGTCCAGCACACTGGAGTTCTACATTTCCTCCCATACAGTGCTTCATATGGGGCCATTTGGATATTAGCTTGGTAGCTATTGTTGTATGCAAATTCTGCTGTGGGAGGTATCTATCCCAACTTCCCTCAAACTCAATGACACAACTCCTCAGCATATCCTCAAGGACCCATCCTTCTTTTTCATAAACAGCACTGGAGCTCCCCATGGTGACACACTGGGGCGTATAAACCCCTTATCAAGCAACTCTTGCAATTGAGTTTTCAACTCCCTTAATTCAGTGTGTGCCATCCTATAAGGAGCAATGGAAATGGGTGCTGTACCCGGCAGTGTCTCAATAGCAAATTCAACTTCCCTTTCTAGTGGCAAACCAGGTAATTCTTCAGGGAACACATCTGGGAAGTCTTTTACTGTGGGTATGTCACACAGATCTGGCTTAGCCTGCCTAGTATCCACCACATGTGCTAGGTAGGCTTCACAGCCTTTTCTCATCAGTTTTCTCGCAACTGTGGCTGAGATAACATTGGACAAGAAATCTATCCTTTCCCCCACAACTGTAATCTCATTACCCTCAGGAGTTTTCAAAGAAATTCTCTTTAATTTACAATCAACCATTGCCTGATGACGTGACAACTAGTCCATTCCCAAAATCACGCCAAACTCATGGAAAGGAAACTCAATCAAGTCTGCTAAGAATTCATACCCCTGAATCCTTAACGGGCAACCCTTGTACACTTTGTTCACTACCGCACTGTGGCCCAATGGATTAGTGACCAGAATGTCTTGGTCACTCTCCCCTACTAGTATCCCCCTTTCTACGAGTAGGTTGATGCAGATGTATGAATGAGTGGATCCTGGATCCACCAATGCATGCACAGATGTAGTGTAGAGGGAGAACGTACCCCTGATGACGTCCGGGGCATCTTGCTCCTCCTGAGCTCTAATGGCATAAGCTCTTGCAGGTGGTCTACTCTCAGGCCTCTCTACTGGCTCAAATGCAGGCCTCTATGATGGTCCCATTGCCTCCGATTTGCCAGATTTCCTTCCCTTTTGTGGTGCAGGAGCAGGTCTGTTTGTTTGTGTTGGAGCAGTTGTAGTAGTTCTGCGGATGCTCTCACCGATGCTCTGTCGACCCACACCTTAAGCAGGCACCAGTCACTCTCCAACACTCCCCCTTATGCCATTTCAGACAATGTGGACATGCAGAAAATGCTGGGGCTGGTCCCCTGAACCCCATCCCTGGAGAGCTGCCCACTGATGGTGTGGACTGACCTCTCCTAGGGGTAAACTGTGGCCTGGGCCCTTGAAACTGACTTTGACCTTGTGATTGACCTGAACTCTGTGCAGGTGGACCCTTGAACTTCTTCCCAGATATAGGAGATGAACTAGACTGACCTGGGCCCCTCTTCTGCTGTCTCTCTCTTCTAGTCTGCTCACTTATTCTTACTTTTTCAACTTTTATTGCAGCTTCCACTAACTTGGTGAAGTTGGTGATTCCCAAAGCAGTGATCATGATCTTTATGTTGTCATTTAATCCCTCTTCAAATCTCTTACACCTTTCAGCTTCATTAGGGACTATCTCCCTTCCGTAGCGGCTCAATCTGATGAATTCCTTTTCATACTCGGCTACCGTTAGCTGTCTCTGCCTCAGGTTAATGAACTCTCTTCTTCTCTCTTCCAGGTATACACTACCCACATATTTCTTATTGAATTCGGAGAGGAAGAAGTCCCAAGTTATTACTTCTGGCTGTACTTCACTGGACACCGTATCCCACCATTCATATGCATCATCTTGCAACAAAGATATAGCAGCTTCTAGATTTTGCTCTGGAGTGCAGTGGAGTTGTTTTAAAATTCTGCCTATTCTGTTCAACCAATTTTCGGCTGCAACAGAATCATCTTCTCTCTTGCCAAAGAAGTCCACTGCTCCAAATTTTCTTAGTCTTTCCAGATGTGATTTCTGCTGTGGAGGTGGTGGTGGTGGTGGTGCTGGCATTACCCCAGCCATTTGTTTGAAGAATTCGGCCATTTGCTGAAACACGGCCTGTGGAGGTTGAGCAGGCTCTGCTGGAGCTGGTGGAGCAAGTTCTCCCCTACCCCCAGTCTCTGCTGGTGCAAGTGGAGCATGACTCTCCACTTCCTCCTCAACTGCCCTCTGAGATGTAGGTCCATATCCTATTCAAAATAACAAAGACAAACAGATCTGCATTAGTGTCACCTCGACTCTTACAGATGCAATGCATGGTATGGACTCAATCTAGGCCCAGAAACGCCTAAACCGTGCTCTGATACCACTAAATGTGACACCCCTTACCCGTCTACAGTAAATCCGAGTAAGATATGTCACACGGTGTACCGGAACACTCTATTTTATCTTAATCATTTTTATTCTTCCTTAATTAATTTTTATCATAGTTTTGAATATAACTTGTGAAATATAATTCATTTAAGCCATTTATTGAAATTATAATTTATTTGAGGTTCTGAAAATTTTATAGAAAATCCGGCAGAGTACCGGCTAAAAATGGAGAAAACAGTTCTTCGGAACCTGTTAAAAACACTTCCAATAATCATTTCCAACAATCCCAACTTCATTTCATCAACAAAATCCCAATATGTTTTTCAACAACATTTCCATTTCTCAATCATTCATCTAATATGATAATCATGTAAAAGTCATAAATAAATATTCACTTTTTCATTCACAAACACAATATCTACTATTTACATTAATACCAAAATATATTACATAAGTTTTAATTACATATGAGAAAATAAAAGTTATTACAAAATATCAAAATAAAACCTAGTGTCCTACCAATGCACTGATGACGGTGAGGTGACACGGACACTATGCAGAGCTGCAGGAGGTCTCACCCAGTCTGTGGTCTACTGGGCTCTCGGTCAGTATCTCCAGAACCTACGCGTGGCAAAAGCAACGTGCTAAGCAATAATGCTTAGTGGTGCCAATAATAAAATACAAAGAAATAACAAAAAAATAAATATGCAGTGAATGTATCGATGTCTTATTGCAAATAAATTTTCAATGAGTATTTGTAGTCTTATTTATTATGTACTTGTTATATTCATTATTTCGTTAAATTTATCCACTTTTATTTTTTTGGTTGCCCAAGTAACCTATACTGGACGACTGGACTGGATAAATTGGTAAACTGGCACTGGGTATTAAGTACCTCAGGCCGTCACACCATCGGTCACATATGTATCTCCCGGTGTGCAACAGAACAGCTAATAAGCTGTAATAACATCAGGCACTAGGCCAAATTTCAATACAAGGTCAGAATGGCTAAAAGTCATGAAATCATAGAATGACATAATGCCATGTGTAGTACTGCTAACTGAACCCTATTGGTATGCCAAACTATCCAAACCAATCTTGTTAGGTATACTAGGGCATTTGTCACTTTGGAATCTTTCAATTTTTGAATTTCAAGTTTTGGTGTTACTATTCCCTTCATTAGTCAACAAAAATGTTGACTTTTATATAGAAAATAGGTACATTGGTTTTAACACTCCCAACATACCACATTTTGCATTCAAAATTTGTTGGCATTGATTACCAATACCATTTCTAAGCTTAAAATTAATGGAGCAGAATTTTCAGTTTTTATACCCTATTTTTACTGTTCCATTAGTTACTGTTGCAGTGAGAATTTGAGAAAATGATAAACATTAAAGTTGTTCCTTATTTTGTCTAGTTGAATTTCTTTTTTTGAATCACTCCATTTGAAGTTTTGTAGCTCAAGTTATGGTCCAAAAACCACAACTGGCCGGATTGAAAAATTTCAGAACTGACCATATCTACAGTACAGTAAATAGTAACTTCCACTCTCTTGTTGAATAGGTTCTGGTCATAATTTGGGTAGGTTCCTTCATGAAAGTTGTTGGTCTATATCTCATCTTGTTTCTTTAAAAATTTCAGGTCAATTGGGCCATTCTACAATGATTTATGGCCAAATGAACAATCACTGTTCATTTGGTCATTCTGCAGAAACTGGTTGCAGGACACCCGGATTGGGGCAAGTTTTTGGTACACTTGGTTTGGTCTTATGGACATAGTTTCTTCACCAAAGTTGTGCCATTATGTGTCTAGTTTCATGTCCAATTGGCGAAACACCAATTGAACCTATGCAGCCAAAGTTATAACTGTCCAAACAGACTGGACTCACAGCCACACCTACTGCTCTCACTAGGCAGCATACCAAATCAGTTTGTCATGCTATAATTCACTCCAAATTATGGTCAACTTACCTCAGATGGTCACTAATTGACCATTAGAATATTCATTCACCATTACATAAGCAAAGTCCAAGTTTCTCTCCAAAACCCTAATTCCCTATTTCAAATTCACACAACATACCTTAGTTAAACACACTAATTCATTATCCATATATATATATACTTTAAACATCATCTCTAGTCCATTCTAAGCCCATCAAAACAATCAACCTTATCCCATCCTTAGGGCTGCCGAATTCCATGGTGTACATACACATAAGTTTTATTTCATTTAATTTACACTTTCATACTCATTTTAAGTCCCTAACATGGAATAAGAGAGATATATGCATAAATAAGCACTAACCTTTTTTAGCAGAATTTTCCCAAGCTTGAACTTCACTTTCTTTCTTTTTCTAGGCTGCCAAACACTTTCCCAAGAGGTATAGACAAGTTTTAATGAAAGATGTCTAGGGTTTAGTAGTGAGAATTCATGGGAAATGGAAGTGATGAAAGAAAATTTTTATATAGGGAGATGGAAGAGAGGGTCACGGCTAGATGAAGAAGAAGAAACCAGAAATTGGTTTCTTAATTTGTCATTTTTCCCTTTTTAAAGAATTTTAATTGTGTTGTTGAATGGTGATTAGTGGAGGGCATTTAAATGACATCATAATAATGTCATAATTAGGGATTTAAGTCATTTTCTTTTTCTTTCTTTTCTATTCATTTTTAATTTAATTTTTAGCAATATTTATTCATATTTTATATTATAATAATTATTTACTTAACTGGACAAGTCGGCCAAAAATCACCTCTGAAGGCGAAATGACCAAAATGCCCTCCGTTTGGCTTAACGGGCCAAAATTGTCTGTATCGATTGAAAAATTTTTCTAAATATTTTCTTGGAATTCTAATGCCATAGGAACCTCAATGACCCTTCTCTGGAGTCCCAAAAATTATTTTATGAATTTTCTTTCGGGTCTAGGGCTCCTAGTTGTGAGAACCGCAACTTCCCACTAGGTTACCCATCGCTAGGGCACCAGCTCATTTAACTTGGTTGTATTTTATTTCTAAAATTTTTTCTAAATTTTTCTTATTAATATTTGAGTTAATTATAGTTCCTCACTTTAGTTTAAATATTTTTCCGAACGTTCTAGCTGTCCAGTCTGACACTGGTCACTGGAATAGTAGAATATATGGAGTTGCTACAGGGAGGGTGTTACAAGTGTGGCCGAAGAAAAGCGAATGGAGGGAGAGACATAGTTGTCGCTGCGACAAGGGTTAGGGATGGGGTGGGTGGGGGGGGGGGGGGTGAGAAGAGGGGGAGGGGGGCTATTTTTAGAACCAAAACACAATTTTCATCTTTCAAAATTCATTTTCATTTTTTTTTAACTTTTAGTTCCACTTTAATTCTTAAACTTTTATCCTCTTTCAATGAGGTCCAAAACTATTTTAATATATTTAAATTAAATTTTTAAAAAAACTTTACATAATAATAATAATAATAATAATAATAATAATAACAACAACAACAATGGATAAATTTCAATAATTGTCCATGAACTTATATAGTTGTAATACTACAGTCCTTTAACTTTAAAATATAACATAAAACCCCCTAAACTTTCAAATTTTGCACAGTAAAATTCCTCTGACTTTCAATTACTGATTTTTCAGTTAGAAACTGATGTGAATAGCTCCCGCATGACACTTAGCCAATATTTTTCTCTCCTCTCTTATGCAAAGTATAAAATTATTCTCTCTATAGAGAAAAAATGATTCAATTTACACATAGCTTCAGAGAGAAAAGAGAAATACTGACTAAGTTTCATGTTGAAACTGTTCAGGTCAGCGTCTAACTAAAAAACTGGTAATTGAAGGTTAGAGGGATTTTACTATGCAAAATTTGAAAGTTGATGGGTTTTATGTTACGTTTTTAAGATAAAGGACTGTAATTTTACAACTAAATAAGTTCAGAGATAATTGTTAAAATTTATCCCAACAACAACTTCATCTCAACTAAAAAGAACACTACACTTAATAAACCTCTTAAATAATATTTATAATAATAAAAATGTATTATAAAATCATACTATTAAAATAGTATTAAGATTTATAAAACTTATATTTAAAAAAAAAAAATCAAGTTGTTACAAACTTAACTTTTGAAACCGAAAGCAATCAGTTTCTAAACAAGAGAATTAGGAACCGATAAGAATTGGTCTCTAATATGAGCTTCAAATTTAATAAATATACACCTTAACATTTGAAATTGAAAATAGTCTGTTTCTAAGTATTAGAAATAGAAATCAACAAATATTGATTTTAAATATGACCTTCAAATATAATAAGTACCTTAACTTTTGAAATTGAAATCAATCTGTTTTTAAATATAGTAATAATAGGCTTATGAATTAGAAGCCAAACTATTTCCATTTCAAAATTAGATTCATAATCAATTTCTAAGCTGATGTTAAATTTGCTTTTAAATTTTCACACTTCTTTTTAAAGTGGATTGTTTTTCATTTTTAATTTCGGTTTCAATCTATTGCAAAATTAGTTTCTAACATATTTGATCTTTCTTGCTCAATCTCTATTTTAAAAGTTGTTTCAAAATAGACAGTAATCCATTTCAAAAGTCCGTCTTTGTTCAGATAAATTCTTGTAGTGTGTTGATTCTTATACTTATGAGAGAATGAAATAAAAAATAGCTACTTAATAAAAAGAAAAATCCTTTTAATATAAAAAATAAAAGAAAATAAAACATTTGAGACATTATTGTCGTGCATGGTATCTAGTCCATTAAAAAAAAATCAACAATGACACACATATCTATTTTTTTATTTCTTTTTTTTTTTCATTTATCTTTATTTGTACTTTGTGTTTAGTTATACTATCTGAAACTGCAATTTCAATTAATCCATATTAGAATTTTATTCCTTTTATTTTATTTTTTTTTTTGCCATAAATTCAATTCAAATAATGGATATTTATGCACTCCTCTTCAAAAATGGAGATGGTGTTGGTACTCGTTTATGAAAATGCCTATTTATTTAATTTTTTATAGTTTGTTAAAAAAATATTATATGATGAATTTTATAATAAGGGTTTTTTTTTCCTGATTTTGAATATAAAATATGTTTTTTTTTATACACACTGGAGTAATTAATTTAATTTTTAATTATAGATGAATAATTTATTTTGTTGTTTATAGTTTTTTAATATTTTTCTTGCTTGTTGTGCTATTATTTTTTTACTTTTTTTTTTCTCTTTCTATTGATGTCCTTTTTTTTTAATGCATTTTTTATTGGCGTCCAAATATTTAAGAAAAGCCACTAAAAAATATATGAAAAAATTTGTTCAAGAAAATTAATGATATGTTAAAAGTTTTCATAACAGATAAAAGATGGAATAAATCATCATAAACAAAGTAGAAAGTGCTAATAACCTTAACCTTTATTAATTTGATTGTAAGTTAATTTGTTAATAAATTTGAATTACATATTAAAAGTGGTATCTTCTATAATTATTTTTAATTTTAATATTTTATTTTTTACCTACAAGATGGGATTGCTTTTATTATTTATTAAAAAAATTAAACTAATAAATTTAACCGGACATTTAGTCCATTAGATTTACAAAAAGATGAGATAAACACTGAACTTTGGCTTTTATATATATAGGGTGGCTTTTATTTGATACTGTCACATAATATTTAAAGAGAAAAATTTACCTTGTAAACATATTTTCTTTTAATTTTATTACGTAATATTTATTTTATAAAAATTATTATATTTTATAATTAAAATAATCACTATCTTTTGCGTTATGCATTTAATTTTATTTTTAATTTAATTAATTTTTTAATTTTCTTTTAAATATTTTTATTATTACTATTGTTATCATAATTTTTATGACTACTAATTAAAAATATTAGATATATTTCAATAATTTTATAAATTTTTTATTTAATGATTTTTATATTTTTAATTATTTAATTTAATTATAAAAATTTAAGAATTATATATCTTAAAATTTAAAAAATAATTTAAAGTTATCCTATAAAAGTAATCACATGGAATTAAATACTTTGCCCATTCCTTATTTTTATATATTTAATAAATTTTAATTTATTTTAATTTTTTATTATTATTTATCTTATTTTAATTTATATTTAATAAAAATATATTTTCAATTACATATATATTGAATACTATGTATATAATAAAATATGAAAAAAAGAAATAAAATTTTATTTTCATAGTTATGGTAAATAAAAAATTTATATTAATATTCAATTTTCATTATTACTATTTAGAAAGATTTTTAAATTGATATACATACATATGTATATATATATATATATATATATATATATATATATATATATATATATATATATATATATATATATATATATATATATATTCATTAAATTTTTGCTATTTTATTAATTAATTATACAATTTCTTTAAATTATGATTAAGCTATTAATTCCCAAATTTTGCATACATAAGTTATAAATTATTTAATTATTACATTTTAATACTATAATAAGTAGCTGCTATTATTATTTAATTATTATAAATACCTGAAAAAATGAATTATGAAAATATAAAAATAAATTTTATTTTTATAATTATGATGAATAAGAAATTTATATTAATATTCAATTTTTATTATTTTTTTGATATTTTTTATAGTATAATTAATGTTATTATTTTTGTTAATATTAATCATATTATATTTTTTTATTATTATTTAGAAATATTTTTAATATATATATATATATATATATATATATATATATATATATATATATATATATATATCTATATATATATAACAAGTAATTTCATTAAATTCTCTCTATTTTCTATTAATTAATTATACAATTTCTTCAAATTATTATTAGGTTATTAATTTCCTAATTATATATATGTAAGTTACAAATTATTTAATTATTATAATTAGAGGATTAATAATTTTAGATAATAAAAAAGTATTAATTACTAAATATAATTATCATTCATTATAAGATTTCCTAATTTTTAATTTGAAAATATAGTGGTAAAATCAAGACCTATGTTTATTTAAAAAAAAAAAATCAAAGTCATTCAGTGAAATATTTTTAAACACATTTACTGTAATTAAATTTAATATTTAATTCCTGATAATTTGCCAATCCAAAACATTTAATTTCAAAATTTAACAATATTATCAACTCTCTAATTATTGCCACAACTAAAAGTTTAATTTCCTTTAAGATATCTGCTCGAAATTAGAATGAAATGATATGTGAATTTTTATAAAAAATTAATGATTGAATTTTCTTTTAAACATGTCTAATTATTAATGGTAATGCTTATCCATTAATTTTTAATTTTTTTTAAAATATCAACATTATTTTTTTTTTTATTTTCTAAATTATTGTAATATATAATTACTAAAATTTAAACTCATGTTTACTTTGAAGAACAATGAATACTTAAAAGTTCCCTCTCCCTTTTATATATTTAATAAATTTTAATTTACATTTAATGTTTTTTTATTATTATTATTTTAAAATGATTTAATAATAATAATAATAATAATTACTATTATTATTATTATTATTATTATTATTATTATTATTATTATTATTATTATTATAAAACAAAGAATAACTTATTGCAATTAAAAAAAATCTTGTGATCATTATGGTTACTGATTTGAAAACAATTGCCTAACTTATTAGTGTAGAAGAGGGCGTGAAGTGAAATATCATCCACTAGAATTATATAAAATGCACTAGGTAATGCCTAGGAAAGATGGTGGAGTCACAATAGTTTCACTTAAGTACCACCTCCTTAGACAGCATTTCCTATAAATGCACTTCATACAATCCTAATAGAATCAAACCACTGGTAAGTATGGTCTTCCCATAACACTACCACGGTACTAAGGATTTATGCCGCGAAGGCATAGATAGACAAAAGTTGCCACCCGGGTAATAACCGAGACATATTCAGTGTTTCTTCCGAGGGTCATGAATGGAAACTTACTCATTGCAGAATTTCCACAGCCGTCATTACCATAGCCCAATGTCTAGGTTCGGGATAGTGTGTACGTAAGGGAAAAGTATTAGGCACCCCTTATGCCTGGTCTAACCTCGTTAATTCAAGTGTCAGTCCTCTACTAATGTTTCTAGAAGTCTTGTTTATTATTCATTTATTAAACTTTATCCTAAAAATGCAATTCTAATCCTACACACGTAAGTAATTCACAAAAGGGTTATTGTTTACAAACAATTTTCACGCACAAGTAATTCCTATCTATGGGGTTGCTAATTATTTAAATGATATTTACCAGATGATTAAAATTAATTTATTATTGAGAATTTAACTTACAAACAAATTCAATTTCATATAACCCTAAGTTTCTATTCACCTTATTAATTAATTTTTCACTAAGTTATCCTAAGGATAATTAAACTAAATTGATTATGTATATATGTAATTTGTTTTAATATCACATAAGGCCCAGACAATCACAACCTAATAAAGATTTCTAACATGCAAATTTATTTTACAATATTTTACACGCCAATATTAGTTTAATTTACAAATAAGATTAATTTTAATTTACAAAGTATTTATTTAAATTAATTACATGCAAAAGTCAGTTAAATTAAAAACAAAATTAATTTTAATTTACCAAATAAAAATTCTATTATTACTACAATTTCATGCCAATGGTTATTCTAGGAATTTAGGACTACTTACTTGTTAGTAATTGCAGTTGCCATTGGGGCAAGCTACCCTTAAAAAGGGGTCTTCTCTTCTAGTATGACAATGATATCCTTGGCTTACTCCTGTTTAGCTCCATATAAGCTCTACGCAAATGCCCTCTTTTGTACTTACCTTAGCTCCAAATAGTTGGACATGCGTAAAAATCATGAAAAAATTACAGAAGATAGCTAAGACATCATACAACATCATAAATTTTATAAACCAAACAAAACCCTAGGTGAATGGTCTACAAAAATCGTAACTTTTTCTAGTAATAGAATCATACTACTTTTTTGTAAAATTCATAACTCACCAACCATAACAGATGTGAATGCGAAACTAATTGGAAAAGATTCACAAGATTCCAAACTTAATTTTAGACACCAGATTTACAAAAAAATATTAAGAAACAAGGGAGACATGGGCTCCATAAATCGGGTATCCTGCAAATCAGATTTTACAGAAACCCTAATTTCAAACAGTCATAACTTACAAAATATTAAAGCTTTTTTAGTTATTCTTGAGCCTAAAATTAATATAATTTTGTGTAGAATATGAATATAATTTTTACAAATTTTTTACTGATTTAGAAAATAACGAAAAATAATAAAAATGTAAGAGACAGAGAATTGAACATGTGCAGAGTTGTATATCCTCTCAAATAAAACATGATTATATAAACTATATGAACATACAAAATAAATTAGAAAAAAAAAGGAACATAAAATTAAACATTACATGGCATAGATCTTGAAAAGAAAATAAAAGAACTAACCTTCAAGAAATATCGCAAGAAAGAAAGAACTCAAAGAAATTTTGACTATTTCTCTCTTTAAATTTTTTTCCTTTTTTTTTTTTGTCTTCTCCTCCTCCTCTTTTCTTTCCTTCTTCAGTAGGGTATTTATAGAGTTTTGGAAGAGAGGTATGATAGGGTTTGGAGTCCTATGATGATAGAGTTTAGATAATTTAAATAACTGGGATTGCAAAATTTGGGTGAGACTGAGATATGGGTGAGGTGTTCCAACCAATAGGAAGAGAGGGAAAGGGGGTGGCACCAATAGGGAGTGAGGAAGAGAGTGGGGCCAAAGGGTTTGAAGTACTAGTGTGACAAGGTTCAGATAACTTAAACAACTAAAATTGAGGAATTTGAGCGAGACTAGGATATGGATGAGGTATTTCAACCAATAGGAAGAGAAGAAAAAAGGGTAGCGTCAATAGGGAGTGAGGAAGAGAATGGGGTTAAGTGAGAGAGAGAGTTTGTATGGGAGAGGGAGAGAAAAAAAAAAGATTTTCTTATTTTAATTTTCAGAAAATAAATTAAACAGATTCTATTTTAAATTTCTAACTAGGCTTTCTCAGGCCCATGGGGCCCAATTAAACTTAATTAGGTCCATTTAAGAACTACCCTTATTAAATTTAAACAAAATAAAATTTTATTTAAATTAAATTAATTTCCCAAAAAAATATATTATTTTTTTTTAAGATCATGCTACGAAATTAATAATTCAATTCCATGCCTTTAATTATACATTACAGTCATAAAATTTTTCATCATCTGGTTTCCCACGACCTCAATGTACATACTCATCACAAAATAAGGGTCTACAGTTTGCCCCCCACTTTGGTGAAAGTTGAAATCAATGTGAAGGCATTGCTCAAGTTTCGACAAAGTGAAACTCAATCTTCTAATAACTATGAAACATTGGCTATAAGGATCTAATATATCTTGCTCAGTCAACATACTCTATGTTATGAGACTAGCTATGGCCTCATAACCGTGATAACTGTGTCATGTGAAAATTGAGTGCATCTTGCTCTGTCGATACACTCTGCGTCAACAGACTAGCTACGGTTTCATAATAGTGATAACTGTGTTATGTGAAAATATCCTAAACTGCTTACGTGTAACGCCCTCACTTTAAGTAGTCCGTACGTTCTACTGTTCCGATGAGTAAGGTTTGTCCGGATAGCTAGAATGTCTGGAATTGTATTTAGACCAGAGTGAGGAGTCATAAATAATTCAAATAAGTGTAAAAAAAATTAAGAAAAAATTTTAGAAATGAAATACAACAAAGTTAAATGAGCCGGTGCCCCGGTGATGGGTGACCCTAATGGGAAGTTGCTATCAAGACAGCTAGTAGCCCTAAACCCAAGGAAAACCCAATGAAATAATTTTTGAGACTCTAGAGAAGAGTCATTAAGGTTTCGATGGCATTAGAATGCCAAGAAAATGCTAAGAAAAATTTTTAAATCGGTACAAACAATTTTAGTCTGTTAAGCAAAATGAAGGGTATTTTGGTCATTTTGCCTTCATAAATAATTTTTTACCAACTTGTCCGGTTAAGTAAATAAATTATATGATATAAAATATGAATAAAAAGTGATAAAAATTAAATTGAAAATGAGTATAAAAGAAAATGAATAAAATGGGACTTATGACATCATTATAATGTCATTTAGAAAGCTCCATCCAATCATCATTTGATATGCATTTTAAAAGAATAAAAACTAAATAAATAAGGCTAAAACTTAAAAAGAAATCAGACCTTCTTCTTGTTTTTTGCAGCCACTCTTTCTCTTCACCATTAAAGAGCTTTCCTCTCTCTCTCTTACCAAACCTCACCTTTTCACCATAAAACCCTAACCTTTCTTCATTAAAATTTATCCTCACACCTTAGATCACCACTAGGCAGCAATTTGAAGGGGAAATTAAGAAGATTTAACAAATTTGGGATAGCTCAAGTTGAGGTTAGTGCCTATTTCTTCTCTTTTTCTTTAGATTTTGTGATAGTAACATTATTTACGTTAGGAAATTGAGAAAATTGAACAAATATGTGCATGTTTGGGCCTCTACAAATTTTGATAGCTTTATGGGGGGAAGTAGTTTTGATTATTTTGATGGATTAAAATGGATTAGAGGTGGTGTTTGAAGTGTTTATGTAGAGTGATAATGAATTAGTATATTTAATTGATATATGTGCATGAATGGACATTTGAGAATTATGGTTTGAGGCATGAAGTTAAGGTTTTGCTTATGTGTTAGTGAATGGAAGTCCTAATGGTCAATTAGTGACCATTTGGCTATATTTGATGAGGAATTGAAGTAATTTATGCTAATGGAATTGAGGTTAGGTATGCTGCCTTAGGTGACCTGCAGGGCTAGATGTTGGGGTGTCACATTTAGTGGTATCAGAGCCAGGTTTAGGCATTCCTAGGCATCGATAGATAGAATAAGATTGTGTGCATAACATGCATTGCATTCATATGAGTCGATGTGACACTAATGCAGATCTGTTTTCTCTGGTAAGGTGAAGAAATAAGGAGGCAGCAGCTCCTCGACTATTTGTCACACCCTACTCCTTAGTAAGATGTAACATGATCCCATAGTATATTTAATGAATTACCGTACTTTGCCTACTGGTAACCCATTAAATATACTACTAGGGATTTTAAGACACTTTTCTTACTTTTTAAAAGTGGTGAGCTTTTATAGCAGGTATTAAACACATTTGATTGAAGTTTAAAAACTAGTTAAAATTTTTGTCCATTTTTATTTTTACGCAAATTTTGAAAAATTTTCGGCAGAGTGCTGTCTATATTTGGAAAATACAGTTCTTCAAAACTTGTGAAAAACACTTCCAAATAGTTCATTTCATTTCTCAACCCCAACCGCCAATATATCCTCAAATCAATATAATTCAACCAAATTTCAACTCAAATTTCACAACTTAAAAATTTTTCAAAACAATTCGATAACTCATAAACATTACATTAAATTAAATTTACATGCACAAATCTTAATTTACAAAAGAAAAATAAAAAAATAATATTATTATAACTTAATGTACAACTGCTTAATTTTACATTAACACATATGACACTAAACTATTTACATCAAAACAAACTACAAGGGTATAACTAAATACCCGTACAAAAGCCTCCCTGTAGTCCCAACAATCAGTAGATTACTCTACTGCTTTTCGTTGTCTCTATCTGCGACAGCAAAGAAAGCTATCGTTGAGTATAAAAATACTTAGTAGTGCACAATAAAATATAAAATGCAAAATATAAAATATTTGTCATTAATTCACAGTTCAAATATTTCACAATCACATTTCGCAATTTTTCAAATCACATTTTAAATATTTCATAATTTTCAAAGCTTAATATATCACAATTTTGATCAAACAATTTAATAAACACAGTGTTGCCAATCACTACCACAACTTAGGCCATGACACAAAATTTCCAAACATGCGTGTTGTACACCACGACAAGGAAAACTCACCCACTAACCGAAATCAATGAGGGAGGTGGCTAGCTAGCTAATGAGTACTCATCCAAACTCACCTCAGACTGGCAAGCCAGAGAGGGGGGAATATAGTCAAACTCACCCCATAAATGGAGGAGGAATATAGTGATATTTCCATGCCAAGTGTGAATAAAAAACAATTTAAATCAAGTTATTCAAACATTTCATATAATTCACAAATCATATTTTATTCCAAACTCTTCATTTACAAAGTAGGCAACACACTATTTTCAAATAAGATTTTCAAAGCCATAACAATCAAAATTATTCACAACATTTATTTCAAGAATTGTCAAGTAGAAACAAAGAATTTTAAGTTTGTTGTGCACAAACCTGATGTGAGTCGCCTCTAGGGCTTGACTCAGTTTGCCCTATCCTTTTCCAGGTCTTTTTCAGCTGAAACACGCAATTTATAGTGTTTCAGTATCTTATCTCATAATAAATCTAATAATTAATTCATATATGCTTAATTCTAGCCCCAATATGCTTAAACTAATATTCTTGAAAACTTTCATTTTGGAGTTACTATTCATGACACTATTCAAGTCAATTTATTGACTTTCTAATGCTTAATAGGTATAGGAATTCTAATTTCACCCACATACCACATTTTAGTTACCTAAATTATTGGTTTTGGTTGTTTTCCTCAAACTTTAAGTCTCTTAGGTGAAATTCCAAAATTTCATATTTAGTGTCTTGTCTTACACTGTTCCATTGGTCAAGTTGCTGTGGTAATTTGGCTAAGTTTTCTTCATAAAAGTTGTTCCTTATTGTCTTAAATTTATTTCCCTTTTTGAATCACTCTATTTGGAGTTTTGTAGCCCTAGTTATGGCCATTTGAACATGGCTGGCCAGATTTGGTGTTACCTAGAATTCTGGGCAATTTCTTGGATTATGGCAATTTTTGCACACTGACTGCAGGTGAGTTTTTGGACAGGTTATGATCAAAATTTGGATTTTTTTTTCTTGATGAAAGTTGTAGGGCTATGTCTCAGCTTTCTATCGATATAAAATTCAAGTCATTTGGACCTTCCTAGACCAAGTTATGGTCATTTACGTAACTACTGTTCATTTAGTCATTTTTGTATAAGGCAGTGTGCCCAATTCCGGATTTGGCCTAATTGTTCACTAAGTTATGATCACTTTCTGGGCATGATTCCTAAATGAAAAGTGTGCCATTTTGTGTCTAGTTTCATTTCCAATTGGCATCACACCAATTGGATTGCTAATTTTTCAGTTTTGGTCCCTGAAAGGGACCTAGGTCAAGCTGCCTACAGATTAACCCTAACCAATCTGAATTAGAACTTGGTTCCAACAATTCATACACACCACAATTGGTTACAATTGACCATTTCTCAACTCAAATAAGGTCAACTACATCAATTGACCAATTCTCAAATTTATTTCTGTTATGGAAAGTCAATCATTATATTATTTCTGTGTATATTCTGTATTCTGTATTCCTATTTAGGATTTCTTATTTAGGATTTCTTCCTAATTGGTATAACACAATTATAGGAATCAATTGTATATAAATACCCATGTACAGATTAATTGAAATCAATGAGAATAATCTCTTTCTACATTTCTTTCTACATGGTATCAGAGCAGGCCATCTAGGGTGACTATTTGTTCTCACCACCCAGCTCAGGAGAGACCTTGGCCGCCGACCGGCCATTTCGATTCCGATCAACATTGCCAGCGTCGCCTCAATCCCCTCATTCCACCACTGGTGTCTGTTCGATCCAAGACACCATTAAAGGATTCTCGAGGTTTGGCTCTCGATCCTATTTCGTATTTACTTGATTTGTGATTTTGGATTATTTTGTTGTCACAAGACTTTGGATTAGCGTTTGGTTAGTTTTCTTTGTCTCAATAAATGGCGGACAATAAGAATGTTATTTCGATGTGATTCGATGATGACTAAGATCACGGAACACAAACTTAATGGTTCCAATTATATGGAGTGGAGTAAGACTGTAAGGGTCTAATTGAGTAGCATTCATAATGATGATCACCAAACTAAAGATCCACCATCGATGATACACAACAAACTTGGCTAAGGGAGGACGCTCGGTTGTTTTTGCGGCTTGAACTCGATTCACGGTGAGGTAATTAGTTTAATTAATCACGTGGAATTTGTTAAGGAATTGATGGATTACTTAGATTTTCAGTATTCGTAAAGGGAATATCTCCGTATTTATGATGTTTGTAAGGCATTCTACCGTCGAGAAAGAGAATAAGTCTCTCACGGCTTATTTTATTGATTTTAAACGGGTATATGAGGAACTTAATGTATTGTTGCCTTTTAGTTCTTATATGAAATTTCAGCAGGCCAAACTGGATCAACTGTATGTTATGAGTTTTCTTGCAGGCCTTCCTTCGAGTATGAGATCGCTAAATCTCGATTCTTTCCAGCTCGAGATTTCCTCTTTGCATGAAACATTCACACGGGTCCTTCGCAGAGAGTACCCAATCTTCACACTGCCAAGAGTGCTCTTATTAGCCGTAATCCAAATGGACAACAGGTAATAGAAGAGGAAGTAGAGGAGGAATTACAGCAAATGTATAATCGCAGAATGGAGAGGCTAGTTCTAATCAGACTCAAGAGGAGTCATTTGTTATTATTGTCATGAGCCCGCCATACAAAATATAATTGTCCGCAACTTCGTAAGAAAAATCAGATCACAGATGGCAAATATGGCAGCAGAGATTCTACGGTATCTTCCTCTCGAGAAAACTGCTTTGGTATCTGCAGAGGATTTTGCACGCTTTCCCAGATCGTGCATCTCTAAAGCCTACCGGTTCCTATCACCGTGATCGCCGAGTCGTAAATCCACTACATGCCTTGTGTCTTCCTCATCCAAATGGGTTATTGATTCGTGCAACAGATCACATGACGAGTAATTCTAGTCTTCTATTTGCTTTTGGTCTAATCCCACTTCCTCTCGTTACTTTAGTGATGGTTCTACTTCTTGTGTCATGGGTTAGGCTGCGAATCCGACCGTCACTTTCTTTGTCATAAGTTTTGTGTCTAACAAAGTTCTATTTTAATCTACTTTACATTAGTAAACTTACTCGTACCTTAAATTGTTCTATTTCCTTTTTTCGATCGGTGTTTGTTTCAGGATCTTACGACGGGCATTATTGGTAGAGGACGTGAGTCAGGTGGTCTCTACATTCTGGAAAATCATGTACCGCGGTCGCTTGTTTGCTCCAGTACAGTAACACCTCTTGAAGCTCATTGTAGATTGGGTCATCCTTCTTTGTCTACCATGAAGAAGTTGTGTCCTCAGTTTCAGTCTTTATCAGTACTAGAATGTGAGTCGTGTCAGTTTGCAAAACATCATCGTTTGCCTTCTGTGTCTAGAGTCAATAAACGGGCTTCATCCCCTTTTGAGTTAGTTCATTCTGATGTTTGGGGTCCTTGTTCTGTTACTTCTAAAACTGGATTTTGTTATTTTGTTACTTTTGTTGATGATTACTCTCGTGTTACCTGGTTATATTTAATGAAGAATCGTTCTGAGTTGTTTTCTATCTTTTGTGCCTTTTGTAATGAAATCAAAACTCAATTTAATATTTCTGTGCGCATATTAAGAAGTGACAATGCTAAAGAATATTTTTCAGCACAATTTCAGTCTTACATGACACAAAATGGCATTCTTCATCAGTCTTCCTGTGTGGATACCCCATCCCAAAATGGCGTGGCCGAAAGAAAAAATCGGCATCTTCTTGAGGTAACTCGTGCTCTTCTTTTTCAGATGAAAGTTCCTAAACACTTTTGGGCGGATGCAGTTTCTACGGCATGTTTTTTGATCAATCGTATGCCGTCTTCTGTCCTTAATGGGGATATTCCTTATACTGCTTTGTTCCCTACAAAATCTTTGTTTCCTGTTGAACCCCGTATTTTTGGTTGTACTTGTTTTGTACGTGATGTTCGTCATGAGTTACTAAATTGTATCCAAAGTCTATAAAATGTGTCTTCCTTGGGTACTCCAGATTCAAAAAGGGTACCGCTGCTTTCTCTCCTACTCTTAATCGTTATCTTGTTTCTCAGATGTCACATTTTTGAGTCCACTCCATTTTTTTCTCAATCATCTGTGTATGAGAGTCAGGGGGAGGAGGATGATATCTTAATATATACTGCCCAATCAATGTCTAGTCCTCTCTCACAGCCTGTTTCTTCTGTCTCTAGACCTACTCGGCCTCACATTGTTCATGTTTATTCCAGAGATTGAGATTACCGACTCGATCCTCCACCGCCTACTTTGTTGGGAGATCCTGCACTCATACCGATCATGATTACGATCTAGATTTACCCATTGCTCTTCGTAAAGGTAAACGTTCATGTACTTACCCTATCTCTTCTTTTGTTTCTTATAATCAATTGTCTTCTTGTTTTGGTGTTTTGTTACTTCTTTAGACTCGCTCCTATCCCTAATCATGTTGGTGAGGCAATTGTCTCATCCTCGGGCCGGTGTCTGCTATGAAAGAAGAAATGGAGGCTTTAGATGCTAATGGTAAATGGGAACTGTTGCCTTTGCCCACTGGTAAGAAAGCTATTGGTTGCAAATGGGTATTTACAGTAAAGGTAAATCCTGATGGTTCTGTGGCTAGGTTAAAAGCACGCCTTGTAGCAAAAGGATATGCTCAGACATATGGGGTTGATTACTCGACACTTTTTCTCCCGTAGCTAAACTTACTGCTCGCTTGTTTATCTCTTTAGCACTACATATGATTGGCCCTGCACCAATTGGATATCAAGAATGCTTTTCTTCATGGTGATCTTCGGAGGAGGTATATGGAGCAACCACCTGGGTTTGTTGCTCAGGGGGAGTTGGGTAAAGTTTGTAGGCTTCGGAAGTCTCTTTATGGCTTGAAACAAAGTCCTAGGGCCTGGTTTGGGAGATTCAGTGAAGCAGTACAGGAATTTGGTATGCAAAAGAGTAAGTGTGATCACTCAAGATTTTATAAGCAACTGAGGTCGGTCTAATTCTCCAGTAGTCTATGTGGATGACATTATCATCACCGGGAGTGACTCTGCAGTATTTCATCTCTTAAAACCTTCCTCCAAACCAGTTTGGACCAAAGACTTGGGATTATTAAAGTATTTTTGGGTATTGAAGTTATGAGAAGTAAGAAGGGTATTTTCTTGTCTCAAAGAAAGTATGTCATCGATCTATTGACAGAGACAGAAAATTATGTGCTAAGCCTTAGTGCACCAATGACTCCAAATTTACAAATCATAGCAGGGATAGTGAGTTGTTTGAAGATCCAGAGAGATACAGGAGATTGGTAGGAAAATTGAACTACCTTCTTGTCACTCGTCCCGACATTGCTTATGCCGTTAGTGTGGTAAGTCGGTTTATGTCTTCCCCAACGTTGCTCATTGGGAAGCCTTGGGACAAATCTTGTGCTATCTGAAGGAGCTCCGGGAAGAGGTTTGTTATATGGTAATCATGGGCATTTGAATGTTGAATGTTTTTCGATGCCGACTGGCTGGATCTAAGGTTGATAGGAGGTCAACTCTTGGATATTGCGTTTTTGTTGGAGGAAATTTGGTGTCTTGGAAAAGCAAGAAGCGAGTGTAGTTTCTCGATCTAGTCTTTGAATCCGAATACAGAGCCATGGCACAATCGGTATGTGAGGTAATGTGGATATTTCAAATACTAGATGAGACAGTTTTAAGACCCCCAACTGCGAAATTGTGGTGTGATAATCAAGTCGCTCTCCATATTGCTTCTAATCCGGTATTTCATGAGCGGACCAAACATATTGAGATTGATTGTCACTTTGTTCGTGAAAAGATTCAACAACAGATCATCTCAACAGACATATCAAACCGGAGAGCGATTAGGAGATATTTTCACAAAAGCTCTGAATGGAGCTAGGATTGACTACATTTGTAACAAGTTGGGCATGATTAACATCTATGCTCCAACTTGAGGGGGAGTGTTATGGAAAGTCAATCATTATATTATTTCTGTGTATATTCTGTATTCTGTATTCCTATTTAGGATTTCTTATTTAGGATTTCTTCCTAATTAGTATAACACAATTATAGGAATCAATTGTATATAAATACCCATGTACAGATTAATTGAAATCAATGAGAATCATCTCTTTCTACATTTCTTTCTACAATTTCCAATTTTTCACATGCTCAAAACCCTAAATTACATAAAGTTCAATCTAATGCATTTCAAAGTGTACATTCATGATCTATACATCTCATTCACCTCAAATAACCATTCAAACAACTCAAACTCATACATTTCAAACCCTAACCCTAACTGGAAAAAATTCATATTTGGTCCCTCAATAATTATTTTTGTTTGATTTTACACAATTTCTAAGTTAAGTGAGCTACATACACAACAAATAAACTAAGATTTTCAAATTCAATCACTTACCTAAATTAGAGCTTTTCCTAGTTCCCAAACCTTTGATTCCTTTCTTCTTTTTGCTCCAAGATTGCTTAACAAGGTCCAAAGATAAGATTTAATTAAGAAATCTATAAGTTTTGTGGCTGATTTTTGGGTTCACACAAGTTTGGAGTTGCGTTTTCATAGAGTTTTGAAAGAGAGAAGTGAGAGAGAAGAGGGCAGCCGAAACTCTTGGGAAGAAGATCTGATTTTTTATTTCTTTTTTTGTGTATTTTTAAGTCTATTTAACTTTATTTGACTTAGTAAAAAATTTTAGGAAAATTAAATTGAGTTTTGACATCATGATGATGTCATCCAATGAGGTAAGCATGATGTAATAAACTTTTTCTTTTTTCTTTTTTCTTTTGTATTTATTTTTTCATTAGTTCTTCAATTTAATTCTTGATTCCCAAAGATTCGTTTCTCCGATTTTATTAGATAGTTAGGTCAGGAGTCAACTCTAGGGGTGAATTGACCAAATTACCCTTTGCTGGTTTAATCCGGTTTGCAAATTATTTGATATTTCTCCCGGATCCCTGACAAAATTATTTGATCTGCTTAACAATTCTTTTTCATGATTTTCTCTTTTCCACTGTGTTCGCAATAGTCTTAAGGACCGCAATGCCACATTTTACGGCTCGAAATTTGAGTTTAAACTAACCTCGCAGTCATTCCCGAGAAGGTCACCCATCGCTGTGACTCCCGGCTCATTTAACTTCTTGTGTTCTATTTTTCTTATTTATACTTAACTATTTGGCAATTACTAATTATTTATGTTCAAGGCTTATCTAGGTTTCTTAGACATTGTTCTACTTCTCTTACTTGTCCGGACCAACACCGGTCACCGGAATAGTAAAATGTACAAGGCTATGCCAATAGGGGTGTCACACCTTACCCCTCCGTAAGGTATAACATGATCCCATAGTATGCCTAATGAATTACCAAACTTCGCCTACTGATAACTCATTAAATACACTATAAGAGATTTTAAACCTTTACTTATTTCTTTTTACAGTGGTGAGCACTTTTGACAGGTGTTAAATTTTTTCTTTTTTAACTGAAGTGAAACCAAATAAAAAAATATGAAGTATCAGTAATTTCTATAAAAATTTCGGCAGAATACCATCTATATTTTGAATAAAACAGTTCTTCAAAAACCTGTAAAAAGCACTTCCAATGTATTTATTCAATCCCAAACTCCAATATGGCTCAACACAAATCAATTTTCTCAACTTTTGTCAAACTCAATGCAACATCAATTTCCAGTAGTTCCAAAAGCTGAGATAAGAAAAATATATTACAACATTTTTATAGGCCAAAATAATTTATAACTTTAGTTTACAACTGCTCAAGAGTAAGTACACTATATATACATACAGTCACATACATTACAACAAAAACTACAAAAAAAGTGGTATACTTAATATACCTGGAAAAATCCCAAAAGTGTAGCACAATGTCTCAATGAATATCAATAAATCACACACATAGCTTAATCATGATTCCAAAGTCCAATTCGTCCTAAAAGCCAATGGCAAATGAGGAATAAAATAGCTAGCTAGCAATTATATGAGCACTCATCCTATTCATCCTCAACTGGCACACACCTCAACACTTCAGCCAGAGAGGGAATTCAAAGCCAATTTGTCTCACTAGACAAGCTAGCGAGCAATTCAATCAAATATACATGATAGCTGTGGTTTCAAACCATTTACAATATTTTTCAAGCAATAAGTGTCCATCAAATTCCATTCAAACAAATTTTCCACAATTTAAGCAATAACATACAAATTGTCATAATTTATTTCAATTGAAAATTCAAAAGAAATAACTGTTGTGCATAAACCTCTGATGAGTAGCCTCTTGGCCTTAACTCAGTGGTTCTTTTCCCTTCCTTCAGTCCTTGCTAACTGAAACACACAATTTAAAGTGTTTCAGTACTCAGTTAAATTATTTCTAACAATAAGGTCAATAATTAAATTTATTTAATACTATTGCTTTTATTAGTCAACCTATAATATTGACCTTTGATGCACTCCAGGGGAATAAATTTTAATATTACCAATATATCACATTTTATAGTCCTTTAGTGTTGGTATATGTTACCAATTTCATTTTCAAGTGTATTGCATTTTATTGCAATTTATCAGATTTTGGTATGCTGTTTTGACCTAGCCGGATGACCTAGTTCTCTCGGTTTTTGGATTCTTGTTAGAATTACAAACTTATAGGTCTATGTCTTATTGAACCTTTGCCACAAATTTTAGGACATTTGGGGTTTACTAGAGCAAGTTATGGTCATTTTACCAATGCTGGACAGGTTGCACTAAAATTGCAAACTTAGGTCATTTTTAGGTCATTTCCGATTCTGGCAGTTTTTATACTTGAATTTTTGCAAGCATTTTAACTTACTTATGGTCATTTTTGGGTTTTATGATCTCTACAAAAGATGTAGCCCTATGTCTAAGCTTTCCAACGGTATAAATTTCAGGTCATTTGGACCTATTTTGAGTGAGTTATGGCCAAAATACTGACTTCCGTTCAAATAGTCAATTTTCAAGTTTGCAATGTCACCAATCCGGATTTGGTCAATTTTCATGTCATCTTCTGGATAGAATTTAGGTAGGCTTCCAACATGAAAGTTGGCACATTGTGTGCCTAGTTTCACCTCCAATTGGCCTCACACCAATTGGACTCATACAATTCTATTTTTAGCCTAAAACACATACTGCCCTTAACTCATTTTTAAAGCATCAACCAATCACACATTCAACTAACTATAATTCACTTCCCAAACCTAATTATGCATTTGTATCATACCACAACCATTCATCACTTTACATTATAGTCACTTTAGGTAGAATATAACCAATTGGCAATGCACCATTTACACTTCCATTTCACAATATCCAATTCTAAACAATATATCCACATAACACTCCTAACCATTACATATAACTTCCATCATCAAATTACATATATATTCACTACTATATCATATACATATTCTGCCACTTTTAGTACCATAATTAAACAAACTTTTCATGAAATTAAACACTTTCAATCTTCACCATGAGGCTGCCCAAGTTACACATATACATCAAGCTTTCATTTTAACTTTTCAAATTTACAATTCAACTATATACATGGTAAATCACTCCTATACACATAAACACTTAATTCAACACCTCAAATCACCATTTACATGTAAAAACAAGCTAAACACTTTGATCTTCCGTGGCTGCCAAAATGGAACACCACCCTAAATCATCAAAACCTCAACATTTCTTCATAAATCAACTCACCACAACACCCGCACAAACTTTAACAAAGAAAGGATGAAGAAATGGTTATTTACTTCTTATGGACTTTCTCAAAACTCCACTAAATCTCTTCTTTCTTATTCCCTAAATGCTACCCAAGGTGTGGTGATCACTTTTAATGAAGAAACCTTAACAATTGGAAGGTTGGATCATGGATGCATGGAGGTCCTTCAAGTTTGGCCATGGAGGAACTTCTTAGGAGGTTTTCGGCTGGTTGTTCCAAAGGTTGAAGATGACAGATTTTCTATCCCAAATGTGCTATATTATATGTCCTCTAAATCCCCTTAGTGGAGCATTAACTTAGTTTTAAGCTTTAATAAATCAAAGTTTCACAATTTACACATTTTACCTCAATTCTTTTACTATTCCTATAATGTATCACAATTTTAATTTTCATGACATTTTCAAAGTTTAATATCATTTATTTTTAATGGACATTTAGGTCAAAAGGCAACGCGGGGTGTTAAATGACCATAATGCCCTTATTCGGTTTGTATTCCCGATTTTTTGGTAATACCAATTTTTATCTGTTTCTAGACTTTTCATTTTTCTTTATACTAATTAATCAATTTTTCTTTAATATTTCCAATGTCATTTATACTTCAATAGATATTTATTTAAGTCTTAAAAATATTTCCTAGGGTTCCCCGCAGTCTAGGGGTAGTCAACGGTCCACGCCGCAACTTCACGATGCGATCACCCATCGTTACAGTTTTTTGCTCGTTTGACTTTGTTACATTTCATTGTTCTTATTTTTTCTTTATTTTTCTTGTATTTTCCTCTATTGTATTTCATTATTTTATGTCTCCTCACTAATATTTAAGTGTAGTTTCAGGCATTCTAGCTATCTGGATAGACACTGGTCACCGAAACTGTTGAACGCACTACAGAATATAGGGGTGTTACAATTCTCCCCCCTTTAAAATAAATTTCATCTTGAAATTTTACCTAGTTTTAGTCTCTGAATAGCTGTGGGTGCTGTCTCCTCATGTCCTCTTAAAGTTCCCAAGTAGCTTCCTAGATTGAATGATGGTTCCACAGCACTTTAACCAGGGGTATCTATTTATTGCTCAGCTGCTTCACCTCATATGCCAGAATCTCTATAGGTTCTTCTTCATATGAGAGGTCTGGATTTACCTCAATCTCTTCAATTGATAGAATATGAGATGGGCCAAATCTGTATCTCCTTAACATGGACACATGGAAGACACTGTGTATCCTTTCTAGCTCTGGAGGTAATGCCAACCGATATGCCAAAGGACCCACTCTTTCCAGAACCTCATATAGTCCAATGAAATGAGGACTCAGTTTTCCCTTTCTGCCAAATCTCATAATCCTCTTGCAAGGAGAAACTTTGAGGAATACCTTATCACCCACTGCATATTCAATATCTCTTCTCTTCAGATCAATATAGGACTTCTGACGGTCTGATCTAGCCTTGAGTCGATCTCTGATCAATCTGATCATTTCCTCTATCTGCTGAACAATTTCTGGGCCAATCATCTTTCTTTCACCTGCTTCATCCCAACATAGGGGAGTTCTGCACTTTCTGCCATACAAAGCTTCATATGGAGGCATCCCAATGCTTGATTGGTAGCTGTTGTTATAAGCAAACTCAATCAAAGGTAAGTGTCTATCCCAACTACCTTCAAACTCAATCACACAAGCTCGTAGCATATCCTCCAAGATCTGAATTACCCTTCAACTGATCAAACAGATCATCAATGCGAGGTAATGGATATCTGTTCTTTATTGTCATCTTATTCAACTATCGGTAGTCAATACATAAGCGGAGAGTGCCATCTTTCCTCTTAACAAACAATGCTGGCGCTCTCCAAGGTGACACACTAGGGCGGATGAAGCCCTTTTAAAGTAGTTCTTGCAATTGTACCTTCAACTCCTTCAATTCTGCTGGTGCCATTCTATATGGTGTTATGGAGATTGGATCCACACTAGGCATAACATTAATCTCAAATTACACTTCTCTTTCTGGAGGTAATCCTGGCAATTCATCAGGAAACACATCTGGAAAGTCATATACTGTAGGGATGTCCCTAAATGCTGGACTCCCCACTTGGGTGTCTACCACATGTGCCAAGTATGCTTCACACCCCTTTCTGATCATTTTTCTAGCTAGTGCAGCTGAAATGATGTTTGATGGCAATAGCTGCCTCTCCCCGTGTATTACCACATCACTGCACTGAGGTGAAGGAATGAAAGCGTGAAAAACACAAGTTTATACCATTAAATTCAAAAATTTTCACCTATGGTCACAAGCATCATGCAAGATTTATTTTTAACTATTTGATTTCAATGATAAACAACATATTAAAACTCTTTTAATATGTTTTTGGATATGTATTTGCTATTTAAGATTTTAAAATTAATCAGATTAATTTTAAAACCCTAGATTAAATCAAGAATAATTACACTAACCTCGTAATGCACTGCAGCGTATTTACGCCGTTGAGATTCATCTTCAGGACACCAAATGTTGTCCCTCTAGCTTGTCCACACCAAGAACACCTATGGCAGCCCTTGAACAGCTTCTAAAGCTTTTTCTATTAATTAGAAATTCAAGTTCTACCTTTTAAGAGGTTAGAGATGTAAACAGGATACTAGAAACAATTTCTAGTATTTTTAATTCAAGAGATTGATGGCTAATCTCTTTGAATTGACGAGAGATGAAGAGGAAGAGAGGGAGAGCTTCAAAATGGCGTGAAAAAGGAGTGTGGCTGCTGGTTGTCTTTTATTTTCTCATAACAACACTTATATAGCTAGGTTAACACATTAAACCCTTACCACATGTCACCCTTTGATTAGCTCTAGGTTTAAGTGACCCAATCACATTGTGCCAAGTGTCAAACCTACATTTAATCTTAATTTTAATCATCTTACATGATTAAAAGACATTTGGCAAGCTTATGTGTAATTCCATGTGTCACCATCTCATGGTGCCACGTGTCACACTGCGAAATGACCAAAATACCCCTGTGTCTTAATTTTGAGTTCTTAACCCAAAATAATTATTTCTCTTCTTCTAATCAATTTATATCAAATATAAATTAATTAATTAATCTCTATTAATTAATTTCTCATTAATTAAATTCATATTTAAACACTTTAAATATAAATTTAACTTATACTATACATCCAATAATCTAGATTTAGTTTCAAGTCATGCTAGGGACTTTGCAATCTAATTGCAAACCAAACCTATTTAATTAATCAATTAAACTCTTTAATTAATTAATTAAATCATATTTAATTAGGTGACTACTTGTGTATGTGTGTGACTTACTAGGCTCATCACTATTTGGCAATGAGACATGATATCAACTCTTAATATCATCAGAACTCTTTCTTACCATAAATAATTTTTCTAAATCATTTTATGCACCTCATAGACCATGGTTAACACCTAGCATAGCATGCCATGGACACCCAATTAGTAATAAGGTTTACCTTAAATGAACCTATAATCATATGTTACCATGCACTAGAATCTCTCTGTTACAAAATCCCAACTCAAGCTGGAGTCATGGTTTATGTCAAACTCCATTTGCTATGAATATTATGTTCTCTTTTAATTCCAGTTCTTGATTAAAAAGATTTTCTCATCAGAAACTCTTTTTTGAATAAATCTATCTGTCCTAGCCAGGAACTTAAAACATCAAGAACAATTAAATGAACATAGGATTTTATCTCTATTTACTTAGAGGAACAGATTCCATCTTGATGATATCATACTCTCTGAAGGGCATTTCAATGAGATCAAACAGAAAAGTATGTCCTTGGATCACCAAAGGATAATCCCTATACATTCTATTGACCCTGACCTCTTATCCTAGCAGACTTGTTACTAGCACCTCAAAGTCCATTTTTGTACACGGAACAACAATGCAATCAATGATGCTAGCACTCACATAGGAGTGGGTAGAACCTGGATCAAATAACACAAACACATCTTGATTAAAAGTTGAGAAGGTACCAGCCACAATATCAGATGTCTCAGCCTATTCCCTCTGTCTCATTGTGTAGACTCTGGCTGAAGCACTGCCTTGCTCTGACTGATTTACTGTGCCTTGGCTGCCTGATGGACTACCTCTACCCCTACCTCTACCTCTGCTAGGTGGTTGTAAACCTCTAGTGGCAGGATTCTGAACTGACCCTTCTGCAGTAGTAGGAGGTGGCCCAACTCTACGAGCATTGGTGCAGTCTTTAGCAAAGTGTCCTGTACCCCCATCATTATAACAGGCTCCTATGGCCTTGTAGCATATCCCACCATGATTTCTTCCACAAGTTTCACATTGACAAGGAGGGTGGGAACTTCTGGTAGTCTACTGACCAGATAGAGGAGGTTTCTATGTAACACCCCAAAGTTCGGTAGTGCGTTCTACTGCTCCGGTGACCAGTGTTGTCCGGACAGCTAGGATGCCTAGAACTACACTTTGACATGAGGGAGGAGACATAAAATAATGAAATACAAGAAAAGAAAATACAAGAAAAACAAAGAAAAAATAATAGCAAAGAAATGTGATCAAGTTAAGCGAGCCGGGAAACCTAGCGATGGGTGACCGCACCGGGAAGTCACGGCGTGGACCGTTGACTAACCCTGGAATGCGGGGAACCCTGGAAAACATTTTTAGGACTTAAATAGACCCTTATTGAAGAATAAATATCATTAGAAAGATCAAAGAAAAATTAAATAATTAGTACAAAGAAAAGTGAGAAATCGAAAAACAGACAAAACCCGGTGTTACCGAAAAATCGGGAACGTAACCCGAACAGGGGCATTATGGTCATTTGACACCCCGAATTGTCTTTTGACCTAAATTTCCATTAAAAGTAAATAATTTTACACTTAGAAAATGAAATGAAAAATTAAAAGAGGGGTACCTAAAACAAATAGCCAAAAGTGGGGTGAAAAATGTGTAAATAACACATTTAAGCTTATTTTATGATTTAATTTAAATGAGTGGACCACTAAGGAATAAAATAAACACAAAGGGGCAGGTGTACATCAAATAAACAATCTGCAAAACTCATCTTCTCCATTTCCTCATCCATGCCGAATTGAGAGAAAGAGGAAGCCACCATTGACGTTTCATGCAAGCTCTCTTAACTCTCCATTTTCAACTCCAATCTCTTAGGTTCCTTCATGAAACTTTGTCTACTCATCACAAGGAAGAGTTTGATACTAAATTTGAGAAGTTTAAGCAAGGTTTAACAAGCTCCAAACATAAGGTAAGTTCATATTTTTGAAGATAGCTTTGTTAAGTTTTGTGTACATGTTATGGGTGTTGGGTTTGTGAAGAAAATTTTTGAGTTTGAAGAGTTATTGTTGTGTTCATTTTGGACAGCCATGGAGTCATGTATTTGATGAAGTATTTGTACATATAATTGATGAGAATGATGTTGATCATGATGATTTAATAACCTAGTGAATTACTTCACATGTATAAGGTGATTTTTGCACTTGGAATGAGATTTAATGAATTGTAGGAAACTTGGTGTTGAAGGACAATTTTCAGCAGCTTGGGGACACTTGAATAAATGTATGTATTCATGGAAATGTTGGCAGAATGTTGACATAGAAGGAGTGATGGATATGTGTATGAAATTAATTTGTAAAGTGTATGTGAGAATTAGTGATGTTTAGGTGTGTATGTGATTGTATTTAGACTTTGTAAATGTGAACTTTAATTGGTGTATTGAAGATAATTGTAATCTGCCCAAAGTGAGGATAATGTAAAGTGGGATGTGGTTTTGGTAATGTACCAAAACAGATTTGGTAGGGAAGTAAACATATTGCAAGGTAAATGTGTGTGATTGATGTGTGTTAAGCAAAGTAACCAAGGGCAGTGTACATTTTAGCCAATAAGTTTAAATGTGTAACCTCAATTGGTATGAGACCAATTGGAGGTAAAACTAGGCACAAAATGTGCCAACTTTCATTGAGAAAACATACCAAAATTCTGCTTGCAAGGTGACCTAAGAAAATGACCAATTCGGATTAGGTACAATTAGGACCTGAAAAATGACCAATTGGATAGCAGTGAGTTTTTAGGCCATAACTCACTCAAAACAGGTCCAATTGACCTGAAATTTTAACCATGAATAGTTAAGATCCATACCTACAAGTCTTATGAAGACACCAAAACCCAGAAATGACCAGAAGCAAGTCAAAAAGCTTGCACAAGTTCGGGTCCAAAAACTGGCCGAACCAAAGTTGACCAAATTGACCTAAAATTGACCTAATTTGATACCAATTGACCAGCAATAGTATAATGACCATAACTTGGTCTACTTAACTCGGATTGACCTAAAATTTTCACCGCGGTCCATAAGACATAGATCTACAAGTTTGTAGTTTTGACCAAAACTCGAAAACCGAGGGAACTAGATCGTCCGGCTAGGTCAAACTAGTATCCCGAAATCCAGCAATTTGCAATAAAATGCAAGAAAACGCAATATACATAGAATTGAGTTTGGTAACACGTACCAAACCTAAAACCCTATCGAATGTGACATATTATTGACACTAAGACCTAATTTACCTAAAACACATCGATGGTCGGTATATTAGGTGATTAAGCAAATAAAAGTATTCAGTGAATTGTTTATCGAACATTATCGTTAGAGGCAAATTAATTTAGCACTGAAACACTTCAAATTGTGTTTCTCAGTTAACAAGGACTCAGCAAAAGGGAAAGAAATACTGAGTCAAGACCAGGAGACAAATATCAGAGGTTTGTGCACAACAACTATTTCTTTTGAATTATTTTCAATTGAAATAAATATTGAATATTTGTATATTATTGTTTTAAATTGTGGAAATGTATTTGAATGAATATTTATTGCTTGAAAAGCATTGTAAATGATTTGATACTGTGAGAAATTGTTTGAATGACATTGATGGATACTTATTGATTTAAAAGCATTGGAAATGGTTTGAAACCACAGCTATCATGTATATTGATTGTATTCCTCATTAACTTGTCTAGTGGGACGAATTGAATTCCCTCTCTGGCTAAAGTGTTGAGGTGTGTGCCTGTTGAGGACGAATTGGATGAGTACTCATATTTTTGCTAGCTAGCTATGTTATTCCTCATTAGTCATCGACTTTTGGGACGAATTGAATACCTCATTAGCCATTGGCTTTTGGGACGAATTGAACTATGGATCATGATTAAGCTGTGTGTGATTTATTGATATGCATTGTGAGATTGTGAAATGGATTTAAACTCTCATTGACATATACTATCTTTTGAATTCAAACATGATCTAACTTATGAAAATTATTGTGATATTGACAAATGGAGTTTAAATTCTTGTTGACAATTACTGTCTTGAATTTAACTTTGATTTTAAGTATCCATTATTTACATGACTTATGAATTGTGATTTAAATTGTATTTGGTTAATGTTGTGCACCACTGAGACATTGTCTCAGCGATAGCTTTTTATTGCTGTCGCAGGTAGAGAGACCGACAGGGCAGCAGACTAGGCTGCATATACCTCCAGCAAGAGATTTTTGGGTATAGTGAGTATACCACATTTGGCATTTTGTAATGTAATGTATGACACTGTATGTACATTTTGTTTTTGGTTTTGAGCAGTTGTAAATTCAAATTGTACCTTGAAGTTGTAAATTAATTATGAGTTATTTGACTTGTGAAAATTGTATTATATTTCCTTATCTCAGACTTTGAAAAATTTCTATGGAATTGAGTTGATAAATTGTTGTGTTGAGAAATGTATTGGAGTTGATATTTTGAAAATTATTGAAGTGTCTTTTACTGTGTTTTCTGAAGAACTGTTTTATCCAAAATACAGATGGCACTCTGCCAAAATTTTTACAGAAATCCAAATAAACTAAATGAGTTAGTTATTTCACTCAGTTCACCAAAGTCTTTAACACCTGTAAATAGTGCTCACCACTGTAAAAGAAGTAAGAAAAGTTTTTAAAATCCCTTGTAGTGTATTTAATGGGTTATCAGTAGACGGAGTTGGTAATTCATTAGGTATACTACGGGATCATGTTATGCCTTACAGAGGGGTAGGGTGTGACATGTTTTAGTGGTATCAGAGCAAAGTTTTTAAATTCAGTTTTCACCTGTTATTTGAATATTCTTTCTTCATAGTACAACTGCTCAATATCATTGTTTGATACATACAGTACATTACATTATAAATATGCACTAACGGGAGGAAATCTCCTTGTGTTAATTGTTCGGGAGGTCTATGATCCTCGAATTGACTATGTAAGAGGGTGATCATTCAGTCGATCAATCGATAGAGGCTGAGGTACAAGTTGAGGCCCCAGCTCCATAAAGTGTCGAAGGCCTGACTGTACCATTTTTACCGGTACAAATTACTGTACAAATGGCCCAGCAAATGGCCACTTTCTTTCAACAAATGGCTGATACTCTATCAGCTCAAGCTCAAGTACAAGCCCAACCCCCACAAAGGGAAACATGAAATAGAGAAGAGAGAGAAACCTATGGGTCAGAGCTTAAGCAGTAATTTGAGAAAGAGAAAAGAATTTGAGGAGCCCCGAGCTCAGGGATATAACAGAGGTGGATCATCAAGACAGAGACCACCAAGGTCCAGTCGTCGAACAACTAGACGTTCTTACCCTTCCTGCCAATGTGAAACTTATGGTAGAAATCATGGTGGGATATGCTATAAGGCTATTGGAGCCTGTTATAACTGTGGAGGCACAGGACACTTTGCCAAGGACTGCACCAGTAGTCGTAGAATTGGACCACCTCCTACTATCGCGGAAGGGCCGATTGAGCCACACACTAGAAATTCACAACCACCTAGCAGAGGTAGAGGCAGGGGTAGAGGTAACCCAGCAGGCAGCCAAGGCACAGTAAAACAATCAGAGCAAGATAGTGCTCCAGTCAGAGTCTATGCCATGAGACAGAGGGAAGAGGCAGAGACATCTGATGTTGTGGCTGGTACCTTCTCAACTTTTAACCAAAATGTGTTTGTGTTATTTGATCCGGGTTCTACCCATTCTTATGTGAGTACTAGTATCATTGATTGCATTGCTGTTCCATGTACAAAAATGGACTTTGAGGTGCTAGTAACGAGTCCACTAGGACAGAAGTCGTGGTTAATAGAATGTATAGAGATTGTCCTTTGGTGATCCAAGGACACACTTTCTGTCTGATTTCATTGAAATGCCCTTCAGAGATTATGATATCATCTTGGGCATGGATTGGTTAGCTAGGCATCATGCCATGATTGATTGTAGGTCAAGATACCACTTTTGGCCTTCCTCGATGCTGATGTGGTAATACAAGGAGAGGCGATTATTGCCATCAAACATCATTTCGCTGCACTAGCCGTAAAAATGATCGTAAAGGGGTGTGAAGCCTACTTGGCACATGTGGTAGACACCCAAGTGGGGAGTCCAAAGATTGAAGGACATCCCTACAGATATTACTTTCGGATGTGTTTCTGATGAATTGCCGGATTACCTCCGGAAAGAGAAGTGCGATTTGAAATTAATGTTATGCTCGTGTGGATCCAATCTCCATAACGCCATACGTAATGGCGCCACAGAGTTGAAGGAGTTGAAGATACAATTGCAAGAACTACTTGAAAAGGGCTTCATCCGCCTAGTGTGTCACCTTGGGGAGCACGGTGTTGTTTGTTAAGAAGAAGGATGGTACTCTCCGCTATGCATTGACTACTGGCATTGAATAAGGTGACAATAAAGAACAGATATCCATTGCCTCGCATTGATGATCCGCTTGATCGATTAAAGGGTGCATTGTATTCTCCAAAATTGATTTGCGATCTGTTATTATCGATTGAAGGTGCAAGAGCAGAGTATTCCAAAATCGCTTTGAACTCGATATGGCCACTATGAGTTTCTAGTAATGCCATTCGGATTAACAAATGCTCCAGCTGCTTTTATGGATCTGATGAACACTATCTTCAGACCATATCTTGGTCAATTTGTGGTGGTGTTTATTGATGACATTTTGATATATTCAAGGAATGCAGAGGAGCATGACAGACATCCATGGATTGTGCTGCAGACTTTAAGGGAGAAACAACTATATGCCAAATTGTCGAAATGTGAATTTTGGCTGAAAGAAATCTCCTTTTGGGACATGTTGTGTCAGTGAAGGGATCAAGGTAGACTCAAAGAAGGTAGAAGCTATCCTTAATTGGAAGCCGCCAGAACATCACGTAAATTCGCAGCTCGGGTCTAGCTGGATATTACCGTCGGTTTGTGAAGGGGTTTTCTATGTTATCTTCTCCACCGACCAAACCGCCGGAAAGATGAAAATTTCGGTGATGATAAATGTCACAGAGTTTTGATGAGTTGAAGAGGTGTTTAATCAAGCTCAGTTCTCACTTTACCTACTCCGTAAAGAATACACGATTTATAGTGATGCTTCTCACAATGGGTTAGGCGTGTATCGATGCAAGATCGGAATGTCATTGCTTATGCATCACGCCAGCTGAAACCGCATGAGAGGAACTACCCAACACATGATCTGGAGTTAGCAGCTATTGTTTTTGCTCTGAAGATCTGGAGACACTATTTGTATGGGGAGAAATGCTACATTTACACAGATCACAAGAGCTTGAAGTACTTAGGCACCCAGAAGGAATTGAATTTGAGGCAGAGGAGATGGTTAGAACTCATCAAAGATTATGATTGCTTAATAGACTATCAGCCAGGGAAAGCAAATGTGGTGGCTGACGCCTTAAGTAGCAAGACTATAGCAAATCTCAGAGTTTCTCCTATGTCCATGGTATGTGAATTGAAAGCACAGCATGCCAGTTTAGAGATTGATGATGAGGGACAGACAGTAGTTGCTTGGCATGTACAGCCAGTGTTGATTGATCAGATCAAAATGGCTGCTCAGAGTGATGAAAAGTATCAGAAGCTACTGAAAGAAGTCCAGCAGGGCAAGAAACCTGAATTCTCTGTGAGAGAGGATGGTTTATTGCTACATCAGGGCAGAATGTGCGTTCCTAGTGATGTGGAATTGAGACAAATCATTATGAAGGAAGCACATGAGTCTCCATTTGCTATGCACCCTGGTGGAACTAAAATGTACAGAGGGCTGAAAGAGCATTACTGGTGGATGGGCATGAAAAGAGATATAGCTGAATTCGTTTCCAAATGCCTAACTTGTCAGCAAGTAAAGGCAGAACATCAAGTTCCAGCTGGTTTGTTACATCCTTTGTCAGTACCAGAGTGGAAATGGGAACGAATAACTATGGATTTTGTTACAGGACTTCCAAGGACACAGAGTAGTCATGATGCAGTATGGGTTATAGTTGACAGATTGACCAAGTCTGCTCACTTTTTGCCAGTTCGGATGGATTATAGCCTGGAAAGATTGGCCAGATTGTACATATATGAGATTGTAAAATTGCATGGAGTGCCAGTATCACTTGTGTCTGACAGAGATCCTAGGTTCACTTCTAGATTCTGGGGGAGTCTTCAGAGAGCCCTAGGAACGAGATGGAACTTCAAAGACAAAGATTCCACCCATGCATGATGGCGACCCGAGAGGGTTATTCAGATATTGGAGGATATGCTACGGGCTTGTGTGATTGAATTTGTAGGTAGTTGGGATACACACTTGCCTTTGATTGAGTTTGCTTATAACAACAGCTACCAATCAAGCATAGGGATGCCTCCATATGAAGCTTTGTATGGCAGAAAGTGCAGAACTCCCTATGTTGGGATGAGGTAGGTGAAAGGAAGATGATTGGGCTGTAAATTGTTCAGCAGACAGAGGAAAAGATCATATTGATTAGAGATAGACTCAAGGCTACATCAGACCGTCAGAAGTCCTATGTTGATATGAAAAGAAGAGATATTGAGTACGCAGTGGGTGATAAGGTATTCCTCAAAGTTTCTCCTTGGAAGAGGATTATGAGATTTGGCAGAAAGGGGAAACTGAGTCCTCGTTTCATCGGACCATATGAAGTTACGGAAAGAGTGGGTCCTTTGGCATATCGGTTGGCATTACCTCCAGAGCTAGCAAGGATACAGTGTCTTCCATGTGTCCATGTTAAGGAGGTACAGATCGACCCATCTCATGTACTATCGATTGAAGAGATTGAAGTAAATCCAGACCTCTCATATGAGGAAGAACCCATAAAAATTACGGCTTATGAGGTGAAGCGGTGAGAAACAAACAGATACACCTGGTTAAAGTGCTGTGGAACCATCATTCAGGCCAGGAAGCTACTTGGGAACGTGAAGAGGATATGAGGAGACAGCACCCACAGCTGTTCAGAGACTAATGCCAAGTAAAATTTCGAGACGAAATTTATTTAAGGGGGGGAGAATTGTAACACCCCAAAGTTCGGTAGTGCGTTCTACTGCTCCGGTGACCAGTGTTGTCCGGACAGCTAGGATGCCTAGAACTACACTTTGACATGAGGGAGGAGACATAAAATAATGAAATACAAGAAAAGAAAATACAAGAAAAACAAAGGAAAAATAATAGCAAAGAAATGTGATCAAGTTAAGCGAGCCGGGAAACCTAGCGATGGGTGATCAGACTTTGGAAAGTCACGGCGTGGACCGTTGACTAACCCCGATCTGGGAACCACGGAAAACATTTTTTGGACTTAAATAGACCCTTATTGAAGAATAAATATCATTAGGAAGATCAAAGAAAAATTAAATAATTAGTACAAAGAAAAGTGAGAAATCGAAAAACAGACAAAACCTGTTACCAGAAAAATCGAACGAATCTAACAGGGGGCATTATGGTCATTTGACACCCGAATTGTCTTTTGACCTAAATGTCCATTAAAAATAAATAATATTACACTTAGAAAATGAAATGAAAAATTAAAAGAGGGGTACCTAATACAAATAGCCAAAAGTGGGGTGAAAAATGTGTAAATAACACGTTTAAGCTTATTTTATGATTTAATTTAAATGAGTGGACCACTAAGGAGTAAAATAAACACAAAGGGGCAGGTGTACATCAAATAAACAATCTGCAAAACTCATCTTCTCCATTTCCTCATCCATGCCGAATTGAGAGAAAGTGGAAGCCACCATTGACGTTTCATGCAAGCTCTCTTAACTCTCCATTTTCAACTCCAATCTCTTAGGTTCCTTCATGAAACTTTGTCTACTCATCACAAGGAAGAGTTTGATACTAAATTTGAGAAGTTTAAGCAAGGTTTAACAAGCTCCAAACATAAGGTAAGTTCATATTTTTGAAGATAGCTTTGTTAAGTTTTGTGTACATGTTATGGGTGTTGGGTTTGTGAAGAAAATTTTTGAGTTTGAAGAGTTATTGTTGTGTTCATTTTGGACAGCCATGGAGTCATGTATTTGATGAAGTATTTGTACATATAATTGATTAGAATGATGTTGATCATGATGATTTAATAACCTAGTGAATTACTTCACATGTATAAGGTGATTTTTGCACTTGGAATGAGATTTAATGAATTGTAGGAAACTTGGTGTTGAAGGACAATTTTCAGCAGCTTGGGGACACTTGAATAAATGTATGTATTCATGGAAATGTTGGCAGAATGTTGACATAGAAGGAGTGATGGATATGTGTATGAAATTAATTTGTAAAGTGTATGTGAGAATTAGTGATGTTTAGGTGTGTATGTGATTGTATTTAGACTTTGTAAATGTGAACTTTAATTGGTGTATTGAAGATAATTGTAATATGCCCAAAGAAAGGATAATGTAAAGTGGGATGTGGTTTTGGTAATGTACCAAAACAGATTTGGTAGGGAAGTAAACATATTGCAAGGTAAATGTGTGTGATTGATGTGTGTTAAGCAAAGTAACCAAGGGCAGTGTACATTTTAGCCAATAAGTTTAAATGTGTAACCTCAATTGGTATGAGACCAATTGGAGGTGAAACTAGGCACAAAATGTGCCAACTTTCATTGAGAAAACATACCAAAATTCTGCTTGCAAGGTGACCTAAGAAAATGACCAATTCGGATTAGGTACAATTAGGACCTGAAAAATGACCAATTGGACAGCAGTGAGTGTTTAGGCCATAACTCACTCAAAACAGGTCCAATTGACCTGAAATTTTAACCATGCATAGTTAAGACCCATACCTACAAGTCTTATGAAGACACCAAAACCCAGAAATGACCAGAAGCAAGTCAAAAAGCTTGCACAAGTTCGGGTCCAAAAACTGGCCGAACCAAAGTTGACCAAATTGACCTAAAATTGACCTAATTTGATACCAATTGACCAGCAATAGTATAATGACCATAACTTGGTCTACTTAACTCGGATTGACTTAAAATTTTGCACCGCAGTCCATAAGACATAGATCTACAAGTTTGTAGTTTTGACCGAAACCCGAAAACCGAGGGAACTAGATCGTCCGGCTAGGTCAAACTAGTATCCCGAAATCCAACAATTTGCAATAAAATGCAAGAAAACACAATATACATAGAATTGAGTTTGGTAACACGTACCAAACCTAAAAACCTATCGAATGTGACATATTATTGACACTAAGACCTAATTTACCTAAAACGCATCGAGGGTCGGTATATTAGGTGATTAAGCAAATAAAAGTATTCAGTGAATTGTTTATCGAACATTATCGTTAGAGGCAAATTAATTTAGCACTGAAACACTTCAAATTGTGTTTCTCGATTAACAAGGACTCAAAGAAAAGGGGAAGAAATACTGAGTCAAGACCAGGAGACAAATATCAGAGGTTTGTGCACAACAACTATTTCTTTTGAATTATTTTCAATTGAAATAAATATTGAATATTTGTATATTATTGTTTTAAATTGTGGAAATGTATTTGAATGAATATTTATTGCTTGAAAAGCATTGTAAATGATTTGATACTGTGAGAAATTGTTTGAATGACATTGGTGGATACTTATTGATTTAAAAGCATTGGAAATGGTTTGAAACCACAGCTATCATGTATATTGATTGTATTCCTCATTAGCTTGTCTAGTGGGACGAATTGAATTCCCTCTCTGGCTGAAGTGTTGAGGTGTGTACCTGTTGAGGACGAATTGGATGAGTACTCATATTTTTGCTAGCTAGCTATGTTATTCCTCATTAGTCATCAACTTTTGGGATGAATTGAATACCTCATTAGCCATTGGCTTTTGGGATGAATTGAACTATGGATCATGATTAAGCTGTGTGTGATTTATTGATATGTATTGTGAGATTGTGAAATGGATTTAAACTCTCATTGACATATACTATCTTTTGAATTCAAACATGATCTAACTTATGAAAATTATTGTGATATTGACAAATGGAGTTTAAATTCTTGTTGACAATTACTGTCTTGAATTTAACTATGATTTTAAGTATCCATTATTTACATGACTTATGAATTGTGATTTAAATTGTATTTGGTTAATGTTGTGCACCACTGAGACATTGTCTCAGCGATAGCTTTTTATTGCTGTCGCAGGTAGAGAGACAGACAGGGCAGCAGACTAGGCTGCATATACCTCCAGCAAGAGATTTTTGGGTATAGTGAGTATACCACATTTGGCATTTTGTACTGTAATGTATGACACTGTATGTACATTTTATTTTTGGTTTTGAGCAGTTGTAAATTCAAATTGTACCTTGAAGTTGTAAATTAATTATGAGTTATTTGACTTGTGAAAATTGTATTATATTTCCTTATCTCAGACTTTGAAAAATTTCTATGGAATTGAGTTGATAAATTGTTGTGTTGAGAAATGTATTGGAGTTGAGATTTGGAAAATTATTGAAGTGTCTTTTTACAGGTTTTCTGAAGAACTGTTTTATCCAAAATACAGATGGCACTCTGCCAAAATTTTTACAGAAATTCCAAATAAACTAAATGAGTTAGTTATTTCACTCAGTTCACCAAAGTCTTTAACACCTGTAAATAGTGCTCACCACTGTAAAAGAAGTAAGAAAAGTTTTTAAAATCCCTTGTAGTGTATTTAATGGGTTATCAGTAGACGGAGTTGGTAATTCATTAGGTATACTACGGGATCATGTTATGCCTTACAGAGGGGTAGGGTGTGACATTCTATCCTAAAAATCTTCCCCTACAAGACTTTTTACCACCCCTGTTGTGTCCCATAAAGTTCTTCCTCTTTCTAGGAGGACCACTAGAACTCTGATCTACTGATTTCCCCTCTTTCTCTTTTTCTATCTTCTCTGATTTCTTTTTCTCTGGGGCCGCTTCTGACTCAATTCTTTCTAATTCAAGTGCTTTAGAAATTAGCTCAAAGAAGTTATTATGTTTGAATCTGACCACTTGTAGTCTGAGACTAGGCTTCAAGCCAGTTTCAAACCTCTTACATCTTTCTCTACTAGTAGAAAGGAGACTTCCTGCATAGTGACTTAGGTGGAAAAACTCCCTTTCATATTCTGCCACTGTTCTACTTTCCCCGTTTCAAACTTAAGAACTCCTGTAGCTTCTTGTCCACATAGGCTTTTGGGACATTTTTTTGTCTGAACTCACGAAGAAAATTATTCCAGGTTAGCACTAGAGGTTCCACCAAACTATGGGGAATGGTTTTCCACCAGTCATATGCATCCCCCTGTAGTAGTGACACTAAATACTCAAATCTAAGCTCTTCTGTGCAGTGCAATTTCTTGAACACCCTATCTATTCTCTCCAACCATTGTTCTGCCTCTAGTGGATCTACTGTCCCCTTGAACTCAGTAGCCCCATATTTAATCAGCTTATCATACTGCCTAACTGAAGGCTGTGGTTGTACCACTGGTGTCTACAGTGGGGCTTGAGTAGGCATGTTACCAGCCATCTGTTGGAACATTGCAGTCATCTGCTGTGCAAATTGAGCAGGAAACTGCGATACAAAGGGAGCTGGTGCGGCTGATCCACTCACATTATGAAGGGCTGGGGCTTCCCCTTGTACCTCAGCCTCTATTGATTGATTGACTGAACGATCCCCTTCTTCCATAGTCAATTTGAGGATATCATACCTCCTGAATAATTAACACAAAGAGATTTTCTCCCGTCAGTGCATATTTATAATGTAATGTACTGTATGTATCAAACAATGATATTGAGTAGTTGTACTATGAAGAAAGAATATTCAAATTACAGGTCAAAACAGAATTTAAAAACTAGCTTTGATACCACTTAAACATGTCACACCTTACCCCTCCGTAAGGCATAACATGATCCCGTGGTATACCTAATGAATTACCAAACTTCACCTACTGATAACTCATTAAATACACTACAAGGGAATTTAAACATTTTCTTATTTCTTTTTATAGTGGTGAGCACTTTTGACAGGTGTTAAACTTTTTTTTTAACTGAAGTGAAACCAAATAACAAATCTAAAGTATCAGTAATTTCTATAAAAATTTCGGTAGAGTGCTGTCTGTATTTTGAATAAAATAGTTTTTCAAAAACCTATAAAAAGCACTTCCAATGTATTTATTCAATCCCAAACTCCAATATGGCTCAACACAAATCAATTTTCTCAACTTTTGTCAAACTCAATTCAACATCAATTTCCAGTAGTTCCAAAAGCTGAGATAAGAAAAATATATTACAATATTTTTACAGGCCAAAATAATTTATAACTTTAGTTTATAATTGCTCAAGACAAAGTACACTATATATACATACAGTCACATACATTACAACAAAAACTACAAAAAAAGTGGTATACTCAATATACTCGGAAGAATTCAAAAAGTGCAATTTAAAATCATAAACCATAAATCATATAAACTGTACATACTTAAAATCATAGTTGAATTCAAAAAACAGAGAATGTCATAAAGAATTAAACTCCATTTCACAATGTCTCAATGAATATCAATAAATCACACACAGCATAATCATGATTCCAAAGTCCAATTCGTCCCAAAAGCCAATGGAAAATGAGGAATAACATAGCTAGCTAGCAATTATATGAGTACTCATCCTATTCATCCTCAACTGGCACACACCTCAACACTTCAGCCAGAGAGGGAATTCAAAGCCAATTCGTCCCATTAGACAAGCTAGCAAGGAATTCAATCAAATATACATGATAGCTATGGTTTCAAACCATTTACAATATTTTTCAAGCAATAAGTATCCATCAAATTCCATTCAAACAAAATTTTCACAATTTAAGCAATAACATATAAATTGTCATAATTTATTGCAATTGAAAATTCAAAAGAAATAACTGTTGTGCACAAACCTCTGATGAGTAGCCTCTTGGCATTGACTCAGTGGTTCTTTTCCCTTCCCTGAGTCTTTGCTAACTGAAACACACAATTTAAAGTGTTTCAGTACTCAGTTAAATTGTTTATAACAATAAGGTTCAATAATTAAATTTATTTAATACTATTGCTTTCATTAGTCAACCTATAATATTGACCTTTGATGCACTCTAGGGGAATAAATTTTAATGTTATCAATATATCACATTTTATAGTCCTTTAGTATTGCTATATGTTACCAATTTCATTTTCAAGTGTATTGCATTTCATTGCAATTTATTGGATTTTGGTATGCTATTTTGACCTAGCTGGATGACCTAGTTCTCTCGGTTTTTGGGTTCTGATCAGAATCACAAACTTGTAGGTCTATGTCTTATTAAACTTGTGCCATAAATTTTAGGTCATTTGGAGTTTACTATGGTCATTTTACCAATGTTGGACAGGTTGCACTAAAATGGCAAACTTAGGTCATTTTTAGGTCATTTCCGATTCTGCCAGTTTTTATACCTGAAATTTGTGTAAGCATTTTGACTTACTTATGGTCATTTCTGGGTTTTGTGATCTCTACAAAAGATGTAGCCCTATGTCTAAGCTTTCCAACGTTATAAATTTTAGGTCATTTGGACCTGTTTTGAGTAAGTTATGGCCAAAATGCTGACTGCTGTTCAAATGGTCAATTTTCAGGTTTGCAATGTCACCAATCCGGATTTGGTCAATTTTCATGTCACTTTCTGGACAGAATTTAGATAGGCTTCAACATGAAAGTTGGCAAATTTTGTGCCTAGTTTCACCTCTAATTGGCCTCATACCAATTGGAGTCACAAAATTCCATTTTTAGCCTAACACACATACTGCCCTTAATACATTTTTAAAGCATCAACCAATCACACATTCAACTAACTATACTTCACTTCCCAAACCTAATTCTACATTTGTATCATGCCACAACCATTCATTACTTTACATTATAGTCACTTTAGACAGAATATAACTAATTGGCAATGCACCATTTACACTTCCATTTCACAATATCCAATTCTAAACAATATATCCACATAACACTCCTAACCATTACATAAAACTTCCATCATCAAATTACACATATATTTACTACTATATCATATAAATATTCTGCCACTTTTAGTACCATAATTAAACAAACTTTTCATGAAATTAAACACTTCCAATCTTCACCATGAGATCGCCAAGTTACATATATACATCAAGCTTCCATTTTAACTTTTCAAACTTACAATTCAACTATATACATGGTAAATCACTCCTATACACATAAGCACTTAATCCAACACCTCAAATCACCATTTACATGTAAAAACAAGCTAAACACTTTGAACTTCCATGGCTACCAAAATGGAACACCACCCTAAATCATCAAAACCTCAACATTTCTTTATAAATCAACTCACCACAATACCTGTACAAACTTTAACAAAGAAAGGATGAAGAAATGGTTATTTACCTCTTATGGACTTCCTCAAAACTCCACTAAATCTCTTCTTTCTTGTTCCATAAATGCTGCCCAAGATGTGGTGATCACTTTTAATGAAGAAACCTTAACAATTGGAAGGTTGGATCATGGATGCAAGGAGGTCCTTCAAGTTCGGCCATGGAGGAACTTCTTGGGAGGTTTTCGGTTGGTTGTTCCAAAGGTTGAAGATGACAAATTTTTTGTCCCAAATGTGCTATATTATATGTCCACTAATTCCCCTTAGTGGAGCACTAACTTAGTTTTAAGCTTTAATAAATCAAAGTTTCACAATTTATACATTTTACCTCAATTCTTTTACTATTCCTATAATGTACCACAATTTTAATTTTCATGATATTTTCAAAGTTTAATATCATTTATTTTTAATGGACATTTAGGTCAAAAGGCAACTTGGGGTGTCAAATGACCATAATGCCCTTATTCGGTTTGTATTCCTGATTTTTCGATAACACCAATTTTTATCAGTTTTTCGATTTTTCATTTTTCTTTGTGCTAATTAATTAATTTTTCTTTGACATTTCCAATGTCATTTATACTTTAATTGATGTTTATTTAAGTCTTAAAAATATTTTTCAGGGTTTCCCGCAGTTTAGTGGTAGTCAACGGTCCACGCCGCAACTTCCCGATGCAGTCACCCATCGCTACAGTTTTTAGCTCGTTTAACTTAGTTACATTTCATTGTTCTTATTTTTCCTTTGTTTTTCTTGTATTTCCCTCTATTGTATTTCATTATTTTATGTCTCCTCACTAACATTTAAGTGTAGTTTTAGGCATTCTAGTTATCCGGACAACATCAGTCACGAACAGAGAATGCACTACCAAATATAGAGGTGTTACAATTCTCCCCACCTTAAAAGAAATTTCGTCCTCGAAATTCTGCCCACTATCTGTCCTCAATTAGTCATATGTGTTAATTTCTCATGTTTTTCTCACATTTCCATGTAGCCTCATCGTCAGAATGATGGTCTGTAGCACTTTAACCAATAATATTTACATATCGATTGCTCACCTCGTGTGCTAAGTTCCTTATGAGCTTCTATCATAAGTTAATTTTGAATTCATTTCAATTTTAGAGGTAAGAAAATCTGTGTGCTAACGGATCTACTCTTTCTAGGACCTCATGTGATCCTAGATAATGAGAACTTAGTCTTTCTCCTTTTTACATAATCTTATAATCTTCATTCCTTTGAGTTTGTGTAAGACTTCTAACAATCTCATGTAACATTTAATTTGTTTGTACAATCATAATCTTTTCTTACTGTTGCTTTAGCAATTATTTTCCTTTGTAATCTCTTTTTTTTTTTTTCATTCCACAACTTAACTTTAATTATTTTATTCCTCAATCGTATCTTTTTCCTTAACTTGACTGTCGAGTCATGATTTAGCACCTCTTATCATCCCTAATAAATCCGCTATACTTCAATATTACTTTGATTTAGTCCTTTGACCATTTTAGTCAACACTTTAACTAATATTTATAACGTTTCTTTACCAACTACTCTAATTTTTACTTCTACAACTCTTTTATCTATCGATATTTTATAGCTTATTTTACACTGATGTGTAGTCATTACTTCCTTTTGTACTGAACTATAACCTTTCGATATTCTAACTTTAGAGTTTTAAATCTCGGGTTAGGATTTTCAAACTCCTTTCCAATAAGAAAATTGTCAGAGGCAATTTTACCAAAACAGATGCCATTTGCAATAATCCTCATCTTAGAGCACTATCTGCAGTACGTAGCTCTACATAATAATCTCAAATCAAGATCAGAATCTACTACAAAGACAAACATAAAAATATTGCATAGTTACTACGATACATCCCAATAGATCAAACTTCTCTATATCTTATTTCTTTCAAATCCAATAATATCTTGAACTTAATTTTTTTTATTATGGCACCCACTAACATCTATCAGCAGTAATACCCTTACCCACATCTAAGGTAGCTATATTACTATAACTTACTTTTAGGTCCTCTTGCCTTACCTAATTAGGCTTACTAATTAACTTTATAATTTATCGTAGTCTAGGAGATGTCTCTCACTAGAAACTTTTACAAAATTAATTCCAATTACGCTTATTATCGTAACTCTTATTCTAAAAGACTAATAACTAACACATCAAAATTTATTTTTATACATATACATATCTTAGTTAAGAATTGAGGAAATACCAACAACAATGTCAGAAGTCTCATCCTCATCCCTTTTATCGCATAGTGTATGCTCTAGCTGGAGCATCACCTTGTCCTGGCTGATTCACAGTACTCTGACTTCCAGGTGTATTACCCTTACCTCTGCCTTTGCCTCTACCAACTGCTGGTGAACTCTTTGGGGTAGAAACTTGGGCTGATCTTTCTGACATGGTAAATGATCCATAATGGCATGGACTTACACAATCCTTAACAAAATGACCAGTCCCTCCATAATTAAAACATGCTTATATAGCTCTATAACATACTCCACAATGTGGTTTACCACAAGTCTCACAAAGTCAATCCGATAGCGTATTTCTATGTGTTTGCTGAGTTTGCTAATCCGATCGGGGTGATTTTTGTCCAGAAGATCTACCTCTACCCGATTCGCGTGAGCTAGATCCTCTAAAATGTTTTCTTTTCTGTAGTTTAACTAGTAGCTTTTTCTATTTTCTCTTTCTCTTCTGTACCTTTTTTCACTACCCCTTCTAATTCTATCCTTTTCAGTTCCAGGGCTTGTGAAATTAATTCAGAAAAATTTTGGTGTCGAAACCCCACCACTTGCAATCTCAAGCTAGGCCTCTACCCAGCCTCAAACCTCTTACACTAGTCTCTGGGGCTGGTGAATAAGCTTCTGGCATAGTGGCTTAGTCGAGAGAAATCCCGCTCATACTCTACTACAGTGCTGTCCCCTTACTTCAGACTTAAAAACTCTTGCAGCTTCAAGTCTACATAAGTATCGGGGACCCACTTTTATCGAAATTCCCTAAAAAAGTTTGCCCATGTGAGGACTGATGGCTCTACCAGGCTGTGGGGGATGGTCTTTCACCACTCATATGCATCCCCTTGTAGAAGTGATACTGAATATTCGAACTTCAGCTCATTAGCACACTATAGTTTTCTGAAAACCCGTTCCATCCTCTCTAAACACTGTTCTGCTTCCAGTGGATCCACTGTTCCTTTAATTCTGTAGCCCCAAATTTCATTAACTTCTCATATTGTCTTACTGGGGGCTGTGGTTGTGCTGTAGGGGCTTGTGTCTGAGCTTGTGTTAGCAAGTTTCCCACCATTTGTTGAAAGAACGCAACCATCTGCCGTGCAAACTGAGGAGGGAACTACGGTGCTTGAGGAGGAGCTAGAGTGGTTGACCCACTCACATTCTGGAGTGCTGGGGCTTCTCCTTGGGCCTCAGCCTCAACAGATTGTTCTACGGAATGATCTCCTTCTTCCATTTCACTTTCAGAAATTTTATACTCTCTGATAACAAACACAAGGAGGTTAACCTCCGTTAGTGCATATTCATGATGTAAATATGTCATATGTATCAAACATTTGAGCAGTTGTATTTACCGATAAAATATTTCAAATTCATAGTTCAAAATTTATTTTAAAACCATTGCTCTGATACCACTAAACATGTCACACCCTACTCCTTAGTAAGATGTAACATGATCCCGTAGTACATCTAATGAATTACCATACTTCACCTACCGGTAACCTATTAAATATACTACAAGGGATTTTAAAACACTTTTCATACTTTTTAAAAGTGGTGAGCTTTTATAGCAGGTATTAAAAACATTTGATTGAAGTTTAAAAACTAGTTAAAATTTTTGTCCATTTTTATTTTTACGCAAATTTTGAAAAATTTTCGGCAGAGTGCCCTCTATATTTGGGAAAAACAGTTCTTCAAAACCTGTGAAAAACACTTCCAAATAGTTCATTTCATTTCTCAACTCCAACCGCCAATATATCCTCAAATCAGTACAATTCAACCAAATTTCAACTCAAATTTCACAACTTAAAAACTTTTCAAAACAATTCAATAATTCATAAACATTGCATTAAATTAAATTTACATACACAAATCTTAATTTACAAAAGAAAAATAAAAAATAATATTATTACAACTTAATATGCAACTGTTCAATTTTACATTAACACATATGACACTAAACTATTTACATCAAAATAAACTACAAGGGTATAACTAAATACCCATACAAAAGCCTCCGTGTAGTCCACACAATCAGTAGCTTACTCTACTGCTTTTTCCTTGTCTCTATCTGTGACAGTAAAGAAAGCTATCGCTGAGTATAAAAATACTCAGTGGTGCACAATAAAATATAAAATGCAAAATATAAAACATTTGTCATTAATTCACAGTTTAAATATTTCACAATCACATTTCATAATTTTTCAAATCACATTTTAAATATTTCACAATTCTCAAAGCTTAATATATCACAATTTTGATCAAACAATTTAATAAACATAGTGTTGCTAATCACTAACACAACTTAGGCTATGACACAAAATTTCCAAACATGCTATGTTGTACACCATGACAAGGCAAACTCACGCCACTAACTGAAATCAATGAGGGAGGTAGCTAGCTAGCTAATGAGTACTCATCCAAACTCACCTCAGATTGGCAAGCCAGAGAGGAAGGAATATAGTCAAACTCACCCCATCAATGGAGGAGCAACGTAGTGATATTGCCATGCCAAGTGTGAATAAAAACAATTTAAATTAAGTTATTCAAACATTTCATGCAATTCACAAATCATATTTCATTCTAAACTTTTCATTTACAAAGTAGGCAACACACTATTTTTCAAATAAGATTTTCAAAGCCATAACAATGAAAAATTATTTACAACATTTATTTCAAGAATTGTCAAGTAGAAACAAAGAATTTTAAGTTTGTTGTGCACAAACCTGATGTGAGTCGCCTCTAGGCCTTGACTTAGTTTTCCCTATCCTTTTCCAGGTCTTTTTCAGCTGAAACACGCAATTTATAGTGTTTCAGTATCTTATATCACAATAAACCTAATAATTAATTCATATATATTTAATTCTAGCCCCAAATGCTTAAACTAACGTTCTTGGAAATTTTCATTTCAGAGTTACTATTCATGACATTATTCAAGTCAATTTGTTAGCTTTCTAATGCTTAATAGGTATGAGAATTCTAATTTCATGCACATGCCACATTTTGGTTACCTAACTTGTTGGTTTTGGTTATTTTCCTCAAACTTTAAGTCTTTTAGGTGAAATTTCAAAATTTCAGATTTGATATCCTGTTTTACACTGTTCCATTGGTCAAGTTTCTGTGGTAATTTGGCTAAGTTTTCTTCATAGAAGTCGTTCCTTATTTCCCTTTTTGAATCACTCCATTTGGAGTTTTGTAGCCCTAATTATGGCCATTTGAACATGGCTGGCCAGATTTGGTGTTACCCAGAATTCTAGGAAATTTCCTAGATTATGGCAGTTTTGGTACACTGACTACAGGTGAGTTTTTGGACAGGTTATGATCAAAATTTGGGTTTGTTTTAGTTGTAGGGCTATGTCTCAGCTTTCTATCGATATAAAATTCAGGCCATTTGGACCTTCCTAGACCAAGTTATGGTTATTTACGTAACTACTGTTCATTTGGTCATTTTTGTATATGGCAGTGTGCCCAATTCCAGATTTAGCCTAATTGTTCACTAAGTTATGGTCACTTTCTGTGCATGATTCCTAAATGAAAAGTGTGCCATTTTGCATCTAGTTTCATTCCCAATGGCCTTACACCAATTGGATTGGTAAATTTTTAACTTTGGTCCTTGAAAGGGACCTAGGTCAAGCTGCCTGCAGATTGACCCTAAGCAATCCGAATTAGAACTTGGTTCCAACAATTCATACACACCACAATTGGTCACAATTGACTATTTCTCAACTCAAATAAGGTTAACTACATCAATTGACTAATTTTCATATTTATTTCCAATTTTTCACATGCTCAAAACAGTAAATTACATAAAGTTCAATCTAATGCATTTCAAAGTGTACATTCATGATCTATACACCTCATTCACCTCAAATAACCATTCAAACACCTCAAACTCATACATTTCAAACCCTAACCCTAGCTGGCTGAAATTCATGTTTGGTCCCTCAACAATTATTTTTGTTTGATTTTACATAATTTTTAAGTTAAGTGAGCTATATACACAACAAATAAACTAAGATTTTCAAATTCAATCACTTAGCTAAATTAGAGCTTTTCCCACTTCCCAAACCTTTGATTCCTTTCTTCTTTTTGCTCTAACGTTGCTTAGCAAGGTCCAAAGACAAGATTTAATTAAGAAACTACAAGTTTTATGGTTGATTTTTGGGTTCACACAAGCTTGGAGTTGTGTTTTCATGGAAGTTTGAGAGAGAGAAGTGAGAGAGAAGAGGGCAGCTGAAACTCTTGGGAAGAAGATCTGATTTTTTTATTTCTTTTTTTGTGTATTTTTTAGTTTATTTAACTTTATTTGACTTAATAAAAAATTTTAGGAAAATTAAATTATTTTTGACATCATGATGATGTCATCCTATGAGGTAAGCATGATGTAATAAACCTTTTCCTTTTTTTTTTCTTTTGCATTTATTTTTTCATTAGTTCTTTAATTTAATTCTTGATTCCCAAAGATTCATTTCTCCGATTTTATTGGATAGTTAGGTCAGGAGTTAACTCTAGGGGTGAATTGACCAAATTGCCCCTCGCCAGTTTAATCCGGTTTGTAAATTATTTGATATTTCTCTCGGATCCCTGACCTAATAATTTTATCTGCTTAACAAATCTTTTTCGTGATTTTCTCTTTTCCACTGTGTTCGTAATAGTCCTAAGGACCGCAACGTCACATTCTACGGTTTGAAATTTGAGTTTAGACTGACCTCGCAGTCATTCCTGAGAAGGTCACCCATCGCTGTAACTCCCGGCTCATTTAACTTCTTGTGTTCTTTTTTTCTTATTTATACTTAACTATTTGGCGATTACTAATTATTTGTGTTCAAAGCTTATCTAGGTGTCATAGACATGGTTCTACTTCTCTTACTTGTCTGGACCGACACCGGTCACCGGAATAGTAAAATGTATCAGGCTATGCTAATAGGGGTGTTACACTATTTACACTGGGTAAATATTGAGGACGAAATTTTTGTTAGAGGGAAAGAATTGTAACGCCCTCACTTTAGATAGTGCACACATTCTACTGTTCTAGTGACTAAGGTCTGTCCAGACAGCTAGAATGTCTAAAATTGTATTTATAATAGAGTGAGGAGTCATAAATAATTCAAATAAGTGTAAGAAAAATTAAGAAAAAATTTTAGAAATGAAATACAACAAAGTTAAATGAGTCGGTGTCCCGGTGATGGGTTACCCTAATGGGAAGTTGCTGTAAAGACAGCTAGTAGCCCTAAACCTGAGGGAAACCTAGTGAAATAATTTTTGAGACTCCAGAGAAGAGTTATTGAGGTTTTAATGGCATTATAATGCCAAGAAAATGCTTAGAAATATTTTTAAATCGGTACAGACAATTTTAGTCTGTTAAGCAAAACGAAGGGCATTTTGGTCATTTCGCCTTCAGAGATGATTTTTGACCAACTTATTTGGTTAAGTAAATAAATTATATGATATAAAATATGAATAAAAAGTGATAAAAATTAAGTTAAAAATGAGTAGAAAAGAAAAGAAAAGAAAGTGAATAAAATGGGACTTATGACATCATTATGATGTCATTTAGAAAGCTCTATCCAATCATCATTTGACAAGCATTTTAAAAGGATAAAAACTAAAAAAATAAGGCTAAAAATTAAAAAGAAATCAGACCTTCTTTTTCTTGTTTTCGACAGCCACTCTTTCTCTTCACCATTGAACAGCGTTCCTCTCTCTCTCTTGCCAAACCTCACCTTTTCACCATAAAACCCTAATCTTTCTTCATTAAAACTTCTCCTCACACCTGAGATCACCTCTAGGTGTTAGTAGTATGCCTAGAGCATATCATTTAGTATGTATCTTGTATATGCTTTTATTAATAAAAGGCATTTCCACTTTTCCGTTTACATAATATATTTATGTGTAATAGAAAAGGTCCATTGATATTTTGTTAGAAATATTATTCTTAAGTTGTTAAGAATATGAGTGACAATATTTCTAGTGCAAAGTATCATAAATAGGTTCACAATCGAGGATACTTCATAATAAGGACATGACTTATCTAGAAAGATTATTTTCATGTTTATTCCCAAGTGATGAGATATAAATAAGATGGAATGGTGAGTCTCATGCTATATAACAAACATGATAGACACTTATAAATGATAAGTAGGCCAACCAATGACGCTTATGACAAGCACATGGAGTTTACTCTTGTCAATGTTTTATCATAAATCATATCAGTGCATATAATCTTTAGACTGAGATAGCAGATTATCTTGTATATAGGTAGTTTGAGTTTGATCTCGCTTTCATACTTGTACTGTATGGGTATATGGGCATGTGTTGGCTCTACTAGTTATATATGGAGGTAGGTGTTGATCAAGATGGAATCTGTTCCTCTAAGTAAATAGAGTTAAAATCCTATGTTCATTTAATTATTCTTGATGTTTCAAGTTCTGGCAGACAGATAGATTTATTGAAAAGAGTTTACGATGAGAAAAATCTTTTAATCAAGAACTGGAATTAAAAGAGAACATAATATTCATAGCAAATGGAGTTTGACATAAACCATGACTCGGCTTGAGTTGGGATTTTGTAATGAGAGATTCTAGTGCATGGTAACATATGTTTATAGGTTCATTTAAGGTATATCTTATTACTAATTGGGTGGCCATGGCATGCTATGCTAGGTGTTATCCATGGTCTATGAGGTTCATAAAATGATTTAGAGAAATCATTTATGGTAAGAAAGAGTTCTGATGATATTAAGAGTTGATATCATGTCTCATTGCCAATTAGTGATGATCCTAGTAAGTCACACACATACACAAGTTATCACCTATTTAAATATGATTTAATTAATTAATTAAAGAGTTTAATTGATTAATTAAATAGATTTGGTTTGCAATTAAATTGCAAAGTCCCTAGCATGACTTGAAACCAAATCTAGATTATTGGATGTGTAGTATAAATTAAATTTATATTTAAAGTGTTTAAATATGAATTTAATTGATGAGAAATTAATTAATAGAGATTAATTAATTAATTTATATTTGATATAAATTAATTAGAAGAAGAAAATAATTATTTTGGGTTAAGAACTCAAAATTAAGACACAGGGGCATTTTGGTCATTTTGCAGTGTGACACGTGGCACCATGAGATGGTGACACATGGCATAACATATAAGCTTGCCAATTATTTTTAATCATGTAAGATGATTAAAATCAAGATTAAATATAGGTTTGACACTTGGCACAATGTGATTGGGTCACTTAAACCTAGAGCTAATCAAAAGGTGACATGTGGCTAGGGTTTAATGTGTTAACCTAGCTATTTAAGTGTGGTTATGAAAAGAAAACATAACCAGCAGCCTCTCCTCTCATATGTCACGCCACTTTGAGCCTCTCCAGCTATTTCTCTTCATCTCTCATCAATTCAAAGAGATTAGCCATCAATCTCTTGAATTAAGAACACTAGAAATTGTTTCTAGTGTCCTGTTTGCATCTCTAATCTCTTAAAAGGCAGAACTTGAATTTCTAATTACTAGAAAAGGCTTTAGAAGCTGTTCAAGGGCTGCCATAGGTGTTCTTGGTGTGGACAAGCTAGAGGGACAACATCCGTGTCACGAAGATGAATCTCAAAGCGCAGACACTGCGCACATCAAGAGGTTAGTGTAATCGTTCTTGATTTAATCTAGGGTTCTAAAATTAATCTGATTAATTTTAAAATCTTAAATGGCAAATGCAGATCCAAAAACATATTAAAAGAGTTTTAATATGTTGTTTATCATTGAAATCAAATAGATAAAAATAAATCTTGCATGGTGCATGTGACCCTAGGTGAAAATTTTTGAATTCAATGGTATAATCTTGTGTTTTTCACGCTTCCGTTCCTTCATCTATGTCTTATTAAACTTGTGCCATAAATTTTAGGTCATTTGGAGTTTACTATGGTCATTTTACCAATGTTGGACAGGTTGCACTAAAATGGCAAACTTAGGTCATTTTTAGGTCATTTCCGATTCTGCCAGTTTTTATACCCGAAATTTGTGTAAGCATTTTGACTTGCTTATGGTCATTTCTGGGTTTTGTGATCTCTACAAAAGATGTAGCCCTATGTCTAAGCTTTCCAACGTTATAAATTTTAGGTCATTTGGACCTGTTTTGAGTAAGTTATGGCCAAAATGCTGACTGCTGTTCAAATGATCAATTTTCAGGTTTGCAATGTCACCAATCCGGATTTGGTCAATTTTCATGTCACTTTCTGGATAGAATTTAGATAGGCTTCAACATGAAAGTTGGCAAATTTTGTGCCTAGTTTCACCTCTAATTGGCCTCATACCAATTGGAGTCACAAAATTCCGTTTTTAGCCTAACACACATACTGCCCTTAACACATTTTTAAAGCATCAACCAATCACACATTCAACTAACTATACTTCACTTCCCAAACCTAATTCTGCATTTGTATCATGCCACAACCATTCATTACTTTACATTATAGTCACTTTAGACAGAATATAACTAATTGGCAATGCACCATTTACACTTCCATTTCACAATATCCAATTCTAAACAATATATCCACATAACACTCCTAACCATTACATAAAACTTCCATCATCAAATTACACATATATTTACTACTATATCATATAAATATTCTGCCACTTTTAGTACCATAATTAAACAAACTTTTCATGAAATTAAACACTTCCAATCTTCACCATGAGACTGCCCAAGTTACATATATACATCAAGCTTCCATTTTAACTTTTCAAACTTACAATTCAACTATATACATGGTAAATCACTCCTATACACATAAGCACTTAATCCAACACCTCAAATCACCATTTACATGTAAAAACAAGCTAAACACTTTGAACTTCCATGGCTACCAAAATGGAACACCACCCTAAATCATCAAAACCTCAACATTTCTTTATAAATCAACTCACCACAATACCTGTACAAACTTTAACAAAGAAAGGATGAAGAAATGGTTATTTACCTCTTATGGACTTCCTCAAAACTCCACTAAATCTCTTCTTTCTTGTTCCATAAATGCTGCCCAAGATGTGGTGATCACTTTTAATGAAGAAACCTTAACAATTGGAAGGTTGGATCATGGATGCAAGGAGGTCCTTCAAGTTCGGCCATGGAGGAACTTCTTGGGAGGTTTTCGGTTGGTTGTTCCAAAGGTTGAAGATGACAAATTTTTTGTCCCAAATGTGCTATATTATATGTCCACTAATTCCCCTTAGTGGAGCACTAACTTAGTTTTAAGCTTTAATAAAACAAAGTTTCACAATTTATACATTTTATCTCAATTCTTTTACTATTCCTATAATGTACCACAATTTTAATTTTCATGACATTTTCAAAGTTTAATATCATTTATTTTTAATGAAAATTTAGGTCAAAAGGCAACTTGGGGTGTTAAATGACCATAATGCCCTTATTCGGTTTGTATTATTGATTTTTCGGTAACACCAATTTTTATCAGTTTTTCGATTTTTCATTTTTCTTTGTACTAATTAATTAATTTTTCTTTGACATTTCCAATGTCATTTATACTTTAATTGATGTTTATTTAAGTCGTAAAAATATTTTTCAGGGTTTCCCGCAGTTTAGTGGTAGTCAACGGTCCACGCTGCAACTTCCCGATGCAGTCACCCATCGCTACGGTTTTTAGCTCGTTTAACTTAGTTACATTTCATTGTTCTTATTTTTCCTTTGTTTTTCTTGTATTTCCCTCTATTGTATTTCATTATTTTATGTCTCCTCACTAACATTTAAGTGTAGTTTTAGGCATTCTAGTTATCCGGACAGTCACTGGTCACTGGAACAGTAGAATGCACTACCAAATATAGAGGTGTTACAATTCTCCCCCCCTTAAAAGAAATTTCGTCCTCGAAATTCTGCCCACTATCTGTCCTCAATTAGTCATATGTGTTAATTTCTCATGTTTTTCTCACATTTCCATGTAGCCTCATCGACAGAATGATGGTCTGTAGCACTTTAACCAATAATATTTACATATCGATTGCTCACCTCGTGTGCTAAGTTCCTTATGAGCTTCTATCATAAGTTAATTTTGAATTCATTTCAATTTTAGAGGTAAGAAAATCTGTGTGCTAACGGATCTACTCTTTCTAGGACCTCATGTGATCCTAGATAATGAGAACTTAGTCTTTCTCCTTTTTACATAATCTTATAATCTTCATTCCTTTGAGTCTGTGTAAAACTTCTAACAATCTCATGTAACATTTAATTTGTTTGTACAATCACAATCTTTTCTTATTGTTGCTTTAGCAATTATTTTCCTTTGTAATCTCTTTTTTTTTTTTTCATTCCACAACTTAACTTTAATTATTTTATTCCTCAATCTTATCTTCTTCCTTAACTCGACTGTCGAGTCATGATTTAGCACCTTTTATCATCCCTAATAAATCTATTATACTTCAATATTACTTTGATTTAGTCCTTTGACCATTCTAATCAACACTTTAACTAATATTTATAACGTTTCTTTATTACATTTGCACCAACTACTCTAATTTTTACTTCCACAACACTTTTATCTATCGATATTCTATAGCTTATTTTGCACTGATGTGTAGTCATTACTTCCTTTTGTACTGAACTATAACCTTTCGATATTATAACTTTAGAGTTTTAAATCTCGGGTTAGGATTTTCAAACTCCTTTCTAATAAGAAAATTCTGTCGTAGCAGAATTTTACCAAAACAGATGCCATTTGCAATAATCCTCATCTTAGAGCACTATCGGGTAGTACGTAGCTCTACATAATAATCTCAAATCAGTACTGTAATCTGCAGCTTACAGCACAAACATAAAAAATATTGCATAGTTACTACGATACATCCCAATAGATCAAACTTCTCTATATCTTATTTCTTTCAAATCCACTAATATCTTGAACTTAATTTTTTTTATTATGGCACCCACTAACATCTATCAGCAGTAATACCCTTACCCACATCTAAGGTAGCTATATTACTATAACTTACTTTTAGGTCCTCTTGCCTTACCTAATTAGGCTTACTAATTAACTTTATAATTTATCGTAGTCTAGGAGATGTCTCTCACTAGAAACTTTTACAAAATTAATTCCAATTACGCTTATTATCGTAACTCTTATTCTAAAAGACTAATAACTAACACATCAAAATTTATTTTTATACATATACATATCTTAGTTAAGAATTGAGGAAATACCAACAACAATGTCAGAAGTCTCATCCTCATCCCTTTTATCGCATAGTGTATGCTCTAGCTGGAGCATCACCTTGTCCTGGCTGATTCACAGTACTCTGACTTCCATGTGTACTACCCTTACCTCTGCCTCTGCCTCTACCAACTGCTGGTGAACTCTTTGGGGTAGAAACTTGGGCTGATCTTTCTGACATGGTAAATGATCCATAATGGCATGGACTTACACAATCCTTAACAAAATGACCAGTCCCTCCATAATTAAAACATGCTTATATAGCTCTATAACATACTCCACAATGTGGTTTACCACAAGTCTCACAAAGTCAATCCGATAGCGTATTTCTATGTGTTTGCTGAGTTTGCTAATCCGATCGGGGTGATTTTTGTCCAGAAGATCTACCTCTACCCGATTCGCGTGAGCTAGATCCTCTAAAATGTTTTCTTTTCCTTGAACTACTTTCTGTAGTTTAACTAGTAGCTTTTTCTATTTTCTCTTTCTCTTCTGTACCTTTTTTCACTACCCCTTCTAATTCTATCCTTTTCAGTTCCAGGGCTTGTGAAATTAATTCAGAAAAATTTTGGTGTCGAAACCCCACCACTTGCAATCTCAAGCTAGGCCTCTACCCAGCCTCAAACCTCTTACACTAGTCTCTGGGGCTGGTGAATAAGCTTCTGGCATAGTGGCTTAGTCGAGAGAAATCCCGCTCATACTCTACTACAGTTCTGTCCCCTTACTTCAGACTTAAAAACTCTTGCAGCTTCAAGTCTACATAAGTATCGGGGACCCACTTTTATCGAAATTCCCTCAAAAAGTTTGCCCATGTGAGGACTGATGGCTCTACCAGGCTGTGGGGGATGGTCTTCCACCACTCATATGCATCCCCTTGTAGAAGTGATACTGAATATTCGAACTTCAGCTCATTAGCACACTATAGTTTTCTGAAAACCCGTTCCATCCTCTCTAAACACTGTTCTGCTTCCAGTGGATCCACTGTTCCTTTAATTCTGTAGCCCCAAATTTCATTAACTTCTCATATTGTCTTACTGGGGGCTGTGGTTGTGCTGTAGGGGCTTGTGTCTGAGCTTGTGTTAGCAAGTTTCCCACCATTTGTTGAAAGAACGCAACCATCTGCCGTGCAAACTGAGGAGGGAACTACGGTGCTTGAGGAGGAGCTAGAGTGGTTGACCCACTCACATTCTGGAGTGCTGGGGCTTCTCCTTGGGCCTCAGCCTCAACAGATTGTTCTACGGAATGATCTCCTTCTTCCATTTCACTTTCAGAAATTTTATACTCTCTGATAACAAACACAAGGAGGTTAACCTCCGTTAGTGCATATTCATGATGTAAATATGTCATATGTATCAAACATTTGAGCAGTTGTATTTACCGATAAAATATTTCAAATTCATAGTTCAAAATTTATTTTAAAACCATTGCTCTGATACCACTAAACATGTCACACCCTACTCCTTAGTAAGATGTAACATGATCCCGTAGTACATCTAATGAATTACCATACTTCACCTACCGGTAACCTATTAAATATACTACAAGGGATTTTAAAACACTTTTCATACTTTTTAAAAGTGGTGAGCTTTTATAGCAGGTATTAAAAACATTTGATTGAAGTTTAAAAACTAATTAAAATTTTTGTCCATTTTTATTTTTACGCAAATTTTGAAAAATTTTCGGCAGAGTACCGTCTATATTTGGGAAAAGCAGTTCTTCAAAACCTGTGAAAAACACTTCCAAATAGTTCATTTCATTTCTCAACTCCAACTGCCAATATATCCTCAAATCAGTACAATTCAACCAAATTTCAACTCAAATTTCACAACTTAAAAACTTTTCAAAACAATTCAATAATTCATAAACATTGCATTAAATTAAATTTACATATACAAATCTTAATTTACAAAAGAAAAATAAAAAATAATATTATTACAACTTAATATGCAACTGTTCAATTTTACATTAACACATATGACACTAAACTATTTACATCAAAATAAACTACAAGGGTATAACTAAATACCCATACAAAAGCCTCCGTGTAGTCCACACAATCAGTAGCTTACTCTACTGCTTTTTCCTTGTCTCTATCTGTGACAGTAAAGAAAGCAATCGCTGAGTATAAAAATACTCAGTGGTGCACAATAAAATATAAAATGCAAAATATAAAACATTTGTCATTAATTCACAGTTTAAATATTTCACAATCACATTTCATAATTTTTCAAATCACATTTTAAATATTTCACAATTCTCAAAGCTTAATATATCACAATTTTGATCAAACAATTTAATAAACATAGTGTTGCTAATCACTAACACAACTTAGGCTATGACACAAAATTTCCAAACATGCTATGTTGTACACCATGACAAGGCAAACTCACGCCACTAACTGAAATCAATGAGGGAGGTAGCTAGCTAGCTAATGAGTACTCATCCAAACTCACCTCAGATTGGCAAGCCAGAGAGGAAGGAATATAGTCAAACTCACCCCATCAATGGAGGAGCAACGTAGTGATATTGCCATGCCAAGTGTGAATAAAAACAATTTAAATTAAGTTATTCAAACATTTCATGCAATTCACAAATCATATTTCATTCTAAACTTTTCATTTACAAAGTAGGCAACACACTATTTTTCAAATAAGATTTTCAAAGCCATAACAATGAAAAATTATTTACAACATTTATTTCAAGAATTGTCAAGTAGAAACAAAGAATTTTAAGTTTGTTGTGCACAAACCTGATGTGAGTCGCCTCTAGGCCTTGACTTAGTTTTCCCTATCCTTTTCCAGGTCTTTTTCAGCTGAAACACGCAATTTATAGTGTTTCAGTATCTTATATCACAATAAACCTAATAATTAATTCATATATATTTAATTCTAGCCCCAAATGCTTAAACTAACGTTCTTGAAAATTTTCATTTCAGAGTTACTATTCATGACATTATTCAAGTTAATTTGTTAGCTTTCTAATGCTTAATAGGTATGAGAATTCTAATTTCATGCACATGCCACATTTTGGTTACCTAACTTGTTGGTTTTGGTTATTTTCCTCAAACTTTAAGTCTTTTAGGTGAAATTTCAAAATTTCAGATTTTATATCCTGTTTTACACTGTTCCATTGGTCAAGTTTCTGTGGTAATTTGGCTAAGTTTTCTTCATAGAAGTCGTTCCTTATTTCCCTTTTTGAATCACTCCATTTGGAGTTTTGTAGCCCTAATTATGGCCATTTGAACATGGCTGGCCAGATTTGGTGTTACCCAGAATTCTAGGAAATTTCCTAGATTATGGCAGTTTTGGTACACTGACTACAGGTGAGTTTTTGGACAGGTTATGATCAAAATTTGGGTTTGTTTTAGTTGTAGGGCTATGTCTCAGCTTTCTATCGATATAAAATTCAGGCCATTTGGACCTTCCTAGACCAAGTTATGGTTATTTACGTAACTACTGTTCATTTGGTCATTTTTGTATATGGCAGTGTGCCCAATTCCAGATTTAGCCTAATTGTTCACTAAGTTATGGTCACTTTCTGTGCATGATTCCTAAATGAAAAGTGTGCCATTTTGCATCTAGTTTCATTCCCAATGGCCTTACACCAATTGGATTGGTAAATTTTTAACTTTGGTCCTTGAAAGGGACCTAGGTCAAGCTGCCTGCAGATTGACCCTAAGCAATCCGAATTAGAACTTGGTTCCAACAATTCATACACACCACAATTGGTCACAATTGACTATTTCTCAACTCAAATAAGGTTAACTACATCAATTGACTAATTTTCATATTTATTTCCAATTTTTCACATGCTCAAAATAGTAAATTACATAAAGTTCAATCTAATGCATTTCAAAGTGTACATTCATGATCTATACACCTCATTCACCTCAAATAACCATTCAAACACCTCAAACTCATACATTTCAAACCCTAACCCTAGCTGGCTGAAATTCATGTTTGGTCCCTCAACAATTATTTTTGTTTGATTTTACATAATTTTTAAGTTAAGTGAGCTATATACACAACAAATAAACTAAGATTTTCAAATTCAATCACTTAGCTAAATTAGAGCTTTTCCCACTTCCCAAACCTTTGATTCCTTTCTTCTTTTTGCTCTAACGTTGCTTAGCAAGGTCCAAAGACAAGATTTAATTAAGAAACTACAAGTTTTATGATTGATTTTTGGGTTCACACAAGCTTAGAGTTGTGTTTTCATGGAAGTTTGAGAGAGAGAAGTGAGAGAGAAGAGGGCAGCTGAAACTCTTGGGAAGAAGATCTGATTTTTTTATTTCTTTTTTTGTGTATTTTTTAGTTTATTTAACTTTATTTGACTTAATAAAAAATTTTAGGAAAATTAAATTATTTTTGACATCATGATGATGTCATCCTATGAGGTAAGCATGATGTAATAAACCTTTTCCTTTTTTTTTTCTTTTGCATTTATTTTTTCATTAGTTCTTTAATTTAATTCTTGATTCCCAAAGATTCATTTCTCCGATTTTATTGGATAGTTAGGTCAGGAGTTAACTCTAGGGGTGAATTGACCAAATTGCCCCTCGCCAGTTTAATCCGGTTTGTAAATTATTTGATATTTCTCTCGGATCCCTGACCTAATAATTTTATCTGCTTAACAAATCTTTTTCGTGATTTTCTCTTTTCCACTGTGTTCGTAATAGTCCTAAGGACCGCAACGTCACATTCTACGGTTTGAAATTTGAGTTTAGACTGACCTCGCAGTCATTCCCGAGAAGGTCACCCATTGCTGTAACTCCCGGCTCATTTAACTTCTTGTGTTCTTTTTTTCTTATTTATACTTAACTATTTGGCGATTACTAATTATTTGTGTTCAAAGCTTATCTAGGTGTCTTAGACATGGTTCTACTTCTCTTACTTATGCGGACCGACAGATCAGGAATAGTAAAATGTATCGAGCTATGCTAATAGGGTGTTACACTATTTACCTTTGGGTAAATATTGAGGACGAAATTTTTGTTAGAGGGAAAGAATTGTAACGCCCTCACTTTAGATAGTGCACACATTCTACTGTTCTAGTGACTAAGGTCTGTCCAGACAGCTAGAATGTCTAAAATTGTATTTATAATAGAGTGAGGAGTCATAAATAATTCAAATAAGTGTAAGAAAAATTAAGAAAAAATTTTAGAAATGAAATACAACAAAGTTAAATGAGTCGGTGTCCCGGTGATGGGTTACCCTAATGGGAAGTTCTTTGTAAAAGACTAGTAGCCCTAAACCTGAGGGAAACCTAGTGAAATAATTTTTGAGACTCCAGAGAAGAGTTATTGAGGTTTTAATGGCATTATAATGCCAAGAAAATGCTTAGAAATATTTTTAAATCGGTACAGACAATTTTAGTTTGTTAAGCAAAACGAAGGGCATTTTGGTCATTTCGCCTTCAGAGATGATTTTTGACCAACTTATTTGGTTAAGTAAATAAATTATATGATATAAAATATGAATAAAAAGTGATAAAAATTAAGTTAAAAATGAGTAGAAAAGAAAAGAAAAGAAAGTGAATAAAATGGGACTTATGACATCATTATGATGTCATTTAGAAAGCTCTATCCAATCATCATTTGACAAGCATTTTAAAAGGATAAAAACTAAAAAAATAAGGCTAAAAATTAAAAAGAAATCAGACCTTCTTTTTCTTGTTTTCGACAGCCACTCTTTCTCTTCACCATTGAACAGCGTTCCTCTCTCTCTCTTGCCAAACCTCACCTTTTCACCATAAAACCCTAATCTTTCTTCATTAAAACTTCTCCTCACACCTTAGATCACCTCTAGGTGTTAGTAGTATGCTCTAGAGCATATCATTTAGTATGTATCTTATGCATGCTTTTATTAATAAAAGGCATTTCCACTTTTCTGTTTACATAATATATTTATGAGTAATAGAAAAGGTCCATTGATATTTTGTTAGAAATTCTATTCTTAAGTTGTTAAGAATATGAGTGACAGTATTTCCAGTGCAAAGTATCATAAATAGGTTCACAATCGAGGATACTTCATAATAAGGACATGACTTATCTAGAAAGATTGTATTCATGTTTGTTCCCAAGTTATTTATATGATATATAAATAAGATGGAATGGTGAGTCTCATGCCATATAACAAACATGATAGGCACTTATACATGATAAGTAGGCCGAACCAATGACACTTATGACAAGCACATGGAGTTTACTCTTATCAATGCATTATCATAAATCATATCAGTGCATATAATCTTTAGACCTGAGATAGCACAGTTATCTTGTATATAGGTGGTTTGAGTTTGATACTGCTTTCATACTTGTACTGTGTATGGGTATATGGGCATGTGTTGGCTCCTACTAGTTATATATGGAGGTAGGTGTTAATCAAGATGGAATCTGTTCCTCTAAGTAAATAGAGATAAAATCCTATGTTCATTTAATTGTTCTTGATGTTTCAAGTTCCTGGCCAGGACAGATAGATTTATTCAGAAAGAGTTTCTGATGAGAAAATCTTTAATCAAGAACTGGAATTAAAAGAGAACATAATATTCATAGCAAATGGAGTTTGACATAAACCATGACTCCAGCTTGAGTTGGAATTTTGTAATAGAGAGATTCTAGTGCATGGTAACATATGATTATAGGTTCATTTAAGGTAAACTTTATTACTGATTGGATGGCCATGGCATACTATGCTAGGTGTTAACCATGGTCTATAAGGTGCATAAAATAATTTAGAGAAATCATTTATGGAAAGAAAGAGTTCTGATGGTATTAAGAATTGATATCATGTCTCATTGCGAATTAGTGATGAGCCTAGAACGTCACATATATACACAAGTTATCACCTAATTAAATATGATTTAATTAATTAATTAAAGAGTTTAATTGATTAATTAAATAGGTTTGGTTTGCAATTAGATTGCAAAGTCCCTAGCATGACTTGAAACCAAATCTGGGTTATTGGATGTATAATATAAGTTAAATTTATATTTAAAGTGTTTAAATATGAATTTAATTAATGAGAAATTAATTAATAAAGATTAATTAATTAATTTATATTTGATATAAATTGATTAAAAGAAGAGAAATCATTATTTTGGGTTGATAACTCAAAATTAAGACACAGGGGCATTTTGGTCATTTCACAGAGTGACATGTGGCACCATGAGATGGTGACACATGGCACTGCACATAAGCTTGCCAAATGTTTTCTAATCATGTAAGATGATTAAAATTAAGATTAAATATAGGTTTGACACTTGGCACAATGTGATTGGGTCAATTAAACCTAGAACCAATCAGAGGGTGACATGTGGCAAGGGTTTTATGTGTTGACCTACCTATATAAGTGTTGTTATGAAAAGAGAAAAACAACCAGCAGCTATTCTCTTTAGTGCCGCCACCCAAGAGGTTCCCCTTCTCTTCATCTTCTTCTCTCATCTATTCCAAGAGATCAGCAAACAATCTCTTGAATTAAAAATACTAGAAATCGTTTCTAGTGTCCTATTTACATCTTTAATCTCTTAAAAGGCAAAACTGATTTTCTAATTAATAGAAAAAGCTTTAGAAGCTGTTCAAGGGCTGCCATAGGTGTTCTTGGTGTGGACAAGCTAGAGGGACAATATCTGGTGTCCTGAAGATGCATCCAAAAGGCACAAATACACTGCAGTGCATCAAGAGGTTAGTGTACTTATTCTTGATCTAATCTAGGGTTTTAAAATTAATCTGATTAATTTTAAAATCTTAAATGGCAAATACAGATCTAAAAAACATATTAAAAGTGTTTTAATATGTTGTTTATCATTGAAATCAAATATATAAAAATAAATCTTGCATGATGCATGTTACCCTAGGTGAAAAATTTTGAATTCAATGGTATAAACTTGTGTTTCTCATGCTTCTGCTCCTTCACTAGGCAGTAATTTGAAGGGGAAATTAAGAAGATTTAACAAGATTGGGATAGCTCAATTTGAGGTTAGTGCCTATTTCTTCTCTTTTTCTTTAGATTTTGTGCTAGTAACATTATTTATGTTAGAAAATTGAGAAAATTGAACAATTATGTGCATGTTTGGGCCTCTATAAATTTCGGCACCTTTATGGGGGGAAGTAGTTCTGATTATTTTGATGGATTAAAGTGGATTAGAGGTGGTGTTTGAAGTGTATATATAGAGTGATAATGAGTTAGTAAGTTTAATTGATGTATGTGCATGAATGGACATTTGAGAATTAGGGTTTAAGGCATGAAGTTAGGGTTTTGCTCATGTGTTAGTGAATGGAAGTCCTAATGGTCAATTAGTGACCATTTGACTATATTTGATGAGGAATTGAAATGATTTATGCCAATAGAATTAAGGTTAGGTGTGCTGCCTTAGGTGACTTACAGGGCTGGATGTTGGGGTGTCACATTTAGTGGTATCAGAGCTAGGTTTAGACATTCCTAGGTATCGATAGAAAGAATAAGATTGTGTGTATAACATGCATTGCATTCATATGAGTCGAGGTGACACTAATGCAGATCTGTTTTCTCCGGTAAGGTGAAGAAATGTGGAGGTAGCAACTCCTCAATTATTTACACTGGGTAAATTTTGAGGACAAAATTTTTGTTAGAGGAGAAGAATTGTAACGCCCTCACTTTAGATAGTCCGTATGTTCTACTGTTCCAGTGACTAAGGTCTGTCTGGACAACTAGAATGTCTAGAATTGTATTTAGACTAGAGTGATGAGTCTTAAATAAATAAGTGTAAGAAAAATTAAGGAAAAATTTTAGAAATAAAATACAATAAAGTTAAATGAGTCGGTGCCCTAGTGATGGGTGACCCTAATGGGAAGTTGCTGTGAAGACAGCTAGTAGTCTTAAACCAGAGGAAAACCCAGTGAAATAATTTTTGGGACTCCAGAGAAAAGTCATTGAGGTTTCGATGGCATTATAATGCCAAGAAAATGCTTAGAAAAATTTTTAAATCAGTATAGACAATTTTAGTCTTTTAAGCAAAACGAAGGGCATTTTGACCATTTCGCCTTCAGAGATGATTTTTGACCAACTTGTCCGGTTAAGTAAATAAATTATATGACATAAAATATAAATAAAAAGTGATAAAAATTAAATTAAAAATGAGTAGAAAAGAAAAGAAAAGAAAATGAATAAAATGGGACTTATGACATCATTATGATGTCATTTTGAAAGCTCCATCCAATCATCATTTGATAAGCATTTTAAAAAGCTAAAAATTAAAAAGAAATCAGACCTTCTTCTTCTTGTTTTCAATAGCCAATCTTTCTCTTCACCATTGAAGAGCTTTCCTCTCTCTCTCTCTTGCCAAACCTCACCTTTTCACCATAAAACCCTAACCTTTCTTCATTAAAACTTCTCCTCACACCTTAGATCACTTATAGGCAGCAATTTCAAGGGAAAATTAAGAAGATTTAACAAGTTTGGGATAGCTCAAGTTGAGTTAGTGCCTATTTCTTCTCTTTTTCTTTAGATTTTGTGCTAGTAACATTATTAATGTTAGGAAATTGAGAAAATTGAACAAATATGTGCATGTTTGGGCCTCTACAAATTTCGGCAGCATTATGAGGAAAAGTAGTTCTGATTATTTTGATGGATTAAAGTGGATTAGAGGTGGTGTTTGAAGTGTATATGTAGAGCGATAATGAGATAGTATGTTTAATTGATGTATGTGCATGAATGGACATTTGAGAATTAGGGTTTGAGGCATGAAGTTAGGGTTTTGCTCATGTGTTAGTGAATAGAAGTCTTAATGGTCAATTAGTAACCATTTGGCTATATTGATGAGGAATTGAGGTGATTTATGCCAATGGAATTGAGATTAGGTATGCTGCTTTAGGTGACCTGCAGGGCTGGATGTTGGGGTGTCACATTTAGTGGTATCAGAGCCAGGATTAGGCATTCCTAGGCATCAATAGTGTGACACCTTATCCCTCTATAAGGCATGACATATTCCCGTAGAATACCTAATGAACTACCGAACTTCACCTACTGATAATTCATTAAGTACACTACAAGAGATTTTAAAACTATTTTCTTACATTTTGGAAGCAGTGAGCATTTTGGTATGAATTAAAATCATTTATTCAAAGTTTAAATACTAGTAAAAATTTTTGTCCATTTTAATTTTGCCGTAAATTTTATAAAAATTTTGATAGAGTTCCGTCAGTATTTTGAGAAAATAGTTCTTCAAATACCTGAGAAAAACACTTCCAATAAATTTTTCACAACTCCCAACATCCAAATAATCTCAAGTCAACTCAATTCAATCCACTTCAAAATAATTCCACAATCTAATCAAAGTTTATCATCTCAAAATATTTCATAACTTCATTCACAGTGCATAAGGTAGGAAATTCACAAATACAAATCATAAATTACAAAAAGAAGTTCCAAAAATAATATCATTACAATTTATTATACAACTGCTCAACTTTACATTGATACATAAAACATAGCAATATTTACATCAAAATAACTACAAGGGTATAAAACAATACCCGTACAAAAATATTAGTGTAGTCCTCAATATCAATAGCAGCTCACTCTGCTGCCTTTTCCTTGTTCTTATCTGCGACTGCAAAACAAACCATCGCTAAGTATAAAAATACTCAGTGGTGCACAATAAAAATTTTAAATACAATACATAAATCATTCATTGCCAAAACATAATTTAAATATTTCTCAATCACATTTCACAAATGATCAAAACTCATAATAACACAATTTAGTCAAATAATTTAAGAACACAGTGTTGCCAATTCATACACAACTTAAGCCATGACACAAAATTTCCAATCAATGTCGCGTTGTACACCACGACAAAGCAATTTGCAACCCCACTAATCGAAATCAATGAGGGAGGTGGATAGCTAGCTAATGAGTACTCATCCGATCTACAACCTCAACTGGTAAACCAGAGAGGGAGGAAAGATAACCGATCTCACCCCATAAATGGAGGAGGAATAATAAGATACTGTCTTGCTAAATGTGAATCAAAAATCAATTTCAAACATTTTATTCAAATGATTTGTGAGAAATCCAATAAATTTCCAAAGTCATAAATTCATTCATAAGATGGCAACACAATTCATAATTAACTTCAAATTTTCATAAATCACACTAAATCAATTTTTCAATGACAAAAGGCTTAAATAATGTTTATTGTGCACAAACCTGACGTGAGTCGCCTCTAGGCCTTGACTCAGTCTCTCAGAGCTTCCAAGTCTTTTCATTTGAAACACCGCAGTTTCTGATGTTTCAGTACCATAACTTAGCATAAATACAAAAATAAATTTAACTTCACTTTTATCTAGCTCTAATGTGTTAAACTCGACGTTCTTGAAATTTTTGTATTTTGGGTTACTATTCACTATACTATTCAAGTCAAATTGTTGACTTTATAATGTTTAATAGGTATGGGAATTCCAACTTCACCCACATACCACATTTTGGTCACCAAACTTGTTGGTTTTGGTCATTTTCTCAAAACTTAGGTCTTTTAGGCAAAATTGCCAAATTTTTAGTTTTGGTGTCTAAGGTTGCACTGTTCTATTGATCACTTTTCTGTTGGAATTTGGCAAAACTTCCTTCATAGAAAATGTTCCCTATTGTCTTAAGTTTATTCTCCTTTTTGAATTACTCTAATTGGAGTTTTGTAGCTCAAGTTATGACTATTTGAACCATGGCTGCCGGATTGGACTCAACACAGAATTCTGGGCAATTTTTAGTGCTGGCAGTTTTGGGTCACCAACTTGGGGTGGCCAAATAACTTGGTTAATGGCATAATTTGGGTTTGTGTTCCGCATGAAAGTTTTAGGTCTATATCTCATCTAACCACTGGTAAAAGTTCAGGTCATTTAGACATGCCTAGCTCCAGTTATGGCCAAATGAACAAACACTGTTCATTTGGTCAGTTTGTACAGGATAAGCTGCAATTTTCTAACTTTGGTCAATTTTTTCACTAGGTTTTGGTCACTTTTTGGGCATGCTTCCTAAATGAAAATTGTGTCATTTAGTGTCTATTTTCATTCTCAATTGGCCTCAAACCAATTGGACTTGTAAAATTTCATTTTTGGTCCTTCAAAGATAACCTGGTCATGCTGCCAGCAGCATGACCACACTCAATCCGAATTTGGCTTTGATTCAAACACTTCTAACACACTTAATTAGGTCACAAATAACCATTTCTCACTTCAAACTAGATCAAATACATCATATGGCTCATTCTCAAAATTTTCTCCCCAAACCCTAGGTGCCAAGAACCCCAAATTTTCAACTTCTCAATTCTAAGCAATTCAAGGTATCCTCAACCTATACATCATATAAGCATCACTAATCAAGCTTAAAGGCATGTTTAATTAAATCAAAACACATCAATTCCATAAACTTCCATGGCTGCCAAAAATTCATTATTTCCATTCAAGCATCAATTCTACCATAACATATGAAATTTCAACTTCACTTAAGTAACCTAAAGAAAATGATTAAATTAACTTACCTCTCTTGTGAGATTTCCAGGCTAACCCACACTTCACTTTCTTCCCTTCTTCTTGGTCCCAAACTCTTATTTGAGATCTATAATAAAATTTATGTGTTGGAAACTTGAGAGTTTATGGTAAGAATGTTTGAAAATTTAAGCTTAAAAACTTAAAAATGGAGGATGGCTTGGGTGGAGAATGGTTCGGCATATAAGTGGGGGAAGAAGAAGAATATTTTGAGTTTTTACTTTTCTTTTATCTTTCTATGTCTTAGGAAGACCCAAAAATCTATTTAATGAATTTATTAATTATGGGATTTATGGCATCATGCATGATGTCATTTTCCTACACTTTTTCATTTTCCTTCTTTTTTTTATTTATTTTTCTATTAGTTCTAATACATCATATGGCTCATTCTCAAAATTTTCTCCACAAACCCTAGGTGCCAAGAACCCCAAATTTTCAACTTCTCAATTATAAGCAATTCAAGGTATCCTTAACCTATACATCATATAAGCATCACTACTTAAGCTTAAAGGCATGTTTAATTAAATCAAAGCACATTAATTCCATAAACTTCCATGGCTGCCAAAAATTCATTATTTCCATACAAGCATTAATTCTACCATAACATATGAAATTTCAACTTCACTTAATTAACCTAAAGAAAAAGATTAAATTGACTTACCTCTCTTGTGAGATTTCCAGGCTAACCCACACTTCACTTTCTTCCCTTCTTCTTGGTCCCAAAACTTTATTTGAGATCTATAATAAAATTTATGTGTTGGAAACTTGAGAGTTTATGGTAAGAATGTTTGAAAATTTAAGCTTAAAAACTCAAAAATGGAGGATGGCTTGGGTGGAGAATGGTTCGGCATATAAGTGGGGGAAGAAGAAGAATATTTTGAGTTTTTACTTTTCTTTTATCTTTCTATGTCTTAGGAAGACCCAAAAATCTATTTAATCAAATTATTAATTATGGGATTTATGGCATCATGCATGATGTCATTTCCCTACACTTTTTCATTTTCCTTTTTTTTCTATTAGTTCTTTAATTTAATTCTCAATTCCGAAATTTTCTTTTCTCTGATTTTATTTGATAGTTAGGTCAGGAGTCAGCTCTCGGGGTCAATTGACCAAATTGCCCCTCGCCCGTTCAACTCGGTTTGTAAATAATTCAATATTTCTTCTGGCTCCCTGACCTAATTATTTGACTGGCATAACAGTTCTTTTTCGTGATTTTCTCTTTTCCACTGTGTTCGTAATGGTCCTAAGGACCGCAGCGTCACATTTTACGATTCAAAATTTGAGTTTAAAATGACTTCGCAGTCGTTCCCGAGAAGGTCACCCATCGCTGTAACTCTCGGCTCGTTTAACTTCTTATGTTTTGTTTTTCTTATTTATACTTAACTAATTGGCAATTACTAATTATTTATATTTATGGCTTCTCTAGTTGTCTTAAGTGTGGTTCTAATCCCCTTAATTGTCGGGACCGACACCGATTACCGGAACAGTGAAATATACCAGGCTATACAAATAGGGGTGTTACAATTCTCCTCCCCCCCCCCCCCTTTAAATAAATTTCGTCTTAAAATTTTACCTGGTATTAATCTCTGAACAGCTGTGGGTGTTGTCTCCTCATGTCCTCCTCTCGTTCCCAAGTAGCCTCCTGGCTTGAATGATGGTTCCACAGCACTTTTACCAATGGTATCTGCTTGTTCCGTAGCTGCTTCACCTCATAAGCCAGAATCTCTATGGGTTCTTCTTCATATGTGAGGTCTGGATTCACTTCAATTTCTTCTACTGGTAGTACATGAGATGGGTCTGATCGATACCTCCTCAACATAGACACATGGAAGACGTTATGTATCTTCTCCAACTCTGGAGGGAATGCCAACCTATATGCCAAAGGACCCACTCTTTCTAGAACCTCATATGGCCCAATGAAACGAAGACTCAGTTTCCCCTTTCTGCCGAATCTCATAATTCTCTTCCAAGGAGAAACTTTGAGAAAAACTTTCTCACCCACTGCATACTCAATATCCCTTCTCTTCAAATCAATGTAGGACTTCTGACGGTCTGATGCAGTCTTAAGTCGATTTCTGATCACCCTGATCTTCTCTTCAGTTTGCTGAACAATTTCGGGTCCAATCATCTTTCTTTCACCCACCTCATCCCAACACAATGGGGTTCTACATTTTCTGCCATACAAAGCTTCATATGGAGGCATCCCAATACTGGATTGGTAGCTGTTATTGTACGCAAACTCAATCAAAGGCAAGTGTGTATCCCAACTGCCCTCAAACTCAATCACACAAGCCCGTAGCTTGTCCTCCAAGATCTAAATTACCCTCTCAGATTGGCCATTTGTCTGTGGGTGGAATGCAGTACTAAAGTTCAATCTAGTTCCTAGGGCTCTCTGAAGACTACCCCAGAATTTAGAAGTGAACCTAGGATCTCTGTCTAATACAATGGCTACTGGCACTCCATGGAGTCTTACAATCTTATCGATGTACAACCTGGCCAATCTGTCTAAACTGTAGTCCATTCGGACTGGCAGAAAATGAGCAGACTTGGTTAGTCTGTCAACAATGACCCATACTGCATCATGACTCTTCTGTGTCCTCGGAAGTCCCATCACAAAATCCATTGTTATTCTCTCCCATTTCCATTGTGGCACTGGTAGTGGATGTAACAACCTAGTGGGTACTTGATGCTCTACCTTTATTTGATGACAAGTTAGGCATTTGAAAACAAACTCTGCCACATCTCTTTTCATACCCATCCACCAGTAATGCTCCTTTAGCCCTCTATACATTTTTGTACCACCAGGGTGCATGGCAAAAGGAGACTCATGTGCTTCTTTCAAAATGATCTGCCTCAAATCAACATCATTAGGAACACACATTCTGCCCTGGTGTGGCAATAGACCATCATCTCTTATTGAGAATTCTGGTTTCTTGCCCTGCTGGACTTCTTCCAACAGTCTCTGATACTTCTGATCATTCTAAGCAGCCATTCTAATCTGATCAATCAATACTGGCTGTACATGCCATGCAACTGCTGTCTGCCCCTCATCATTAATCTCTAAACTGGCATGTAATGATCTCAAATCATGTACCGTAGAAAAAGGGGTAACCCGTAGACTTACCATAGTCTTGCGACTTAAGGCGTCAGCCACAATATTAGCTTTCCCTGGCTAATAGTCTATCAGACAATCATAGTCTTTTATCAACTCTAACCATCTCCTCTATCTCAAATTCAACTCTTTCTTTGTAACAGCCCTAAGTTCGGTAGTGCGTTCTGCTGTACCGGTGACCAGTGTTGTCCGGACAGCTAGGATGCTTAGAACTACACTTCAATATGAGTGAGGAGACATAAAATAATGAAATACAAGAAAAGAAAGTACAAGAAAAACAAAGGAAAAATCATAGCAAAGAAATGTAACCGAGTAAGTGGTAGGAAACCTAGCGATGGGTGGCCTTAGGAAGTCACGGCGTGGACCGTTGATTACTGGACTGCGGGAACCACGGAAAACATTTTTAGGACATAAATAGACCCTTATTGAAGTATAAATCTCATTAGAAAGATTAAAGAAAAATTAAATAATTAGTACAAAGAAAAGTGAGAAATCGAAAAACAGACAAAATACGGTGTTACCGAAAAATCGGGAACGTAACCCGAACAGGGGCATTATGGTCATTTGACATCCCGAAGTGTCTTTTGACCTAAATGTCCATTAAAAATAAATAATATTACACTTAGAAAATGAAATGAAAAATTAAATTGGTGGTACCTAAAGTAAATAGTAGAAATTAAAGGTTAAATGTGGAATAAGTGAAAGTTAACTTATAATATGATTTAATTTTAGTTAGTGGACCACTATAGGATTAATTAAACATGAAATATGGCTGATGTAGGTCCACTAACCACCTGAAATCTCATCTTCCTCAAGTCCTCTCAAAATTGCCGAAATGAAGAACCTTGAAACCTCCATTGCCGTTTGGTTTTGAGCTTGATTTCCTCCCTCCATTTCAACTCCAATCCCTTAAGTAGCTTTATGAAAAATGGTCTACACATCACAAGGAAGATATTGATACCAATTTTGAGAAGTTTGGTGAAGGTTTAGCAAGTTACAATTAAAGGTAAGTTTGCATTTTTGAGAATTTCTTTGTTAAAGTTTATGTTCATGTTATAGGTGTTGGTTTGGTGAAGGAAAATTTTGAGTTTGAAGGGTTATTGTTGTTTTCATTTTGGACAGCCATGAGTCACGTTTTTGATGAGATATTTGTGCATATAATTGATGAGAAATGGTGTTGATCATGATGAATTAGTAACCTAGTGAATTATTTCATATTTATATGGTGATTTATGCACTTGGATGGGAATTGGTAAATTGGATGGCACTTTGATGTTGAAGAATGGTTTGTGGCAGCTTGGGGACACTTGAGTAATGGTATATATTGAAGGAAGTGTGGGCAGAATATTGACCTAGAAGGTTGATGAGATGTATGTAGATTGATATTGTAAAGTGTATGTAAAATTTGTAATGGTTAGGTGTGTTTGTAATGGTAATTAGAAATTGTAATTGTGAATGATATTTGGTGTGTTGAGGGTAATGGTAATCTGCCCAAAATAATGTTAATGTAAAGTAGATAATGCTTTTGGTAATGTACCAAAACAGATTGGTAGGGTATGGAAGTAAACTTTGCAAGTTAAATGTGTGTTTGAAGTGGGGTGTGAAAGGCATAGTGAGGGCAGTGTACATTTTAGCCTATAACCTTAAATGTGTAACCTCAATCTCAATGGGTATGAGACCAATTTGAGGTGAAACTAGGCACAAAATGTGCCAACTTTCATTGAGAAACCATACCAAAATTCTGCTTGCAAGGTGACCTAAGAAAATGACCAATTCGGATTAGGTGCAATTAGGACCTGAAAAATGACCAATTGGGCAGCAGTGAGTGTTTAGGCCATAACTCACTCAAACCAGGTCCAATTGACCTGAAATTTTAACCATGAATAGTTAAGACCCATACCTACAAGTCTTATGAAGACACCAAAGCCCAGAAATGACCATAAGCAAGTCAAAAAGCTTGCACAAGTTCGGGTCCAAAAACTGGCCGAACCAGAATTGACCAATTTGACCTAAAATTGACCTAAAATGGTACCATTTGACCAGCAATAGTATAATGACCATAACTCGGTCTACTTAACTCGGATTGACCTGAAATTTTGCCCCGCGTGCAATAAGACCTAGATCTACAAGTTTGTAGTTTTGACCGAGACCCGAAAACCGAGGGAACTAGATCGTCCGGTTAGGTCAAACCATGTCGGAATCCAAAGAATTTGCATTAAAATGCACTAAGCAAGGAAATGACTTTGGTAAAACATACCAAACCTAAAACCTTATCGAATGTGACATATTAACGATACTAAAACCTAATGTACCTAAAACGCAACGAGGGTCAGTATATTAGGTGATTAAGTGAATAATTGAGTTCAGTGCATTGTTTACCAAACACCATCGATAGAGACAGTTTAATTTAGTACTGAAACACTTCAAATTGTGTTTCTCAGCTAACAAGGACTCAGCAAAAGGGAAAGAAACACTGAGTCGGACTGGAGAAACGATCATCAGAGGTTTGTGCACAACGGCTATTGCTTTTGAATTTTTCAATTGAAATAAATATTGAATATTTGTATATTATTGTTTTAAATTGTGTTCGTGCACAACAAATATTTCTTTTGAATTTTTCAATTGAAATAAATATTGACTATTTGTACATTATTGTTTTAAATTGTGGAAATGTGGTTGAATGGATATTTATTGCTTGAAAAGCATTGTAAATGATTTGAAACTGTGAGAAATTGTTTGAATGATATTGATGGATACTCATTGCTTAAAAGCATTGTAAATGGTTTGAAATTGTGGGAAAATTAGTTTAGTGTGATTTGTGAAAATCGAAGTTAATTATGAATTGTGTTGCCATTTTGTGAATGAAATTATGACTTTGGAAATTTATTGGATTCTCACGAATCATTTGAATAAAATGTTTGGAATTGATTTTGTGTTCACACTTAGCATGTGATGTCGTATCATTCCTTCTCCTTTTATGGGGTTGTGATCGTTTATTTTCCTTCTCCATTTATGGAGTCATGATCGTTTATTTTTCTCCCTCTCTGGTTTACCAGTTGAGGTGATCGGATGAGTACTCATTATATAGCTAGCTCCCCTTCCTCATTGATTTCGATTAGTGAGGTTGTGATTGCTTTGTCGTGGTGTACAACGCGGCATTGATCGGAAATTTGTGTCATGACTTAAGTTGTGAATGAATTGGCAACACTGTATTCTTAAATTATTCGACTAAATTGCATTATTATGTATTGTGAGATTGTGAAATTGATTTAAACTCTCATTGACATATACTGTCTTTTGAATTCAAACATGATCTGACTTATGGAAAATTATTGTGATATTGACAAATGGAGTTTAAATTCTTGTTGACATTTATTGTCTTGAATTTAACTATGATTTTAAGTATCCACTATTTACATGACTTATGAATTGTGATTTAAATTGTATTTGGTTAATCTTTGTGCACCATCGAGACATTGTCTCGTGATAGCTTTTAATTCTTTGTCGCAGTAGAGAGAGCAGAGGCGTGAGACTAGGTGCATATACCTCCAATGAGAGATTTTTGGGTATAATGAGTATACCAATATTTTGCATTTTGTCTTGTAATGTATGACCTTTGTATGTACATTTTGTTTTTGGTTTTGAGCGATTGTAAATTCAAATTGTACCTTGAAGTTGTAAAATAATTATGAGCTATTTTGACTTGTAAAAGCTGTATTATATTTCCTTATCTCAGACTTTGAAAAATTTCTATGAAATTGAGTTGATAAATTGTTGTGTTGAGAAATATATTGTGTTGAGAAAAATGTGGAGTTGAGATTTGGAAAATTATTGAAGTGCTTTTTTTTTTTTTTTTGAGTTTTCAAGAAGCTGTTTTATCCAAAATACTGATGGCACTCTGCCAAAATTTTCTGAAATTCCAAATAAACCAAATGAGTTAGTTATTTCACTTCAGTTCACTAAAGTCTTTAACACCTGTAAATAGTGCTCACCACTGCAAAAGAAGTAAGAAAAGTTTTTAAAATCCCTTGTAGTGTATTTAATGGGTTATCAGTAGACGGAGTTGGTAATTCATTAGGTATACTACGGGATCATGTTATGCCTTACAGAGGGGTAGGGTGTGACATTCTTGGTGCCCAAATATTTCAAACTCTTATGATCTGTGTAGCTGTAGCACTTCTCCCCATACAAATAATGTCTCTAGATCTTAAGAGCAAACACAATAGCTGCAAGCTTCAAGTCATGTGTCGGATAATTCCTCTATTGCAGTTTTAGCTGGCGTGATGCATAGGCAATGGCATTTCGATCTTGTATCAATACACAGCCTAACCCATTGTGAGAAGCATCATTGTAAACTATATATTCTTTACCGGATGTAGGTAAAGTTAGGACTGGAGCCTCAGTCAAACATCTCTTCAATTCATCAAAACTCTGTTGGCATTTATCCATCCACTGAAATTTCACATCTTTTCTAAGTAGCTTGGTCAATAGAGATGCCAACATGGAGAATCCCTTCACAAATCGACGGTAGTATCGGCTAAACCAGCTGCGAATCTACGTGATATTTCCGGTGGCTTCCAGTGGGCGACTTCAATCTTACTTGGATCTACCTTGATGCCCTCTTCTGATACTCCATGCCCCAAGAAAGATATTTCCTTCAGCCAAAATTTACACTTCGACAATTTGGCATATAGATATTTCTCCCTTAAAGTCTGCAGCACAATCCACAGATGTCTATCATGCTCTTCTGCACTCCTCGAATAAACCAATATATCATCAATAAATACCACAACAAACTGGTCGAGGTATGGTCTGAAGATAGTGTTCATCAGATTTATAAAAGCAGCCGGAGCATTAGTTAACTCGAATGGTATAACCAAGAACTCATAATGGCCATAGCAGGTTCTAAAGGCAGTTTTAGAAATACTCTGCTCTTGTACTTTCAGCTAATAATAACCTGATCTCAGGCCAATTTTGGAGAACACAGCTGCACCCCTCAACTGATCAAATAAGTCATCAATGTGGGGCAATGGATATCTATTCTTTATTGTCACCTTATTTAACTGCCGATAATCAATGCATAACCGGAGAGTGCCATCCTTCTTCTTTACAAACAACACTGGCGCTCCCCAAGGTGACACACTAGGGCGGATGAAGCCCTTGTCAAGCAACTCTTGCAACTGTACTTTTAATTCTTTTAGTTCTACTGGTGCCATTCTGTATGGCGTTATGGAGATTGGGTCCACACCAGGCATAATATCAATTTCAAACTGCACTTCTCTTTCTGGAGGTAATCCTGGTAATTCATCAGAAAATACATCCGGAAAGTCACATATAGTAGGAATGTCCCTCAGTGCTGGACTTCCCACTTGGGTGTCTATCACATGTGCCAAGTACGCCTCACACCCTTTCCTAATTATTTTTCTGGCCAATGCAGCTGAAATAATGTTTGAAGGCAATAATTGCCTCTCCCCATGTATTACTACATCACCATACTGAGGAAGACCAAAAGTGACTGTCTTCAGTCTACAGTCAATCATCGCATGATGCCTGGCTAACCAATCCATGCTCAAGATAATGTCATAATCTCTGAAGGGAATTTCAATTAAATCAGACAGAAAAGTGTGTCCTTGGATCACCAAAGGACAATCCCTATATAATTTATTTATCCTGACCTCCTGGCCTAATGGACTAGTTACTAGCACATCATAATCTATTGGTACACACTGAATAGCAGTAGAACACATCACACTAGCACTAACATATGAATGTGTGGAGCCAGGATCAAACAACACATGTACATCTTGGTCAAGGATGGAGAAAATATCAGCTACTATGTCTGATGTTTCAGCCTCCTCTCTCTGACGCATAGTATACACTCTGACTGGTGTGCCACCGGATACTGGCTGGTTAACAGTACTTTAACTTCCAGGAGTGTTACCAGGAGCCCTACCTCTGCCTCTACCTCTTGCAACTGACTGTGACCCTCTAGGTGTAGAGACTTGGGCTGATCCTTCAGATGTAGCAGAAGGTCCAGAACGGCGTGGACTAGTACAATCCTTAGCAAAATGTCCGTTCCCTTCACAGTTAAAACATGCACCTGTGGCCTTGAAACAAACCCCACCGTGTGTTCTACCACAAGGTTCACTATAACACCCTCCTGGTAACTACTCCGTACATCCTACTGTTCCGGTGACCGGTGTCGGTCCGGACAGCTAGAATGTCCGGAAAAATATTTAAATTAAAGTCAGGAACCAAAATTAACTCAAATATTAATAAGAAAAATTTAGTAAAAATTTTAGAAATAAAATACAACCAAGTAAAACGAGCCGGTGCCCTAGCGATAGGTAACCAGAGGAAAGTTGCGGTTCTCGCAACGAGGAGCCCTAGACCAGGGGGAAAAATTGTAAAATAATTTTTGGGACTCCAGAGAAGGGTCATTGAGGTTCCTATGGCATTAGAATGCCAAGAAAATACCTAGAAAAATTTTTCAATCGGTACAGACAATTTTGACCCGTTAAGCCAAACGGAGGGCATTTTGGTCATTTCGCCTTCCGAGGTGATTTTTGGCCGACTTTTCCAGTTGAGTAAATAATTAATATAATATAAAATATGAATAAACATTACTAGAAATTAAATTGAAAATGAGTAGTGGAGGAAAGAAAAGAAAATGAGGAAAAGAGGTATTTATGACATCATGGTGATGTCATTAAGAAAACAATGACCAATCAAAATTAAGCCATTATTTGACTAACTATTAAAAGAGATAAGAGAAGACCAAATTGATAAAATGCAGCAGCCATCTCCCTTTCAAGAAAACCAGCCGAAACTTCCTCAACTCCTCCCTCCATTGATGTTCACTCCAAACCTTCAATTTCCTCTTCAATTCACCTAAAACCCTAGAAACCGTTCACTAAAATTTGCCCTAGCACCTTGCTAAAGCTTTTGGCAGCCAAGAAGGAGAAAGAAAGTGAGGTTTAGGGGCTTGGAAAATTCTGCCACTTGAGGTTAGTGCACTTATATCCATTAAACTCTTTATTTTCATGGTTTGGGACTTGAAATTTAGTGAGAATTGTGGTTTAAATGAACATAAACCTATGTGTTTGAGCTTGTGAATTTCGGCAGCCCTAGCTATGGAATAGGAGGAAGTGTTTTTGATGAGCTTAAAGTGAATTAGAAACCATGTTTGAAGTTTATAAACATAAGAATGGTGAATTAATAGCTAACTAAGGTAAAGTGTAGAAATCATGACTTTGAACTAGGGTTTTTGGAGTAAAATGTGAACTTGGCCTATGCAATTGTTAAAGAACCTTTTAATGGTCAATTAGTGACCATTTTAGGTAATTTGACTAACAAATGGACTGAAAAATGAGGTTGCAAAGTGAGGTTGCAGGCTGCCCTAGGACAGCAGCATAGGGACTGAAAATTCAGTCCATTTGCACTGCCATAACTTGGGCTGTGTTAGTCCAATTGGTGTTTGGCCAATTGGACATTAAATTAGGCTTATAATGGCACATTTTTTCTGAAGAAACCATGCCCAAAAGACCAAATCAAGAGGACCAAAACTTGGCCCCAATCCGGATACCCTGCAACTGGTTCTGCAGAATTGACCAAATGAACAGTAACTGTTCATTTGGCCATAACTCACTGTAGATATGGTCAATTGACCTGAAAGTTTTACAGCAACAAGTTAAGACATAGACAAACAACTTTCATGAAGGAACCTACCCCAACTTATGGCCAGAACCTAACCCAAATGGTAATGGAAGTTACTGTTCCTGTTACTGTAGATATGGTATTTTCTGCAGAATGGGAATCCGGCCAGCTGTGGTTTTTGGACCATATCTGGAACTACAAAATTCCAAATGGAGTGATTCAAAAAAAGAAATTCAACTAGACAAAATAAGGAACAACGTTCATGTTTTACATTTCTTCAAATTCCCACAGTAACAATGTCCAATGGAACAGTGAAGTTGACTCACCAAAACTGAAAATTCTGCTTGTGTGGGTTTACACTTTGAAATGGTATTAACACTTAATGCCAACAAGTTTTAAACACCAAATGTGGTATGTTGGGAGTGCCAAAGTCAATGTACATATTTTCTATCCAAAAGTCAACATTTTTGTTGACCAATGAGGTGAATAGTAACACCAAAACATGAAATTCACAAATTGAAGAATTTAAAAGTTTCAAATGTCCTAGTATACCTAACAAGATTGGTTTGGATAGTTTGGCATGCCAATAGGGTTCGATTAGCACATCGCACATGGCAATATGCCATTCTGTGATTTCATGGCTTTTAGCCATTCGACTTTGTATTGAGACTTGGCCTTGTGCACGATATTATTTGCACTTGTTAGCGTTGCATTTACACCGGAGATGCATATGTGACCGATGGTGTGACGGCCCGAGGTACTAGGTACCCAGTACCAGTTTACCCGTTATCCAGTCCAGTCATCTAGTGTAGGTTACTTGGGGCAACCAAATGAATAAAAGTGAACAACGTTAATGAAATCACGAATGTACCAATACCAAACAAAGAAAGCATACACATTCCATACACATTTATTTTCTTGCTATTTTCTTCTATTATATTATTGCACCACTAAGCATCATTGCTTAGCGCGTTGCTTTTGCCACGCGTAGGTACTGGAGATCCCGATCGTGAGCCCGTAGAGACCACGGTAGGTGAGTCCGTCCCGCAATTACGCTCGATGTCCTTGTCACCTTAACTTCGATTGCATTGGTAGGACACTAGGTGTCATTTTGGCATTCTGTAATTAATTTTGATTTTCTTATATGTATTTGGATCTATGTAATGTATTTTGATGTTTATGTAAATAATGAAAGTTATGGTTATAAATGCAAAACTTGAGCATTTATTTATTGTTTGTATATGAGGAATGAATGATTGAAAAATGTTGAGAATTTGATAAATGGAGTTGAGATGATGGAATATGAATATAGGAAGTGTTTTTCACAGGTTCTGAAGAACTGGTTTCTCCATTTTTAGCCGGTACTCTGTCGGATTTTCTATAAAATTTTCGGAACCTCAAATAAATTATAATTTCAATAATGACTTAAATAAAACATATTACACAAGCTATAATCAAAATTATTGATGAAAATTTATTAAGGTATAATAGAGTGTGCCGGTACACCGTGTGACATAGCTTGCTCGGCTACACTGTAGACGGGTAAGGGGTGTCACATTTAGTGGTATCAGAGCACGGTTTAGGCATTTCTGGGCCTAGATTGAGTCCATACCATGCATTGCATTTGTAAGAGTCGAGATGACACTAATGCAGATCTGTTTGTTTTTCTTATTTTGAATAGGATATGGACCCTTCATCTCAGAGGGCAGTTGAGGAGGAAGTGGAGAGTCATGCTCCACCGGTAGCAGCTGAGACTGGGGGTAGGGGAGAACCTACTCCGCCAGCTCAGCCTCCACAGGCCATGTTCCAACAAATGGCTGACTTCTTTAGACAAATGGCCGGGGTAATGCCTGCACCACCACCACCACCAGCTCCACAGCAGAAATCACACCTGGAAAGGCTAAGAAAATTTGGGGCGGTGGATTTCTTCGGCAAGAGAGAGGATGACTGCTGTGCGGTAGAATTGGTTGAGCAGAGCAGGCGAGTCTTAAAACAACTCCACTGCACCCCAGAGCAAAACTTAGAAGCTGATGTATCCTTGATAAAAGAAGATGCCTACGAATGGTGGGACACTGTGTCCACTGAAGAGCAGCCAGAAGATGTAACTAGGGACTTCTTCCTCTCTGAATTCAACAAGAAATATGTAGTCTTGTATACCTAGAAGAGAAGAAGAGAGTTCATTAATCTGAGGCAGAGGCAGTTGTCAGTGGCCGAGTATGAGAAGGAGTTTGTTCGATTAAGCCGTTATGGAAGGGAGATAGTCCCTAATGAAGCTGAAAGGTGCAAGAGATTTAAAGAGGGACTAAATGACAACATCAAGATCCAGCTCACTGCCTTGGGAATCACAGAATTTACCAAGTTAGTGGAAGCTGCAATAAAGGTGGAAAAAGTAAGAATCAGTGAGCAGACTAGAAGAGAGAGACAGCAGAAGAGGGGACCGGGTCAGTCTAGCTCAGCTCCTGCATTTGGAAAGAAGTTCAAGGGTCCACCTGCACAGAGTTCAGCTCAGCCACATGGTCAGGGTCTCGGGGCCTAGGCCACGATTCACCCCTAGGAGAGGTCGGTCCACACCATCGGTGGCGCTCTCGAGGATGGGGTGAGGACCAGCCCCAGCATCTTCTGCATGTCCACACTGTCAGAAATGGCATAAGGGGGAGTGTTGGAGAGTGACTGGTGCCTGCTTGAGGTGTGGGTCAACAGAGCATCAGTTGAAGAACTGTCCACGCAGAACCACTACAACTGCTCCAACACAAGCAGACAGACCTGCTCCTGCACCACAGAGAGGTAGAAAATCTGGCAAATCTGACACAATGGGACCATCACAGAGGCTCGCATCGAGCGGCAGAGAGGCGGATAATGGACCACTGCGAGAAATTATGCCCTGAGAGCTCAGGAGGAGCAAGATGCCCCGGACGTCATCAGGGGTACGTTCTCCCTCTACAATACTCCTGTGCATGCATTGGTGGATCCAGGATCCACTCATTCCTACATTTGCATCAACCTACCCATAGAAAGGGGGATACTAGTAGGGGAGAGTGACCAAGACATTCTGGTCACTAATCCATTGGGCCACAGTGTAGTGGTGAATAAAGTATACAAGGGTTGCCCGTTAAGGATTCAAGGGTATGAATTCTCGGCAGACCTAATTGAGTTGCCCTTCCACGAGTTTGACGTGATTTTGGGAATGGACTGGTTGTCACGTCATCAGGCAATAGTTGATTGCAAATTGAAGAGAATTTCTCTAAAAACTTCAGAGGGTAATGAGATCACAGTTGTGGGGGAAAGGACAGATTTCTTGTCCAATGTCATCATAGCCACAGTTACAAGAAGAATGATGAGAAAAGGCTGTGAAGCCTACCTAGCACATGTGGTGGATACTAGGCAGGCTAAGCCAAACTTGAGTGACATACCCACAGTAAGAGACTTCCCAGAGGTATTTCCTGAAGAGTTGCCTGGTTTGCCACCAGAAAGGGAAGTTGAATTTGCTATTGAGACAACTGCCGATCTGACACCCATTTCCATTGCTCCTTATAGGATGGCACCTCTGAATTGAGGAGTTGAAAACTTCGGTTGCAAGAGTTGCTTGATAAAGGGGTTCATACGCTGATGTGTCACCATGGGAGCTCCAGTGCTGTTTGTGAAAAAGAAGGATGGGACTTTGAGGCTATGCATTGATTACCGGCAGTTGAATAAAGTGACTGTGAAGAACAAATATCCGTTGCCTAGAATTGATGATCTGTTTGATCAGTTGAAGAAGCGAGAGTATTTTCTAAGATTGATCTCGGATCGAGGATATCATCGATTGAGGGTGAAAGATGTAGATGTGCCCAAGGCGCATTCGGACTCGGTATGGGCATTATGAGTTTACGGTGATGCCCTTTGGTCTAACAAATGCACGGTGCATTTATGGACCTTATGAACGTATCTTCCATCCATACCGATCGGTTCGTAGTGGTCTTTATTGATGATATTCTGGTGTACTCCAAGACCAGGGAAGAACATGATGAACATTTGAGGATTGTTCTGCAAACCCTGCGAGAAAAGAAGCTATATGCTAAGTTGTCCAAGTGTGACTTTTGGCTGAATGAGATTGCATTCCTTGGACACATAGTGTCAGCTGATGGGATTAGGGTGGATCCCAAGAAAATAGAAGCAGTGATGGAATGGAAGCCTCCCAGGAATACAACTGAGGTCAGAAGTTTCTTGGGGCTAGCTGGGTATTATAGAAGATTTGTGAAGGGATTTTCCCTAATAGCTGCTCCAATGACCAAGTTGTTACACAAGAATGTCAGATTTGACTGGAATGACAAATGTCAGACCAGTTTTGAGAAGTTGAAGGCTATGTTGATAGAGGCACCCGTGTTAACACAGCCAGTGTCAGGAAAAGACTTCGTGGTCTACAGTGATGCCTCTCATAATGGGTTAGGGTGTGTATTAATGCAAGAGGGGAAAGTGGTCTCTTATGCTTCTAGACAGCTAAGGCCACATGAACAGAATTACCCTACCCATGACCTAGAGCTTGCAGCAATTATCTTCGCACTGAAGATATGGAGGCATTACTTGTATGGTGAAAAGTGCTACATTTACACAGACCACAAGAGTCTAAAATATTTGCTAACTCAGAGGGAGCTCAACCTTAGACAGAGGCGATGGATTGAGTTCCTGAAGGACTATGATTGTGTAATTGACTACCATCCTGGGAAGGCAAATGTAGTTGCTGATGCTTTGAGCAGAAAGTCCATCACATCTTTGAGATCATTGAATGCTCGTCTAACTTTGATTCGAGATGGAGCTATTTTGGCTGAGTTGCTAGTGAGGCCAAACCTGCTACAGCAGATTTTAGATGGGCAAAAGGTAGATAAGAAGCTAATGGCTATTATGAGCAAAATCTCAGAAGGAAAAGCAACTGACTATGAGGTGAAAGCAGATGGGTGTCTGTATTACAAAGGAAGACTGTGTGTACCAGATGATGGGGAATTGAAAGCTAATATTCTAAAAGAGGCACACACCAGTGTATATGCTATGCACCCAGGAAGTACAAAGATGTACCATGATCTGAAGCTTCAGTATTGGTGGCCTGGTATGAAAAGAGATATAGGTGACTATGTGACTAAATGCTTGACATGTTAGCAAGTCAAGGCAGAACATCAAGTTCCATCGGGTTTGCTACAGCCTATACGCATACCTGAATGGAAATGGGATCGGGTCACCATGGATTTTGTAAGTGGTCTACCTCTCACCCGGAAGAAACATGATGCAGCATGGGTGATAGTTGATAGATTGACAAAGTCAGCACACTTTCTGCCAGTTAGGACTGACTACTCACTAGACAGGTTAGCAGAATTGTATATTAGTGAGATAGTTAGACTGCATGGAATTCCACTTTCCATCATATCTGATCGAGACCCAAGGTTTACATCGAGATTCTAGAAGAAGTTGCATGAATCCTTGGGTACACAACTCCATTTCAAAGACTTTCCATCCTCAGACGGATGGGCAATCTGAAAGAGTAATCCAGGTAAATAATTGAAACCAATGAAATTGATACAAATATTGAATTGAAATGATAACAATAACGTGAAATACTTGTCAAGTCCTTGAGGATATGCTGAGGAGTTGTGTCATTGAGTTTGAGGGAAGTTGGGATAGATACCTCCCACTGGCAGAATTTGCATACAACAATAGCTACCAAGCTAGTATCCAAATGGCTCCATATGAAGCACTGTATGGGAGAAAATGTAGAACTCCAGTGTGCTGGACTGAATTGGGTGAAGGCAAACTGGTAGGGCCAGACCTGGTGAAACAGGCTGAGGAGAAGGTGAAACTAATCAAAGCCAACTTGAAGGTTGCCTCAGACAGACAGAAATCCTATGCCGACCTAAAGAGAAAAGAAATAGAATATGTGGTTGGCGACAAAGTGTTCCTCAAGGTGTCACCATGGAAGAAAGTGTTGAGGTTTGGAAGAAAAGGTAAGTTGAGCCCTAGGTTCATTGGCCCATATGAAATCATTGAACGTGTGGGTCCAGTGGCCTATAGGCTCGCTTTACCACCAGAGCTGGACAAGATCTACAATGTGTTCCACGTGTCTATGCTCAGAAGATACCGCTCAGATCCTTCACATGTCATCTCCAGAGAAGAAATTGAAATACAGCCGGATTTGACATACGAAGAAGAACCCCTACGGATCTTGGCTCGGGAAGTGAAAAAGTTGAGAAACAAGCAAATTCCATTGGTGAAAGTGCTTTGGAGGCACCACAACACCGAGGAGGCAACTTGGGAAAGTGAAGAGATGATGAGGCAACAGTTCCCTCAACTGTTTGCATCAGGTAAATTTCGAGGACGAAATTTAAATTAGAGGGGAAGAGTTGTAACACCCTCCATTAACTACTCGTACATCCTCTTTATTCGGTGGCCAGGTGTCGGTCGACTGACTAGAATGTCAGAAAAATATTTAAATTAAAGTCAGAACCAAAATTAACTAAAATATTAATAAGAAAAATTTAGTAAAAATTTTAGAAATAAAATACAACCAAGTTAAGCAGTAGGTGCCCTAGCGATAGGTAACGAGGAGGAAAGTTGCGGTTCTGCAACGAGGAGCCCTAGACACAGGGAAAAATTGTAAAATAATTTTTGGGACTCCAGAGAAGGGTCATTGAGGTTCCTATGACATTAGAATGCCAAGAAAATACCTAGAAAAATTTTTCAATCGGTACAGACAATTTTGACCCGTTAAGCCAAACGGAGGGCATTTTGGTCATTTCGCCTTCCGAGGTGATTTTTGGCCGACTTTTCCAGTTGAGTAAATAATTAATATAATATAAAATATGAATAAACATTACTAGAAATTAAATTGAAAATGAGTAGTGGAGGAAAGAAAAGAAAATGAGGAAAAGAGGTATTTATGACATCATGGTGATGTCATTAAGAAAACAATGACCAATCAAAATTAAGCCATTATTTGACTAACTATTAAAAGAGATAAGAGAAGACCAAATTGATAAAATGCAGCAGCCATCTCCCTTTCAAGAAAACCAGCCGAAACTTCCTCAACTCCTCCCTCCATTGATGTTCATTCCAAACCTTCAATTTCCTCTTCAATTCACCCTAAAACCCTAGAAACCCTTCACTAAAATTTGCCCTAGCACCTTGCTAAAGCTTTTGGCAGCCAAGAAGGAGAAAGAAAGTGAGGTTTAGGGGCTTGGAAAATTCTGCCACTTGAGGTTAGTGCACTTATATCCATTAAACTCTTTATTTTCATGGTTTGGGACTTGAAATTTAGTGAGAATTGTGGTTTAAATGAACATAAACCTATGTGTTTGAGCTTGTGAATTTCGGCAGCCCTAGCTATGGAATAGGAGGAAGTGTTTTTGATGAGCTTAAAGTGAATTAGAAACCATGTTTGAAGTTTATAAACATAAGAATGGTGAATTAATAGCTAACTAAGGTAAAGTGTAGAAATCATGACTTTGAACTAGGGTTTTTGGAGTAAAATGTGAACTTGGCCTATGCAATTGTTAAAGAACCTTTTAATGGTCAATTAGTGACCATTTTAGGTAATTTGACTAACAAATGGACTGAAAAATGAGGTTGCAAAGTGAGGTTGCAGTGTCCTAGGACAATGACATAGGACCGAAAATTCAGTCCATTTGCACTGCCATAACTTGGGCTGTGTTAGTCCAATTGGTGTTTGGCCAATTGGACATTAAATTAGGCTTATAATGGCACATTTTTGCTGAAGAAACCATTCCCAAAAGACCAAAGCAAGAGGACCAAAACTTGGCCCCAATCGGATACCACTGCAGTTCTGAGAATTGACCAAATGAGCGATCGCTCATTTGGCCATAACTCACTGTAGATATGGTCAATTGACCTGAAATTTTTACAGCAACAATTAAGACATAGACAAACAACTTTCATGAAGGAACCTACCCCAACCTATGGCCAGAACCTAACCCAAATGGTAATGGAAGTTACTGTTCTTGTTACTGTAGATATGGTATTTTCTGCAGAATGGGAATCCGGCCAGCTGTGATTTTTGGACCATATCTGGAACTATAAAATTCCAAATGGAGTGATTCAAAAAAAGAAATTCAACTAGACAAAATAAGGAACACCGTTCATGTTTTACATTTCTTCAAATTCCCACAGTAACAGTGTCTAATGGAACAGTGAAGTAGACTCACCAAAACTGAAAATTCTGCTTGTGTGGGTTTACACTTTGAAATGGTATTAACACTTAATGCCAACAAGTTTTAAACGCCAAATGTGGTATGTTGGGAGTACCAAAGTCAATGTACATATTTTCTATCCAAAAGTCAACATTTTTGTTGACCAATGAGGTGAATAGTAACACCAAAACATGAAATTCACAAATTGAAGAATTTAAAAGTTTCAAATACCCTAGTATACCTAACAAGATTGGTTTGGATAGTTTGGCATGCCAATAGGGTTGATTAGCGATCGCACATGGCAATATGCCATTCAGCGATTTCATGGCTTTTAGCCATTCGACTTTGTATTGAGACTTGGCCTTGTGCACGATATTATTTGCGGCTTGTTATTGTTACATGCTGCACAGGAGATGCATATGTGACCGATGGTGTGACGGCCCGAGTACTAGGTACCCAGTGCGGTTACCGTTATCGATCCGATCGTCTAGTGTAGGTTACTTAGGGCAACCAAATGAATAAAAGTGAACAACGTTAATGAAATCACGAATGTACCAATACCAAACAAAGAAAGCATACACATTCCATACACATTTATTTTCTTGCTATTTTCTTCTATTATATTATTGCACCACTAAGCATCATTGCTTAGCGTATTGCTTTTGCCATGCGTAGGTTCTGGAGATCCCGATCGTGAGCCCAGTAGACCACGGTGGTGAGTCCGTCTGCGATTACGCTCGGTGTCCTTGTCACCTCAACCTGCGATTGCATTGGTAGGACACTAGGTGTCATTTTGGCATTCTGTAATTAATTTTGATTTTCTTATATGTATTTGGATCTATGTAATGTATTTTGATGTTTATGTAAATAATGAAAGTTATGGTTATAAATGCAAAACTTGAGCATTTATTTATTGTTTGTATATGAGGAATGAATGATTGAAAAATGTTGAGAATTTGATAAATGGATTTGAGATGATGGAATATGAATATAGGAAGTGTTTTTCACAGGTTCCGAAGAACTGGTTTCTCCATTTTTAGCCGGTACTCTGTCGGATTTTCTATAAAATTTTCGGAACCTCAAATAAATTATAATTTCAATAATGACTTAAATAAAACATATTACACAAGCTATAATCAAAATTATTGATGAAAATTTATTAAGGTATAATAGAGTGTGCCGGTACACCGTGTGACATAGCTTGCTCGGCTACACTGTAGACAGGTAAGGGGTGTCACATTCACACTGCCGTACTGATAGAGTTCCTCGGGGTGCCTGCTGAGTCTACTGACCAGACTGGGGTGGTCTTTGGCCAGAGAATCTGCCTCTGCCAGATCTGCGAGAGCTAGATCCTCCAGATTGTTTCCTCTTTCCAGAACCACTCTCAGGTGCTTGTCCAGTAGTCTTTTCAGTCTTCTCTTTCTCTTGTGTACCCTTCTTCACTACCCCTTCTGATTCTATTCTTTCCAATTCCAGGGCCTATGAGATCAACTCAGAGAAATTCTCATGTCTGAATCCCACAACTTGCATTCTTAGATTCGGTCTTAACCTGGACTCAAACCTCTTACATCTGTCTCTGGGGGTAGAGACTAAACTTCCAGCGTAATGACTCAGTCAAGAGAAGTCTCTCTCATATTTTGCTATGGTTCTGTCCCCTTGTTTCAAACTCAGAAATTCTTGTAACTTCATATCCACATATGCATCGGGGACCCACTTCTGTCGAAACTCTCTTAAAAAGTCTGACCAAGTCAACACAGGTGGCTCAACTAGGCTGTGGGGGATGGTCTTCCACCATTCATATGCATCTCCTTGGAGAAGAGATACCGAATATTCAAATTTTAATTCTTCAGTACACTGCAGCTTTCTAAAAACCCGTTCCATTCTTTCCAACTACTGTTCTGCCTCTAGTGGATCCACACTGCCCTTAAACTCGGTGGCCCCAAATTTCATCAATTTTTCGTATTGTCGAGCTGAGGTCTATGGGTGTGCTACAAGTGCTTGCATCTGTGCTTGGGGTGGCACATTTCCCGCCATTTGCTGGAAAAACGCAGCCATCTGCTGTGCAAACTGAGCAGGGAACTGCGGTGCTGGAGTAGGAGCTGGAGTGGCTGACCCACTCACGTTCTGGAGTGCTGGGGCTTCCCCTTGAACCTCAGCCTCAACAAATTGTTCTACGGAATGATCTCCTTCTTCCATTCTGTTTTCCCAAAATTTCTACTTCCTGAGATCAAACACAAGGAGGTTGACCTCCGTTAGTGCATATTCATAATGTAAATATGTTATATGTATCAATTAAAGACACTTGAGTAGTTGTACTTGTCAAAGAAATATTCACATGCATCATCAAAATTTATTACAAAACCAGGCTCTGATACCACTAAAACATGTGACACCTTATCCCTCTGTAAGGCATGACATGTTCCCGTAGAATACCTAATGAACTACCGAACTTCACCTACCGATAATTCATTAAGTACACTACAAGGGATTTTAAAACTATTTTCTTACATTTTGGAAGCGGTGAGCATTTTGGTATGAATTAAAATCATTTATTCAAAGTTTAAATACTAGTTAAAATTTTTTTCCATTTTAATTTTGCCGTAAATTTTATAAAAATTTTGACAGAGTTCCGTCTGTATTTTGAGAAAACAATTCTTCAAATACCTAAGAAAAACACTTCTAATAAATTTTCCACAACTCCCAACCTCCAAATAATCTCAAGTCAACTCAATTTAATCCACTTCAAAATAATTCTACAATTCAATCAAAATTTATCATCTCAAAATATTTCATAACTTCATTCACAGTACATAAGGTAGGAAATTCACAAATACAAATCTTAAATTACAAAAAGAAGTTCCAAAAATAATATTATTACAATTTATTATACAACTGCTCAACTTTACATTGATACATAAAACATAGCAATATTTATATCAAAATAACTACAAGGGTATAAAACAATACCCGTACAAAAATATCAGTGTGGTCCTCAATATCAATAGCAGTCACTCTGCTGCCTTCTCCTTGCTCTTATCTGCGATAGCAAAACAAGCTATCGCTGAGTATACAAATACTCAGTGGTGCACAATAAAAATTTTAAATACAATACATAAATCATTCATTGCCAAAACACAATTTAAATATTTCTCAATCACATTTCACAAATGATCAAAACTCATAATAACACAATTTAGTCAAATAATTTAAGAACACAGTGTTGCCAATTTATACACAACTTAAGCCATGACACAAAATTTCTGATCAATACCGCTTTGTACACCACGACAAAGCAATCTACAATCCCACTAATCGAAATCAATGAGGAATGTGGCTAGCTAGCTAATGAGTACTCATCCGATCTACAACCTCAACTGGTAAACTAGAGAGGGAGGAAAGATAACCGATCTCACCCCATAAATGGAGGAGGAATAATAAAATACTGTCATGCTAAGTGTGAATCAAAAATCAATTTCAAACATTTTATTCAAATGATTCGTGAGAAATCTAATAAATTTCCAAAGTCATAATTTCATTAACAAGATGGCAACACAATTCATAATTAACTTCAAATTTTCATAAATCACACTAAATCAATTTTTCAATAACAAAAGGCTCAAATAAGGTTTATTGTGCACAAACCTGACGTGAGTCGCCTCTAGGCCTTGACTCAGTCTCTTAGAGCTTCCAAGTCTTTTTCAGCTGAAACACACAGTTTTACAGTGTTTTAGTACCATAACTAAGCATAAATCCAAAAATAAATTTAACTTCACTTTTATCTAGCTTTAATGTGCTAAACTCGACGTTCTTAAAATTTTTGTGTTTTGGGTTACTATTCACTATACTATTCAAGTCAAATTGTTGACATTCTAAGGTTTAATAGGTATGGGAATTCCAACTTCACCCACATACCACATTTTGGTCACCAAACTTGTTGGTTTTGGTCATTTTCTCAAAACTTAGGTCTTTTAGGCAAAATTGCCAAATTTTCAGTTTTGGTGTATAAGGTTGTACTGTTCCATTGGTCACTTTTCTGTTGGAATTTGGCAAAACTTCCTTCATAGAAAATGTTCCCTATTGTCTTAAGTTTATTCTCCTTTTTGAATCACTCCAATTGGAGTTTTGGAGCTCAAGTTACGACTATTTGAACCATGGCTGCCGGATTGGACTCAACCTAGAATTCTGGGAAATTTTTGGCGTTGGCAGTTTTGGGTTACCAAATTGGGGTGGCCAAATGACTTGGTTAATGGCATAATTTGGGTTTGTGTTCTTCATAAAAGTTTTAGGTCTATGTCTCATATAACCACTGGTAAAATTTCAGGTCCTTTAGACCTGCCTAGCTCCAGTTATAGCCAAATGAACAAACACTGTTCATTTGGTCAGTTTGTACAGGGCAGCCTGCAATTTTCTAACTTTGGTCAATTTGTTCACTAGGTTTTGGTCACTTTTTGGGCATTCTTCCTAAATGAAAATTGTGTCATTTAGTGTCTATTTTCAGTCCCAATTGGTCTCATACCAATTGGACTTGTAAAATTTCATTTTTAGTCCTTCAAAGATAACCTGGTCATGCTGCCAGCAGCATAACTACACTCAATCCGAATTTGGCTTTGATTCAAACACTTCTAACACACTTAATTAGGTCACAAATGACCATTTCTCACTTCAAACTAGATCAAATACATCATATGGCTCATTCTCAAATTTTTCTCCCCAAACCCTAGGTGCCAAGAACCCTAAAGTTTCAACTTCTCAATTCTAAGCAATTCAAGGTAACCTCAACCTATACATCATATAAGCATCACTAATCAAGCTTAAAGGCATGTTTAATTAAATCAAAACACATCAATTCCATAAACTTCCATGGCTGCCAAAAATTCATTATTTCCATACAAGCATCAATTCTACCATAACATATGAAATTTCAACTTCACTTAATTAACATAAAGAAAAAGATTAAATTAACTTACCTCTCTTGTGAGATTTCCAAGCTAACCCACACTTCACTTTCTTCCCTTCTTCTTAGTCCCAAACTCTTATTTGAGATCTATAATAAAATTTATGTGTTGGAAACTTGAGAGTTTATGGTAAGAATGTTTGAAAATTTAAGCTTAAAAACTAAAAAATGGAGGATGGCTTGGGTGGAGAATGGTTCGGCATATAAGTGGGGGAAGAAGAAGAATATTTTGAGTTTTTACTTTTCTTTTATCTTTTATGTCTTAGGAAGACCCAAAAATCTATTTAATCAAATTATTAATTATGGGATTTATGGCATCATGCATGATGTCATTTCCCTACACTTTTTCATTTTCCTTTTTTTTCTATTAGTTCTTTAATTTAATTCTCGATTCCAAAATTTTCTTTTCTCTGATTTAATTTGATAGTTAGGTCAGGAGTCAGCTCTCGGGGTCAATTGACCAAATTGTCCCTCGCCAGTTCAACCCGGTTTGCAAATAATTCAATATTTCTTCTGGCTTCCTGACCTAATTATTTGACTGGCTTAACAGTTCTTTTTCATGATTTTCTCTTTTCCACTGTGTTTGTAATGGTTCTAAGGACCGTGGCGTCACATTTTACAGTTCAAAATTTGAGTTTAAAATGACTTCGCAGTCGTTCCCAAGAAGGTCACCCATCGCTGTGACTCTCGACTCGTTTAACTTCTTATGTTCTGTTTTTCTTATTTATACTTAACTAATTGGAAATTACTAATTATTTGTATTTATGGCTTCTCTAGTTGTCTTAAGTGTGGTTCAATCCCCTTAATTGTCCTGACCGACACCAGTCACCGAAACAGTGAAATATACCAGGCTATACAAATAGGGGTGTTACAAGTTGATAGAATAAGATTATGTGCATAACATGCATTGCATTCATATGAGTCGAGGTGACACTAATGCAGATCTATTTTCTCTAGTAAGGCGAAGAAATAAGGAGGTAGCAGCTCCTCGACTATTTACACCGGGTAAATTTTGAGGATGAAATTTTTGTTAGAGGGGAAGAATTGTAACGCCCTCACTTTAGATAGTCCATATGTTCTACTATTCCGGTGACTAAGGTCTATCCGGACAGCTAGAATGTCTAGAATTGCATTTAGACTAGAGTGAGGAGTCATAAATAATTCAAATAAGTGTAGGAAAAATTATTTAAAAATTTTAGAAATGAAATACAACAAAGTTAAATGAGCCAGTGCCCCGGTGATGGGTGACCCTAATGGGAAGTTGCTGTGAAGATAGCTAGTAACCCTAAACCCAAGGGAAACCCAATGAAATAATTTTTGGGACTCCAGAGAAGAGTCATTGAGGTTTTGATGGCATTAGAATGCCAAGAAAATGCTTAGGAAAATTTTAAATCAGTACAAACAATTTTAGTCTGTTAAGCAAAATGAAGGGTATTTTGGTCATTTTGCCTTTAGAGATGATTTTTGACCAACTTGTCCGGTTAAGTAAATAAATTATATGGCATAAAATATAAATAAAAATTGATAAAAATTAAATTGAAAATGAGTAGAAAAGAAAAGAAAAGAAAATGAATAAAATGGGACTTATGACATCATTATGATGTCATTTAGAAAGCTCCATCCAATCATCATTTGACAAGCATTTTAAAAGGATAAAAACTAAATAAATAAGGCTAAAAATTAAAAATAAATCAGACCTTCTTCTTCTTGTTTTCAACAGGCACTCTTTCTCTTCACCATTGAAGAGCTTTCCTCTCTCTCTCTTGCCAAACCTCACCTTTTCACCATAAAACCCTAATCTTTCTTCATTAAAACTTCTCCTCACACCTTAGATCACCTCTAGGCAGCAATTGGAAGGGGAAATTAAGAAGATTTAACAAGTTTGGGATAGCTCAAGTTGAGGTTAGTGCCTATTTCTTCTCTTTTTCTTTAGATTTTGTGCTAGTAACATTATTTATGTTAGGAAATTGAGAAAATTGAACAAATATGTGCATGTTTGGGCCTCTACAAATTTTGGCAGCTTTATGAGGGAAAGTAGTTCTGATTAATTTGATGGATTAAAGTGGATTAGAGGTGGTGTTTGAAGTGTATATGTAGAGTGATAATGAATTAGTATGTTTAATTGATGTATGTGCATGAATGGACATTTGAGAATTAGGGTTTGAGGCATGAAGTTAGGGTTTTGCTCATATGTTAGTGAATGGAAGTCCTAATGGTCAATTAGTGGCCATTTGGCTATATTTGATGAGGAATTGAAGTGATTTATGCCAATGGAATTGAGGTTAGGTATGCTGCCTTAAGTGACTTGCAGGGCTAGATGTGAGTCCAGTAGATTTAGGCAGCTGTAACATGAGTGGTGTAAGTTCAATTGTTACAAGGCTAATTAGAAATGAAACTAGACACATAATGGCACAACTTTGATGAAGAAACCTTACCCAGAAAACAAACTTAGAATATTTTAAAAATTGACCAAATTTGGGTAACCAACCTGCACGTCCTGGAAATTGACCAAATGAATAATATTTGTTCAAATGGTCATAACTCAGCGTAGAAATGTCTAATTAACCTGAATTTTATATAAATAGAAAGCTTAGACAATTTAGGACAACTTTCATGAAGAATACAACTCCAAATTCTGAACATAACTTAATGAACTTATACACCAAAGTCTGGATACTAAATCTGGCATAACCAATTCTACCTAAAATTCTGGGTACAGGTCAATCCGGTCAGTTATGGTAAAATGGCCATAACTTGAGCTACAAATCTCCAAATGGAGTGATTAAAAAAAGAAATTAAAGAAGACACATAAAGAAACAACTTTGATTAAGAATATTTGGCCAAATTCTCACTGTAGAATTGTCTAATGGAACAGTGAACTCTAGCACCAGAAACTAAAACTTTTGATTTATTTCCTATTGGTTTGAAGTATTGATTGGCAACCAATGCTAACATTTTGGTGAACCAAAATGTGGTAATCTCATGTGGTTAGAACTCATGTAACTATTATGTATGAAAAAGTCAATAAATTGAGTGAATAGTAATATATGAATAGTAACTCCAAAAACATAAGAAATAATCAAAGAAATTAAAGAAGCCATTATGAGTACTAATATATATAGTATAATTAGTGAATTAAAAATTCTTGAACTTTAGTGATTCTAGGACAAAAAGGAATAATCCATAGGAAGGGTCTTAGGAAAACATTTCAATGTACAAATAGTACATGAAAATTGATCGATGTGAATCGTAATTATCATGAATGGAATAATGAATGTAAAAATTATGAGAAATGCATGAATTATGTGCAATTGTAATTTAGGAATTTATGTTTTCATTAGAAATAGAATAAAATTTTATCAATTGTAATTGAACCTCATAATGAAATAATGACATAATAATACATATTAATGCTTAATGGTACTAATGTGCCCATATATTGCCTAGACACGTGTATCAGATTGGATAGATTGGCATGCCAATAGCGTATTATTTTAGCAGTACTGCGTAAGGCTTTTTGCCTGTATTTATGGCTTTATGCCCGCACTCATGGCTTTTATGCCCGATTACTTGTTATCATTGCTTTTAGCCATACTGACTGCATACGTGGTTGACGTTCCGCATTTCATGTCCCATGGTATGACGGCCTAAGGCACTGCGGTGTCCAGTGTCAATGACCCACTTATCCAGTTTAGTCAGCTTGTCATAGGTTACTTGGGCAGTAAAATTTATTGAAATAAGTTAAGAATATTCACAATTAAAAATATTAAAAATTAAATAAATGAGTAAGAAAATCTAAAATAAATTAGGTTAGTTATTTAGCAAAAAGAATTGAAATAAACTGGACTGATGTTAAAAATTTATCTATTATAAAATGACTCTGAGAGCCTTAGTTATTACGAAATAATCGAAGATAACCTAGAAAGTATTGAATTAAACGATACAAAAGATTAGTAATAGCATTATAATTTAAATAAATGTTACAATGAACTATGTTTTATTTTCATATGTATTTTATATATTATTTTCTTTGTTATATTATTGCACCACTAAGTAGCAATGTTTAGCGCGATAGGTTTATTTCCTCGCGCAGGTACTGAAGATAAAGCCCAGTGGATATTAGACTGAAATTTTGGAGTTCTGATCTGCTAAGTGTTCAAGGTTGTCACCTGATACACTTGAATTGTATAAATTTTTTAAGCACATTTGTATATTGATTCATAGCATTTAGGCAAGTATTTTCATGCATAGTAGTTGATTTTATTAGTTTTTGTAATTTCTATTGTCAAGCCCTTAATTCCATGTTTTCTGCATCATTTTCAGGTGTTTGGGTGAAACCCCAAAGTATGGGAGTACAAAGGAAAGCTTGGAGAAGTCAAGAGACAGAGAATTGCTGTTGATACAAAGTACATGGGTCGTGTAAACCAAGCTCCAGACCCGTGTAACTCTTTGCCAGAAGTTAGCCAAGAGAATCAATGGAGAAACACAAGTACACGGGTCATGTAAGTTGACCCGTGTAATCTGCAGGGACCCGTGTAAGTCTCTGCCCGTGTAATAGTACCTTATGGGAACAATAGTACACGGCCCGTGTAACCAGGCCCATGTAGTTGGCGCAAACCTGTGTAACTGTAACACCCCCGTTTGCATAGCCTAGTAGATTTCACTGTTTCGGTAACCGGTGTCGGTCCGGACAATTAAGGGGATTAGAACCACACTTAAGACAACTAGATAAATCATAAACACAAATAATTAGTAATGTTCAATTAGTTAAGTATAAATAAGAAAAATAAAACAGAAGAAGTTAAACTAGCCGAGAGTCACAGCGATGGGTGATCTCCTCGGGAACGACTACGAAGTCGTTTTAAACTCAAATTTCGAACCGTAAAAAGTGACGCTGCGGTCCTTAGGACCCTTATGAACACAGTGAAAAAGAGAAAATCACGAAAAAGAACTATTAAGCCAGTCAAATAATTAGTTCAGGGAGCCAGAAGAAATATGGAATTACTTGCAAACCGGGATGAACCGGCGAGGGGCAATTTGGTCAATTGACCCCGAGAGCTGACTCCTGACCTAACTGTCAAATAAAATCGAAGAAAAGGAAATTTCAGAATCGATAATTAAATTAAAGAACTAATAGAAAAATAAAAAAAAAGAGAGGAAAATAAAAAAGTAAAAAGGTGATGACATCATGCATGACCTCATGCATGATGCCATAACTAAATTAATTAAATTATTTATTAAATTAGCTTTTGTGGTCTTCCATAAGCAAAAATTATAAAAGAAAACAAAAGAAAAAAAAATAGAAAAATCTCATCTTCATCTTCTCCCAAAAATGTCACTCTCTTCTCTCCCTCACAAAACCACCATGAAAGGTCTATTGTGAGCTTGAAGAACTAAAAATCCTACCACAAAAAAATAGTCTACCATATATAAGACTTGTTTGGGCAACTAGAAAACAAGATTTAAGGGAAAGAAAGAAAAGAAAAATTTGAAGAAAAGGAGGAAGAAAATTCTGCTCAAGGTTAGTACTATAAACTTCAATTTTTTTTTGTTTAATTAGTGTTAGTGTGGCATCAAGAGCTTGTAAATAAACTTAAAATGAAATAAAAATATGGGGAAGGACCAAACTGAATTTTCATCAAGCCTATGTAGGGGTGAGTATTGCATGAGTTTGATTGAATGAAATATGTTAGAAAGCTTGAATAAGTTGAGGAATTGTGTTTGTATGGTTGGAATTAGTAAAATGCAATAAATTAGGTGAGTTAGGGTTTTGGGACTTAAGGTTTTGAAGCAAAAATTTGAAGAAGTGAGTAAATTGTGTGTTTGACCTATTGTGAAGTGAAAAATGGTCAATAATGGCCAAAGGAGATGTGTGGGAATTGTTAGAATGGAAGTCAAATTCGTAGGGTAAATGGTCATGCTGCTGGCAGCATGACCAAGCCAACTTTGAAGGACCAAAACGGAAATTTTACAAGTCCAATTGATATGCCACTAATTGGGGATGAAAATAGACATAAAATGACACAATTTTCATTAAGGAACCATGCCCAAAAACTGACCAAAACCTAGTGAACCAATTGACCAAAGTTGGTTAAGTGCAGGCTGCCACTGCACAAACTGACCAAATGAACAGTATTTGTTCATTTGGTCATAACTCGAGCTAGGAAGTCAAACTGACCTGAAATTTTACCAGTAATTAGATAAGATATAGATCTAAAACTTTCATGAATAATACCAACCCAAATTATGCCATTAACCTAATCAAATTATTGAGCAAAGTTGAGTTACTGAACCTACAAAACTGCAGAATTGCCATTTGAACAGTAAAGTTTCAATGGCTATAACTCTCTCTAGAAAACTCCGATTTAGGTGAATCTTGAACCGATAGAAACCTAAGACATAGTAGAACATTTCGTATGAAGGAAATTAGACCAAATTATGGACTTAACTTGATCAAATTATTGAACAAAGTTGGATAAAAAATCTGCCAGAACCAAAATCTGTAGCATGAGCGATTGCGTGAGCGATGGCGTATTTTGGCTATAACTTGAGCTACAAAACTCCAATTGGGGTGATTCAAAAAGAAGAATAAACTTAAGAAAATGGGAACATTTTCTATGAAGAAATTTTTGCCAAATTCCAATAATAAAGTGACCAATAGAACAGTGCAACTTAGGACCCCAAAACTGAAATTTACCAAATTTGCCTAAAAGACTTAGGATTTGAGTAAACAACCAAAACCAACAAGTTTAGTGACCAAAATGTGGTATGTGGGTGAAGTTGGAGTTCCCATACCTATTAAGCCTTAGAAAGTCAACTATTTGACTTGAATAGTGCAGTGAATAGTAACCCGAAACACAAAATTTCAAGAACGTTGAATTTAGCACGTTAGAGCTAGGTAAAAGTGAAGTTAAATTTATTATTGGATTTATGCTAAGTTATGGTACTGAAACACTGTGAAATTGTGTGTTCCAGTGGAAAAGAATACCAGGACAGAACCCGAGGAGTCGAGTCAAGGCCAACAGGCGACTCGTTTGAGGTTTGTGTACAACGTATGCTTTTTATAATTATCTTCTGCATACTGTTTTGAATAATGTGAAATATTGAATTATGGCATTCTTATGATGTTTGATTTAATTGTGAAAGTTATTGTGTATATTTGAAATGAAAATGTTTAGCAAATTGTTAAGATAAGTTTTGAAACCACAGTGTCATGACCATATATTTGAACACCTCACTAGCACGACTAGTGGGGGTAATTAGTTTCGAATTTTGATTCCTTCTCTGGAGAAGTGTTGAGGTGTGCCAGTAGAAGAGGATGTGAATGGATATCCATATATTTGAGGTAGCTAGCCTTGTGATGTGATTTCTCTTTAGCCTCTGGCTATTGAGATTCTATTTGTTTCGAATGGCATGATCTAACTGTGGGTTTTATGAAATGTGTTTTGATACTTCGAAATGAACTTGGTTTGCATTAAAACCTCATAATTCATGTTTTGTGTTTAATGTTCATGTTTAGTCAAATTTTTGAATACATGTGATTTATATTTTGCATAAAGATTATTTTAGTATGTTGTGCACCACTGAGTCCTAGTACTCAACGATAGCTTTTATTGCTGTCGCAGATTTAGAGACTAGAGGAGCAGCAGACTGAGCTGCTGAAGATTGAGGATCATTCAGCTTGAAGTCTTCGGGTATAATTTATAACCTAACTGTAAATATTTCTTTTGATGTATATATATATTGCACATAAATGTATGGACATGTAAAAATGGGTCTTGAGCAGTTTGTATAAAATTTGTATAAAGTTGTAACATATATTATAGTTTGAAACTCTCTTAATGTAAATTTTGTAAGGATGTATATCAATTATTTTGTCTCTAATGAAATATGAGTACAACTATTTTATTTAATTTAAATGAAATGTGTTGCTAGTATGCTGAGGATTATTGAATTTTGAACTGGAGAAATTTATTGAAATGATTGTGAAATTGATTGAGTTTGATTGTGAAATTGAAGTAGTAGTTGAGAAATTTTTTTAGAAGTGCTTTTTTACAGGTATTTGAAGAACTGGTTTCTCAAAATACAGACAGAACTCTTTCAAAATTTTTATAAAATTTGCAGAAAAAAAAAATGGGCCAAAATTTCCAACTAGCCTTCCACTTAATTACATGTTTTAAATACTTATTAGAAATGCTCACCACTTATTAAAAATAAGAAATTGTTTTAAAATCCCTTGTAGTGTACTTAATGAGTTATCGGTAGGTGAAGTTCGGTAGTTCATTAGGTATTCTACGGGATCATGTTATGCCTTACAGAGGGGTAAGGTGTGACAGTAACTTTCTATGCTAATGCAAGATTTCACAATTCTCCTCCAGCAAGTTACACGGCCCTACATTACGGGACCCATGTAGTGACACACGGGCCATGTACTATGCTGCAGCCAATTTTATGACTCAAATTCCCCTTCTGCTTTTGGATAAAAAAACGAGACTCCTAAGGCCCTTTGGACTCAAAATGACCTAACCCTAAAGTAACCAATATAAATAGAAAAGAAAACATCAGAAGAAGGGTCGATGAGGAACTGTTGCGGAAGGCTGTTGCTATCGGGCTCTACGTCAGTACCAAAAGAAGTTTTCTAGCTGAAGCTCCACAAGATCAAAGCTGCAAACTCTCTTCGGTTCCTTCGTTTCATCTCCCTAAACAATCTTTATTGTTTTTATTTCTTCTGCATGATTTGTTTTTACTGTTTTTTATCTTTTATCATGATGTTTGCTGGACTCACCATGAGTGAGTAGTTTTCTTATTCTGGATTTGGGAAAGTAGCGCTTGTAATTATTATTATGGATGAACACTAAGTTTTATTTATTGGATTTGAGATTTATTTCTTGATTTTATTTCTTGTGATCTTAATGCATGCTATGTGCTGGTACCCACTTAGCCATGATTGTAGATGTTAATTGAAGGATTGAAAGGTGAAGATTAACCTTAGAAAATCAATATCTTAAACCTAGGAATTCTGACCTAGACATAGGCTAATACCTTTGTGGAACTTCAAAAATTGGTCAAAAATCTTAAAGGATTTTAATTAATTTAATCGCCATGAAAGTAGGGTTTGAGTTAATTAGAATACACCCTAAGTGCCTTGAGAGAGGATTTAGGATAACTCAGGACTGATTTTCCATTAAGGAAAATGACCCTCAATCCAATAAATAAATTAGATAACATCCCTAGTAAGATTCAAGTGTGAAATCTTAATTCCAGAATTGTTTCAAGTAGACCATTTCGTTTTAAGTTTACCATTCTAGTGTTTAAAATTACAAACTTCATTTCCTAAGTATTCGATAGCCTAAATAGTCAAAATTTCTATGTAGATTGGTACTTGCTAAACAAACTCCTCATGGGAATGATAGTCTACTTATCACTTTATTACTTGTTAGCGATCCATGCACTTGTGAGGTTGTAAAACCGACAAATAAGTTTTTGGCGCCGTTATCGGGGATGTTTGGTTTTAGCAATATCAAGCGATAGGCAATTTAGCTGATTTAGGCAATTATATTTATTATCTAATTTTATTTTACTAGTTGTATTTCTCTTCTTTTTTCTTAGGTGCCCAATCTGGTATATGACCAGAACAAGGCCAGAAGAAGAAATTTTAGATTGTGATCCAGAGATAGATAGAACTTTGAAAGCCATCAGGAGGGAAAGGAAACATGAAGAGCACGGTCAAGGAGATCCTGAAATTCCAACCATGGCCAATAACAATGACAGACCGAAACTCTTAAGAGATTACGGAGCTCCATCTGTCCATGGATTTCAGCCCAGTGTCACTAGACCCACAGTGGAAGCCAACAACTTTGATGTAACACCCCTCACCCGACTACAGTGTAGCCGAGCAAGGCATGCTACAATCGGTGCCAGAACATCCTAACTTATCTTACTTTATTATTTTTTTTAAATAATTTTGAATTCATTTAATTTAATATCAATTATTTTTCGACGGAGAAACCAGCAGAGTTTCCCCTATTTTATTGTTGTTTGGTGTATTTCAATATTCACCTGTTTGAAATTCAACAATATTTCTAAAATAAAATCTTATCCATGCTAATCATAATTATCTCATCAATCATTCTCATAATTTTCTCATATTTCAAATCTCATCCATACATTTCAATTTCATAATCATTTCCATACATTTCCATTCATACTCAATTCATATGTAAACATTCTCAAATTACATAAGCAAAATTTTCAAATTTCCTTAATTTACATAATTTACAAAATAATTACAAAATTTCATAATTTACATGACATATAAATTAATTACATATGAAAAAGCTAATTTATTAATTTACATCGCATTCCTATTAATTACCTGTTCATAATATACATTACAATATAAAATCTAAGCAATTTATACAAAATATAAAATATGTTCTATATGGGTCCTATCTACATGCATTGCTGAGGAGGTGACAACCTTGAATACTTCAGGCACTTCTGCAGATCAAAACTCCAAAATCTCTATTTAATATTTTTATCTGGGCTTTACCTTCACTACCTGCGCGAGGAAACAATTCCATCGCGCTAAGCATTACTGCTTAGTGGTGCAATAATATAACAAGGAAATAATATACAAATAAAGATAGAAATAAAACATAATTCAAATAATTAAGATTTATTTATACTTCACAGGCGGTTTCTAAAATTTAATATGTTTTATCCTAATTTAGTCTTCTTTGGAAGTGTAACACCCTCTCTGTAGCAATTTCGTACATTCTACTGTTCAGGTGATCGGTGTCGGTCCGGACAGCTAGAATGTCTGGAAAAATATTTAAACTAAAGTGAGGAACGATAATTAACTCAAATATTAATAAGAAAAATTTAGGAAAAATTTTAGAAATAAAATACAACCAAGTTAAATGAGCCGGTGCCCTAGCGATGGGTAACCTAGTGAGAAGTTGCGGTTCTCGCAACTAGGAGCCCTAGACCCAGGGGAAAAATTATAAAATAATTTCTGGGACTCCAGAGAAGGGTTATTGAGGTTCTTATGGCATTAGAATGCCAAGAAAATACTTAGAAAAAAATTTTCAATCGGTACAGCCAATTTTGGCCCATTAAGCCAAACGGAGGGCATTTTGGTCATTTTGCCTTTAGAGGTGATTTTTGGCCGACTTGTCCAGTTAAGTAAATAATTATTATGACATAAAATGTGAATAAATATTACTAAAAATTGAATTGAAAATGAGTAGAAAAGAAAAGAAAAAAAATGAATTAAATGGGAATTTATGACATCACATGATGTCATTAGTGTGCCTTCACCCAACCCAATGTTGACACATGGCATAACTTATCTTAAAGAGGCAAAATGGGCTGAAAGTGAACAAAAAAACATATCCCTCTCTCCCTTTCTTCTTCCTTGCCGTGAACCCTCTCCCATTCTCACCATTATCAAGCTTTTAAAGCTTGCTTTCTCTCACTTTTACTCAACAAAACCCTAATCTAGCAACACAAAAAAATCTTCTTACACCTTGGAGATTCTTTTGGGAGCAAAAAGAAGAAGAAAAGAAGAGTTTTAGCAAGTGGGAAAAATCTCACTCCATAGAGGTTAGTGACTTAAACTTAAATTTCACTTTAAATTCATGTTTAACAATTATGAATGAGTGCAAATGATAAGGAAATTGATGGAGTACCATTTGCATGTAAACCCTAAGTTTTGGCAGCCTTGGTTGGGCAATATTGTGATGATTTTAATGAAGTTAAAAAGGGTAGTATGGCTGCCCACAATATGTCTCTTTTATGTGGATTGATGAAATGCAATCCTAGTGCATGGCTTGAAATGTTGAGTTAGGGTTTTGAGTGGAGAAATGGGACTTTGACCATGTGATGATGAAAATGGGTATTAATGGTCAATTAGTGACCATTTAGTTCTGTTTAAACCAAAAATGAAGAGTGTTGAGGGATGGGATTTAGGTTTAGTGTGGCTGCCCTAGGTGACCTGCAGAATTGGACATGAGTCCAGCAAGTTTGGGCAGCCATAACTTGAATTGTAGAGGTTCAATTGGTGTTTGGCCAATTGGACATGAAACTGGACACATAATGGCACAACTTTGGTGAAGAAAGCATGCCCATAAGACCAAACCAAGTGGACCAAAAACTTGCTCCAATCCGGGTGACCTGCAGTCTGTTTCTACAAAATGATCAAATGAATAGTGTTTGGTCATTTGGCCATAACTCAGTGTAGAATGGTCCAATTGACCTGAAATTTTACCCACAACAAGCTGAGATATAGACCAACAACTTTCATGAAGAAATCTAACCCAAATTATGACCAGAACCTATCCAACAAGTGAGTTGAAGTCACTGTTCACTGTACTGTAGATATGGTCAGTCCAGAAAATTTTCAATCCGGCCAGTTGTGGTTTTTGGACCATAAATTGAGCTAAAAAACTCCAAATGGAGTGATTCAAAAAAGGAAATTCAACTAGACAAAATAAGAAACAACTTTCATGTTTATCATTTTTCCAAATTCCCACTGCAACAGTAACTAATGGAACAGTAAACCCAAAGCTTGAAAACTGAAAATTCTGTCCAATTCACATTAAACTTAGAGATGGTTTTGGCAACCAATACCAACAAGTTTAAAATGCAAAATGTGGTATGTTGATAATATTTAAACTAATTTACCTATTGCCAATGCAAAAGTCAACATTTTGGTTGATCAATGAAATGAATAGTAATCATAAAAATTCAATTTCAAAGAATTACATAAATAAAAAGTGTTAAATGCCCTAGTAGGCCTAATGTGATTGGTTTGGATAGGTTGGCATGCCAATAGGGTTCTGTTAGCAGTACTGCATATGGCTTCATGCCATTCTATGACATAATAGCCTTTGGCTATGATATTGAGTTGTCACGCTCAGGTTTAATCCCCGATAATTATTACAGCTTATTAGTTGTTCTGTTGCACACCGGGAGACACTATGTCACCGATGGTGTGATGGTCCGAGGTACTTAGTACCCAGTACCAGTTTACCCATTTATCCAGTCCAGTCAACTAGTATAGGTTACTAGGGCAATATTAAAAATCTTACCAAAATTTAATTGAATAATATTGCAATAAATATTTGAAATTAAGTCTACAAAAAATGTAAACATACATTCTGCATATATAACACCCCCGTTTGCATAGCCTGGTAGATTTCACTGTTCCGATGATCGGTATTTGTCCGGAAAATTAAGGGGATTAGAACCACACTTAAGTCAATTAGAGAAGCCATAAACACAAATAATTAGTAATGTTTAATTAGTTAAGTACAAATAAGAAAAACAGAACATAAGAAGTTAAACGAACCGAGATTCACAGCGATGGGTGACCTTCTCGGGAAGGACTGCGAAGTCGTTTTAAACTCAAATTTCGAATCGTAAAATGTGACGCTGTGGTCCTTAGGACCCTTATGAACACAGTGGAAAAGAGAAAATCAAGAAAAAGAACTGTTAAGCTAGTCAAATAAATATGTCAGGGAGCCAGAAGAAATATGGAATTAATTGTAAATCGGGTTAAATCGGCGAAGGGCAATTTGGTCAATTGACCCCGAGAGCTGACTCCTGACCTAACTATCAAATAAAATCAGAGAAAAGAAAACTTCTGGATCGAGAATTAAATTAAAGAATTAATAGGAAAATAAAAAGAAAAAAAAAGAAGAAAAATGAAAAAGTTAAAAAGGTAATGACATCATGTGGTGACACATGCATGATGCCATAAGTATTTTAATTAAAAATTTATTTAATAAGAATTATGGTCTTCCTAAGACATAAAATAACAAAAAGAAAAGAAAAAAAATTTATTTCTTCTCCCATTCCCGTCACCTCTCACTTCTCTCTCAAAATCCACCATTGGAGCTTGATTTCAAGCTCTATAAACCCTAAAAATCTCCCATAAATTCCCTAATTTTGTTGATTAAAGCTTGTCTAGGAAACTTGAAAAGAATTTTGAGCAAGGAAATAAAAGAGGAAAAGGAAGGAATTGAGGAAGAGGAAACTCCAAGTTGAGGTAAGCATTAAATTGAAATTTAATGTTTAAATTTATATGATTTGAGTTACTTTAGCTTAGAATTTTAATTTAAAATGAAAAGAAAATTATTGTTGAGGGACCATATGGGAAATTCGTCCAGCCTATGTAGGGGTGAGAATTGCATGCATTTGATTGAATTAAAAGTAAATATGAGCTTGAATGAGTTGAGTAAGTAAGTTTATATGTGTTGAATTAATAAAATGTAACAAAAATTGTGAGTTAGGGTTTGGACCTAGGGTTTGGGAGGCAAAATTATGAGAAATTGGTAAATGATATGTTTGACCTATTTTGAAGTTAAAAATGGTCATTTGGGACCAAATTAAGTGTGTTAGAAGTGTTGGAATTAAAAGCCAATTCGGATTGGATAAGGTCATGTTGCTGCAGCAAGACAAAACCTCCTTTGAGGGACCAAAAATGAAATTTTACAACTCCAATGGATATGGGACCAATTGGGGATGAAAATAGGCACTAAATGACACAATTTTTATTGAGGAAGCCTGCTCAAAAAGTGACTAAAACCTAGTAAACAAAGTGGCCGAAGTCGGAAAATCACAGGCTGCCTCTGCACAAATTGACCAAATGAACAGTGTTAGTTCATTTGGTCATAACTCGAGCTAGGCAGGTCAAAATGACCTGAAATTTTACCAGCAATTAGATAAGATATAGATCTAAAACTTTTATGAAGAACACCAACCCAAATTATGCCATTAACCTGATCAAAATACTGAGCAAATTTGATGACCTGAATCTGCAGAACTGCAGATTGCCATATGAATAGTAAAGTTTCAATTGCTATAACTCTCTCTAGAAAACTCCGATTTAGGCAAATCTTGAACCGATGGAAAACTAAGACATATTAGAACATTTCATATGGAGAAAATTAGAACAAATTATGGACCTAACTTGATCAAATTGCTGAACGAAGTTGGAATCAATAATCTGCCAGAATAAAATTCTGCAGCATGAATAGTAAACATAATTTGCTTATACTTGAGCTACAAAACTCCAATTGGGGTGATTCAAAAAGGAGAATAAAATTAAGACAATAAGGAACATTTTCTATGAAGAAAGTTTTGCCAAATTCTAACAGTAAACTGACCAATGAAACAGTACAATTAGGGACATCAAAATTGAAAATTTGGCAATTTTGCCTAAAAGGCCTAAGTTTTGAGAAAATGACCAAAACCAACAAGTTTAGTGACCAAAATGTGGCATGTGGGTGAAGTTGGAATCCCCATACCTATTAAGCCTTAGAAAGTCAATAATTTAACTTGAATAGTGCAGTGAATAGTAACCCAAAACACAAAATTTCAAGAACGTCAAATTTAGCACGTTAGAGCTAGGTAAAAGTGAAGTTAAATTTATTATTGGATTTATGCTAAGTTATGGTACTGAAACACTGTGAAATTGTGTGTTTCAGTAGAAAAGAATACCGAGACAGAACCCGAGGAGTCGAGTCAAGGCCAACAGGCGACTCGTTTGAGGTTTGTGCACAACGTATACTTTTTATAATCATCTTTTGCATACTGTTTTGAATAATGTGAAATATTGAATTATGGCATTCTTATGATATTTTGATTTAAATTGTTGAAAGTTATTATGTATATTGAAATGACAATGTTTAGCAAATTGTTAAAATAAGTTTTGAAACCACAGTGTCATGACCATATATTTGAACACCTCACTAGCACGATTAGTGGAGGTAATTAGTTTCGAATTTTGATTCCTTCTCTGGAGAAGTGTTGAGGTGTGCTAGTAGAAGAGGATGTGAATGGATATCCATATATTTGAGCTAGCTAGCCTTGTGATGTGATTTCCCTTTAGCCTTTGGCTATTGAGATTTTATTTGTTTCGAATGGCATGATCTAACTGTGGGTTTTATGAAATGTGTTTTGATACTTCGAAATGAACTTGGTTTGCATTAAAACCTCATAATTCATGTTTTGTGTTTAATGTTCATGTTTAGTCAAATTTTTGAATAAATGTGATTTCTATTTTTCGTAAAGATTATTTTAGTATGTTGTGCACCACTGAGTCCTAGTACTCAACGATAGCTTTTATTGCTGTCACAGATTTAGAGACTAGAGGAGCAGCAGACTGAGCTGCTGAAGATTGAGGATCATTCAGCTTGAAGTCTTCGGGTATAATTTATACCCTAACTGTAAATATTTATTTTGATGTATATATATATTGCACATAAATGTATGGATATGTAAAAATGGGTCTTGAGCAATTTGTATAAAATTTGTATAAAGTTGTAACATATATTATAGTTTGAAACTCTCTTAATGTAAATTTTGTAAGGATGTATATAAATTATTTTTGTCTCTAATGAAATATGAGTACAACTATTTTATTTAATTTAAATGAAATGTGTTGCTAGTATGCTGAGGATTATTGAATTTTGAACTGGAGAAATTTATTGAAATGATTGTGAAATTGATTGAGTTTGATTGTGAAATTGAAGTAGTAGTTGAGAAAAATTTTTAGAAGTGATTTTTACAGGTATTTGAAGAACAGTTTTCTCAAATACAGAGGGAACTCTATCAAAATTTTTATAAAATTTGCGGAAAAATAAAATGGGTCAAAAATATTAACTAGTTTTAAATTTTAACTAAATGTTTTAAGTACTTATTAGAAAATGCTCACCACTTATCAAAAATAAGAAAATTATTTTAAAATCACTTGTAGGGTACTTAATGAGTTATCGGTATGAGAAGTTTGGTAGTTCATTAGGTATTCTACGGGATCATGTTATTCCTTACAGAGGGGTAAGGTGTGACATATTTTAGTGGTATCAGAGCAAATTTTGAAGTATGTTTTAAATTGTGAATTTGTGTCTTTTCTTTGTTAAGTATAACTGCTCAATGTCCATAAATTTTACATACAGTGCATTACATCATGAATATGGACTAACGGAGGGAAATCTCCATGTGTTACTTGTTCAGGAGATACCCTAACTTTAGCCTGAAATGGAAGAAGAGGATCGCTCAGTTGAGCAGTCTGTTGAAGCTGAGGCACAAGGGGAAGCCCCAGTTTTACTGAATGTCAGTGGGTCAGTAGCACCAGCCCCGCAAATGCCGCAGTTCCCTGCACAGTTTGCACAGTAGATGGCGGCAATGTTTCAACAAATGGCTGGGGGTATGCCTGTTCAAGCTCCACCCCAACCACCTGTGGCACAACCACTGCCTCCAGCCAGACAGTATGATAAGTTATTGAAGTATGGGGCTGCAGAATTTAAGGTACAGTGGACCCTTTGGAGGTAGAGCAATGGTTTGAAAGAATGGACAGAGTATTCAAGAAGCTGCACTGCCAAGATGAACTGAAGTTTGAATATTCTGTGTCGCTACTGTTAGGGGATGCGTATGATTGGTGGAAGACCATTCCCCACAGCTTGGTTGAACCACCAGTGCTGACCTGGGATGACTTCATCAGAGAGTTCAGACAGAAATACATCCCAGATGCATATGTTGATCAGAAACTGCAAGAATTTTTGAGTTTGAAACAAGGAAATCGATCAGTGGCAGAGTTTGAGAGGGAGTTCTCCCGCCTGAGTCACTATGCAAGGAGTCTCCTTACTACAAGCAAGGCAAGGTGCAAGAGATTTGAGACGGGTTTGAAGCCCAGCATAAGGATGCAAGTTGTGGGATTTCGACACAACAACTTCTCAGAGCTTATGTCTCAAGCACTTGAACTGGAGAGAATTGAATCAGAAGCAACCCCAGTGAAAGAAAAATCAGAAAAAGCTGAGAAATCAGAAAAAGACAAGGGGGAAAAATCAGTTGAACAGAGTTCTAGTGCTACCTCTGGAAAGAGAAAGAAGTTTAGTGGACCCAGCAGGGGTCAAGGTGGAAGATTTGGTAGGGGCTGATTCTCCGGACAGAGACCCCTAGGTGCTGGTGATCGGCGAGGGTTCACATTACGCCGCCCCTGTGAGACTTGTGGCAAGAGTCATGGGGGGGAGTGTTATTGGGCCACTGGAGCCTGCTTTAACTGCGGAGGCAAGGGTCATTTAGCAAGAGACTACACTAGTGCTCCGTCTTTGAGATTTGGTCCAGCTCCTACTACTGCCGAGGGATCTATTCAGAGTCCTGCTCCCAGAGGTTCATAGTTAGTTGGTAGAGGAAGAGGCAGAGGTAGAGGCACTGCTTCAGGCAGTCAGGGCATAGTTGGTCAGTCGGGACAAGGAAGTGCTTCAACCAGAATCTACACAATGAGACAGCGAGAAAAGGCTGAGACTTCTGATGTGGTAGCTGGTACATTCTCTATCTCTAATAAAAAAGTATTTGTATTGTTTGATCCGGGTTCAACCCATTCATATGTTAGTGCTAGCATAGTCAGTTCACTTGCTGTTCCATGTGTGCAAATGGGTTTTGAAGTGCTAGTAATTAGTCCGTTAGGACAAGAGGTCCGGGTCAACAGAATTTATAGAGATTGTCCTTTGGTGATCCAAGGACATGTTTTCCTATCAGACTTGATTGAAATGCCCTTCAGAGAGTATGATATCATCTTGGGCATGGATTGGTTAGCCAGGCATCATGCCATGATTGACTGTAGACTGAAGACAGTCACTTTTGGTCTCCCTTTGTATGGTGATGTGGTAATACATGGGGAGAGGCATTTACTGCCATCAAACATCATTTCAGCTGCACTGGCCAGAAAAATGATTAGGAAAGGGTGTGAGACGTACTTGGCACATGTGATAGACACCCAAGTGGGTAGTCCAGCATTGAGGGACATCCTTACTGTATGTGACTTTTCGGATGTGTTTCCTGATGAATTGCTAGGATTACCTCCAGAAAGAGAGGTGCAGTTTGAGATTGATGTTATGCCTGGTGTGGACCCAATCTCCATAACGCCATATAGAATGGCACCTGCAGAATTAAAAGAGTTAAAAGTACAATTGCAAGAGTTGCTTGACAAAGGCTTTATCCACCCTAGTGTGTCACCTTGGGGAGCGCCAGTATTGTTTGTAAAGAAGAAGGATGGCACTCTCCGGTTATGCATTGATTATCGGCAGTTGAATAAGGTGACAATAAAGAACAGATATCCATTACCCCGCATTGATGACTTGTTTGATCAGTTGAGGGATACAGCTGTGTTCTCCAAAATTGACTTGAGATCAGGTTATTATCAGTTGAAAATACAAGAGCAGAGTATTGCTAAAACTGCCTTCAGAACCCGTTATGGCCATTATGAGTTTTTGGTTATGCCATTCAGGTTAACTAATGCACCGGCTGCTTTATGGATCTAATGAACACTATCTTTAGACCATACCTCGACCAGTTTGTTGTGGTATTCATAGATGATATATTGGTCTATTCGAGGAATGCAGAAGAGCATGATAGACATCTGCAGATTGTACTGCAGACTTTGAGGGAGAAACAGCTATATGCCAAATTGTCGAAATGTGAATTTTGGCTAAAGGAGATATCCTTTTTGAGGCACATGGTATCAGAAGAGGGCATCAAGGTAGATCCAAGTAAGATAGAAGCTGTCCTTAATTGGAGGCCACCCAAAAATGTCACAGAGATTCGTAGTTTCCTGGGTTTAGCTGGATACTACCATAGATTTGTGAAGGGATTCTCCATGTTGGCATCTCCATTGACCAAGCTGCTTAGAAAAGATGTAAAATTTCAGTGGACGGATAAATGCCAACAGAGTTTTGATGAATTGAAGAAATGTTTAACTGAAGCTCCAATCCTTACTTTACCTATTCCGGGTAAAGAATATACAGTATATAGTGATGCTTCTCACAATGGGTTAGGCTGTGTATTGATGCAAGATCGAAATGTCATTGTCTATGCATCACGCCAGCTAAAACCGTATGAGAGGAATTATCCAACACATGATTTGGAGCTTACAGCTATTGTGTTTGCTCTTAAGATCTGAAGACATTATTTGTATGGGGAAAAGTGTTACATCTATACAGATCATAAGAGTTTGAAGTATTTGGGCACCCAGAAAGAGCTGAATTTGAGATAGAGGAAATAGTTAGAGTTGATAAAAGACTACGATTGTCTAATAGACTATCAGCCAGGGAAAGCTAATGTTGTGGCTGACGCCTTAAGTCGCAAGACTATGGCAAGTCTACGGGTTACTCCTTTGTCTTTGGTACATGAGTTGCGATCATTACATGCCAGCTTAGAGATTAATGATGATGGGCAGACAGTAGTTGCATGGCATGTACAGCCAGTGTTGATTGATCAGATTAGAATGGCTGCTCAAAATGATCAGAAGTATCAGAAGCTATTGGAAGAAGTCCGGCAGGGCAAAAAACCAGAATTCTCAATCAGAGATGACGGTCTACTGCTACACCAGGGCAGAATATGTGTTCCTAATGATGTTGAATTGAGGAAGATCATTTTGAAGGAAGCACATGAGTCTCCTTTTGCCATGCACCCTGGTGGCACAAAAATGTATAGAGGGCTAAAGGAGCATTACTGGTGGATGGGTATGAAAAGAGATGTAGCAGAGTTTATTTCTAAATGCCTAACTTGTCAGCAAGTGAAGGCAAAGCATCAAGTACCCACTGGGTTGTTACATCCACTACCAGTACCAGAATGGAAATGGGAAAGAATAACAATGGATTTTGTAATAGGACTTCCAAGGACACAGAAGAGTCATGATGCAGTATGGGTCATTGTTGACAGACTGACCAAGTCTGCTCATTTTCTGCCAGTCCGGATGGACTATAGTTTAAAAAGATTGGCCAAGTTGTACATTGATGAGATTGTGAGACTGCATGGAGTGCCAGTATCCATTGTATCAGACAGAGATCCTGGGTTCACTTCTAGATTCTGGGGTAGTCTTCAGAGAGCCCTAGGAACTAGATTGAATTTCAGTACTGCATTCCACTCACAGACAGATGGCCAATCTGAGAGGGTAATTCAGATCTTGGAGGATATGCTATGGGCTTGTGTGATTGAGTTTGAGGGCAGTTGGGATACACACTTGCCTTTGATTGATTTTGCTTATAACAACAGCTATCAATCAAGTATTAGGATGCCTCCATATGAAGCTTTGTATGGCAGAAAATGTAGAACCCCGTTGTGTTGGGATGATGTGGGTGAAAGAAAGATGTTTGGACCCGAAATTGTTCAACAAACTGAAGAGAAAATCAGGGTGATTCGAGATCGACTTAAGACTGCATCAGACCGTCAGAAGTCCTACATTGATATGAAAAGAAGGGATATTGAGTATGCAGTGGGTGAGAAAGTTTTCCTCAAGGTTTCTCCTTGGAAGAGAATTATGAGATTCGGCAGAAAGGGGAAACTGAGTCCTCGTTTCATTGGGCCATATGAGGTTCTGGAAAGGGTGGGTCCTTTGGCATATTGGTTGGCACTACCTCCAGAGTTAGAGAAGATACATAATGTCTTCCATGTGTCTATGTTGAGGAGGTACCGATCAGACCCATCTCATGTACTACCAGTAGAGGAAATTGAAGTGAATCCAGACCTCACATATGAAGAAGAACCCATAGGGATTCTGGCTTATGAGGTGAAGCAGCTACAGAACAAGCAGATACCGTTGGTGAAAGTGTTGTGGAACCATCATTCGGGCCAGGAGGCTACTTGGGAACGAGAGGAGGACATGAGGAGACAGCACCCACAGCTGTTCAGAGATTGATACCAGGTAAAATTTCGAGACGAAATTTATTTTAAGGGGGGAAGAATTGTAACACCCTCGTTTGCATAGCCTGGTAGATTTCACTGTTCCGGTGACCGGTGTCGGTCCGGACAATTAAGGGGATTAGAACCACACTTAAGTCAATTAGAGAAGCCATAAACACAAATAATTAGTAATGTTCAATTAGTTAAGTATAAATAAGAAAAACAGAACATAAGAAGTTAAACGAGCAGACAGTCACAGCGATGGATGACCTTCTCGGGAAGGACTGTGAAGTCGTTTTAAACTCAAATTTCGAACCGTAAAATGTGATGCTGTGGTCCTTAGGACCCTTATGAACACAATGGAAAAGAGAAAATCACGAAAAAGAACTGTTAAGCCAGTCAAATAATTAGGTCAGGGAGCTAGAAGAAATATGGAATTAATTGTAAACCGGGTTAAACCGGTGAAGGGCAATTTGGTCAATTGACCCCTAGAGCTGACTCCTGACCTAACTGTCAAATAAAATCAGAGAAAAGAAAACTTCCAGATCGAGAATTAAATTAAAGAATTAATAGAAAAATAAAAAGAAAAAAAAAGAAGAAAAATGAAAAAGTTAAAAAGGTAATGACATCATGTGGTGACACATGCATGATGCCATAAGTATTTTAATTAAAAATTTATTTAATTAGAATTATGGTCTTCCTATGACATAAAATAACAAAAAGAAAAGAAAAAAAAATTATTTCTTCTCCCATTCCCTACACCTCTCACTTCTCTCTCAAAATCCACCATTGAAGCTTGATTTCAAGCTCTATAAACCCTAAAAATCTCCCATAAATTCCCTAATTTTGTTGATTAAAGCTTGTCTAGGCAACTTGAAAAGAATTTTGAGCAAGGAAATAAAAGAGGAAAAGGAAGGAATTGAGGAAGAGGAAACTCCAAGTTGAGTTAAGCATTAAATTGAAATTTAATGTTTAAATTTATATGATTTGAGTTACTTTAGCTTAGAATTTTAATTTAAAATGAAAAGAGAATTATTGTTGAGGGACCATATGGGAAATTCGTCCAGCCTATGTAGGGGTGAGAATTGCATGCATTTGATTGAATTAAAAGTAAACATGAGCTTGAATGAGTTGAGTAAGTAAGTTTATATCTGTTGAATTAATAAAATGTAACAAAAATTGTGAGTTAGGGTTTGGACCTAGGGTTTGGGAGGCAAAACTATGAGAAATTGGTAAATGATATGTTTGACCTATTTTGAAGTTAAAAATGGTCATTTGGGACCTAATTAAGTGTGTTAGAAGTGTTGGAATTAAAGGCCAATTCGGATTGCATAAGTTCATGTTGCTGTAGCAAGACAAAACCTCCTTTGAGGGACCAAAAATGAAATTTTACAACTCCAATGGATATGGGACCAATTGGAGATGAAAATAGGCACTAAATGACACAATTTTCATTAAGGAAGCCTGCCCAAAAAGTGACTAAAACCTAGTGAACAAAGTGGCCGAAGTCGGAAAATCGCAGGCTACCTCTGCACAAACTGACCAAATGAACAGTGTTTGTACATTTGGTGATAACTCGAGCTAGGCAGGTCAAAATGACCTGAAATTTTACCAGCAATTAGATAAGATATAGATCTAAAACTTTTATGAAGAACACCAGCCCAAATTATGCCATTAACCCAATCAAAATACTAAGCAAAGTTGGTGACCTGAATCTGCAGAACTGCAGATTGCCATATGAACAGTAAAGTTTCAATGGCTATAACTCTCTCTAGAAAACTCTGATTTAGGCGATTCTTGAACTGGTGGAAAACTAAGACATAGTAGAACATTTCATATGAAGAAAATTAGACCAAATTATGGACCTAACTTGATCAAATTGCTGAACGAAGTGGGAATCAATAATCTGCCAGAATAAAATTCTGCAGCATGAACAGTAAACATAATTTGCTTATAACTTGAGCTACAAAACTCCAATTGGGGTGATTCAAAAAGGAGAATAAACTTAAGAGAATAAGGAACATTTTCTGTGAAGAAAGTTTTGCCAAATTCCAACAGTAAACTGACCAATGAAACAGTACAATTAGGGACATCAAAATTGAAAATTTGGCAATTTTGCCTAAAAGGCCTAAGTTTTGAGAAAATGACCAAAACCAACAAGTTTAGTGACCAAAATGTGGTATGTGGGTGAAGTTGGAATTCCCATACCTATTAAGCCTTAGAAAGTCAATAATTTAACTTGAATAGTGCAGTGAATAGTAACCCAAAACACAAAATTTCAAGAACATCGAATTTTGCATGTTAGAGCTAGGTAAAAGTGAAGTTAAATTTATTATTAGATTTATGCTAAGTTATGGTGCTGAAACATTGTGAAATTGTGTGTTTCAGTGGAAAAGAATACTGGGATAGAACCCGAGGAGTCGAGTCAAGGCCAACAGGCGACTCGTTTGAGGTTTGTGCACAACATATACTTTTTATAATCATCTTTTGCATACTGTTTTGAATAATGTGAAATATTGAATTATGGCATTCTTATAATGTTTTGATTTAAATTGTTGAAAGTTATTATGTATATTGAAATGAAAATGTTTAGCAAATTGTTAAGATAAGTTTTAAAACCACAGTGTCATGACCATATATTTGAACACCTCACTAGCACGACTAGTGGAAGTAATTAGTTTCAAATTTTGATTCCTTCTCTGGAGAAGTGTTGAGGTGTGCCAGTAGAAGAGGATGTGAATGGATATCCATATATTTGAGCTAGTTAGTCTTGTGATATGATTTCTCTTTAGCCTCTGGCTATTGAGATTCTATTTGTTTCGAATGGCATGATCTAACTGTGGATTTTATGAAATGTGTTTTGATTCTTCGAAATGAACTTGGTTTGCATTAAAATTTCATAATTCGTGTTTTGTGTTTATTGCTCATGTTTAGTTAAATTTTTGAATAAATGTGATTTATATTCTGCATAAAGATTATTTTAGTATGTTGTGCACCACTCAGTCCTAGTACTTAGCGATAGATTTTATTGCTGTCACAGATTTAGAGACTAGAGGAGCAGCAGACTGAGCTGCTGAAGATTGAGGATCATTCAGCTTGAAGTCTTCAGGTATAATTTATACCCTAACTGTAAATATTTCTTTTGATGTATATATATTGCACATAAATGTATGGACATATAAAAATGGGTCTTAAGCAGTTTGTATAAAATTTGTATAAAGTTGTAATATATATTGTAGTTTGAAACTCTCTTAATGTAAATTTTGTAAGAATGTATATAAATTGTTTTGTCTCTAATGAAATATAAGTACAACTATTTTATTTAATTTAAATGAAATGTGTTGCTAGTATGCTGAGGATTATTGAATTTTGAACTGGAGAAATTTATTGAAATGATTGTGAAATTGATTGAGTTTGATTGTGAAATTGAAGTAGTAGTTGAGAAAAATTTTTAGAAGTGCTTTTTACAGGTATTTGAAGAACTGTTTTCTTAAAATACAGAGGGAACTCTGTCAAAATTTTTATAAAATTTGTAAAAAAATAAAATGGGCCAAAAATATTAACTAGTTTTAAATTTTAACTAAATGTTTTAAGTACTTATTAGAAAATGCTCAACACTTATCAAAAATAAGAAAATTATTTTAAAATCCCTTGTAGGGTACTTAATGAGTTATCGGTAGGAGAAGTTCAGTAGTTCATTAGGTATTCTACGGAATCATGTTATTCCTTACAGAGGGGTAAGGTGTGACAGCATACATGTTATTATTTTATTTTATTTTATTTTATTTTATATTGTCACCACTAAGCAGAATTGCTTAGCGCATCGCTTTTGCCACGCGCAGGTACTGGAGACATAGTTGGGGAGTCCAGTAGACCTCATATAGGGTGAGTTTTCAGATCTGCACTCAGAGTTCAAAGTCACCTCACAAATTGCAGTGCATTGGTAGGACATTGGGCTACCTAAGTCTTTTGTATTTGTAAACTTTTGTTATGTATATTATAAACTCATGTAATCATATTTTTGCTGTAATTACCTATGAGCTGTGTTCAGAAATAAATATGAGTATTTCTCATTGAATTGGGTGTGATATGAGATGAATGTGAATTTTGAGATACTGAATTGATTTGAGAAATTGTTGAAAAATGTTGGTGGTTAACTGAGATTATAATTATATTGGAAGTGTTTTTAAACAGGTTCAAAAGAACTGTTTTCCAATTTATAGCCGGCACTCTGCCGGATTTTCTATAAAATTTGCAGAAAAATTTAGATTTATTAAAAATTATAAATAAATGAATAAAAAGGGATTAATTGAAATTGAAACATAAATTGGTGTTCCGACACACTGAGTGGCATAACTTGCTCAGCTACACTGTAGACGGGTAAGGGGTGTCACAAGAAGTGTTTATTTCGCCAATGTATAATAATAATGTGCAAAGAAAAATGATCTAAAAATAATAAATTTATACTTATATTATTATATAAGTCACATTTGCAATATTTATTTATGTTATAATTTTCTTTGCTAATCTTTTAGCATTTTCTCAATACTTGCTAGGTTGTCTCAGATTATCTCATAATAAGTAAATTTTAATATCGATCCAGTTCATTTCCATTCTTTCTAATAAATAACTATTTTAATTTATTTTAGGTCATCTTACTCATTTATTTTATTTAATTTCTAATATTTTTAATTGCTAATATTCTTAACTTATTTCAATAAATTTCACTGCCCAAGTAACCTATGACAGGCTGACTAAACTGGATAACGGGTCGTTGGCACTGGACACCGCGATGTCTCGGGCCGTCATACCATGGGACGCAGAACGTCAACCACATATGCAGTCAGTATGGCTAAAAAGCCATGATAACACATAATCGGGCATTAAGCCATGAGTGCGGGCATAAAGCCATGAATGCGGGCATAAAGCCTTTCGCAGTACTGCTAAAACAATACCCTATTGGCATGCCAAACTATGCAATCTGACACACATGTCTAGGCAATACAAGGGCACATAATATCATTAAATATTAATATATTGTGTTTTATGACTTTATTATTTCATGATAAATTTCATAATTTATACATTCATCATAATATTCATACATTCCTTACATCATTCCTATTGATCACAATTCACAACAATGGTGTTCATATACCATTGTACTCAAAACATTTTTCCTTTCTCTTATAAAGAAAACTAATGTTCCATTCATATTTTCATATGATTCATTTATTCATTACAATATTTATATAAATTCATAACTCATACAAGGTGTTATTATCTTATTTGTAATGGAAACATAAATCCTAACGTAAACCTCATCCCATTTATACTTAACAATCCATCTAGGTTAATGTCATTTCATATTCAAGTGGTATTACTTATGTTTTATTAGACCTACTAGTAATGGAAATAAATCTTAACTATATACTCACATAACTTAAATGTTCATTAAGCCATTTAGGTGAATTACTATTTCTATTCCAAGTAATCCATGAATGTTTCATGGATTCCAAATTTCATACCTTAATTTCCTCTACTAATTTAGTTATTATACTTTGTGTCTTTGTATTACTATTCATATTACTATTCACTCAAATTGTTGAATTTTTATTACATAATAAATTTATTGAATCTAAGTTCTCAAAGATACCACATTTTGCATTCAAAATTTGTTGGTATTGGTTGCTAATACCATTTCCAAGCTTAATGTTAATTGGGCAGAATTTTCAGTTTTCATGCCTTGTGTTTACTGTTCCATTTGTCAATTTTGCAGTGGGAATTTGGCAAAATGATCAACATAAAAGTTGTTCCTTATTTTGTCTAGTTGAATTTCTTTTTTTGAATCACTCCATTTGGAGTTTTGTAGCTCAAGTTATGGTCCAAAAACCATAACTGGCCGGATTGAAATTTTTCTGGACTGACCATATCTACAGTGCAATGAACAGTGACTTCAACTCACTTGTTGGATAGGTTCTGGTCATAATGTGGGTTAGATTTCTTCATGAAAGTTGTTGGTCTATATCTCAGCTTATTGTGGGTAAAATTTCAGGTCAATTGGACCATTTTACACTGAGTTATGGCCAAATGACCAAACACTGTTCATTTCATCATTCTGCAGAAACAGACTGCAGGTCACCCGGATTGGGGCAAGCTTTTGGTCCACTTGGTTTGGTCTTATGAGCATGGTTTCTTCACCAAAGTTGTGCCATTATGTGTCTAGTTTCATGTCCAATTGGCCAAACACCAATTGAACCTCTGCAATTCAAGTTATGGCTGCCCAAACCTGCTGGACTCATGTCCAATTCTGCAGGTCACCTAGGGCAGCCACACTAAACCTAAATCCCATCACTAAACACACTTCATTTCTCGTTTACCAATAACCAAATGGTCACTAATTGACCATTAAAACTCACTTTCATCATTACATGTTCAAAGTCTTCATTTTATACTCAAACCCTAACCTAACTCCATCAATTTCAATTCTCTATATACATACAATCCATGAATTAAAACACCAAAATCATGTTTAATGGCAGCCATACATAACTATTATGCAATCAAATTGTTGAAACCCTAGGTATCCTAAGGCTACCAAAATTTCATGGGGCAAGTTCATGCATCTTTAATTCATTTTTCATCAAATTTTCAACTTAACTCAACTTAAATTCATGCTTAGAAAAGAATGGAAGCAAGAAAATTAGCACTAACCTCTTGGATGAATTTTTACCCTTCACTTTCCTTCACTTTCTCCTCTTCTAATGGCTGCCCAAATTTAGCTTTAGTGGTAAGGGAAATTTTTTGTGAAGAGAGGGTGAGGTTTTATGGTGTAGTTGGCTAGGGAATCAAGCTCATTTCGAGCTTTAATAGTGGTTTTCCTTTTTTTTTTTTTCTCTTTGGTGCGGGAATAGGAAGAAGGGGCTACTGGAATTGTTTCATTCTTTATCTCATTTTTATGTCATTTTAATCCCTTTTAATTTGCTTGTCAAATAGTGATTAGGTGGAGAGTGTTTAATGACATCATATGATGTCATAATTCCTAATTTCTTTCATTTTTCTTTTCTTTTCTTTTCTACTCATTTCCAATTCAATTTTTAGCAATATTTATTCATATTTTAGATCATAATAATTATTTGCGTAACTGGACAAGTGGGCCAAAAATCATCTTTGAAGACAAAATGACCAAAATGCCCTCCATTTGGCTTAACGGGCCAAAATTGTCTGCACCGATTGAAAAATTTTTCTGAACCTTTTCTTGGCATTCTAATGCCATAGAACCCTCAATGACTCTTCTCTGGAGTCCTAAAAATTATTTTATGAATTTTCTCCCTGGTCTAGGGCTCCTAGTTGCGAGAACCGCAACTTCTCACTAGGTTACCCATCGCTAGGGCACCAGCTCATTTAACTTGGTTGTATTTTATTTCTAAAATTTTTCCTTAATTTTTCTTATACTTATTTGAGTTATTTATGACTCCTCACTCTAGTCTAAGTATTTTTCTAGACGTTCTAGCTGTCCAGACCAACACCGATCATCGGAACAGTAGAATGCACGTAATTGCTACAGTGAGGGTGTTACATTTGAATTAAAACCAGCATGGCTCCAAATGATTCAACAAACCCAGTTTGCAGGTTCACCAATAGAAGACCCACACTATCACCTCCAGTGCTTTCTTGCCCTATGCGACACATTCAAGATGAATGGAGTGTCTGATCAAGCAATAAGACTCAGAGTATTCCCATTCTCCCTTCGGGACAGAGCAAGGAAGTGGTTACTTTCTCAACCGGCTGGAACATTCACTACTTGGGAGAACCTTTCTCAAGCTTTTTTGGCAAGGTATTTTCCACCTACAAAGACTGCAAAACTGAGGCTTGAGCTCAACACCTTCAAATAAAAGGAAGGAGAATCACTCTATGACGCATGGGAAAGATATAAAGACCTGCAGAGGGAATGTCCACACCATGGCATAGAAGATTGGCTATTAGTGCAAAATTTTTATAATGGATTACTACCGTCTACAAGGAGCACAATTGATTCAGCTACAGAAGGTGATCTAATGGAGAAAACAGTGCCACAAGCACTTGAACATCTAGAAAGGGTTGCATATCATAATTATGAGTGGTCAAATGAAAGAGGAAATGCAAGGAGAACTGCAGGGGTCTTGGAAGTAGACGCGCTAAGCATGATAAATGCTCAGTTTGATTAGCTCACGAGGAAATTTGAAAGAATGCAAGCCAACGCAGTAGGTACAAACAGTCAACATAAGGATAGCTATGGAGGAGGATACATGAGTTCAGAATACAGTAATTTCAATGAACTTTACAGAACAGATGAACTATGTGAATAATAGAGGAAACTTCAACCAGAGGTAGCCCAACAATCCATATTCAAATACTTATAACCCTAGATGGAGAAACCACCCAAATTTCTCATGGTCCAATCAGCAGAACCAGCCAATAAACAAGCAACAAGGGTACAAACCTCCAACACCCCCTGGATTTCAGAGCAGAGGTCAAAACTTTGCATAGCCATCACTACCTCTCCAACCTCAACAACATGAACCAAAAATGACCATGGAAACCATGATGGAAGGATTCCTAGCAGCTCAACAACAACAAACTAAATTGATTAAATAGTTGACTTCTAGAGTGGACCAACTTGCTACTTATAACAAGATGCTAGAGAATCAAATAGCTCAGCAAGCAAGTTCTTCAAGTAAAGCTGCTAGCAAATAGCCTAGCCAACCAAAAATGAACCCAAGGGAGCATTGTAAGGCAGTTACACTGAGGAGTGGGAGAACTCTAGCATAACCAGAGGTAAAACCGACAGAGGAAACCATAGAAAATTCTGAAGGCCAAGCAGAGAAAAAGGAGGAAGAAGCTAAGAAAGATCAGGAAGAGGAAGCAAGGAAGACAAAGAAATTACCAGAGCCATACCAGCCTCCCCTACCTTTTCCTCAGAGATTTCAGAAAGCCAAATTGGACAAGCAATTTGGGAAGTTTTTGGAAGTTATACAGAAACTTTACATAAGCATCCCCTTCACTGAAGCACTTTCTCCTATGCCATCTTATGCAAAATTTCTTAAGGAAATTCTGTCAAAGAAAAGAAAGCTAGAAGACTATGGAACAGTAGCTCTAACAAAGGAATGCAGTGCCATACTGCAAAACAAACTGCCTCCAAAGTTGAAAGATCCAAGAAGCTTCTCCATACCTTGCCTCATTGGTAATAAGAAAATAGATAAGGCCCTCTACGATCTTGGGGTAGGCGTCAGTTTAATGCCTCTATCAATATGCAAAAAGCTGGAGATCGGAGAACTGAAGCCCACAACAATATCATTGTAATTGGCTGATCGATCTGTTAAATATCCTGTGGAAATACTTGAAAACATTCCTATCAAAGTGGGTAAATTCTTCATTCCAGTAGACTTTGTTGTCCTTAAGATGGAAGAAGATGTTCAAATTCTTATCATTTTGGGAAGACCATTCTTGGCAACTGCCAAAGCTATCATAGATGTCAAAAATGGGCGACTAACTCTCAAGGTAGGAGAATAAGAAGTGGAGTTCAACTTGTTCGACACAATGAAGCACAAATTTGAATCTAATGAATGCTTCAACGTTAACATAATTGATGAACAAGTTGAAAAGGAATTTCATAAGACACATTCTAAAGATCCTCTTGAAGCATGTATTGTGCACAGCCACACAGTGGATGATGAAAATACAGAAATAGCAACCTGTGCACAATAGTTAGTAGCTCATCCACCCATACCCTTAGCTAAGGCTTCCGAGATGGAAAAGTTGAAAGAGGAACAAACCAAAGGCAAGCTCCAGGAAAACACCAAATAGGTAGAGCTTAAACCTCTCCCATCTTCACTAAGGTACTCATTTCTGGACTCAAATTCTAATTATCCTGTTATAATCAATGCTAGCCTGCCTAAGTTAGAAGAGGAAAAATTGCTAAGAGAACTTAGGATCCATAGCAAAGCCATAGGGTATAAGATAGAAGACCTGAAGGGGATCAACCCTTCGATTTGCATGCATCGGATACCTATGGAAGAAAATCGTAAACCCACGATCGAACACCAAAGAAAACTTAACCCAAATATGAAAGAAGTAGTCAATAAAGAAATTTTAAAACTATTAGATGCAGGTATCATATACCTAATTTCTGATGGTAAATGGGTTAGTCCAGTACATGTAGTTCCTAAGAAAGGTGGGGCAACTGTTATCCAAAATGCAAACAATGAATTAATCTCTACTAGAGTAGTCACTGGTTGGCGAATGTGCATAGATTATAGGAAATTGAACAGTGCCACCAGAAAAGACCATTTCCCTCTCCCCTTCATCGACCAAATGTTAGAAAGATTAGTAAAACACTCTTATTTCTGTTATCTAGATGGGTATTTGGGATTCTTTCAAATTCCTATTTACCCAGAAGACCAAGAAAAGACAATATTGACTCGTCCCTATGGAACATTTGCATATAGAATAATGCATTTTGGTTTTTGTAATGTCCCTGCTACCTTTCAAAGATGCATGATGGCTATCTTTTTTTATTATATTGAAGATATCATGAAAGTTTTTATGGATGATTTTTCTGTCTATGGAACTACTTTTGATGAATGCCTAGCTAATTTATCTAAGGTGTTACGAAGATGTGAAGAATCAAACCTGGTCCTAAATTGGGAAAAATGCCACTTCATGGTAAGAGAAGGTATAGTTCTGGGACATTTGATATGAGAAAGATGAATTGAACTTGATAAGGCAAAAATTGAGATCATTGAAAACATGCCACCCCCAACATCAGTCAAGGGAGTGCAAAGCTTTTTGGGACATGTAGGATTCTACAAGAGATTTATCAAGGACTTTTCCAAAATAGCTAAGCCACTTACTAACTTGTTAAGTCAAGATGTTCCCTTTGATTTTGATGAAAATTGCCTTGTCTCCTTTAACAGGATCAAAGAAGCCCTGATATCAGCACCAATAATGCAGCCACCAAATTGGGAGCTACCATTCGAAGTGATGTATGACACAAGTGACTTTACAGTTGGAGCAGTGCTCAGGCAAAGAAAAGATAAAAAGCTCCATGCTATCTATTATGCTAGCAAGACACTCAACGATGTGCAAATTAATTATGCCACCACAGAGAAGGAATTTCTAGCAGTAGTGTTTGCAATGGACAAGTTCAGATCTTACCTCGTTAGGTCAAAAGTCATTGTATTCACAGATCATGCTGCAATCCAGTACCTTATGAATAAGAAGGAAGCAAAACCAAGGCTAATTCGATGGATTTTACTCCTGCAAGAATTTGACCTTGAAATCAAAGACAAAAAGGGATTCGAAAATGCAATAGCTGACCATCTTTCCAGACTAAAATTGGACTACACAGAGGACTTCAAAGATCTGCCAATTGATGATTCATTTCCTGATGAGCAATTACTTGCATTCTCCGAAGCTCCATGGTATGCTGATTTTGTTAATTTTCTTGTATGCAGGGTACTGCCTCCAAATATGACTTATCAGTAAAGGAAGAAATTCCTACATGATGTGAGATTTACTTATGGGAGGAACCTCTACTATACAAGAGATGTAATGATGGGCTGATAAGAAGGGCATACCAGATGAAGATATGGAAAGTATCATTTATCACTGCCATTCATCACTATATGGAGGACATTTCGACACCTTAAAAACCGCAGCTAAGATTTTGAAAGAAGGATTTTACTAGCCACATTTATTTAAGGATGTAAGTTCCTTTGTGCTAGGTTGTGATCAATGCCAAAGAATAGGTAACAGTTCAAGAAGGAATGAAATGCCACTGCATGGTATACTTGAGATAGAATTATTTGATGTATGGGGAATAGACTTCATCGGCCCATTTCCCTCTTCCCGTGGAAACAAGTATATTCTGGTTGGAGTTGATTATGTGTTAAAATGGGCAGAAGTAATTGCGACTAAAGGAGCAGAAGCATGAAAAACACAAGTTTGTATCATTGAATTCAAAAATTTTCACCTAGGGTCACATGCATCATGCAAGATTTATTTTTATCTATTTGATTTCAATGATAAACAATATATTAAAACTCCTTTAATATGTTTTTGGATCTGTATTTGCCATTTAAGATTTTAGAATTAATCAGATTAATTTTAGAACTCCAGATTAGATCAAGAACAAGTGCACTAACCTATTTGATGCACTGCAGTGTGTTTGGCACCTTTGGGATGCGTCTTTAGGACACCAGATGTTGTCCCTCTAGCTTGTCCACACTAAGATCATCAATGGCAGCCCCTTGAATAGCTTCTAAAGCTTTTCCAATCAATTAGAAAATCAGGTTTTGCCTTTTGAGAGATTACTGATGTAACACTCTCCCTGTAGCAACTCCGTACATTCTACTGTTTCGGTGACCAGTGTGGGTCCGAACAGCTAGAACGTCCGGAAAAAATATTTAAACTAAAGTGAGAAACCATAATTAACTCAAATATTAATAAGAAAAATTTAGGAAAAAATTTTAAAAATAAAATACAACTAAGTTAAATGAGCCGGTGCCCTAGCGATGGGTAACCTAGTGGAAAGTTGCGGTTCTCGCAACAAGGAGCCCTAGAACCGAGGAAAAATTCATAAAATAATTTTTAGGACTCCAGAGAAGGGTCATTGAGGTTCCTATGGCATTAGAATGCCAAGAAAATACTTAGAAAAATTTTTCAATCGGTACAGACAATTTTGGTCTGTTAAGCCAAATGGAGGGCATTTTGGTCATTTCACCTTTAGAGGTGATTTTTGGCCGACTTGTCTAGTTAAGTAAATAATTATTATGATACAAAATTTGAATAAATAATGCCAAAAATTAAATTGAAATTAAGTAGACAAAAAAAGGAAAGAAAATGAAAGAAATTTGAATTATGAAATCATTATAATGTAATTAAACATCCTTCCACCCAACCAAATTTTGACACATCATTATAAACTACTTAAAAATGAATAAAAGGAGATAAAAATTAAAGAACTAAATAGCTATCTTCAACCTTTGGGGCAGCCAAAAACGTAGAGAGAGAGTGAGAGAGGAAGGAAAACTCCATTAAAGCTTCACCAAGCTTGAGTTCACCACCCAAATCACCCCAAAACCCTAGCTTCCCTTCACAAATATTTACCCTTACACCTAGAGCAAGTCTTGGGCAGCAAAAAGAAAGAGAAAAAGAGGAGTTTTCAAGCTTTGGGAATTAGCTAAATCAAGGTTAGTATCCAAACTTTTGCTATTTTGATTAAATTCATGTTTAATGGCCTGAAGTAAGTAGGAAATGTAAGAAAACAAGATAAAAATGTGTGTGTGTGCACTCTAAAAATTTTGTTAGCTAGGGTTTTCTCATGTAATGGTTTATTAACCTTGTAATGGTCAATTAGTGACCATTTGAATGTGTGTGAGAAGGAATTGAAGTGAGTAAGGATGTTGGATTTGAGTTTAGGTGAGCTGCCTTGGCTGAATTGCAGGACTGAGTATGAGTCTAGCAGGTTTGGGCAGCAATAACTGGAGTTGTAGAGATTCAATTGGTACAAGGCCAATTGGACATTAAACTAGACACATAATGGCACAATTTTGGTGGAGAAACCTTGCCTAGAAAACCAAATTAAGTTGACCTAAAAATTACCCTAATCCGGGTGACTTGCATTCTGCTTGGGCAAAATGATCAAATGAATAGTGCTTATTCATTTGGTCATACCTCAGTGTAGAAAGGTACAATTGACCTAAAATTTTACTAGAAGAAAGATGAGACATAGACCTACAACTTTCATGAAGAACACAAATCCAAATTCTGACCATAACCTAGTCAAATTGCCAACCAAACTTAGGTTACCAAATCTGGCAGAACCAGTTTTGCCCAGAATTTTGGATTCTGTCCAATCCGGCCAGTTATGGTTTTTAGGCCATAACTTGAGCTACAAAACTCCAAATGGAGTGATTCAAAAAAGAAAATGTAACTAGACAAAATAATGAACAACTTTCATGAAGACAATTTTGCCAAATTTCTACTGCAAAAATGACCAATGGAACAGTAAATACGAGGCTTGAAATCTGAAAATTTTGAACAACTAGAAATGGTATTGGCAACCAATACCAACAATTTTAGAATGCAAAATGTGGTATGTTGGGAGTATTAGAACCAATGTACCTATGGTCTATGCAAAAGTCAACATTTTAGTAGACTAATGAAATGAATAGTAACACCTAAACTTAAATTTTAAGAATTGTAAAGTTTAAAAGTGTAACATGCCCTAGTACACCTAGCAAGATTGGTTTGGATAGGTTGGCATGCCAATAGGGTTCATTTAGCAGTATTGCACATGGCATTATGCCATTCTGTGATTTCATGGCTTTTAGCCATTCTGACATTGTGTTGAGGTGTGGCCTTGTGCCTAATGTTATTACAGCTTATTAGCTGTTCTATTGCACACTGGGAGACACACATGTGACCAATAGTGTGACGGCCCGAGGTACTTAATATCCAGTACCAGTTTACCTGTTTATCCAGTCCAGTCATCCAGTATAGGTTACTTTGGCGACCAAAAATTAAAGTTGATAAATTTAATGAAATAATGAATATAATAAGTACCAAATAAATAAGATTACCAATAATTATCAAAAATTTGTCTGCATGAGACATAAATACACTCACTACATATTTTTTTTATTAGTTCTTTTTATTTTATTATTGGCACCACTAAGCATTATTGCTTAGCGCATCGTATTTTTCCACACCTAAGTTCTGGAGAGACGGACAGAGAGCCCAGCAGACCACAGATTGGGTGAGGTCACAGATCTGCCTAGCGTCAGAGTCACCTCTCATCTACAGTGCATCAGTGGTAGGACCTTTAGGTCCCTTTTGAAATTATGTTTTTGCATTTTGTATTAGGTAGTAGTTTGTGATTTGTAAATTATGAACTCATGTAAATAGTAAATTTATGTAATCATATGTTGATGTACATATTTTGAAGAATTTTGTTAATTAATATAATTTGAGAATATCTTCATGAAATTTTAGTTGATTTTAAATTTGAATGAAATTGTGGATTAATGTTGAGAACTTGAAATGATTGCTAATGTTGAGACTATGTTAATGGTTATTAGAGTTTGAGAATGATTAGAAATGATTATTGGAAGTGTTTTTCACAAGTTCCGAAGAACTGTTTTCTCCATTTTTAGCCGGTACTCTGTCAGATTTTCTATAAAATTTTCAGAACCTCAAATAAATTATAATTTCAATAAATGACTTAAATGAATTATACTTCATAAATTGTACTTCATACTATGAAAAAAATAAATTAGGAAGAATAAAAAAAATGATTGAATTAAAATAGGGTGTTCCGGTACACTGCGTGGCATATCTTGCTCGGCTACACTATAGACGGGTAAGGGGTGTCACATTTAGTGGTATCAGAGCACAGTTTAGGCATTTCTGGGCCTAGATAGAGTCCATACCATGCATTGCATTTGTAAGAGTCGAGGTGACACTAATGCAGATCTGTTTGTCTTTGTTATTTTGATTAGGATATAGACCCCACATCTCAGAGGGCAGTTGAGGAGGAAGTGGAGAGTCATGCTCCACCTGCAGCAGCTGAGACTAGGGGTAGGGGAGAACCTGCTCCGCCTTCTCCAGTAGAGCTTGCTCAGCCTCCACAGGCCTTGTTCCAGCAAATGGCCGAATTCTTCAGATAAATGGCTGGGGTAATGCCACCACCACCACCACCTCTACAACAGAAATCACACCTGGAAAGACTGAGAAAATTTTGAGCAGTGGACTTCTTTGGCAAGAGAGAAGATGATTCTGTTGCAGCCGAGAATTGGTTGAACAGAATAGGAAGGGTTTTAAAACAACTCCACTGCACTCCAGAGCAAAATCTAGAAGCTACTGTATCTCTGTTGCAAGATGATGCCTACCAATGGTGTGATACAGTGTCCAGTGAAGTGCAACCAGAAATAATAACTTGGGACTTCTTCCTCTCAGAATTCAAGAAGAAATATATGGGTAGTGTATACCTGGAAGAGAGAAGAAGAGAGTTCATTAACCTGAGGCAAAGACAGCTAACAGTGGCCGAGTATGAAAAGGAATTTGTCAGACTGAGCCGCTACGGAAGGGAGATAGTATCTAATGAAGCCGAAAGGTGTAAGAGATTTGAAGAGGGATTAAATGACAATATAAAAATCATGATCACTACCTTGGGAATCACAGACTTCACCAAGTTAGTGGAAGCTACAATAAAAGTTGAAAAGGTTAGAATAAGTGAGCAGACCAGAAGAGAGAGACAGCAGAAGAGGGGCCCGGCTCAGTCTAATTCATCTCCTGCACCTGGGAAGAAGTTCAAAGGTCCACCTGCACAAAGTTCAGGTCAACCACAAGGTCAGGGTCAGTTTCAGGGGCCCACGCCATAGTTCACCCCTAAGAGAGGTCAGTCCACACCATCAGTGAGCAACTCTCCAAGGACAGGGTTTAGGGGACTAGCCCCAGCATCTTCTGCATGTCCGCATTGCCTGAAGTGGCATAAGGGGGAGTGTTGGAGAATGACTGGTGCCTGCTTAAGGTGTGGGTCGATAGAGCATCAGTTGAGGAACTATCCATGCAGAACTACTGCAACTGCTCCAACACAAGTAGACAGACCAGCTCCTCCACCACAAAGGGGTAGGAAATCTAGTAAATCTGAGGTAGTGGGACCATCACAGAGGCCTGCATCTGAGCCAGAAGAGAGGCTTGAGGGCAGACCACCTGCCAGAGCCTATGCCATAAGAGCTCAGGAGGAGCAAGATACCCCGGACATCATCAGGGGTACGTTCTCCCTCTACAATACATCTGTGCATGCATTGGTAGATCCAGGGTCCACTCATTCATACATCTGCATCAACTTACCCGTAGAAAGGGGGATACTAGTAGGGGAGAGTGACCAAGATATCCTGGTCACTAATCCATTGGGCCACAGTGTAGTGGTGAACAAAGTGCACAAAGGTTGCCCATTAAGGATTCGGGGGTATGAATTCATGGCAGACCTAATTGAGTTGTCTTTCCATGAGTTTGACGTGATTTTGGGAATGGACTGGTTGTCACGTCATCAGGCAATGGTTGATTATAAATTAAAGATAATTTCTTTAAAAACTCCTGAGGGTAATGAGATCACAGTTGTGGGGGGAAAGGATAGATTTCTTGTCCAATGTCATCTCAGCCACAGTTGCAAGAAAACTGATGAGAAAAGGCTGTGAAGCCAACCTAGCACATGTGGTGGATACTAGGCAGGCTAAGCTAGATCTGTGTGAGATACCCACAGTAAGAGACTTCCCATATGTGTTCCCTGAAGAATTGCCTAGATTGCCACCAGCAAGAGAAGTCGAATTTGCTATTGAAATACTGTCAGGTACAGCACCAATCTTTATTGCTCCTTATAGGATGGCACCCACAGAATTGAAGGAACTGAAAATCTAGTTACAGGAGTTACTGGATAAGGGGTTCATACGCCCTAGTGTGTCACCATGGGGAGCTCCAGTGCTATTTGTGAAAAAGAAGGATGGGACTTTGAGGTTGTGCATCGATTACCGGCAATTGAATAAAGTGACAGTGAAGAACAAATATCCGTTGCCTAGAATTGACGATCTGTTTGATCAGTTAAAGGGAGCAGCAATATTTTCCAAAATTGATCTCAGATCAGGGTATCATCAGTTGAGGGTGAAGGATGCAGATGTGCCAAAGACTGCATTTAGGACCCGGTATGGGCATTATAAGTTTCTAGTGATGCCCTTTGGCCTAACAAATGCACTAGCAGTATTCATGGACCTTATGAACCGTATCTTCCATCCATACCTAGATTGATTCATAGTGGTCTTTATTGATGATATTTTGGTGTATTCCAAGACCAGTGAAGAACATGATGAGCATTTGAGGATTGTTCTGCAAACCCTAAGAGAAAAGAAGCTGTATGTTAAAGTTGATAAATTTAATGAAATAATGAATATAACAAGTACCAAATAAATAAGATTACCAATAATTATCAAAAATTTGTCTGCATGAGAGATAAATACACTCACTGCATATTTATTTTTTTTATCAGTTCTTTTTATTTTATTATTGGCACCACTAAGCATTATTGCTTAGTGCGTCGCTTTTTGCCATGCGTAGGTTCTGGAGAGACAGACAGAGAGCCCAGCAGACCACAGACTGGGTGAGGTCATAGATGTGCCTAGCGTCAGAGTCACCTCTCATCTACAGTGCATCAGTGGTAGGACCTTTAGGTCCCTTTTGAAATTATGTTTTTGCATTTTGTATTAGGTAGTAGTTTGTGATTTGTAAATTATGAACTCATGTAAATAATAAATTTATGTAATCATATGTTGATGTACATATTTTGAAGAATTTTGTTAATTTATATAATTTGAGAATATCTTCATGAAATTTTAGTTGATTTTGAATTTGAATGAAATTGTGGATTAATGTTGAGAACTTGAAATGATTGCTAATGTTGAGACCATGTCGATGGTTGTTGGAGTTTGAGAATGATTGGAAATAATTATTGGAAGTGTTTTTCACATCTTTCCGAAGAATTGTTTTCTCCATTTTTAGTCAGTACTCTGCCGGATTTTCTATAAAATTTTCGGAACCTCAAATAAATTATAATTTCAATAAATGACTTAAATGAATTATATTTCATAAATTATACTTCATAACTATGAAAAAAATAAATTAGGAAGAATAAAAAAAACGATTGAATTAAAATAGGGTGTTCTGGTACACTGCGTGGCATTTCTTGCTCGGCTACACTATAGACGGGTAAGGGGTGTCACAATAGATGTAAACAGGACACTAGAACCAATTTCTAGTATTTTTAATTCAAGAGATTGTTGGGAAATCTCTTTGAATCGATGAGAGATGAAGAAGATGAAAGGGAGAGGTGCTTTGGGGTTGCACCAATGAAACAAATAGTAACTAGGTATTTTTCTTTTCCTTCTTTCCCTTATATAGCTAGGTCACCACTTAAAACCCTTGTCACATGTCACCTTTTGATTGGCTCTAGGTTTAATTGACCTAATCACATTGTGCCGATTGTTAAACCTATATTTAATCTTGACATTAATCATCTTACATGATTAAAAGACATATGGCAAGCTTATATGTAGTGCCATGTGTCACCATCTCATGGTGCCACATGTCACCCTGTGAAATGACCAAAATACCTCTGTGTCTTAATTTTGAGTTCTTAACCCAAAATAATTATTTCTCTTCTTCTAATCAATTTATATCAAATATAAATTAATTAATTAATCTCTATTAATTAATTTCTCATTAATTAAATTCATATTTAAACACTTTAAATATAAATTTAACTTATACTATACATCCAATAACCTAGATTTGGTTTCAAGCCATGCTAGGGACTTTGCAATCTAATTGCAAACCAAACCTATTTAATTAATCAATTAAACTCTTTAATTAATTAATTAAATCATATTTAATTTGGTGATTACTTGTGTATGTGTGTGACTTACTAGGCTCATCACTAATTGGCAATGAGATATGATATCAACTCTTAATATCATCAAAACTCTTTCTTACCATAAATGATTTCTCTAAACCATTTTATGTACCTCATAGACCATGGTTAACACCCAGCATAGCATGCCATGGCCACCCAATCAGTAATAAGGTTTACCTTAAATGAACCTATAATCATATGTTACCATGCACTAGAATCTCTCTGTTATAAAATCCCAACTCAAGCTGAAGTCATGGTTTATGTTAAACCCCATTTGCTATGAATATTATGTTCTTTTTTAATTCTAGTTCTTGATTAAAAGATTTTCTCATCGAAAACTCTTTTCTGATTAAATCTATCTGTCCTGGCCAGAAACTTGAAACATCAAGAACAATTAAATGAACATAGAATTTTATCCCTATTTACTTAGAGGAATAGATTCCATCTTGATCAACACCTACCTCCATATATAACTAGTAGGAGCCAACACATGCCCATATACCCATACACAGTACAAGTATGAAAGCAGTATGAAATTCAAACCACCTATGTACAAGATAACTGTGCTATCTCAAGTTTAAAGATTATATGTACTAATATAATTTATGACAATACATTGATAAGAGTAAACTCCATGTGCTTGTCATAAGTGTCACTGGTTCGACCTACTTATCATGTATAAGTGCCTATCATGTTTGTCATATGGCATGAGACTTACCAATCCATCTTATTTATATCTCATATAAATAACTTGGGAACAAACATGAATACAATCTTTCTGGATAAGGCATGTCCTTATTATGAAGTATCCTTGTACTAGAAATATTGTCACTCATATTCTTAACAACTTAAGAATAAAATTTCTAACAAAATATCAATGGACCTTTTCTATTGCACATAAATATATTATGTAAATGGAAAAGTGGAAATGCTTTTTATTAATAAAATATGTACAAGATACATACTAAATGATATGCTCTAGGGCATACTACTAACAATCTCCCACTAGCACTAGAGCCATTCATTACAATATCTTAGACCCATCTTCTCAAGATGTCAGTTTAGCTGAGTCTGTGACATAGGCTTAGTGAATGGATAAGCTAGATTTTCAGCTGATATTATTTTCTGCATGGCTACATCGCCTCGTCTAACTATTTCTCTGATAATGTGGTAGCGCCTTTCTATGTATTTGGATTTCTAGTGAGACCGAGGTTCCTTATATCCAAACAGCTTCTTTTATAGCATCTGATGCAGCAAAATACTCAGCCTCGGTAGTGGAATCTGCAGTCATATCCTATTTGGAACTATTCCAACTGACTGCACTTCTATTACAAATGAACACATACCCAGAGGTAGACTTTCTATCATCGATATCTGATTGGAAATCAGAATCAGTATAACCATCCAATTGCAAGTCTCCACCTCTATAAATCAAGAATAAATCCTTAGTTCTTCTCAAGTATTTAAGGATATTCTTGACAGCTATCCAGTGTTCCAAACATGGATTGGATTGATACATGCTAGTCAAACTAACAGCATATGCAATATCCGGCCTAGTATACAACATTGTATACATTAAACTTCCAATAGTTGAAGCATATGGAATCCTAGCCATTTTATCTCTTTCTTCAGGTGTCTTTGGAGACATCTCTTCAGAAAGGTGGATACCATGTCTCACTGGTAACAATCCTTTCTTGGAAACAAGCATGTTAAACCTCTTTAACACCCTTTCCAAGTATAGAATTTGGTATAAACCAATTATTCTTTTCGCTCTATCTCTATAGATGCGAATCCCAAGAATACAGGTTGCCTCCCCTAAGTCTTTCATGGAGAATGTATTTGACAACCATGCCTTTATAGTTGTCAACATACCTGTGTCATTACCCATCAACAGTATGTCATCCACATATAAGACAAGGAAAGTGATAGCACTGTCACTAACCTTCTTATATACACATAGCTCATCCTCATTTTTGATAAAACCAAATGACTTAATGGCTTCATCAAAACGGATCTTCCAATTCCTCAAAGCTTGTTTCAACACATAAATGGATCGCTTTAGCTTGCATACCTTGGAACCATCTTGGGATTCAAAACTCCTAGGTTGTTCCATGAAAATGTTTTCTTCAATGTATCCATTGAGAAAAGCTGTTTTAACATCCATATTCCAAATCTCATAATCATAGTATGCAGTTATTGCTAATAGAATCCTAATTGATTTCAGCATGGAAACAGGCGAGAAAGTCTCCTCAGAGTCGATTCCTTGCCTTTGGCAAAACCCTTTCGCCACTAACCTTGCCTTATAGGTCTCTACCTTTCCATCAGAACCAATTTTCTTCTTGAAAACCCATTTGTTCCCTATAGGTACAATACCTTCAAATGGGTCAACAAGATCCCAAACTTGATTCTTATACATGGAATCAATCTCGGATTTCATAGCATCAATCCATTTTGAAGAGTCTATATCTGATATAGTTTTTTCATAGATAAGTGGATCATCTCCATGATCTACTTCTTCATGAGTAAACAACTCTTGTTCTTCTTCATGAAGGAAACCATATCTCACTGGTGGGTGAGATACCCTGGTTGTTCTACGAGGAATAGCCTTAGATGTTTCTTCAATAGGTGTAGGTTGACTAGATAGATTTATATCCATCTGATATGTTGGTTGGTCAGAATTATCCAATTCTAACTCTATTTGCCTTCCTTTAACTCCTTCTTGAACAAACTGTTGTTTAAGAAATGTGGCATCTCTACTTACCACAACCTTTTGTGAAGTAGGCAAATAAAAATAGTATCCAAAACTATCTTTTGGATATCCAACAAATCGACCCTTTTCTGATCTGGTTTCCAATTTATCAGTGTTCAGCTTTTTGATATATGCTAGACAACCCTAAATCTTAACATGCTTAAGACTTGGTTTTCTTCCATGCCACATCTCATAAGGTGTGGAAGAAACTGATTTTGATGGAATCCTATTCAGAATATACAAAGCTGATTCTAATGCAAATCCCCAAAAGGAGATTGGCATATCAGTATAGCTCATCATACCACGTACCATATCCAATAGGGTATGATTTCTCCTTTCAGATACACCATTCAACTGTGGTGTTCCTGGAGGAGTCAGCTGGGAAACAATGCCATGCTCTCTTAAGTATTCATCAAATTCAGTACTCAAATATTCACCTCCACGATTTGATCGAAGAGCTTTAATACTCTTTCCTGTTTAATTTTCTACTTCAGATTTAAATTCTTTGAACTTTTCAAAGGATTCATGTTTGTATTTTATCAAATACAAATACCCAAACCTTGATTTATCATCAGTAAAGGTAATAAAGTAATGAAAACTGCCTCTAGCCATTTCCTTAAATGGACCACATACATCATTATGTATTAGCTCTAAAATATTTTCAGCCCTTTGCCCTTGTCCAACAAAGGGTGATCTAGTCATTTTGCCCTGAAGGCAAAATTCACAAGTTGGAGTAGGCTCAGAGCCCAATGAGGAAAGAATTCCCATTTTCTCTAGTTTTGCAATCCTATCTTCTGCAACATGACATAACCCTTGCCAAATATATTTTGAACTTGAGTTGATGTTCACCATGGCATTGTATTCATTAGATCATTATACTTTCCTTTTCCTTTGTCAGCTTTGATCTTTGTTTTTCTGTTTGGCTATCTTATTAGAAGATCCTGGAACTTGAGGTTTCTTTTTCTAATTGCCCTTTTTCTTGTTGGACTTTCTAGCAGAAGAAGATGCAATCGAAGCTACCTCTTCTCCTTTATTACCCGGCATATTCTTTTGGGCAATAACCAGCATATTGAGTAAATCAGCCAAGGTGCATTCCTGTTTAGTCATATGGAAATTTGTCACAAAATTCCCAAATAACTCAGGTAGGGACTGAAGGATCAAATCCATCCGCAGTTGGAAATCCATGTTAAAGTTAAGATGTTCCAGCTGCTCAATTAGCTGAATCATCTTATGGACATGATCCCCAATATTCTGTCCCTCAGACATCCTCAAGTGAAATAACTGCCTAGATATCTCATACCTAGTATTCCTGCTGTGTTCACTATGCAACTCTTGTAGGTGAAGAAGGATCTCACTCGCACTTTGCATGTTCCCATGCGTCTTCTGTAACTCATTACTCATAGAAGCAAGCATGTAACACTTAGCTCTCATATCATGCTCCTTCCATTTGTCCAAAGTATCATGTTCCTCTTGGGTGGCCTCTGGAGGTAAGGGACCAAGAACATTTGAGTCTAGAACATATCCTATATGTTCAAGGTTCAGGACAAGTTTCAAATTTCTTATCTAATCAGACAGATTAGGTCCTGTCAACCTATTGCGATCAAGTATGCTTGCAAGGATATTGGATGGTGGTGGTTGTTCTATGCTTATTATTATTAGAAAATTAACTGCAGAAAATAACTAGATTAATTAGTAAATGTATCATATAATTAACCAAAATGATTATGGTCTTTTAATCAAATAGGTCCTCCCACTAACTTAGCGAATCCTACACTTCCAAAGTAGAAAACGGAAATTCTAGTTGGATGGATTTCTAGTGGGTGATTGAATTCTTATAATTCTATTGATCATCCTCAGGTACATCCATTATTGGAATTAAAATAAACTATAAGTGAGCAACTCCTTGCCTATCACATCTCATGTGAGGTTCAATCCTTTACCTAGCCCTTAATGCTCAAAATCTCAGGTACATCCATTATTGACTTATCTTGCATTAGTTAAGTTGATCCCATTGAGCCAATAATTATGCAAATAATTTTAATGTCCTCAGGTACATCCAATATTAGCCACCAAACCATTTATATATTCACAACATGTCATGCTTAACAATTATTCTTAAGAATATCTCTTAAATTAATTGCATCATATGCAACTATTTAAAATTTCTTAAAATAATTGCCCCAATGGAGGGCCCATGTTATAATTACTTTAATTATAGCATTTCCAACTTAATCATTTGTTTGAAAGATTTTATGGTCAACCTAATTACTATTAAGGTCTCACTTTGCACATTATCCATTTAGCATGCATACATCATATACTTGTATACATTCCCATACATCTCATGCATTCATGGATAAACAGTAAATATGGTATGATCATGGACTTTCTAAGGGATTCAATTCTGAGCCACCAAGAATTGAATTAGGGAATTCCTAGGTGCATTTCATTCATTCATTTTACAAGAGTTGCTAAAGGAGTACATAATCAACACTTGATCTTGAATTCCTCCCACTGGTCCCACCAATGCTCTTGACCTCCTTGATCTTCTTGCAATCCAATTACATAGTAATCCTTGGCATATCAAGGCGAATTTACAAGAACTTAAATAAATGAAATTACAACCCAAAATTATTACAACCTTAATAATACATGCCTAAAATAAATTAAAATAAATTAATTAATTTACAATATCAAAGAAACATAAAAGAAATAAATCCAATCACATTGGTCTTTTATAGTCCATGATCATCTATCATGCATATCACTATTTAATAATTAAATAAAATATACATACTTAAATTAAATTGAATATCTCATATTCAACTTAAAAATCTAGATTTGAATATGATTCAAAAAAATTTAAAAATTTAGATTTGAATCACATTCAAACAAATTTAAAAATTCATATTTGAATCACATTCAAACAACTTCAAAAAATCATATTTGAATCACATTCAAACAACTTTTAAAAATTTAGATTTGAATCACATTCAAACAACTTTAAAAATTCAGATTTGAATTATATTCAAACAACTTTTAAAATTCAGATTTGAATCACATTCAAACATCTTTAAAAATTCTGATTTGAATCACATTCAAACAACTTTAAAAATTCATATTTGAATCATATTCAAACAACTTTTAAAATTCTGATTTGAATCAAAAATTAATTGTGTGATTAAAACTCTAATTAAACAATTTAATTAGACATAGGATGAGCTTTTAGATCATACAACAATTGCAAATTAAAAAGCCAAACCTTGCACACACCATGGGAAAAGCCAAACCATGCGCACCCATGGTGCACTCCACCATGTCGCCACCTTGTTCATTCCAACCAGCAATGAATTGATCAACTTTTGATCAAATCACACAATCAAATCTCTTATTGAATAATCTAAATGGTAAATATAGTGGCTCTGATACCAATTGAAGGAGCAAAAGCATGAAAAACACCAGTTTATATCATTAAATTCAAAAATTTTCACCTAGGGCACATGCATCATGCAAGATTTATTTTTATCTATTTGATTTCAATGATAAACAACATATTAAAACTCTTTTAATATGTTTTTGGATCTGTATTTTCCATTTAAGATTTTAGAATTAATCAGATTAATTTTAGAACCCTAGATTAGATCAAGAACAAGTGCACTAACCTGTTTGATGCACTGCAGTGTGTTTGGCACCTTTGGGATGCATCTTTAGGACACCAGATGTTGTCCCTCTAGCTTGTCCACACCAAGATCATCAATGGCAGCCCCTTGAATAGCTTCTAAAGCTTTGCCAATCAATTAGAAAATTAGGTTTTGCCTTTTGAGAGATTACAGATGTAAACAGGACACTAGAAATGATTTCTAGTATTTTTAATTCAAGAGATTATTGGGAAATCTCTTTGAATTGATGAGAGATGAAGAAGATGAAAGGAGAGGTGCTTTGGGGTGGCACCAATGAAACAAATAGCAGCTAGGTATTTTTCTTTTCATCCTTTCCCTTATATAGCTAGGTCACCACTTAAAACTCTTGCCACATGTCACCTTCTGATTGGCTCTAGGTTTAATTGACCTAATCACATTGTGCCAAGTGTTAAACCTATATTTAATCTTAACTTTAATCATCTTACATGATTAAAAGACATATGACAAGCTTATGTGTAGTGCCATGTGTGACCATCTCATGGTGCCACATGTCACCCTGTGAAGTGACCAAAATACCCCTGTGTCTTAATTTGAGTTCTCAACCCAAAATAATTATTTCTCTTCTTCTAATCAATTTATATCAAATATAAATTAATTAATTAATCTCTATTAATTAATTTCTCATTAATTAAATTCATATTTAAGCACTTTAAATATAAATTTAACTTATAATATACATCCAATAACCTAGATTTGGTTTCAAGCCATGCTAGGGACTTTGCAATCTAATTGCAAACCAAACCTATTTAATTAATCAATTAAACTTTTTAATTAATTAATTAAATCATATTTAATTTGGTGATTACTTGTGTATGTATGTGACTTACTAGGCTCATCACTAATTGGCAATGAGATATGATATCAACTCTTAATATCATCAGAACACTTTCTTACCATAAATGATTTCTCTAAACCATTTTATGCACCTCATAGACCATGGTTAACACCCAGCATAGGATGTCATGGCCACCCAATCAGTAATAAGGTTTACCTTAAATGAACCTATAATCATATGTTACCATGCACTAGAATCTCTCTGTTACAAAATCCCAACTCAAGTTGGAGTCATGGTTTATGTCAAATCCCATTTGCTATGAATATTATGTTCTCTTTTAATTTCAGTTCTTGATTAAAAGATTTTCGCATCAGAAACTCTTTTCTGATTAAATCCATCTGTCCTGGCCAGAAACATGAAACATCAAGAACAATTAAATGAACATAGGATTTTATCCCTATTTACTTAGAGGAACAGATTCCATCTTGATCAACACCTACCTCCATATATAACTAGTAGGAGCCAACACATGCCCATATACCCATACACAGTACAAATATGAAAGCAGTATCAAACTCAAACCACCGTTATACAAGATAACTATGCTATCTCAAGTCTAAAGATTATATGCACTTATATGATTTATGACAATACATTGACAAGAGTAAACTCCATGTGCTTGTCATAAGTGTCACTGGTTCGACCTACTTATCATGTATAAGTGCCTATCATGTTTGTCATATGGCATGAGACTCACCATTCCATCTTATTTATATCTCATATAAATAACTTGGGAACAAACATGAATACAATCTTTCTGGATAAGTCATGTCCTTATTGTGAAGTATCCTCGATTGTGAACCTATTTATGATACTTTGTACTAGAAATACGGTCACTCATATTCTTAACAACTTAAGAATAGAATTTCTAACAAAATATCAAAGAACCTTTTCTATTACACTTAAATATATTATGTAAATGGAAAAGTGGAAATGCCTTTTATTAATAAAATATGTACAAGATACATACTAAATGATATGCTCTAGGGCATACTACTAACAGCGACACCAACCAACGATGCTGGAGTGGTCACAAGGTTCCTTAAGAAGAACATCTTCATAAGATTTGGCACATCGCGAGCAATAATCAACGATGGAAGAAGTCACTTCTGCAACTAACAATTCAAAACACTACTGAAAAAGTATGGAGTGACTCACAAGGTGGCCATAACTTATCATCCTCAAACCAGCGGTCAAGTAGAGATCTCAAATAGGGAACTGAAGCAGATTCTAGAGAAAACTGTAAACAGATCTAGGAAGGATTGGTGCATGAAGTTAGATGATGCACTATGGGCATACAGCACTACATATAAAATCCCAATTGGCACAACACCCTTTCGACTGGTTTGTGGAAAATCATGCCATCTCCCTATTGAACTTGAGCATAAAGCTTATTGGGCGATTCAGATCCTAAACTTTGACCTCAAAGCTGCTGGTGAGAAAAGACTCCTGCAACTGAATGAGTTAGAAGAAATCCAACAGGATGCATACGAAAATGCCAAAACCTTTAAGGATAAAACCAAAAGATGGCATGATAGGCGCATAGCAAGGAAAGAGATAAAGAAAGGAGATCTTATCCTCTTATTCAACTCTAGATTGAAACTCTTTCCAGGGAAGCTTAAATCAAGATGGTCTAGACCTTTCAAGGTCACCCAAGTCTTTCCACATGTAGCAGTAGAAGTGTGGAGCGAAACCTCTGGTGCATTTAAGGTCAATGGACAGAGGCTGAAGCCTTACTTTCAAGGAGAACCCATAGAAATGGGAGTCAATTGCACTCTCGACCATCCTATCGACAGACAATAAACAAGTAAAGTCCAGCTAAAGACTATAAACAAGCGCTTTTTGGGAGGCAACCCAAAAATATATTTTCTGAACTTTTCTTTTTCTCCTTTTTCATATTGATTTTTGTTTCATACTTATTCGCATTTCATTTTTTAGGATTTTTGGAAAGAGGAGTAGAGATCAAGAGAGGAAAGGAATCACTAAGTCAAAACCACAAAAGAGAAAATTGGACAAAAACAGGGAAGTAGCTTTATTGCTAAACTTTACATCCATTTCATGTATTGTGGCGATAAAAATCTCGCATTTGATGAAAATTTAGAAAATCCGAATATTACACGGGTCGTGTATTGGTTTTACATGCCTCGTGTAACCTTCTGGAAGTCCATAAATTTCCTGCATTTTTAACCCTGGGAGAGACAGAAAGTTACATGGGTCTATAGCCCAATTTACACGGACCGTGTAATGTCTCTAGTAGAAAAACTTAAAGCTAGGAATTTACACGGGCCTCCTTGTAACATATCCAGTAAAAAAACTCGAGAGACAGAAAGTTACACTGGTCCTAGAGCTCATTTACACGGGTTATGTACCACTACAGAATTTGAAATTTTTCGGGCAGATATTTACATGGCCCTACATGTCGGGACCCGTGTAGTGATTGTAACACCCCTATGTTCGGTAGTGCGTTCTATTGTTCCAGTGATCAGTGTTGTCCGAACAGCTAGGATGCCTAGAACTACACTTAGATATGGGTGAAGAGACATAAAATAATGAAATACAAGAAAAGAAAATATAAGAAAAACAAAGGAAAAATAATAGTAATGAAATGTAACCAAGTTAAATAAGCCGAGAACCATAGCGATGGGTAACCGCACTGGGAAGTTGCGGCGTGGATCGTTGACTAGCCCTGGACCGTGGGAAACCCTAGAAAATATTTTTAAGACTTAAATAAACATCTATTGAAGTATAAATGGCATTAGAAATATCAAAGAAAAATTAATTAATTAGTACAAAGAAAGACGAGAAATTGAGAAAACGACAAAACTCGGTGTTATCGAAAAATCGGGAATACATACTGAATAGGGGCATTTTGGTCAATTGACACCTAGAGTTGACTTTTGACCTCAATGTTCATTACAAATAAGTGATATTAGACTTTGAAAATGTCATAAAAAAATAAGAAATATGGTACATAATACAAAGAGTGGAAGTTTGGGGCATAAATTGCAAATTGTGAAACTTGGAAATTAATTAATCCTAAACTAAGGTTAGTGCTCCACTAATTATATTTCAAGGGACCTATATAAGGCTTTAGTGAACAGAATTGAGCTCATCTTCAACCTCCAGCCAAAAATGAATCTCCATGGAAACTCCATGGCCAAGCTTGGAAACACCACCATGCACCCATGATTTAAGCCTCATTTCACCATACTTTCTTCATTAAAGCTTGCACACTCAACTTGAGGAAGCTTTTGGGAGCAAGAAAGGAAGGATTTGGTGAGGTTTTAGCAAGCTCCAACAATAGGTAAGTGAATGTTTTCAATTCTTGTTTCATTAAAAGTGTAACCAAGGTTGTGAGTAGTTGATTTATGGAAGAATTTTTAAAGTTTGATGTTTTAATGGAGATGTACATTTTGGAAGCCATGGAAATTCTGTATATGTAGCTTGTTTTTGCTTGTTTATGCTTTTCTAAGATGTTGTTATTGATGGCAGCATGGATATGTGTATAATGGTTTGAATTTGGACATGCAAATGAGGTATGTCATGTGGTTAATTATTGTAAGTGGACTTGGAAAAATTCTGAGATATAATGTGTTTGTTGAGAGTTGTTAGAAGCTGCCAAAATGACCAAAAATGTGAAGTAAAGTGTGTTAATGTTATGGTACAAACTAGAATTGGCATGGAAGAATTAATTTGGTAAGTGTTGGATGTGTAATTGGTAAGGATAAACAATATGTAATAGGGCAGTGTACATTTTAGCTTAGAACCTTAAGTGTGTGACTCTAATTGGTATGAGACCAATTGGAGGTGAAACTAGGCATAAAATGTGCCAACTTTCATGAAGGAAGCTTACCAAAGCTCTGCCTAGAAGGTGACTTGAAAAATGACCAAATCCGGATTAGTGACTTGAAAGCCTGAAAATTTACCATTTGGGCAGTAGTTAGGTTTTTTTACCATAACTCACTCAAAACAGGTCCAAATGACCTAAAATTTTTACCATGAATAGTATAGACATATATCTACAATTCTTATGAAGACACCAAAGCCCAGAAATGGCCAGAACTAAGCCAAATAGCTTGCACAAATTCAGGTATGAAAACTGGCCGAACCAAAAGTGACCTAAAAATGACCTAAAGTTACCATTTTGATGCATTCTATCCAGTATTGGTAAATTGACCATAACTTGGTCTACACAACTCAGAATGACCTGAAATTTTACCCCGCGTGCAATAAGACATAGACCTACAAGTTTATAGTTTGGACCGAAACCCGAAAACTGAGGGAACTAGGTCGTCCAGCTAGGTCAAAATAGTACACCGAAATCTGGCAAATTGCAATATAATTGAAAGTGAATTTGGTAACATGTACCAACACTAAAAAGCTATAAAATGTGACATATTGGTAACATTAAACCTAATTCATCTAGAGTGCATCGAGGGTCAACATTTTAGGTTGACTAAGGAAAATAATAGAATTCAATAAATTAATTATTAAGCCTTATTGTTAGAGACAGTTTAAATGAGTACTGAAACACTTCAAATTGTGTGTTTCAGTCAGCAAAGACTCAGGGGAGGGGAAGGAAACACTGAGTCAGGACCAAGAGATATTTATCAGAGGTTTGTACACAACTAGTTTTTAACTGATTTTATTATAAATATTTCATATGATTAAATGACATATTTTTCTTATGTATTATGTTTAACAAGCATTGGATTTAATTCAATGATTATTGTAATTGTTATAGTATGTATGAATTTAGCTTTGTAAAATAGTATTTCCATAAGTATTAAGCATTGTTGTGAATTGAATAAATTATGTTTTGGAAAATTGTGATAGAACATGTTTTGAATTGTGATGGGCAATTTGCATGGAAAAATACAAATTTATGATTTGAATTGTGATGAGCATAAAAATTATTGGATATTGGAATTGACTTTGAATCGAATTATATTGTGATTTATGCTCACTAAAAGGATTGTGATATTGTTTTATATCTCACTATAGATGCTTGACTAGGTTATTATCCGTCTCTCTCATTTGTTGAGAAGACAATGGAGTTAGTTGTGTTTTGATTACCACGGTACATGCACAGGCTTAAATTCTCCTCTTATTAGATGTTAGATCTAAGTTCTTATTTGTTATGGCCCTTTTGGGAGATTCATTATTGTGATGTATACTGTGCACGATGATTCGACCTCCCCAACCATAGGGAGTTAGAATCTGATTCGACCTCCCCGACCATAGGGAGTTAGAATCACCCCGAAGATGGCCCTTTCGGATTAGTCTTGCATAGTTAGTAAGATAAAGAATGGTTTTTGAGATAAAGAATGGTTTTTGAATAGTAAAGAATTATGATTTATGTATAATTGATTTTGTTGGAATTACCTTAAATGGTTAGTTATGATTTGATAATTTGAATTTCGTGATCAAAGTCATTTTATACAAATGATTTATATTATTAGCAATGAATATTTTGAGTTTTGGAATTTGATGAGTATCCAAATTTCCAAATTATTTGCTGTAATTTTTATTTAGGTATATTGTACTATATTTTAAATTATAGTTGCGCACCACTGAGTTCACCACTCAGCGATAGCTTTGTATGCTGTCGTAGGTGAAAAGATCATAGAGCAATTGAGTAAGCTTCTTTGAAGAGACATTCAGATCAGCTCTAGGTTTACCCATGTACACAGGTTTTGATGTATGTATGCAATAATATGTATGTAAATTATTTGAGCAGTTGTATAAAAACTCTTGTAAAATATTTTGGTATGTAATTAAATGTAAATTATTGTAAATGTAAATTTGAGATTTCATTTACTTGAATAGCTTTGTAATATAAATTTTGAGTCTTGTAATTAATGAAATGTTTCTTTATGATGAGATTGGTTTGAAAATGAATTGATTGTTTATTGAGATTTGAATTGTGAATTGAAATGAAGTTACTGGAGTTGTATTTGAGAAAACATATTGGGAGTATTTTCCTTTGCAGGATTGAAGAACTGTTTTCTCAAAATACAGCCGGCACTTTGCTAAAAATTTGAAAAAATTTTATAACACCAGATTTTAATCGATGTTTGAATTTCACGAAAAATATTTTAAAATCCCTTGTAGTATATCTAATGGGTTATCAGTAGGCGAAGTACAGTAATTCATTAAGTGTACTACGGGATCATATTACATCTTACAGGGGAGTAGGGTGTGACATGTTTTGTGGTATCAGAGCAATGGTTTTAAAGTAAATTTCGAACTGTGAATTTGAAATCTTTTTGTCGGTAACTACAACTGCTCAAATTTTTGATACATATAGTACATTTACATCATATATATGAATTAATGAAGAGGAATCTCCTTGTATTAGTTGTACAGGAAATAGAAAATCTTGTGAAAATAATGGAAGAGAAGAATGAGCCAATAGAACAGTCTGTGATGGCAGAAGTACAAGTTGAGGCCCCAGCCCCACAAAGTGTCGAAGGCCCGACTGTACCAGTTTTACCGATACAAATTACTGCACAAATGACCCAGCAAATGGCCACTTTCTTTCAACAAATGATTGATAATCTACCAGCCCAAGCCCAAGTGCAAAACCCAACCCCACAAGGGCAATGTGAAATAGAGAAGAGGGAGAAACCTATGAGTCAGAGCTCGAATAGTCATCTGGGAAATAAAAGCAAGACATAAAAGAACAATTTCCTTTTAAGAAATGGGGCCAAACAGTGGCCACAAACTGTTCAAAGTGATATGCAAAGTTAAAATCTCGAAATTGAACCTAAAGAAAGGTTCTTGAAAAATATTATTGGCTTATCCCTACTAAGTCACTATATACTAAATTACTTGAAACAGGTATGTGGGATCCACTTTCCCATTGTACATTGACATGAAAATTTCATTATCACTACATACTAAATCACACGAAATAGTGATGCGGGACCCTCCTTTTCCACAACACATGGACATGAAGATTTTGTTAGACAATTGATAATTCTTAATTGCTCAAAGTAAACCTAGGCTTATGTATATTGTATGGATCGATTGGTATACCAATTAGAGATTTCAGATAGCAGTACTGCCTACATGGAAAGTCATGGATTAACAGTATATGGTTGATATGATTTTAAAAGATAATGAATATCGGTATCAGGGGGCTTGCGGGGACGGCGATACGTAACCCCTGCAAGTGCTTTGATAGGTTACTTGGGCATAAATATAAATAATGAGTTTTAGATTTAAATAATTACATGAAGAGACCACTGATATGACTTTAAAAGACAGAGAAGGAAATAAGTGTACAGATAAGATGTTAGAAAACCTAGTCCATGAAGTTTTAACGTAGTGACTATGTAATGTTCTCGATGTTTATATTGTAAGCTGTATATTACAGTACCGACACAGGATTATTGTGTAGAGCTACGTGCTTCCTCATGGTATAATAAAATAAGAATATTTATAAGTAATCTATAAATTGATACAGTTATGCCCGAAAAGAGTATTATTACGGGAAATAAATGTAAAAATTTTAGTCAGAAATTTAAAACTTTAGAACTAGTCTGTCAAAAGACTATACTTGTAAGGTAGCTAGAGTCAGTAACTTGGTTACAATAATGTGAGCTACCTGTACCACAGTAATTGCTATAAGTTTAGAGATATCAATACGACTTATAATCCTCAGACAGATGGACAGTCGAAACAAGTAATTCAGGTAAATTCTGAAACTTATTGAGTTTCTGTAAATAATGAAATGAAATGATAATAATAACCTGTAAAATATAATAAGCCCTCAAGAATATACTGAGAACTTATGTCCTTGAATCTGAGGAGAGATGGGACACCTCCCACTAACAGAATTTGTATACAAAAATAAGTGTCAAGCTAGCATACAAATGGCACCCTATGAAACATTATAAGGGAATGGATAACTATGGATTTTGTGATGAGACTTCCGAGGACACATAATAGTCATGATCCAGTATGGGTCATAGTTGATAGACTAACCAAGTCTGCTCACTTTTTGCCAGTCCGGATGGACTATAGTTGGAGAGATTGGCCAGATTGTACATAAATGAGATTGTAAAACTGCATGGAGTGCCAGTATCGATTGTATCAGATAAAGATCCTAGGTTCACTTCTAGATTCTGGGGTAGTCTTCAGAGAGCCCTATGAACTAGATTGAACTTCAGCACAGCATTCCACCCACAGACAAATGGTCAGTCTGAGAGGGTAATTCAGATATTGGAGGATATGCTACGGGCTTGTGCGATTGAGTTTGATGGTAGTTGGGATATACACTTGCCTTTGATTGAGTTTGCTTATAACAACAGCTACCAATCAAGCATTGGGATACCTCCATATGAAGCTTTGTATGGCAGGAAGTGCAGAACTCCCCTATGTTGGGATGAAGTAGGTGAAAGGAAGATGATTGGGCCGAAAATTATTCAACAGACAGAAGAAAAGATTAGATTGATCAGAGATCGACTCAAGGCTGCATCGGACCTTCAAAAGTCCTATGTTGATCTGAAGAGAAGAGATATTAAATATGTAGTGGGTAATAAGGTATTCCTTAAAGTTTCTCCTTGGAAGAGGATTATGAGATTTAGCAGAAAGGGGAAACTGAGTCCTTATTTTATCGAACCATACGAGGTTTTGGAAAGAGTGGGTCCTTTGGCATATCGGTTAGCATTACCTCCAGAGCTAGAAAGGATACACAATGTCTTCCATGTGTCTATATTGAGGAGGTACAGATCTAACCCATCTCATGTACTATCTGTTGAAGAGATTGAGGTAAATTCAAACCTCTCATATGAGGAAGAACCCATAGAAATTCTGGCATATGAGGTGAAGTAGCTGAGGAATAAACAGATACACCTAGTTAAAGTGCTGTGGAACCATCATTCAGGCCAGGAAACTACTTAGGAACGTGAAGAGGATATGAGGAGACAGCACCCATAGCTATTCAGAGACTGATGCCAGGTAAAATTTCGAGACGAAATTTATTTTAAGGGGGAAGAATTGTAACACCCCTATGTTCGGTAGTGCGTTCTACTGTTCCAGTGACCAGTGTTGTCTGGACAGCTAGGATGCCTAGAACTACACTTAGATATGGGTGAAGAGACATAAAATAATGAAATACAAGAAAAGAAAATACAAGAAAAATAAAGGAAAAATAATAGCAATGAAATGTAACCAAGTTAAATGAGCTGAGAACCATAGCGGTGGGTGACCGCACTTGGAAGTTGCGGCGTGGATCGTTGACTAGCCCTGGACCGCGGGGAACCCTGGAAAATATTTTTAAGACTTAAATAAACATCTATTGAAGTATAAATTTCATTAGAAATATTAAATAAAAATTAATTAATTAGTACAAAGAAAGACGAGAAATCGAGAAAACAACAAAACTCGGTATTACCGAAAAATTGGGAATACATGTTGAATAGGGGCATTTTGGTCAATTAACAACTAGAGTTGACTTTTGACCTCAATGTCCATTAAAAATAAGTGATATTAAACTTTGAAAATTTCATAAAAAAATAAGAAATATGGTACATAATACAAAGAGTGGAAGTTTGGGGCATAAATTGCAAATTGTGAAACTTGGAAATTAATTAATCCTAAACTAAGGTTAGTGCTCCACTAATTATATTTCAAGGGACCTATATAAGGCTTTAGTGGACAGAATTGAGCTCATCTTCAACCTCCAGCCGAAAATGAATCTCCATGGAAACTCCATGGCCAAGCTTGGAAACACCACCATGCACCCATGATTTAAGCCTCATTTCACCATACTTTCTTCATTAAAGCTTGCACACTCAACTTGAGGAAACTTTTGGGAGCAAGAAAGGAAGGATTTGGTGAGGTTTTAGCAAGCTCCAACAATAGGTAAGTGAGTGTTTTCAATTCTTGTGTCATTAAAAGTGTAACCAAGGTTGTGGGTAGTTGATTTATGGAAGAATTTTTGAAGTTTGATGTTTTAATGGAGATGTACATTTTGGCAGCCATGGAAATTCTGTATATGTAGCTTGTTTTTACTTGTTTATGGTTGTCTAAGGTGTTGTTATTGATGGCAGCATGGATATGTGCATAATGGTTTGAATTTGGACATGTAAATAAGGTATGTCATGTGGTTAATTGTTGTAAGTGGACTTGGAAAAATTTTGAGTTATAATGTGTTTGTTGAGAGTTGTTACAAGCTACCAAAATGACCAAAAATGTGAAGTAAAGTATGTTAATGTTATGGTACAAACCAGAATTGGCATGGAAGAATTAATTTGGTAAGTGTTGGATGTGTAATTGGTAAGGATAAACAATATGTAATAGGGCAGTGTACATTTTAGCTTAGAACCTTAAGTGTGTGACTCCAATTGGTATGAGACCAATTGGAGGTGAAACTAGGCACAAAATTTGCCAACTTTCATGAAGGAAGCTTATCAAAATTTTGCCTAGAAGGTGACTTGAAAAATGACCAAATTCGGATTAGTGACTTGAAAGTCTGAAAATTTATCATTTGGGCAGTAGTTAGTTTTTTTACCATAACTCACTCAAAACAGGTCCAAATGACCTGAAATTTTTACCATGAATAGTTTAGACATATATCTACAATTCTTATGAAGACACCAAAGCCCAGAATGGCCATAACCAAGCCAAATAGCTTGCACAAATTTAGGTACGAAAACTGGCCAAACCAAAAGTGACCTAAAAATGACCTAAAGTTACCATTTTGATGCATTCTGTCCAGCATTGGTAAATTGACCATAACTTGGTCTACACAACTCAGAATGACCTTAAATTTTGCCCCGCGTGCAATAAGACATAGACCTACAAGTTTATAGTTTGGACTGAAACCCAAAAACTGAGGGAACTAGGTCGTCTGGCTAGGTCAAAATAGTACACCGAAATCTGGCAAATTGCAATAAAATGCAATATACTTGAAAGTGAATTTGGTAACATGTACCAACACTAAAAGGCTATAAAATGTGACATATTGATAACATTAAACCTAATTCATCTAGAGTGCATCGAGGGTCAACATTTTAGGTTGACTAAGGAAAATAATATAATTCAATAAATTAATTATTAGGCCTTATTATTAGAGACAGTTTAAATGAGTACTGAAACACTTCAAATTGTGTGTTTCAGTTAGCAAAAGGAAACATTGAGTCAGGACCAAGAGACATTTATCAGAGGTTTGTGCACAACTAGTTTTTAACTGATTTTATTATGAATATTTCATATGATTAAATGACATATTTTTCTTATGTATTATGTTTAACAAGCATTGGATTTAATTCAATGATTATTGAAATTGTTATAGTATGTATGAATTTAGCTTTGTGAAATGGTATTTCCACAAGTATTAAGAATTGTTGTGAATTGAATAAATTATGTTTTGGAAAATTGTGATAGAACATGTTTTGAATTGTGATGGGCAATTTGCATGGAAAAATACAAATTTATGATTTGAATTGTGATGAGAATAAAAATTATTGAATATTGGAATTGACTTCGAATTAAATTATATTGTGATTTATGCTCACTAAAAGGATTGTGATATTATTTTATATCTCACTATAGATGCTTGACTAGGTTATTACCCGTCTCTCTCATTTTTTGAGAAGACAATGGAGTTAGTTGTGTTTTGATTACCATCGTACATGCACAGGCTTAGATTCACCTCTTATTAGAGGTTAGATCTAAGTTCTTATTTGTTATGGCCCTTTCGGAAGATTCATTATTGTGATGTGTACTGTGCACGATGATTCGACCTCCCCAACCATAGGGAGTTAGAATCCGATTCGACCTCCCCGACATAGGGATTTAGAATCACCCCTAAGATGGCCCTTTCGGATTAGTCTTGCATAGTTAGTGAGATAAAGAATGGTTTTTGGGATAAAGAATGGTTTTTGAATAGTAAAGAATTATGATTTTAATTATGATTTATGTATAATTGATTTTGTTGGAATTACCTTAAATGGTTAGTTATGATTTGATAATTTGAATTTCATGATCAAAGTAATTTTATACAAATTATTTATATTATTGGCACTGAATATTTTGAGTTTTGGAATTTGATGAGTATCCAGATTTCTAAATTATTTGCTGTAATTTTTATTAAGTTATATTGTACTATGTTTTAAATTATAGTTGTGCACCACTGAGTTCACCACTCAGCGATAGCTTTGTATGCTGTCGCAGGTGAAAAGAGCATAGAGCAATTGAGTAAGCTTCTTTGAAGAGACATTCAGATCAGCTCTAGGTTTACCCATGTACACAGGTTTTGTAACGCAGAACTACACTTTCATATGAGGGAGGAGACATAAAATAATGAAATACAAGAAAAGAAAATACAAGAAAACAAAGGAAAATAATAGCAAAGAAATGAGGACTTAAATGTTGAAGAATAAATATCATTAGAAAGATCAAAGAAAAATTAAATAATTAGTACAAAGAAAAGTGAGAAATCATTATGGTCATTTGACATCCCAAGTGTCTTTTGACCTAAATGTCCATTAAAAATAAATAATATTACACTTAGAAAATGAAATAAAAATTAAATTGGTGGTACCTAAAATAAATAGTGGAAAATCATGGGTTAATGTGGAATAAATGCACATTTGGCTTATTATATGATATAAATTTTTAGTGACCACTAAGGGAATTAATTAAACACATAGTGGGACATGTGTACACTTAATATGCAGCTGAAACTCCATCTTCTCATGAATTTCAACATTGCCGTGAATGAAGGTGAGAGGAAACTCCATAGCCATTTTTCATGCAAGCTTTCTTAACTCTCCATTTCAACGTTCCTTCACAAAAATGGTCTACACATCACAAGGAAGATATTGATACCAATTTTGAGAAGTTTGGTGAAGGTTTAGCAAGTTACAATTAAAGGTAAGTTTGCATTTTGTTAAACTTTATGTTTATGTTATGGGTGTTAGTTTTGTGAAGGAAATTTTGAAGTTTAAATAGTTATGGAGATAGCCATTTGTGGGCAGCCAGGGGGTCACACATTTGATGATTTATTATGCATATAATTGATGAGAAATAATGTTGATCATGGTAAATTAATATCCTAATGAAATGTTTAACAAATACATGGTGATTTTGGCACTTGGATGAGAATTGATGGATTGTAGGGCAACGTGGTGTTGAAGGACAATTCGCAGCCTTGGGGACACTTGAATAAATGTGTATATTCTGGTATTGAGATATTGTAAATGTGAATTATATTTGTAATCTGCCCAAAATAATGTCAATGTAAAGTAGATTATACTGTGGTTAATGTACCAAAACAGATTGACATTTTAGCCTATAACCTTAAATGTGTAACCTCAATTGGTATGACAAGTCAAAAGCTGCACAAGTTCGGGTCCAAAACTGGCTGAACCAGAATTGACCAATTTGACCTAAACCAGCAAGGTGTAAATGACCATAACTGGTCTACTTAACTCGGATTGACAAATGACTTTGGTAAACGTGCAAACCTAAAAAACCCTATCGAATGTGACATATTAACGATAACTAAGACCTAATTTACCTAAACGCAATGAGGGTTGGTATATTAGGTGATTAGTTTTTAACTGATTTTGTTTTGAATATTTCATATGATTAAATGATATATTTTTCTTATGAATTATGTTTAACAGCATTGGATTTAATTCCCTCGATTAGAGGTTAGAGATGATTCTCTCTCCCCCCTAGAGGAGTTTAATCCATTCGTCGACCTCTCGACATAGGGAGTTAGAATCACATCGAATATGGCCCTTCGGATTAGTCTTGCATAGTTAGTGAGATAAAGATTGATTTTTGAGATACATAATGACTTTTGAGATACAATATGATTTTAATTATGGTTTTATATATAATTGATTTTGTTGGAATTACTTAAATGGATAGTCAAGATATGATAAATTGAATTTAAATTTCAATGTATATTACTATGTTTTTAAATTTATAGTTGTACACCACCAGTTCACCACTCACGATAAAATTTCTTGAAGATATATTCTGATAAGCTCGTATATATCATAGTATACCCATGTACATAGGTTTTAATCAAATGTAAATTATTGTAAATGTAAATTTGGGATTTCAATTATCCGAATAGTTTGTAATATAAATTGAATTGTTGAATTGATGAGTATCAAGTTGTATTTGAGAAAACATATTGGGAGCAAGGTTTGTGCACAACTAGTTTTTAATCGATTTTATTATGAATATTTCATATGTTTAAAGCACATATTTTTCTTATGTTTTATGTTCATCAAGCATTGGATTTAATTCAATGATTATTGAAAATTGTTATGTTATGTATGAATTTATCCTTGTGGAATGGTATTTCCATAAGTATTAAGCATTGTTATGGATTGAATAAATTATGTTTTGGAAAATTGTGATAGAATATGTTTTGAATTGTGATGGTAATTTGCATGAAAAATAAATTTATGATTTGAATTGTGATGAGCATAAAAATTATTGGATATTGGAATTGACTTTGAATTGAATTATATTGTGATTTATGCTCACTAAAAGGATTGTGATATTGTTTTATATCTCACTATAGATGCTTGACTAGGTTATTATCCATCTCTCTCATTTGTTGAGAAAACAATGGAGTTAGTTGTGATTTGATTACCGCTTAGATTTTCCTCTTATTAGAGGTTAGATCTAAGTTCTTATTTGTTATGGCCCTAAGATTCATTATTGTGATGCGATGATTCGACCTCACCATAGGGAGTTAGAATCGATTCGACCTCCCGACCATAGGGAGTTAGATCACCCCTAAGATGGCCCTTCGGATTAGTCTTGCATAGTTAGTGAGATAAAGAATGGCTTTTGAATAGTATGATTTTAATTATGATTTATGTATAATTGATTTTGTTGGAATTACTTAAATGGTTAGTTATGATTTGATAATTTGAATTTCATGATCAAAGTCATTTATACAAATGATTTATATTATTGGCAATGAATATTTTGAGTTTTGGAATTTGATGATTCTCAAATTATTTATATTGTACTATGTTTTAAATTATAGTGAGTTCACCACTCGCTTTTGTATTGTATGTCGAGGTGAAAGAGCATAGAGCAGTGAGTAAATTTTCTTTGAAGGGTTTACCCATGTACACAGGTTTTGATGTATGTATGTAATAATATGTATATAAATTATTTAGTAGTTGTATAAAAACTCTTGTAAAATATTTTGGTATGTAATTAAATGTAAATTATTGTAAATGTAAATTTGAGATTTCATTTACTTGAATAGTTTTGTAATATAAATTTTGAGTCTTGTAATCAATGAAATGTTTCTTTATGATGAGATTGGTTTGAAAATGAATTGATTGTTTATTGAGATTTGAATTGTAAATTGAAATGAAGTTATTGGAGTTGTATTTGAGAAAACATATTGAGAGTTTTTTTTTTTTACAAGATTAAAGAACTGTTTTCTCTAAATACAGCCAGCACTTTGCCAAAATTTTGAAAAAAAATTGATAACACCAGATTTTAATCGATGATTTAAATTTCACAAAAAATGTTTTAAAATCTCTTGTAGTATATCTAATGGGTTATCAGTAGGTGAAGTACAGTAATTCATTAGGTGTACTACGGGATCATGTTACATCTTACAGGGGAGTAGGGTGTGACAGTGATACATGGGCCTTGTACTTTGTCCCAGACGCGACTCTTGGGGCGCGAAACGAAAAGTCGTAATGACTCTTTAAATGCACCCCTAGCATTGAAACACTTCATAAACAGAAAACCTTTCATCTCCTCCCTTCCTAGCCTATAAAAACCTCTCAAATCTCATCTCCCTTCACCAAAACCCTACTCTTCTCCTTCTCAAAATCTCATCCATGGCTCCTGTAAAGAGATCTGCAAGAAGGATTGGCTCTTTTTCGAGGCAAAGAGGAGAATTTTCACCTTCTCCACCTCAGCCTCCACCCCAATGCCCAAGAACAAGGGTAGCCACTCCCTAACCACCTCAACAAGCCCATCCTCCACCACAACCACAACCACAGCCACAACTTGCTCCATAACCCGAAATCTCCATTCCTTGGGGATTTCGTGATGATACCCATAAAGCAATGTGCACCAGACTTCACACCGAAAAAATATCCTCCACCAAATATATGGATTTTCCTCTTTTGGAGCAAACCGGGCTACAGGATGAAATCAATGGGCTACTGGATAGCATCTGGTGGATAAGGTTCGCCCAACTCCAATTTTCAGCATACAAGGACACCACGCTGGAATTTTTTGGTAGCTTCAAGTCCACCTTATGGCCCACTAACAGGGAAGACAGGGGCAGGATTGAATTTCACCTCCTTAGTGTCGACCGGGTAATGAATATGGATGAGTTCAACGCCATCTTTGGCTTTGACAGCACCGACCACTAAGAAATCCCAAGGAACTGCATGCTCTACAACAACATCAACTTTTAGAGTTCCATTGCCCCGAACACAGAGCCATACAACTCCAGCATATCCAAATCCATGGGCATCACTAGTCCAGCCCTGCGCTATATGCACCGATTTGCAGCCCACACCATTATGGGCTGTGGCGACAGCCTTGGTGTTGTCAACGCAAGCTATTCTTTTTGTGGTGCATGGTCACGGGACAGCGCTGCAGCACTGGCTTCTTCTTGTGCAACCATCTTTGACGCCTCTATCAACAGTCTACTAGGAACATCGTGCTTGGTGGCCTTGTCACAACCATTGCCCTCCATTTCATCTTTGTCCCAGGACATCACAGGTTATGCTTTATCACTAGAACGTTAAGAATAGATCAGACTATTTGCATATCCATGGGGATATGTAAGAAGGTGGGCAACACATGCTACTTGGTGGATGCTAAAGGGAACACCATCCCTCAGAGAGACGAAGCAAGAGAAGGACCCGGCGAGACTTTGCAACCTCAAGAAAAAGACCAAGAGCCAATGTTTCAGGAGTCCCCTGCTTGAGTGCCTCCATACACACCAGCACCTACAAATTCGGTGCTCGCATACCTACAGCGCATGGAGACCACAATCAACAACAGGATGCGAGCTATCGAGGACAACTTCCAAGAAGCCCACAACATGTTGGACATACTAATGGACAAGCTATATGAGGAGGAAGAGGAGCCAGCATCACCAACATCACGAGCATCACCATCAGAGACGTTTTAGAGCTAGAACATTAGGATAGGATCTTTATTGTAATATCTTACATGCCTTAGTCCTAAAACTGCAATCATAGGTCTCTTTTATTTGCTTTATGTCCAAAAATTTTCCATGCTTAATAAATAATATGCTTCCTTTTAATCTTTGTACATTTTTTCTGATTTTGCATATTATTTAAACATTGAGGACAATGTCTTCTTTGAGTTTTGGGGGGGGGGGGGGATACAATTGCATTTGCATATCATTAAATGCACATCATTGCATTGTTTAAATTCAGCTACATTATTCTTGTGTATTAAAATTTTTGAGAATTTTTGAAAAATTTTGGACTTTAAATTGTGAAACTTAGCACTATAACCAAATTCTAGTAAGCTAATAATTGGACTCCATGGGATAGAGGAATGAACGTATCTAGATAGGCAAAAAGGGATTCTAATGTGTTGTTTGAGAAGAACTTAATCACCAAAGTGGAACTAGACTAGTTAAACCTCTTCATAACTATTAGTTTATCACATTGAACTTGTAAAAACAGGAGAACAATTTTTGAAATACAAGCAATCCTAAAAAACTACCTCACTAGCTCTAGAACATATCTCTTGGATCTATCAAGGTGAAATCCTAGCATATGCTTGATGAAGAGATGATTAAGGCATTGTTTGATATAGCCTCACTAAGCCTTAGCCACCCTTAATTAAAATATATGCCTTGTAGCCAACTTGAAGCCTATATTTATCCCTTAAAATTTATTGCTTACCCATATTATATACCTAGCCCCTAGCCAAAACACCTATCCTACCCTTTTGAGGAAGCAAAATGCATAAGGAAAATGAAGAGAGGATGTAGAACTCAAGAAAGAGTACAAGTGTGCAATTGAAATCAAAGAAAAACTTGCCTTTCCAAACCAGCAAAAACAATGAGTTTTGGGGAGAGGACAAAAGGGACATAAAAAGAAAGGAAAAAAAAAAGAGAGAAAAGAAAAGAAGTCCCAAGATAAGTATCATGGAAGCACGCTTGGCACTGTAAAAAGCCAAAAGCCCTTCCTCTCCATACAAAGTCAGTATTTATGCATACATGCTATCCTCATATTTGCATTCCCTAAAGATCTTTCATTGGCAACCAAGTCATTATCCTTTAGCCCCATTACAACCCTTTTTAAAGACCTTTTGATCTTTTGAAAAGTGCATGCTATTTTAGTAGAGATAGAAAATTGAGATATGCCTATGGAGTTGGAATTGAATTACTTCTCCACAATTACTCACAAAAGAGGCAAATTTGGGGGAGTTAGTATTTATCAAATCTATCCCAATAAAACAGGTTATTTGTGGCTTATTAATGGTCTTGTATAGAGGAATAATTAGTCGAAACACCATGAAAGGAGGTGAAGATTCTAAACAGGCAGCTATTGGAACCCTTATGCCTTGAAAGAGGGAAATTGGAATGAAGCTTGGAGGAGTTCAATTCTATGCTTATTAAGTTGTTGGTTATATTCCTAAGTATCCCCTAAAATGTGTTTTAAAATAGAGTTTTGCTTTGCTTGAGGACAAGCAAAAGTTTGAGTTTGGGGGTATTTGATACACTTAAATTGTATAGATGTTTTTAAGCACATTTGTATACTAATTCATAGCATTTAGGCAAGTATTTTCATGCATAGTAGTTGATTTCATTAGTTTTTATAATTTCTATTGTCAAGCCCTTAATTCCATGTTTTCTGCATCATTTCAGGTGTTTGGGCGAAGCCCCAAAGTATGGAAGTGCAAAAAAAAGCTTGGAGAAGTCAAGAGACAGAGAATTACTGCTGATACAAAGTACACGGTTCGTGTAAACCAAGCCCCAGACCCGTGTAACTCTCTGCTAGAAGTAAGCCAAGAGAATCAATGGAGAAACATAAGTACACGGGTCGTGTAAGTAGACCCCTGTAATCTACAGGGACCCGTGTAAGTCTCTATCGGGGACAAGCTTGAAGCACCTTATGGGAACAATAGTACACAACCCGTGTAACTAGGCCCGTGTAGTTGGCACAGACCGGTGTAACTTTCTATGCCAATGCAAGATTTCGCAATTCTCCTCCAGCAAGTTACATGGCCCTACATTACGAGACCCGTGTAGTGACACATGGGCCGTGTACTATGCTGCAGCCAATTTTATAACTCGAATTCTCCTCCTGCTTTCGGATAAAAAAACGAGACTCCTAAGGCCCTTTGGACTCAAAATGACCTAACCCTAAAGCAACCAATATAAATAGAAAAAGAAAACATCAGAAGAAGGGTTGGTAAGGGACTGCTGCGGAAGGCTATTGCTGTCGGGCTCTACGTCAGTACCAAAAGAAGTTTTCCAGCTGAAGCTCCATAAGATCAAAGCTGCAAACTCTCTTCGATTCCTTCGTTTCATCTCCCTAGATAGATCTTTATTGTTTTTATTTCTTCTGCATGATTTGTTTTTACTATTTTTATCTTTTATCATGATGTTTGCTGGACTCACCATGAGTGAGTAGTTTTCTTATTCTGGATTTGGGTGAGTAGTGCTTGTAATTATTATTATGGATGAACACTAAGTTTTATTTATTGGATTTGAGATTCGTTTCTTGATTTAATTTCTTGTGATCTTAATGCATGCTATGTGCTGGTACCCACTTAGCCATGATTGTAGATGTTAATTGAAGGACTGAAAGGTGAAGATTAACATTAGAAAATCAATATCTTAAACCTAGAAATTCTGACCTAGACATAGGCTGATACCTTTGTGGAACTTCAAAAATTGGTCAAAAATCTTAAAGGATTTTAATTAATTTAATCACCATGAAAGTAGGGTTTGAGTTAATTAGAATACACCCTAGGTGCCTTGAGAGAGGATTTAGGATAACTCAGGACTAATTTTCCATCAAGGAAAACGACCCTCAATCTAGTAAATAAGTTAGATAATATCCCTAGTAAGATTCAAGTGTGAAATCTTAATTCCAGAATTGTTTCAAATAGACCATTTCGTTTTAAGTTTACCATTCTAGTGTTTAAAATTACAAACTTCATTCCCTAAGTATTCAATAGCCTAAACAGTCAAAATTTTTGTGTAGATTGGTACTTGCTAAACAAACTTCTCGTGGGAACGATACTCTACTTATCACTTTATTACTTATTAGCGATCCGTACACTTGCGGGGTTGTAAAACTAGGCAAACATTACCTCCTCAGCAATGCATGTAGATAAGACCCACATAAGTCATTTTATGTATTTTGTATATTATAAATATTTCATATGTTGTAATATAAACTAAGAATTTGTAAGTAATATTTATGTGATGTAAATTAATAAATTGATTAGTTCATATGTAATTAATTTGTATATCATGTAAATTGTGAATTTATTCAATTAGTTTGCAAATTATGTAAATTAATGGAAATATGAGAATTTTGATATGTGAATGGAGCATGAATGATAATGTATGGAAATAAATGTGAAATTGAAGGATATAGAGAATATTTGAACTGATCAGATGATTATGATTAGTATGGATGAGATTTTTATTTCAAAATATTATGGAATTTTTAAGCAGGTGAATCGTGAAAAACGTCAAATGATAATAAAATAAGGGAAACTCCGCTGGTTTCTCCTTAGAAAAATAATTGATATTAAAATATAACGAGAACAAATTATTAAAAGAATAAAGCAAGATAAGATAGGGTGCTCCGGCATCGAGTGTGACATGTCTTGCTCGGTTACACTATAGACGGGTAAGGGGTGTCACACTACGTATCCCCCTCGCTATCCTGAGGAAGAATCACACCCACTCGTAGTTTGACACTTGAAACTGTGGTGATGCATGTTCTTCTACGCCTTACACACCTACAAGTGACATGTTGATGCGTGTTCTTCTATGCCTTACACAACTATGCTATATGCCCTAATCAACATCTAAGGACTTGCCAAAAAACATCAGTCATAAAATGTTATGGGTTCGTATTTAGGACCGCAGTCCTAAACTACCTACATATCCCCCTTACTATCTTGAGGAAGAATTAAACCCACTCGTAGTTCGACACTTGAAACTGTGGTGATGCATGTTCTTCTACGCCTTATACACCTACAGGTGACATGTTGATGCGTGTTTTTCTACGCCTTACATAACTATGCCATATGCCCTAAACAATGTCGAAGGACTTGCCAAAAAACAACTGTTATGAAATATTATGGGTTCGTATTTAGGACCACAGTCCTAAACTACCTGCGTATTCCCCTCGCTATCCTGAGGAAGAATCAGACCCCCTCATAGTTTGACACTTGAAACTATGGTGATGCATGTTCTTCTATGCCTTACACACCTACATGTGACATGTTGATGCGTGTTCTTCTACGCCTTACACAACTATGCCATATGCCCTAAACAACGTCTAAGGACTTGCTAAAAAACATCTGTCATGAAATGTTATGGGTTGGTATTTAGGATCGCAGTCCTAAACTACCTACATATCCCTCTCGCTATCCTGAGGAAGAATCAGACCCCCTCGTATTTCGAAACTTGAAACTGTGGTGATGCATGTTCTTCTACGCCTTACACACCTATAAGTGACATGTTGATGCATGTTCTTCTATGCCTTACACAACTATGTCGTGCGCCCTAAACAACGTCTAAGGACTTACCAAAAAATATCTAATTCGTGATTTAAAAAAATTGGGATGACTGGGTCTCAAAATTCTCTCTGATTTTTATACTTTTTATATGCTACTTCCTACCATGGGCATGCTAATTTTGCTGGAGATTCTAAAAAAACTTAGTCCTCTGAGGGACCTCTTTTTGCAAAAACTTTCTTATAACCTCCAAATTTTTTAAAAGAACTATTCACCATAAAAGACTTCCTTAAGGTCACAATACAATTTCTCTCTGATTTTTCTTTTTCTTCTCTCCCCACATGCTTCATTTTTCTAAGGCCTTTTCAACCTTTCAAAGTTCGAAATAAGCTTTATAACCTACTTAATGGCCTTTTCAGGTTTTCCATCCAGATCTTCTCTCATATCTCCTTTTGCCTAAACCAACTTTTACAGATTTTCAATCTAGCATTTTTTTTCTTTTCTTCCTTTTTTTTACCCTTATTTTTGGCTAGACAGCCTTTTGCAGGTTTTCAGCTTAGCGGGCCTATCTCACATAAAGTACCATTTGAGCCTGTCTAAATTGACTGGTTCTTGAAATTCATTCCCATCCAGGACTGATATTCTTACTGTGGTAAGATCTTTTCGACTATGTATGGACCATCCTAACTTGAGTTAAACTTTCCTCTTAAATCAAAAGGGACGGGCCAAGCTTGTTTCAAAACCATGTTGCCCTCTTTGATCTTTCTTGGCTTCACCTTTTTATTAAAGGCCTTAGCTATCTTCCTCTGATAAGCCTGCATATGATACGAGGCTCACATTCTCTTTTCATCAATCAAAGCTAGTTCTTCATATCTATTCTAAGCCCACTCATTTTTTAGGATCTTAGCTTGTAGCATCACTCTTAAGGATCTGACCTCTTGCCTAATGGATAGCATTGCTTTAGTCTCATATACTAAAAAGAATGGGGTTGCCCCTATGGATATCCTTGTAGTAGTGCGATAACCTTAAAGACCATAAGTGAGCTTTTTGGGCCAACCCTTATACGTTTCGAATATTTTTTCTAACTAGAACCTTTCCATTTCATATAGCGACCACACATTCCTGTATGTACTTCTTTCATTATTTGCTTAGCCTATTTTTCTATCATACATAAAATTTTGTAAAATTGCCCCTTAGCTAAAGTAAATTGAGTGGCTAATCTACGAATTGTTGCTCTATCTCTTTTGTTGGCTGATTGTAGTATTCTCTCACTTCCAGATACCTCCTTATGTCTACATACCATTTTCCTTCACCCTTTAGGTCCACATGTGCTACTATTAATCCTTCATAGCATGAAATTTGATTCCTCATTAGGATAACTACCTAAGTTAACTTTTGATCATCCTTTTCCTATAGGGACACCAGAGTGGCTTGGGAATCAACCATCTGATTCTAAGCTCGAGGCATGTACTTCATGGTCACTTTATTAAAAATTAGCTAATAGTTTTTTAATTTTCCTTCAATTTTCCTTCCTTCAATTCCCATTCAACTTTAATATAAGAAACTACTAGCATCGAATCTCCTCTTCTTTCTTTGTCCTAATATCTATCAATGCTTATAAGCCATAGATGCAAACCTCATATTCAGATCTGTAGGGATCTTGTGTTGTACTATGTCTCAGTTAATTCTTGACATATCTTTATAAGACCAAGAAAATGCTCTTTGGTACTTTATTAATAAGGCTATAAATTTATCTCTTTCTTCTTGGTTTAAATCTTCAGCTAACTTAATGTCTTTAGGATTATCTGGTGTACCCAAAGGAATAGAGATTGATTTTGATGCATTAATAGAAACAGATTCTAAATGATTATGAATGCCATGCTTATGCTCATTAAAATAAACATTAAACCAGTAAGCAAAAGGACTGGTCATATTACTAATCTTTGCCTCAGAATTGGCATCAAGAATAGCAGAAATGGAAACATCAGTATCACTATTGTGAGCATTACAAAAGACAAACTCAAACTTAGGAGTGCAACTTTAGGTTCTTGGCTTTCATGCAGTCTTTAGATCAATGGTGCTAATTTTCTGCTCTAGCCCTTTCACATGTGTAACCCTTAATCATATGTCTAGGTAGTTGCCCCCTCTTTCAAAAACTTAGGAGGCTTTGGCTTTTCTTCCTCTTCAGTTGGCTCATAGCCCAAACCATACCTAGGCCCATGCCAGAAAAAAAACTTGAAAATCAGACACTAGTGGAACTGAACCATCTAGTTGTAATGCAACTATCTCCTCATCAGAATCAGTCCAGACATCCAAAGGACCCTCATCATAGGTAAAATTATCACAAATGTCAACAACCATTATAGACTGAGGTTCATTGGGCTTTTGGATGGGTTGGATAGGTTTATTGGGATTTGGATGGGTTGGACAAAGTTAATAATTATGTTAGGGTTATTTGGGGTAATGGAGATCACATAGAGACCTAGTGTAGGTGGAAATTTTGGTTAGGCATAGGGCTTTTTTGTTAATTTTCTGGGTCAATTATCCTTTTGGCATCAATTAGGTCTTAGATATCATGCTTAAGTTGAAAGCATTAGTCGGTGTCATGACTGTGGGCTTGCTAAAACCGGCAACATTGGTTGATATCATAGCTAGGTGGGAGTGGATTTGGAAGTAGTCTGGGTGCTAAGAGCTATAGGAGGTCTTGAGCTTTGAGACGCCCCAAAACTTCAAATAAGGGTTGGCTGAATCGAAAAAATCTCCTTAGGGTGTGAGACATAATTTGAACCTCAATAACTTAATGTCACTTAATTGGCCTACCTCGGGGCCTCTTTCTAAAGTTGATCATAATTTTCTCTTCTAGCTCAAACATCTTGGCGTTCAATATTTCATCAAGCATGACCATAGTTTCTTCCATCTTAAGTAGTGCAGGTAAAATCTTTACTAGTCTCTTCCCTTCCCTAACCTATGTGACCTGATTGGAAGTCTCTTTGGTGTGTTTTGAGGCTATGTTTGCTCAAAAAAATAGGATTTAAGGGTTAACCTAAGCATGCTATGTACATGAATGCAATGCATGAATGGACCATTTTTTTCTTTTTTCGCCTTTACTTTTACAAAACCAAAATCGAACCATATCAATAGAACCAAAACTAAACCAAAACCAGACCATATAAACTGAACTAAAATCGGACCAAAGACTGAATCAAAACTGAAAAAAAAAATCTCTAGAACTAAATCTTCACCCCCTTATACCTTCAACTCTCACGCACAAGGTACAAAAAAATTCTATCCTAGGCTATGATACACTGGACACACCAACAGGGGGTGGTCCAGGACGACCCTTCCCTCACAAACAAAGGATTTATATCCGTAAAGTTTAACCATAAGTAAGCATCCTCTTGCTTAACACGGGTTCTGAAATGGACTTGGGCCTATACACATATTGGGTTTATGCATAGGCCTAGGTTCATCTCAACTACTAGTAGAACTTATGGTTTAAACAGTAAGATTATAAATCTAGCACAACAAAAATCTACGGGATACCTAGGGTTGAAATCTATAGCTCATAGGCTTTATTAGGTAGGAAAAGGGTCACTCATGCGAGAGCTTATCCATTAAGCATAATAGCTAGAGCTGTGGCTCTTTTATATACTCGAAGGTACTGGCATAGGGTGCTAGCATTCACCAATTCATCATAGCTTTAGTGAAACTATGGTCTCCTTGACAAGTACTAGCGGGGCTAAAAAGGGTAAAAGTGATCTGTGTGATAGTGTAGTGCAATGCAAAAAGTTTAATAGAGGAATAATATTAGACTAATAGAAACATGTTGGAGTAACTATCCACTTAATCCCCAGTGGAGTCACCAAACTGTAGGAGAGGACGTGAGGCGAAATATCATCCACTAGAATTATATAAAATGCACCAGGTAATGCCCAGGAAAGATGGTGGAGTCACAATGGTCTCACTAAAGTACCACCTCCTTAGACAGTATTTGCTAGACATACACTTCATACAATCCTAATAGAATCAAACCACTAATAAGTACCGTCTTCCCATAACACTACCATGGTATAAAGAATTTATGCCGCGAAGGCATAGATAGACAGGAGTCGCCACCCGGGTAATAACCAAAACATATTTAGTGTTTCTTTCGAGGGTCATGGATGGTAACTTTCTCCTTACAGAGTTTCCACAACCATCATTACCATAGCCCAATGTCTAGGTTCGGGATAGTGGGTACGTAAGGGGAAGGTGTTAGGCACCCCTTATGCCTGGTCTAACCTCGTTAATTCGAATTCCAGTCCTTTACTAATGTTTCTAGAAGTCTTGTTTATTATTCCTTTATGAAACTTTATCCTAAAAATGCAATTTTAATCCTACACACACAAGTAATTCACAAAAGGATTGTTGTTTACAAATAATTTTCATGCACAAGTAATTTCTATCTATGGGGTTGCTAATTATTTAAATGATATTTACCATATGACTAAAATTAATTTATTATTGATAATTTAATTTACAAACAAATTCAATTTCAAATAACCTTAAGTTTCTATCTCACCTAATTAATTAATTTTTCACCAAGTTACCCTAAGGATAATTAAACTAAATTAATTATGTACATGTATAATTTACTCTAATATCACATAAGGACCAGAAAATCACAACCTAATAAAGATTTCTAGCATGCAAATTTATTTTATAATTACCAAGTATTAAATTAAATTTATTTTACATGCCAAGGTTAGTTTAATTTACAAACAAGATTAATTTACCCAATGCCCAAGAATGAGGGTAGCCACTCCCTAACCATCTCAACAAGCCCCTCCTCCACCGTAACCACAGCCACAACCCACTCCACAACCGGAAATCTCTATTCCTTGGGGATTTCGAGATGATGCCCATAAAGCAATGTGCACCCGACTTCATGCCCGAAAAATATCCTCCACCAAATACATGGATTTTCCTCTTTTGGAGCAAATCGGATTGCAAGATGAAATCAATGGGCTACTTGATAACATTGGGTGGACAAGGTTCACCCAACTCCAATTTTTGGCCTATAAAGACACCACGCTGGAATTTTTGGGTAGCTTTAAGGCTACCTTATGGCCTACCGATAGGGAGGACAGGGGCAAGATTGAGTTTCGCCTCCTTGGTGTCGACCGGGTAATGAACATAGATGAGTTCAACGCCATCTTTGGCTTTGACAATGCTGGCCACCAAGAGATCCTAAGGAACTGCATGCTGTATAACAACATCAACTTCTAGGATTTTATTGCACCAAACACAGAGCCGTACAACTCTAGCAAATCTAAATCCATGGGCATTACTAGTCCAGCACTGCGATATATGCATCGATTTGTCGCCCACACCATAATGGGCCATGGCAATAGCCTTGGTGTTGTCAATGCCAACGAGCTCTTCTTTTTGTGGTGTATGGTCACCGGACAATGGTGCAGCACCGGCTTCTTCTTGTGCAACCTCTCCGATGCCTTTGTCATTAGTCTACCAAACACATTGTACTTGGTGGCCTTGTCACCACCATTGCCCTCCACTTCGGCTTCGTTCCAGGACATCACAGACTGCGCTTTGTTACTGGAACGTCGAGAATTGATCAAACTATCTGCATATCCATGGGGATATGTAAGAAAGTGGGCAACACATGCTACTTGGTGGATGCTGAAGGGAACACCATCCCTCGGAGAGACGAAGAAAGAGAAGGACCTGGCTAGACTTCGCAGCCTCAAAAAGAAGGGCAAGGGCGGATGTTCGAAGAGTCCCTTGTCCGAGTGCCTCCATACACACCACCACCTACAGACCCAGTACTCGCATACCTACAGCGCATGGAGACTATAATCAATAACAGGATGCGAGCTATTGAGGACAGTCTACAGGAAGCACACAACAAGCTGGACATGATAATGGACAAGCTAGATGAGAAGGAAAAGGAGCCAGGATCACCAGCAACACCATCATCATCATCAAAGGCCTTTTAGAGCTAGGACTATAGGATAGGATCTTTATTGTAATATCTTACATGCCTTAGTCCTAACTTGAAACCATAGGTCTATTTTATTTGCTTTATGTTCAAAAATTTTCCATGCTTAATAAATAATATGCTTCCTTAAAATTTTTGTATGTTTGCTTTGATTTTGCACATTATGTTAACATTGAGGACAATGTCTGGTTTGAGTTTGGGGGGGACACAATTGCATTCGCATATCATTACATGCACAACATTACATTGTTTAAATTCAGCTACATTATTCTTGTGTATCAAAATTTTTGAAAATTTTTGAAAAATTTTGTATTTTAAATTGTGAAACTTAGCACTATAACTAAATTTTAGTAAGCTAAATAATTGAACTCCACAGGATAGAGGAATGAACGTATCTAGATAGGCAAAAAGGGATTCTAACATGTTGTTTGTGAAGAAACTAATCTCTCTAATGGAACTAGACTAGTTAAACCTCTTCATAACTATTAATTTTTCACATTGAACTTGTAAAATTAGGAGAAAAATTTTTGAAATACAAACAAACCTAAAAATGCCTCACTAGCTCTAGAACATATCTCTTGGACCTATCAAGGCAAAATCCTAGCATATGCTTGATGAAAAAATGATTAAGGCATTCTTTGATATAACATCACTATGCCTTAGCCACCCCTAATTAAAATATATATCAATTGTAGCCAACTTGAAGCCTCTGTTTATCCTTTAGAATTTATTGCTTACCCATGTTATTTACCTAGCCCCTAGCCTAAACGCCTACCATACCCTTTCGAGGAAGCAAAACGCATAAAGAAAATGAAGAGAGGATGAGGAACTTAAGAAGGAATGTAAGTGTGCAATTGAAATTCAAAGAAAAATTTGCTTTTCCAACCCAACAAAAGAAATGAGTTTGGGGGAGAGGACAAAAGGGACATAAATAAAAAAAATAAAAAAAAAAGGAGAAGAAGTCCCAAGATAAGTATCATGGAAGCATGCTTGGCAATGTAAAAAGCCAAAAGCCCTTCCTCTCCATACAAAGTCAGTATTTTATGTATACATGCTATCCTCATATTTGCATTCCCTAAAAACCTTTCATTGGCAACAAAGTCATTATCCCTTTAGCCCCATTACAACCCTTTTAAAGACATTTTGATCTTTTGAAAAGTGTATGCCACATTAGTGGAGATAGAAAATTGAGATATGCCTATGGAGTTGGAATTGAATTACTTCTCCACAATTAATCACAAAAGAGGCCAATTCAGGAGAGTTAGTGTTTCTCAATTCTATCCCAACAAAATAGGTTATTTGTGGCTTATTAATGGTCTTATATAAAAGAATAATTAGTCGAAACACCATGAAAGGATGTGAAGATTCTAAACAGGCAGCTATTACAATCCTTATGCCTTAAAAGAGGGAAATTGGTATGAAGGTTGGAGGAGTTCAATTTTATGCTTATTAAATTGATGGTTGCATTCCTAAGTATCCCCTAAAATGTGCTTTAAAATAGAGTTTTTTTTTTGCTTGAGGACAGGCAAAAGTTTGAGTTTGGGGGTATTTGATACATTTGAATTATATAGATGTTTTTAAGCACATTTGCATACTATTTCATAGCATTTAGGCAAGTATTTTCATGCATAATAGTTGATTTCATTAGTTTTTGTAATTTCTATTGTAAAGCCCTTAATTCCATTTTTCTGCATCATTTCAGGTGTTTGGGTGAAGCCCCAGAAGTATAGGAGTACAAAGGAAAGCTTGGAGGAGTCAAGAGACAGAGAATTGCTGTTGATACAAAGTACACGGGTCGTGTAAACCAAGCCTCAGACCCGTTTAACTCTCTGCCAGAAGAAAACCAAGAGAATCGATGAGAAACACAAGTACACGGGTCATGTAAGTAGACCCGTGTAATCTGCATGGACCCGTGTAAGTCTTTGCTGGGCACAAGCTTGAAGAACCTTAGGGGAACAACAGTACACGGCCCGTGTAACCAGGCCCGTGTAGTTGGCGCAAACCTGTGTAACTTTCTGTGCCAAAACAAGGTTTTGCAATTCTCCTCCAGCAAGTTACACAGCCCTACGTTATGGGACCCGTGTAGTGACACACAGACCGTGTACTATGCTGCAGCCAGTTTTATAACTCGGATTCCCCTCCTATTTTCGAATAAAAATGAGACTCCTAAGGCCCTTTGGACTCAAAGTGACCTAACCCTAGAGCAACCAATATAAATAGAAAAGAAAACATTAGAAAAGATGACAGTCATCGGGACTGCTACTGAAGGCTGCTATTGTCGGGCTCTACATCAATACCAAAAGAAGTTTTCCAGCAAAAGCTCTACAAGATCAAAGTTGTAAACTCTCTTTGGTTCCTTCACTTCATATCCCTAAATAGATTTCTATCGCTTTGTTTCTTTTACATGATTTTCTTTTTACTATTTTTACCTTTTATCATGATGTTTGCTGAACTCACCATGAGTGAGTAGTTTCCTTATTCTGGATTTGGGAGAGTAATGCTTGTAATTATTATTATGGATGAACATTAAGTTTTATTTACTGGATTTGAGATTTGTTTCTTGATTTAATTTCTTGTGATCTTAATGCATGCTATGTGCTGCTACCAACTTAGACATGATTGTAGATGTTGATTGAAGGACTGAAAGGTGAAGATTAACATTAGAAAATCAAGATCTTGAACCTAGGAATTCTGACCTAGACATAGGCTGATACCTCTGTGGAACTTAAAAATTGTTCAAAGATCTTAAAGGATTTTAATTAATTTGATCACCACGAAAGTAGGCTTTGAGTTAATTAAAATACACCTTAGATGTCTTGAGAGAGGATTTAGGATAACTTAGGGCTAATTTCCATCAAGAAAAATGACCCTCAATTTAGTAAATAAATGAGATAACATCCCTAATAAGATTCAAGTGTGAAATCTTAACTCCACAATTGTTCCAAAAATATATTACTTCATTTTAAGTTTACTATTCTAGTGTTTAAGGTTAACAAACTTCATTCCCTAAATATTCGATAGCCTAGACAGTCAAAATTACTGTGTAGATTGGTACTTGCTAAACAAAGGTCCTCGTGGAAACGATACTCTACTTATCACTTTATTATTTGTTAGCGATCCGTGCACTTGTAAGATTGTAAAACCAGCAAATAACTTTTTGGCGCTGTTGCCGGGGATCTTTGGTTTTAGTAATATCAAGCGATAGGCAATTTAGCTTATTTAGGAAATTATATTTATTATCTAATTTTATTTTACTAGTTGTATTTCTCTTCTTTTCTCTTAGGTGCTCAATCTGGTATATGACCAAAACAAGGCCAGAAGAAGAGATTTTGGACTATGATCCGGAGATAGACAGAACTCTGAAAGCCATCAGGAGAGAAAGGAAACATCAAGAGCACAGTCAAGGAGATCCTGAATTTCCAACCATGGGCAATAATAATGACAGATTAAGACTCTTGAGAGATTATGGAGCTCCATCTGTCCAAGGATTTCAGCCTAGTATCACTAGACCCACAGTGGAAGCCAACAACTTTAAATTAAAACCAGCATGGCTCCAAATGATTCAACAAACCCAGTTTGCAGATTCACCCACAGAAGACCCATACTATCACCTCTAGTGCTTTCTTGCCCTATGTGACACATTCAAGATGCATGGAGTGTCTAATCAATAAGACTCAGAGCATTCCCATTCTCCCTTCGGGACAGAGTAAGGAAATGGTTACTTTCTCAACCAGCTGGAACGTTCACTACTTGGGAGAACCTCTCTCAACCTTTTCTAGCAAGATATTTTCCACCTACAAAGACTGCAAAACTGAGGTTAGAGCTCAACACCTTTAGACAAAAGGAAGGAGAATCACTCTATGACGCATGGGAAAGATATAAAGACCTACAACACCATGGCATAGAAGATTGGCTATTAGTGCAAAATTTTTATAATGGATTACTACCCTCTACAAGGAGCACAGTTGATTTAGCTGCAGAAGGTGATCTAATGGAGAAAACAGTGCCACAAGCACTTGAACTTTTAGAAAGGGTTGCATACCATAATTATGAGTGGTCAAATGAAAGAGGAAATGCAAGGAAAACTACTGGGGTACTGGAAGTAGATGCCCTAAGCATGATAAATGCTCAATTTGATCAGCTCACAAGGAAACTCGAAAGAATGCAAGCCAACACAGTTGGTATAAACAGTCCACCTGAAGACAACTATGGAGGAGGATACATGAGTTCAGAATATAGCAATTTCAATGAACCTTCCTCAGAGCAGATGAACTATGTGAATAATGGAGGAAACTTCAACCAAAGGCAGCCCAACAATCCATATTCAAATACTTACAACCCTAGATGGAGGAACCACCTAAATTTCTCATGGTCCAATCAGCAGAACCAACCAATAAACAAGCAACAAGGATACAAACCACCAGCACCCCCTGGATTTCAAAACAAAGGTCAAAACTTTGCACAGTCATCACTACCTCTCTAACCTCAACAACCTGAACTGAAAAATGACTATGGAAACCATGATGGAAGGATTCCTAGCAGCTCAATAACAACAAACTGAATTGATTAAACAGCTGACTTCCAGAGTGGACCAACTTGCTACTCACAACAAGATGCTAGAGAATCAGATCGCTCAGCAAGCAAGCTCTTCAAGTAAGGCTGCTGGCAAACTGCCTAGCCAACTAGAAATGAACCCAAGGGAGCATTGTAAGGTAGTTATACTGAGGAGTGGGAGAACGCCAGTACAACCAGAGGTAGAACCGATAGAGGAAACCATAGAAAAATCCAAAAACCAAGCAAAGAAAAAGGAGGAAGAAGCTAAGAAAGATCAGGAAGAGGAAGTGAGGAAGGCAAAGAAACTACCAGAGCTATACCAGCCTCCCTTACCTTTTCCTCAGAGATTTCAAAAAGCCAAATTGGACAAGCAGTTTGGGAAGTTTTTAGAGATTTTACAGAAACTTTACATCAACATCCCCTTCACTGAAGCGCTTTCTCAGATGCCATCCTATGCTAAATTTCTTAAGGAAATTCTATCAAAGAAAAGGAACCTAGAAGACTATGGAACAGTAGCTCTAACAGAGGAGTGCAGTGCCATACTGCAAAACAAACTGCCTCAAAAGTTGAAAGATCTAGGAAGCTTCTCCATACCTTGCCTCATTGGTAACAAGAAAATAGACAAGACCCTCTGCGACCATGGAGCAAGCGTCAATTTAATGCCTCTATCAATATGCAAAAAGCTGGAGATCGGGGAACTGAAACCAATAACAATCTCATTGCAATTGGCCGATCGATCTGTTAAATATCCTATAGGAATACTGGAGAACATTACGATCAAAATGGGCAAATTCTTCATTCTAGTGAACTTTGTTATCCTTGAGATGGAAGAAGATGTTAAAATTCCTATCATCTTGGGAATTCTTGGCAACCGCCAAAGCTATCATAGACATCAAAAATGGGCAACTAACCCTCAAGGTAAGAGAAGAAGAAGTGGAGTTCAACTTGTTTGACACGATGAAACACAAATTTGAACCTGATGAATGCTTCAAATTTAGCACAATTGACGAATATATTGAAAAGGAATTTCATGAGACACATCCTAAAGATCCTCTTGAAGCATGTATTATGCACAGCCACACAGTAGATGATGAAAATACATAAATAACAGCCTGTGCACAACAGTTAGCAGCTCATCCACCCCTACCCTTACCTAAGGCCTTCGAGATGGAGAAGTTGAAGGAGGAACAAACCAAAGGTAAGCTCCAAGAAAATGCCAAACAGGTAGAGCTTAAACCTCTCCCATCCTCGCTAAGGTATGCATTTCTGGACTCAAATTCTAAATATCCTGTTATAATCAATGCTGGCCTATCTAAGTTAGAAGAGGAAAAATTGCTAAGAGAACTTAGGATCCATAGCAAAGCCATAGGGTATAAAATAGAAGACCTGAAGGGAATCAACCCTTTGATTTGCATGCATAGGATATCCATGGAAGAAAACAGTAAATCCACAATCGAACATCAAAGAAGACTTAACCCAAACATGAAAGAAGTAGTTAAGAAAGAAATCTTAAAACTATTAGATGCAGGTATCATATACCCAATCTTTAATAGTAAATGGGTTAGTCCTGTACATATAGTTCCTAAGAAAGGTGGACAACTGTTATCCAAAATGCAAGCAATGAACTGATCCCTACTAGAGTAGTCATTGGTTGGCGAATGTGCATAGATTATAGGAAATTGAATGGTGCTACTAGAAAAGACCATTTCCCTCTCCCCTTCATTGACCAAATGTTAGAAATGTTAGCAAAACACTCTTATTTCTGTTATCTAGATGGGTATTCGGGATTCTTTCAAATTCCTATTCACCTAGAAGACCAAGAAAAGACAACATTCACTTGTCCCTATGGAACATTTGCATATAGGATAATGCCTTTTGGTCTCTATAATGCCCCCGCTACCTATCAAAGATGCATGATGGCTATCTTTTCTGATTATATTGAAGATATCATGAAATTTTTTATGGACGATTTTTCTGTCTATGGAACTACTTTTGATGATTGCCTAGCTAATTTATCTAAGGTGTTGCAAAGATGCGAAGAATCAAACCTGGTCCTAAATTGGGAAAAATGCTACTTCATGGTAAGGGAAGGCATAGTTCTGGGACATTTGATATCAGAAAGAGGAATTGAAGTTAATAAGGCAAAAATTGAGATCATTAAAAACATGCCACCTCCAACATTAGTCAAGGGAGTGCAAAGCTTTTTGGAACATGCAGGATTCTACAGGAGATTCGTCAAGGACTTTTCCAAAATAGCTAAGCTACTTACTAACTTGTTAAGTCAAGATGTTACCTTTGATTTTGATGAAAATTGCCTTGTTTCCTTTAACAAGATCAAAAAAGCCCTATTATCAGCACCAATAATGCACCCACCAAATTGGGAGCTACAATTCGAGGTAATGTGCGACGTGAGTGACTATGCAGTTGGAGCAGTGCTCTGGCAAATAAAGGATAAAAAGCTCCATGCTATTTATTATGCTAGCAAGACACTCGATGATGCGTAAATTAATTATGCCACCACAGATAAGGAATTCCTAGCAGTGGTGTTTGCAATAGACAAGTTCAGATCTTACCTCATTGGGTCAAAAGTCATTGTATTCACAGATCATGCTGCAATCCGGTACCTTTTGAACAAGAAGGAAGCAAAACCAAGGCTGATTCAATGGATTCTACTCCTTTAAGAATTTGACCTTGAAATCAAGGACAAAAAGGGATCTAAAAATGTCGTAGCTGACCATCTTTCCAGACTAAAATTAGAGTACATGGAGGATTTCGAAGACTTACCAATTGATGATTCATTTCTTGATGAACAATTACTTGCATTCTCCAAAGCTCCATGGTACGTTGACTTTGTTAATTTTCTTGTATGCAAGGTACTGCCTCCAAATATGACTTATCAGCAAAGAAAGAAATTCCTACATTATGTGAGATATTACTAATGGGAGGAACCTCTACTGTACAAGAGATGTAATGATGGGCTGATAAGAAGATGCATACCAGAGGAAGTTATGAAAAGTATCAATTATCACTGCCATTCCTCGCTATATGGAGGACATTTCGGCACCTCAAAAACCATAGTAAAAATTTTACAAGCAGGGTTTTACTGGCCACATTTGTTTAAGGATGTAAGATCCTTTGCGCTAGGTTGTGATCAATGCCAAAGAACAGGTAACAGTTCAAGAAGGAATGAAATGCCACTGCATGGCATACTTGAGATAGAATTGTTTGATGTATGGGGAATAGACTTCATGGACCCATATCCCTCCTCCAGTGGAAACAAGTATATTCTGGTTGGAGTTGATTATGTGTCAAAATAGGTAGAAGCGATTGTGACGCCAACCAACGATGCTAGAGTGGTCACAAGGTTCCTTAAAAAGAACATCTTCACAAGATTTGGCACACCATAAGCAATAATCAGTGATGCAGGAAGTCACTTCTGCAACTAACCATTCGAAACACTACTAAAAAAGTATGGAGTGACTCACAAGGTGGCCACACCTTATCATCCTCAAACCAGCGGTCAAGTAGAGATCTCAAACAGGGAACTGAAGCAGATTCTGGAGAAAACTGTAAACAGATCCAGGAAGGACTGGTGCATGAAGTTAGATGATGCACTATGGGCATACCTCACTGCATATAAAACCCCAATTGGCACAATACCCTTCCGACTAGTTTATGGAAAATCATGCCATCTCCCTATTGAACTTGAGCATAAAGCCTACTGGGCAATTCAGATCCTAAACTTTGACCTCAAAGCTGCTAGTGAGAAAAGGCTCTTACAATTGAATGAGTTAAAAGAAATTCGATAGGATGCATACGAAAATGCCAAAATCTTCAAGGATAAAACCAAAAGATAGCATGATAGGCACATAGCAAGGAAAGAGATAAAAGAAGGAGATCTTATCCTCTTATTCAACTCTAGATTGAAACTCTTTCTAGGAAGCTTAAATCAAGATGTTTCGGACCTTTCAAGGTCACCCAAGTCTTCCCACATGGAGCAGTAAAAGTGTTGAGCGAAACCTCAGGTGCATTTAAGGTCAATGGACAGAGGCTGAAGCCTTACTTTTAAGGAGAACCCATAGAAAAGGGAGTAAATTGCACCCTCGATCCTCCTACCGACAGACTATAGACAAGCAAAGTCCAGCTAAAGACTATAAATAAGCGCTTTTTGGGAGGCAACCCAAAACTTTTTCTAAACTTTTCTTTTCTTTTTCTCCTTTTTCATATTGATTTTTTGTTTCATATTTATTAGCATTTCACTTTGTAGGAATTTTTGGAAAGGGGAGTAGAGATCAAGAGAGGAAAGGAATCACCAAGTCAAAACCACAAAAGGGAATTTGGAGAAAACTAGGGAAGTAGCTCTATTACTCAACTTTACATCCATTTCATGTGTTATGATGATGAAAATTTTCATTTGCCAAAGATTTGAAAAATTAGAAAGTTACACGGGTATTGTACTGGTTTTACACGCCCCGTATAACTTTCTGAAAGTCCATAGGCTCCATACATTTTGAACTCTTCAAGAGATAAAAAGTTACATGGGTCCATAGACAAAAAGTTACACAGGCCGTGTAATGCCTCTATTAGAATAACTTAAAGCCAGAAATTTACACGGGCCTCCTAGTATTTGACACGAGCCGTGCAACATGTCCAGTAAAGAAACTCGAGAGACAGAAAGTTACACAGGTTCCAGAACTCATTTACACGGGCCATGTACTATGACAGATTTTGAAAATTTCGGGTAGAAATTTACACGGCCTTACAAGTCAGGACCTGTGTAATGATACACGACCCGTGTACTTCATTGCAGACGCGACTCTTGGGGCATAAAATGCGTGAAACAAAGAGTCCTAATGGGTCTTTAAATGCACCCCTAGCATTAAAACCCTTCATAAACACAAAACCCTTCATCTCCTCCCTTCCTAGCCTATAAAAACCTCTCAAATCTCATCTCCCTGTTAGTAGTATGCCCTAGAGCATATCATTTAGTATGTATCTTGTACATATTTTTAATAATAAAAGGCATTTCCACTTTTCCGTTTACATAATATATTTATGTGTAATAGAAAAGGTCCATTGATATTTTGTTAGAAATATTATTCTTAAGTTGTTAAGAATATGAGTGACAATATTTCTAGCACAAAGTATCATAAATAGGTTCACAATCGAGGATACTTCATAATAAGGACATGACTTATCCAGAAAGATTGTATTCATGTTTATTCCCAAGTTATTTATATGAGATATAAATAAGATGGAATGGTGAGTCTCATGCCATATAACAAACTTGATAGGCACTTATAAATGATAAGTAGGCCGAACCAGTGACACTTATGACAAGCACATGGAGTTTACTCTTGTCAATGTTTTGTCATAAATCATATCAGTGCATATAATCTTTAGACCTGAGATAGCACAGTTATCTTGTATATTGGTAGTTTGTGTTTGATCGCTTTCATACTTGTACTATGTATGGGTATATGGGCATGTGTTGGCTCCTGCTAGTTATATATGGATGTAGGTGTTGATCAAGATGGAATCTGTTCCTCTAATTAAATAGAGATCAAATCCTATGTTCATTTAATTGTTCTTGATGTATCAAGTTCTGGCCAGACAGATAGATTTATTCGAGAAAAAGAGTTTCGATGAGAAAATCTTTTAATCAAGAACTGGAATTAAAAGAGAACATAATATTCATAGCAAATGGAGTTTGACATAAACCATGACTCGGCTTGAGTTGGGATTTTGTAACAGAGAGATTCTAGTGCATGGTAACATATGATTATAGGTTCATTTAAGGTAAACCTTATTACTAATTGGGTGGCCATGGCATGCTATGCTAGGTGTTAACCATGGTCTATGAGGTTCATAAAATGATTTAGAGAAATCATTTATGGTAAGAAAGAGTTCGATGATATTAAGAGTTGATATCATGTCTCATTGCCAATTAGTGATGAGCCTAGTAAGTCACACACATACACAAGTTATCACCTATTTAAATATGATTTAATTAATTAATTAAAGAGTTTAATTGATTAATTAAATAGATTTGGTTTGCAATTAAATTGCAAAGTCCCTAGCATGACTTGAAACCAAATCTAGATTATTGGATGTGTAGTATAAATTAAATTTATATTTAAAGTGTTTAAATATGAATTTAATTGATGAGAAATTAATTAATAGAGATTAATTAATTAATTTATATTTGATATAAATTAATTAGAAGAAGAAAATAATTATTTTGGGTTAAGAACTCAAAATTAAGACACAGGGGCATTTTGGTCATTTCACAGTGTGACACGTGGCACCATGAGATGGTGACACATGGCATAACACATAAGCTTGCCAAATATTTTTTAATCATGTAAGATGATTAAAATCAAGATTAAATATAGGTTTGACACTTGGCACAATGTGATTGGGTCACTTAAACCTAGAGCTAATCAAAGGGTGACATGTGGCAAGGGTTTAATGTGTTAACCTAGCTATTTAAGTGTGGTTATGAAAAGAAAACATAACCAGCAGCCTCTCCTCTCAATTGTCACGCCACTTTGAGCCTCTCCAGCTATTTCTCTTCATCTCTCATCAATTCAAAGAGATTAGCCATCAATCTCTTGAATTAAGAACACTAGAAATTGTTTCTAGTGTCTGCTTACATCTCTAATCTCTTAAAAGGCAGAACTTGAATTTCTAATTAATAGAATAGGGTTTAGATGCTGTTGCAGGTTTTCCATAGGTTTTCTTGGTGTGGACAAGCTAGAGGGATAACATCTGTGTCCTGAAGACGAATCTCAAAGGCGCAGACACGCTGCAGTGCATCAAGAGGTTAGTGTAATCGTTCTTGATTTAATCTAGGGTTCTAAAATTAATCTGATTAATTTTAAAATCTTAAATGGCAAATACAGATCCAAAAACATATTAAAAGAGTTTTAATATGTTGTTTATCATTGAAATCAAATAGATAAAAATAAATCTTGCATGGTGCATGTGACCCTAGGTGAAAATTTTTGAATTCAATGGTATAATCTTGTGTTTTTCACGCCTGTTCCTTCAATTGGTATCAGAGCCACTATATTTGACATTTAGATTGTTGATTATATAATTTAATTGTTTGTTTGATCATGAGATCAAGAGATTCATTGCTGGTTGGATCATGAGATGTGGCGTCACACATGGTGAAGCCACCATTGGTGGCGGCAACAATGGTTCCTTGGGTGGTTCAAGGTTTGGCTTTTAATTCTGCAATTGTTGTATGATCTAAGGCCTATTCTTTGACTAATTAAAGTGTTTAATTAGTTGTTTTAATCACACAATTAAATTATGATTCAAATCAGAATTTTAAAAATTGTTTGAATGTGATTCAAATCTGAATTTTAAAAGTTGTTTGAATGTGATTCAAATCTGAATTTTTAAAGTTGTTTGAATCATATTTAAATCTGATTTTTAAAATTGATTCAATAAAATTCAGATCTGATTTTTAAGAAATATTTGAATGTGATTCAAATCTGATTTTTAAAAATGTTTGAATGTGATTCAAATCTGAATTTTTGAAGTTGTTTGAATGTGATTCAAATCTGAATTTTTAAATTTGTTTGAATGAGATTCAAATCTGAATTTTTAAATTTATTTGAATCATATTCAAATCTGATTTTTAAGTTGAATATGAGATATTCAATTTAATTTAAGTATGTATGTTTTATTTAATTGTTAAATAGTGATATGCATGATGGATGATCATGGACTATAAAAGACCAATGTGATTGGATTTATTTCTTTTATGTTTCTTTGGGATTGTAAATTAATTAATTTATTTTAATTTATTTTGGGCATGTATTATTAAGTTTGTAATATTTTTTGGGTTGTAATTTCATTTATTTAAGTTCTTGTAAATTCGCCTTGGTATGCCAAGGATTACTATGTAATATTGGATTGCAAGAAGTTCAAGGAGGTCAAGAGCATTGGTGGGACCAGTGGGAGGAATTCAATATCAAGTGTTGATTATGTACTCCTTCAGCAACTCTTGTAAAATGAATGAATGAAATGCACCTAGGAATGCCCTGATTCAATTCTTGGTGGCTCAGAATTGAATCCCTTAGAAAGTCCATGATCATACCATATTTACTGCTTATCCATGAATGCATGAGATGTATGGGAATGTATGCAATTATATGATATATGCATGCTAAATGAATAATGTGCAAAGTGAGACCTTAATAGTAAATAGAATGACCATAAAATCTTCCAAACAAATGATTAAGTTGGAAATGCTATAATTAAAGTAATTATAACATAGGCCCTCCATTGGGGCAATTATTTTAAGAAATTTTAAATAGTTGCATAAGATGCAATTTATTTAAGAGATTTTCTTAAGAATAATTGTTAAGCATGAGATGTTGTAAATATGTAAATGGTTTGGTGGCCAATATTGGATGTACCTGAGGACATTAAAATTATTTGCATAATTATTGGCTCAATGGGATCAACTTAACTAATGCAAGATAAGTCAATAATGGATGTACCTGAGATTTTGAGCATTAGGGGCTAGGTAAAGGATTGAACCTCACATGAGATGTGATGGGCAAGGAGTTGCTCACTTATAGTTTATTGTAATTCCAATATTGGATGTACCTGAGGATGATCAATAGAATTATAAGAATTCAATCACCCACTAGAAATCCATCCAACTAGGATTTCATTGTTCTACTTTGGAAGTGTAGGATTCGCTAAGTTAGTGGGAGGACCAATTTGATTAAAAGACCATAATCATATTTGGTTAATTACATGATACATTTACTAATTAATCTGGTTATTTCGCAATTAATTTTCGATAATAATGAGCACAGAATAACCACCACCATCCAATATCCTTGCAAGCATACTTGATCACAACAGTTGACAGGACCTAATCATGCGATTGGCTAAGAAATTTGAAACTTGTCCTGAACCTTGAACATATAGGATATGTTCTAGATTCAAATGTTCCTGGTCCCTTACCTCCAGAGGCCACACAAGAGGAACATGAAACTTTGGACAAGTGGAAGGAGCATGATATGAGAGCTAAGTGTTACATGCTTGCTTCCATGAGTAATGAGTTACAGAAGCAACATGAGAACTTGCAGAGTGCAAGTGAGATCCTCCTTCACCTACAAGAGTTGTATGGTGAGCACAGTAGGAATGCTAGGTATGAGATATCTAGGCGGTATTCGCATGAGGATGTCTGAGGGACAGAATGTTGGGGATCATGTCCACAAGATGATTCGGCTGATTGAGCAGTTGGAATATCTTGACTTCAACATGGATTTCCAACTACAGACGGATTTGATCCTTCAGTCCCTTCCTGAGTCTTTTGGGAATTTTGTGACAAATTTTCATATGACTAAACAGGAATGCACCTTAGCTGAATTACTCAACATGCTGGTTATTGCCCAAAAGAATATGCCGGACAATAAAGGAAAAGAGGTAGCTTTGATTGCATCTTCTTCTACTGGAAAGTCCAACAAGAAGAGGCGCAATAAGAAAAAGAAATCTCAGATTCCTGGTCCTTCCAAGAAAATAGCTAAACAGAAAAGGAAGATTAAAGCTGATAAAGGCAAAGGAAAGTGTCTCCACTGCCAACAGGAAAGTGTTTCCACTGCCAACAGGAAAGTGTTTCCATTGTCAGTAAGAAAGTGTTTCCACTGGCCAGAGTATAGTAATCTAAATGAATGCAATGCCATGGTGAAAACCAACTCAAGTTCAAAATATATTTGGCACTTAAGGTTATGTCATGTTGCAGAAGATAGGATTGCAAAATTGGAGAAAATGGGGATTCTATCCTCATTAGGCTCTGAGCCTACTCCAACTTGTGAATTTTGCCTTCAAGGCAAAATGACTAGATCACCCTTTGTTGGACAAGGGCTAAGAGCTGAAAATATTTTGGAACTAATACATAGTGATGTATGTGGTCCGTTTAAAGAAATGGTTAGAGGGGGCTTTCATTATTTTATTACCATTACTGATGATAAATCAAGGTTTGGGTATTTGTATTTGATGAAATACAAACATGAATCCTTTGAAAAGTTTAAGGAATTTAAATCTGAAGTAGAAAATCAAACAGGAAAAAGTATTAAAGCTCTTCGATCAGATCGTGGAGGTGAATATTTGAGTACTGAATTTGATGAATACTTGAGAGAGCATGGCATTGTTTCTCTGCTGACTCCTCCAGGAACGCCACGGTGAATGGTGTATCCGAAGGAGAAATCGTACCCTATTGGATATGGTACGTAGTATGATGAGCTATCTTGATATGCCAATCTCCTTTGGGGATTTGCATTAGAATCACTTTATATATTCGAATAGGATTCCATCAAAATCGCTTTCTTCCACACCTTATGAGATATGGCATGGAAGAAAACCAAGTCTTAAGCATGTTAAGATTTGGGGTTGTCCACTTATATCAAAAGTCGAACACCGATAAATTGGAGACCAGATCGTAAAAGAGATCAATTTGTTGGATATCCAAAAGATAGTTTTGGATATTATTTTTATTTGCCTACTTCACAAAAGGTTGTGATAAGTAGAGATGCCACATTTCTTGAACAACAGTTTGTTCAAAAAGGAGGCAAAGGAAGGCAAATAGAGTTAGAATTGGAGAATTCTGACCAACCAACAGATCAGATGGATATAGATCCATCTAGTCAACCTATACCCATTGATGAAACATCTACAGCTGTTCCTCGTAGAACAACCAGGGTATCTCACCCACCAGTGAGATATGGTTTTCTTCATGAAGAAGAACAAGAGTTGTCTACTCATGAAGACGTAGATCATGGAGATGATCCACGTACCTATGAAGAAGCTATATCAGATATAGACTCTTCAAAATGGATTGATGCTATGAAATCCGAGATTGATTCCATGTATAAGAATCAAGTTTGGGATCTTGTTGACCCACCTGAAGGTATTGTACCTATAGGGAACAAATGGGTTTTCAAGAAGAAAATTGGTTCTGATGGAAAGGTAGAGACCTATAAGGCAAGGCTAGTAGCGAAAGGGTTTCGCCAAAGGCAAGGAATAGACTATGAGGAGACTTTCTACTTTGTTGCCATGCTTAAATCAATTAGGATTTTATTAGCAATAGCTGCATACTATGATTATGAGATTTGGCAGATGGATGTCAAAATAGCTTTTCTCAATGGATACATTGAAGAAAACATTTTCATGGAACAACCTAAGGGATTTGAATCCCAAGATGGTTCCAAGGTATGCAAGCTAAAGCGATCCATTTATGGGTTGGAACAAGCTTCGAGGAGTTGGAACATCCGTTTTGATGAAGCCATTAAATCTTTTGGTTTTATCAAAAATGAGGATGAGCCATGTGTATATAAGAAGGTTAGTGACAGTGCTATCACTTTCCTTGTCTTATATGTGGATGACATCTCGTTGATGGGTAATGATAGGTATGTTGACGATTATAAAGGTATGGTTGTCAAATACATTCTCCATGAAAGACTTAGGGGAGGTAACCTATATTCTTGGGATTCGCATCTATAGAGATAGAGCGAAAAGAATAATTGGTTTATCCCAAAGTCTATACTTGGAAAAGGTGTTAAAGAGGTTTAACATGCTTGATTCCAAGAGAGGATTGTTACCAGTGAGACATGGTATCCACCTTTCTAAAGAGATGTCTCCAAAGACACCTGAAGAAAGAGATAAGATGGCCAGATTCCATATGCTTGGCTATTGGAAGTTTAATGTATGCAATGTTGTGTACTAGGCGAATATCGCATATCCGTTAGTTTGACTAGCGGTATCAATCCAATCTAGGTTTGGAACATCGATAGTCACAAGAATATCCTTAAGTACTTGAGAAGAACTAAGGATTTATTCTTGATTTATGGAGGTGGAGACTTGCAATTGGATGGTTATACGATTCGATTTCCAATCGGATATCGATGATAGAAAGTCTACCTCTGGATTTGTGTTCTTTTGTAATGGATGTGCAGTCAATTGGAAGATTTCCAAAAAGAGCACGAATGCAGATTCCACTCATCGAGGTGAGTATATTCTTGCATCGATGTCGCAAAGGAAGTCGTTGGATAAAGAAGTTCGTGATGAACTTCATGTAGTTCCTTCCATTGAGTCAGTTCCATTACATCGTGACAACAATGGAGCGATCATCTGAGCTAAGGAACTAAGGTCTCACCCAAAATCCAAACACATAGAAAGGCACTACCACATTATCAGAGATATAGTTGGGCAAGGCGATATAGCCATGCAGAAAAATAACATCAGCTAAAAAATCCAGCTGATCCATTCACTAAGCTTTTGTCACAAGTTCAGTTAGACCGACATCTTGAGAAGATAGGTCTAAGGTATTGTAATGAATGGCTCTAGTGCTAGTGGGAGATTGTTAGTAGTATGCCCTAGAGCATATCATTTAGTATGTATCTTGTACATATTTTTAATAATAAAAGGCATTTCCACTTTTCCGTTTATATAATATATTTATGTGTAATAGAAAAGGTCCATTGATATTTTGTTAGAAATATTATTCTTAAGTTGTTAAGAATATGAGTGACAATATTTCTAGCACAAAGTATCATAAATAGGTTCACAATCGAGGATACTTCATAATAAGGACATGACTTATCCAGAAAGATTGTATTCATGTTTGTTCCCAAGTTATTTATATGAGATATAAATAAGATGGAATGGTGAGTCTCATGCCATATAACAAACTTGATAGGCACTTATAAATGATAAGTAGGCCGAACCAATGACACTTATGACAAGCACATGGAGTTTACTCTTGTCAATGTTTTGTCATAAATCATATCAGTGCATATAATCTTTAGACTCAGTAGCACAGTTATCTTGTATATAGGTAGTTTGAGTTTGATCTCGCTTTCATACTTGTACTATGTATGGGTATATGGGCATGTGTTGGCTCTGCTAGTTATATATGGAGGTAGGTGTTGATCAAGATGGAATCTGCTCTCTAAGTAAATAGAGATAAAATCCTATGTTCATTTAATTGTTCTTGATGTTTCAAGTTCCCGGCCAGACAGGATAGATTTATTCGTAAAAGAGTTTCGATGAGAAAATCTTTTAATCAAGAACTGAATTAAAAGAGAACATAATATTCATAGCAAATGGAGTTTGACATAAACCATGACTCAAATTTGAGTTGGGATTTTGTAATGAGAGATTCTAGTGCATGGTAACATATGATTATAGGTTCATTTAAGGTAAACCTTATTACTAATTGGGTGGCCATGGCATGCTATGCTAGGTGTTAACCATGGTCTATGAGGTTCATAAAATGATTTAGAGAAATCATTTATGGTAAGAAAGAGTTCGATGATATTAAGAGTTGATATCATGTCTCATTGCCAATTAGTGATGAGCCTAGTAAGTCACACACATACACAAGTTATCACCTATTTAAATATGATTTAATTAATTAATTAAAGAGTTTAATTGATTAATTAAATAGATTTGGTTTGCAATTAAATTGCAAAGTCCCTAGCATGACTTGAAACCAAATCTAGATTATTGGATGTGTAGTATAAATTAAATTTATATTTAAAGTGTTTAAATATGAATTTAATTGATGAGAAATTAATTAATAGAGATTAATTAATTAATTTATATTTGATATAAATTAATTAGAAGAAGAAAATAATTATTTTGGGTTAAGAACTCAAAATTAAGACACAGGGCATTTTGGTCATTTCATTGTGACACGTGGCACCATGAGATGGTGACACATGGCATAACACATAAGCTTGCCAAATATTTTTTTAATCATGTAAGATGATTAAAATCAAGATTAAATATAGGTTTGACACTTGGCACAATGTGATTGGGTCACTTAAACCTAGAGCTAATCAAAGGGTGACATGTGGCAAGGGTTTAATGTGTTAACCTAGCTATTTAAGTGTGGTTATGAAAAGAAAACATAACCAGCAGCCTCTCCTCTCAATTGTCACGCCACTTTGAGCCTCTCCAGCTATTTCTCTTCATCTCTCATCAATTCAAAGAGATTAGCCATCAATCTCTTGAATTAAGAACACTAGAAATTGTTTCTAGTGTCCTGTTTGTCTCTAATCTCTTAAAAGGCAGAACTTGAATTTCTAATTAATAGAAAAGGCTTTAGAAGCTGTTCAAGGGCTGCCATAGGTGTTCTTGGTGTGGACAAGCTAGAGGGACAACATCGGTGTCCTCAAGACGAATCTCAAAGGCGCAGACACATTGCGATTGCATCAAGAGGTTAGTGTAATCGTTCTTGATTTAATCTAGGGTTCTAAAATTAATCTGATTAATTTTAAAATCTTAAATGGCAAATACAGATCCAAAAACATATTAAAAGAGTTTTAATATGTTGTTTATCATTGAAATCAAATAGATAAAAATAAATCTTGCATGGTGCATGTGACCCTAGGTGAAAATTTTTGAATTCAATGGTATAATCTTGTGTTTTTCACGCTTCCGTTCCTTCAATCCTTCACCAAAATCCTACTCTTCTCCTTCCCAAAAACCCATCCATGGCTCCTGCGAAGAGATCTGCAAGAAGGATCGACTCTTCTTCAAGAAAAAGAGGAGAATCCTCACTTTCTCCACCCCAGCCTCCAACCCAACGCCCAAGAACGAGGGTAGCCACTCCCCAACCATCTCAACAAGCCCCTCCTCCACCGTAACCACAGTCACAACCCGCTCCACAACCCGAAATCTTTATTCCTTGGGAATTTCAAGATGATGCCCATAAAGTAATGTGCACCCGACTTCATGCCCGAAAAATATCCTCCACCAAATACATGGATTTTCCGCTTTTGGAGCAAATCGAGTTGCAAGATGAAATCAATGGGCTACTTGATAGCATTGGGTGGACAAGGTTCACCCAACTCCAATTTTTGGCCTACAAAGACACCACGCTAGAATTTTTGGGTCGCTTCAAGACTACCTTATGGCCTACTGACAGGAAAGACGGGGGCAGGATTGAGTTTTGCCTCCTTAGTGTCGACTGGGTAATGAACATAGATGAGTTCAACGCCATCTTTGGCTTCGACAATGCCATCTTTGGCTTTGACAGCGCCAGCCACCAAGAGATCCCATGGAACTGCATGCTATACAACAACATCAACTTTTAGGATTCCATTGCACCGAACACAGAGTTGTACAACTCTAGCAAATCTAAATCCACGGGCATCACTAGTCTAACACTGTGATATATGCATCGGTTTGCCGCCCATACCATCATGGGCTGTGGTGATAGCCTTGGTGTTGTCAATGCCAACGAGCTCTTCTTTTTGTGGTGTATGGTCACCGGACAACGGTGCAGCAATGGCTTCTTCTTGTGCAACCATCTCCGATGCCTTAGCCATTAGTCTACCGGACACATTGTACTTGGTGGCCTTGTCACCACCATTGCCCTCCACTTTGGCTTCGTTCCAGGACATCACAGACTACGATTTATTACTGGAACGTCGAGAATTAATCAAACTATCTGCATATCCATGGGGATATGTAAGAAAGTGGGCAACACATCCTACTTGGTGGATGCTGAAGGGAACACCATCCCTCGGAGAGACGAAGAAAGAGAAGGACCCGGCTAGACTTCGCAACCTCAAGAAGAAGTGCAAGGGCAGATGTTCGAAGAGTCCCCTGTCCGAGTGCCTCCATACACACCACCACCTACAGACCCGGTACTCGCATACCTACAGCACATGGAGACTACAATCAACAATAGGATGCGAGCTATCAAGGACAGTTTACAGGAAGCACACAACAAGCTGGACATGATAATGGACAAGCTAGATAAGGAGGAAAAGGAGCCAGGATCACCAGCATCAGCATCATCTTCATCATCATCAGAGGCTTTTTAGAGCTAGGACTATAGGATAGGATCTTTATTGTAATATCTTGCATGCCTTAGTCCTAACTTGAAACCATAGGTCTATTTTATTTGCTTTATGTTCAAAAATTTTCCATGCTTAATAAATAATATGCTTCCTTAAAATTTTTGTACGTTTGCTCTGATTTTGCACATTATGTTAACATTGAGGACAATGTCTGGTTTGAGTCTGGGGGGGATACAATTTTATTCGCATATCATTACATGCACAACATTGCATTGTTTAAATTCAGCTACATTATTCTTGTGTATAAAAATTTTTGAAAATTTTTGAAAAATTTTGTATTTTAAATTGTGAAACTTAGCACTATAACTAAATTTTAGTAAGCTAATAATTAAACTCCACAGGATAGAGGAATGAACGTATCTAGATAGGCAAAAAGGGATTCTAACATGTTGTTTGTGAAGAAACTAATCTCTCTAATGGAACTAAACTAGTTAAACCTCTTCATAACTATTAATTTATCACATTGAACTTGTAAAATTAGGAGAAAAATTTTTGAAATACAAACAAACCTAAAAATGCCTCACTAGCTCTAAAACATATCTCTTGGACCTATCAAGGCGAAATCCTAGCATATGCTTGATGAAGAAATGATTAAGGCATTCTTTGATATAACCTCACTAAGCCTTAGCCACCGCTAATTAAAATATATATCCATTGTAGCCAACTTGAAGCTTATGTTTATCCCTTAGAATTTATTGCTTACCCATGTTATTTACCTAGCCCCTAGCCTAAACACCTACCATACCCTTTCGAGGAAGCAAAATGCATAAAAAAAATGAAGAGAGGATGAGGAACTCAAGAAGGAATGCAAGTGTGCAATTGAAATTCAAAGAAAAATTTGCCTTTCCAACCCAGCAAAAGTAATGAGTTTGGGGGAGAGGACAAAAGGGACATAAATAAAAAAAAAAAAAAAAAAAAAAAAAAAAGAGAAGAAGTCCCAAGATAAGTATCATGGAAGCATGCTTGGCACTGTAAAAAGCCTAAAGCCCTTCCTTTCCATACAAAGTCAGTATTTTATGTACACATATTATCCTCATATTTGCATTCCCTAAAAACTGTTCATTTGCAACCAAGTCATTATCCCTTTGGCCCCATTACAACCCTTTTAAAGACTTTCTAATCTTTTGAAAAGTGTATGCTACATTAGTGGAGATAGAAAATTGAGATATGCCTATGGAGTTGGAATTGAATTACTTCTCCACAATTACTCAAAAAAGAGGCAAATTTGGGGGAGTTAGTGTTTCTCAATTCTATCTCGATAAAACAGGTTATTTGTGGCTTATTAATGGTCTTGTATAGAGGAATAATTAGTCAAAACACCATGAAAGGAGGTGAAGATTCTAAACAGGCAGCTATTAGAACCCTTATGCCTTGAAAGAGGGAAATTGGTATGAAGGTTGGAGGAGTTCAATTTTATGCTTATTAAATTGATGGTTACATTCCTAAGTATCCCCTGAAATGTGTTTTAAAATAGAGTTTTTTTTTGCTTGAGGACAAGCAAAAGTTTGAGTTTGGGGGTATTTGATACACTTGAATTGTATAGATGTTTTTTAGCACATTTGCATACTATTTCATAGCATTTAGGCAAGTATTTTCATGCATAATAGTTGATTCCATTAGTTTTTGTAATTTCTATTGTAAAGCCCTTAATTCCATTTTTCTGCATCATTTCAAGTGTTTGGGTGAAGCCCCAGAAGTATAAGAGTACAAAGGAAAGCTTGGAGGAGTCAAGAGACAGAGAATTGCTACTAATACAAAGTACATGGGTCGTGTAAACCAAGCCCTAGACCCGTGTAACTCTCTGCCAGAAGAAAGCCAAGAGAATTAATGAGAAACACAAGCACACGGGTCGTGTAACTAGACTCGTGTAATCTGCAGGGACCCGTGTAAGTCTTTGCTGGGCGCAAGCTTGAAGAACCTTATGGGAACAACATTACACGGCCCGTGTAGTTGGCGCAGACCTGTGTAACTTTCTGTGCCAAAACAAGGTTTCACAATTCTCCTCTAGCAAGTTACACAGCCCTACGTTACTGGACTCGTGTAGTGACACACGGGCCATGTACTATGCTGCTGCCAGTTTTATAACTCAGATTCCCCTCCTGTTTTCAGATAAAAAAGAGACTCCTAAGGCCCTTTGGACTCAAAGTGACCTAACCCTAGAGCAACCATTATAAATAGAAAAGAAAACATCAGAAAAGACGATGGTTATCGGGATTGCTGCTGAAGGCTGTTGTTGTCGGGCTCTACATCAGTACCAAAAGAAGTTTTCCAGCAAAAGCTCCACAAGATCAAAGCTGCAAACTCTCTTTGGTTCCTTCGCTTCATATCCCTAAACAGATTTCTATCACTTTATTTCTTTTACATGATTTTCGTTTTACTATTTTTACCTTTTATCATGATGTTTGCTGAGCTCACCTTGAGTGAGTAGTTTCCTTATTCTGGATTTGGGAGAGTAATTCTTGTAATTATTATTATGGATGAACATTAAGTTTTATTTACTGAATTTGAGATTCATTTTTTGATTTAATTTCTTGTGATCTTAATGCATGCTATGTGCTGCTACCCACTTAGACATGATTGTAGATGTTGATTGAAGGACTGAAAGGTAAAGATTAACATTAGAAAATCAAGATCTTGAACTTAGGAATTCAACCTAGACATAGGCTAATACCTCTGTGGAACCTAAAAATTGGTCAAAGGTCTTAAAGGATTTTAATTAATTTGATCACCACAAAAGTAGGGTTTGAGTTAATTAAAATACACCCTAGATGATTTGAGAGAGGATTTAGGATAACTTAGGGCTAATTTCCATCAAGGAAAAATGACCATCAATTCAGTAAATAAACGAGATAACATCCCTGATAAGATTCAAGTGTGTGAAATCTTAACTCCAGAATTGTTTCAAAAAATAGATTACTTCATTTTAAGTTTACTATTCTAGTGTTTAAGGTTAACAAACTTCATTCCCTAAATATTCGATAGCCTAGACAGTTAAAATTACTGTGTAGATTGGTACTTGCTAAACAAAGGCCCTCGTGGGAACGATACTCTACTTCTCACTTTATTACTTGTTAGCGATATGTGCACTTGCGGGGTTGTAAAACCAGCAAACAGGTAGCACCAATAGGGAGTTAGGAAGAGAGTGAGGCTAAGTGGGAGAGAGAGTTTGTATGAGAGAGGGAGAGAGAAAAAGATATTTTTTTTGTTTTAATTTTCAGAAAATAAATTAAACGAGTTCTATTTAAAATTCCTAACTAGACTCTCTTAGGCCCAATTAAACTTAATTAGGTCCATTTAAGAACTACCCATATTAAATTTAAACAAAATAAAATTTTATTTAAATTAAATTAATTTTTTCAAAAAAACATATTATTATTTTTTTTTCAAGATCATGCAACGGAATTAATAATTCAGTTTCACGCCTTCAATTATATCTTACAGTCATACAATTTTTCATCATCGAGTTTCACACGACCTCAATGCACATACTCATCACAAAATAAGGGTATACAATCAGGCCAAAATTTATTGTTAACCTTTTAGAGTTTTAATATTTTCAATAATAAAATTAAAATTTTTTAATTAAAAAATAATTTTTTAATCAATAATAGTTTAATAACCTAATTAGATCTGAAATAAATTTTCTTTATCTCTTTTGATATATATATAAAGCAGGAATGTATTCACAAGAAAATATCATGTAACACTCTTCTTGAATAGTTTACTACGTGTCACCTCCCATTAATAACTCTTTTTTATATTAATTATTATTTATTTTTTTATTTCTCTTTTAATTATTATTATTATTATTTACAATGCTACCTTAATATTTATGATTTAAATCATTATTTTCTTTAAAATTTAATTTTAAAAATTAAGACATTTTTCTTGAATAGTTTGTCATGTGTTACTTTTCATTAATAACTCTCTTTTATATTAATTTTTATTTAATTTTTTTATTTTTCTTTTAATTATTATTATTATTATTATTATTATTATTATTATTATTATTATTATTATTATTATTATTATTATTATTATTATGCTACCCTAACATATATGATTTAAATTATTATTTTTTTAATTTGATTTTCAAAAATTTAGACCCTTTGTGATTATATGCAATTTTTTAAAATTATTTATATTATTTTTTTATAAATTTATTTATGCAAAAATCTACTACTACTACAAATAATAATAACAACAACAATAATAATAATAATAATAATAATAATAATAATAATAATTTAAAATAAAAAATAATTTAAAATATGATGACGACGACGACGACGACAACAACAACAACAACAACAACAACAACAACAACAACAACAACAATAATAATAATAATAATTAGTCACTTATTGCCATTAATTTTTTTAAAAAAAATTGGCTATTAATTTGTAATTTCATAATCAACTATTATTTAATTTAATCAATTTTAAATTATTTTATATATTTAATAAATATTTTTATTATATTGTTATATTTTTCATTATTTTTATTATGAAATCTTTGTTAAAAAAATTGAGAGATAAAAGATGTAATCTAGATAAAAAATTATAAAAATAAAATATAAAGATTTGACTTATTTACGATGAATGTGTATTACTTTTTATGTTAATAATTTAATATTTTTTTAATTTGAATTAATACTAATTATTATTATCATTATGATGAACTTATGACCATTAAATTGAAACGGGCAAGTAAATAAAAAATATTTTATTATTGTAAAAATTGAATTAAAATGATTTTGTTATCTTTTTTTAATTAAATAATATTTAATTATTAAATTAAATTTATATTTAAATAATTTTTATTTATTTATTTATATATAGTACACCATATAAGATATTTTATACGTATCGACCACCCTCTTTTTATCAAGTTTTTTAATTTCATCTAAGTGCTCTAAAATCTTTTTTCGATTTATTATTTTTTTCAAAAGTTATTGATTATCATTCTCAAAGTTTTTTCATTTAAATATATTTAATTAATATTTATTTAATTATTAATTTTTATAAATTTTTTATTTAATATTTCTTAAACTTTTTAATATTTTATTTCATTATAATTATATATCGAATGCAATTATAACTAATATTTTGATTATTCATATTCTATTATCATTAATTTTCAATTGAATTATTTTTAAATTTTAATTAAATATCTAAATTTTTATGCATAAATTATCTCTCCAGTATATTTTTATATAGAGTAAAATTTTAAAAATAAATTATAAATATGATTACATTGAAAATTTAGCTATAAGTAAAGATAATTAAAAAAAAAATTAAAGTTACAATATCAAAATTACAGACTCCGTCTTTTGAAAAATAGTATGTATTTTTAACATTTATAATATTAATAGAAAATAACGATATTTTAAAATTCTAATTTTTATGAAATATATTTATCTTATATTATAAATTTATGTAAATGATAACCATTTGTGGGAAAAAATTATTTTATAAAAAATATCAAATTAATAAAAAAAATTTGCACTTTACAAAATTTAAAGGTATTGTATTTTTAAAAAATAATATAATAAAATATTATTTTAATTATTAATGATGTTATATATTTTCATTATTATTAAAATTAAATAATTTAATTCATTATTAGTAATTTATTATAGTTTTTTATTTTAGTAACAATAAAAAAAATACTATATTTATATATTTTTAAATAACATTATTTTCTGTAATTAAAAAAAATAAATATCGATTTATATAAATTATGAGATAAAATATAAAAATTTCATGTAATTTAGATTATTTTTTGGATAAAGCAATTTTATTACATTTTAAACTAAGTAATTACATAAACTATTTTTAATATATGTATAAAAAAAATTAAATATATTTTTTGATTAATTACACCATAAATTAATTGAAAATTTATTATTATAACAGATAAAAATTTATTCAAATTAAATTAAATAAAAAAATTAATTAAAAATTAATTTAATAGTAATAATTTATCTTATTTAGCAGGTAATTAAAAATTAAATTTAAAAATAAAAATTATAAATTATCTATGCATAGCATAAATATTATACTAGTGTATATATATATATATAAAGTAGAGAGGTATTCTTAAGGAAGTGACATGTGGCACTTTCCTTGAAAAGTTTGCCACGCGTCACCTTTTATAAATACTCTACTTTATATTAATTATTATTTCTTTTTTTATTTCTTTTTTTAATTATCATTATTATTTACAATACTATCTTAATACTTATGATTTAAATTATTATTTTCTTCAAAATTTAATTTTTAAAAATTAATACCTTTTATGATGAAATATAATATTTAAATTTATTTATATTATTTTTTATAAATTTCTTTGTGTAAAAATATTATTTACTACATGTTATAATAATAATAATAATAATAATAATAATAATAATAATAATAATAATATTTTAAAATAAAAAAATAATTTAGAAGATAATAATAATAATAATAATAATAATAATAATAATAATAATAATAATAATAATAATAAAGGCTATTGATGGTAATTAGTTTAAAGAAAATTGACTATTAGTTTGTGATCGTCAATAATAAATATTCTCCTTTAAACTAATTGTGATTTATTTTTTATTTCTGTTTTAATTATTGTTGCTGTTATTTATAATACAATATTTATATTTATGATTTAAATTATTAATTTCTTAAAAATTTAATTTATAAAAATTAAGATATTTTATAATTAAATGTAATATTTAAAAACTATTGATATTATTTTATAAATATGAATTATTATTTAATTTTATATTTTTCTTTTAATAATCATTATTATTTACAATACTACCTTAACATTCATGATTTAAATTATTATTTTGTTTAAAATTTGATTTTAAAAAATTAGGCCATTTTATGATTAAATATAATATTTAAAAATTATTTATATTATTTTTTTATAAATTTATTTATGTAAAAATATTATTTGCCACATGTTACCCTCTATAATAATAATAATAATAATAATAATAATAATAATAATAATAATAATAATAATAATAAAAGGTCATTGATTGCCATCAGTTTAAAGAAAATGACCATTAATTTATAATCTTATAATTAATTATCATATAATTTAATAAATCTTAAATTATTTCATATTTTTAATAAATATTTTTATCACATTATTATATTTTCTATTATTTTTATTATAAAATCTTTATTAAAAAATTTGAAAGACAAAAAGTATAATCTATATAAAAAATTATAAAAATAAAATATAAAGATTTGACTTATTTATAATTAGTATATATTATTTTTTATGTTAATAATTTAATATTCTTTTCATTTTACTTTTCTAAGATTAATTAATGCTTATTATTATTATCATTATAGCCAATTTATGATGATTTAATTGAAACGGTCATGTAAGAGGAAATATTTTACTATTATAAAAATAGAATTTGAATATTTTGTTATCGTTTTTCAATTAAAGAATATTTAATTATAAATTATTTTTATTTAAATTCTTTTCATTTATTTATCTATATATAGTATGTCATATGAGATATTTGATACATATTAAGCACTCTTCTCTTATCAAGTATGTTCATTTCACCTAAATACTTTTATATCTTTTTTTATTTACATTATTTTTTTATTATTTCTTTCAAAATTTATTAGTTATTATTTTTAAATTTTATTTATTTAAATATATTCAATTAATATTTATTTAATTATTAATTTTTTATAAAATTCTTATTTAATATTTTTTAAACTTTTGAATATTTTATTTCATTATAATTATATATCGAATGCAATGATAAATAATATTTTGATTATTCATATTTTATTATCATTAATTTTCAATACCATAATTTTTTAATTTTTGTTAAATATCTATATTTTTATACATAAATTATCTCTTAATTATTTTTTTATATAGAAGTAGAATTTTAAAAATAAATTGTCAGTAAGATTGTATTGAAAATTTAACTCTAAATAAAGATTATTAAAAATAATTAAAATTATAGTATTAAAATTATGAAATCTGTCTTTTAAAAAATAATATGTATTTTTAATATTTATCATATTAATAGAAAATGACGGTATTTTAAAATTTTAATTTTTATGAAATATATTTATTTATATTATAAATTTATGTAAAATGATAACTATTTTTGTCAAAAAATTATTTTATAAAAAATATATCAAATTAATAAAAAAATTTACACTTAAGTATAATATTTTCAAAAAATAATATAATAGAATGCTATTTTTAATCAATAATAATGTTATATATTTTCATTATTATTAAAATTAAATAATTCAATTCATTATTAGTAATTTATTTTTTTATTATATTAATAATAAAAAATATTATATTTATATATTTTTAAAATAATATTATTTTCTTATTAATTTAATATATTTTCTGTAATTTACAAAAAATAAATATCGATTTACATAAATTATGAGATAAAATATAAAAATTTTCTAAAATTTAAATTATTTTTCGAATAAAGTATTTTTATTATATTTTAACTGGAATAATCATGGATATTACTATTAATATATGTATAAAAAAATTAAATTGGTATTTTAATTAATTACATCATAAATTAATTAAAAATTTATTATTGTAATAGGTAATACTTTATTAAATTAAATTAAATAAAAAAGAAATTTAATTTAAAATTAATTTAATAATAATAATTTATTTTATTTAAGATGTAATTAAAAATTAAATTTAAAAATAAACATGCATAGCATGGGCATTATGCTAGTATATACATAAAGCATGAAGGTTTTCATTTGGTACTACCGCATGTTATTTTGAGAGGACATATTTTCTCCTAGTTTTGTCACGTGGCACTTAACACATAGAAATTATTGTATTTTATAATTATAGTAATTATTACTTTTTATGTTAACTGTTTAATTTTTTTTAATTTCCTTTTAAAAATCTTTAATATTATTGTTGTTACCACAATTTTCTTGACCAACTAATTAAAAATATTAAATATATTTTAATAATTTTATAAATTTCTTATTTAATGATTCTTATATTTGTAATTATTTTATTTAATTATAAAAATTTAAGGATTATATATCTTAAATTTAATAAAAAAATTTAAAATATATCAATTTTAAATTTAAAAATTTAAAATTACCTTATAAAAGTAGTCACATAGAGTTAAATAATTTACCATCTTTCTCCTTTTTATTACTTTAATGTCATTTTATTTCTATTTATCATACTTTAATACGCATTTAATAAAAACATATTTTCAATAATATATATACATTGAATGCTATGTATATAATGAATTATGGAAAAATAAAATATTATTTTTTACTTGCCATAGTAAACAAGAAATTTATATTAATATTCCATTTTCATTATGTTTTTGATATTTTTTTAGTATAATTAATAATATTATTTTAATTAATATTAATCATGTTATATTGTTTTATTATTATTTAGAAAAAATTTTAAATTATATATATATATCCCAAGTAATTTCATTACATTATCTCTATTTTTTATTAATTAATTATATAATTCTTTAGATTATGATTATGTTATTAATTCTTTAATTATGTGCATAAAAAATACAAATTATTTAATTATCATACTTTAATACTACAATAAATAGTTATTATTATTATTATTATTATTATTATTATTATTATTATTATTATTATTACAAATGCCTGAAAATCTCAATTTAATTAAAGATAGGAAAAACTTAGAGTTAAGTAGACTAATTTATTAATTATACACAAAAAACACATGTTAATTTTATATGTATTCCATCTTTGCTTCCCGATGAAGAGATGGTCCAGATTTTTATAAAAAGGAATTCGAGAAGATAAGATTTTGTATCTATCACATTTATGCCAAGTAGCAAAGTTTAATTGAATTTATTGATGGTAATTCTTTCTATATTTTCTAAACAATTGTAATATATAATTATTATATAATTTAATTTTTTTTAAATATAATATTTAATTAATTTGATCTTTCAAATTTAAGTAATGGAAAAGTATTAATTATTAAATATAGTTGTCATTCATTATAAGGTTTCCTAATTTTTTATTTGAAAATGTAACTGTAAAATCAAAACTCATATTTATTTTAAAGAAAAATCAAAATTGTTCAGTTAAATATTTTTAAAAAAATTTACAATAATTAAATTTAGAATTTAATTGCTGATAATCCATTGGTAATTCCATCAATTTTTTGTTTATAAAAAAAATGAATTAATTCAGTTAATTTTTTTATACTCCCAATAAAAGATATTACATAAAAAGCATCTATATAACCTTAATTAGAGGACCAATTATATATTACATTTATTATTTTGTCTCAAAAAAAATTCTCTTCGGACCTTTTTTTTAGTAAACGAATTAAAGAAATTCAAATTTTGTAACAAAGAATAAAATTTCAAAATTCAAGGATTATTATCATAATTTTCCTATTGTTGCCTCAACTAAAAGTTTAATTTTCTTTAAAATATCTACTCCAAATTAGAACTAAGTATCAGTGAATATTTGAATTTAAATTTTTATGAGAGATTAATGATTAAATTTTTTTTAAATATGTCTAATTATTAAATATAATACCTACTAATTAACTTAAATTATTTTTTTTAAAAAAAGAAAAGCCAACATTAATTTTTTTTTTCTATATTTCTTAAATAACTGTAATGTATAATTACTAAATATAATTATCACACATTATCATATTCCTAATTTTTAATTTAAAAATATTAATGGCACTAAAAATACTACCTACATTTATTTTGAAGGAAAATCAATACTTTAAAGTTTTCTCTCTCCCTTTTATTTTTATATTATTTTATTTTTATTATTTTAAAATAGTTTTATCATTATTATTATTATTATAAACTAATAATAACTTATGGTCATTAAAAAAAATTATGATCATTAAGATCACTAATTTGAGAGTAATTATCAATTTATTTGATTAAAATTTATTGTTAATATTTTATAATTTTAATATTTTAAATAGAGACATTAAATTTTTTTTAATTAAAAAATAATATTTTTTAATTAATAATAGTTAATGGTCTAATCAAATCTAATATCAATTCTCTCTCTCTCTCTCTCTCTCTCTCTCTCTCTCTCTCTCTCTCTCTCTCTATATATATATATATATATATGTGTGTGTGGATATTCCACTAATTATAATAGTATTAGCAACGAGAGAATAGTATTCGATAAAAAAGAGAATAATATAATTTATTATTTTATATCTTTAAGGTATAAAAAATAAGGATGTATAAAATTTTTTAACTTATATATTTATCTGTTTTAAAATTATTTTGTTTTACAGTAAAATAAATGAGAGAACTACGTTGTACTATATAGCTCCTCAATTATAATGGACGTATTATAATTTAAAAAAAAAAAAATAGTGTTCTTATTAAGGCATTATCCTAGTCGAAAATGTAAGCGGTCCACGGTTTTTCAGCTAACGGTTTGGCCCACACTTTACGGGTGGATGAAACGTCGTTTAGTACTTCTGAAATTGAGTGCCTCAACACTTTGGACAATTTTTAATACCTAATCAGACTACAATATTCCAATCTGCGACTGACTTAGGAAAAAAAAAATACTGATAAAATGGCATTAAACAAATCGAGATTACCAAATGTCATAGATCCAGTTGTTTACCAATCAAAACAGTCGGTAGCTTTTCTTTAGCCTTCTTCTTTTCTTTTCCATCATTAAAACAAAAGTAAAGATATAAATCGCTAAATAATCCAAGAAAGTGTGCTTATTTGAAAAGAAAAACAAAATTCTTACATGCTTGAAGAATTTTTACTAAACCGGTACTAAGACTGTGCACTACATTTTACATGGATGATATTGATAATATAATATAATTAATTTTTAACATAAATTAAGAAAGTAAGAAATTTAGAACAAATATAAATTTGATAATGAAAAATTCATAGTAAATTACTTATTTCGTTTATTACAAAAAAGAAGATTTTACACATAAATGGTTAAACATATTTTATTGGTCGTTCTTGTTTCCTAATAGATGGTATTCATTGTTTCCTACCTTAGTAATTTTCATTGTAATATAGTTTAATATAAACAAAGTATTTGCACACTAAATTGGTTTTACTTAATTTAAGTGTGTCAAAAATAAATAGTCTTTTTCTCACATGTGTGTTAGATTGCAGGTGTGTCAGGAACCTAAGATCTGGAGTGTGTAATATTAATGAGTCAATTTGACTTCTAATATGAATGATCGGCGAAAAATAAAGGACTGAATTTTTTTTTTTTTGGTTCTTTGACTCCACTAAGATACGCTTTGTCAATATCTCTGCTTGAATCAACTTTGAAAAATTGAGAAAACTGAAATTTGAGTGCTTGTAATTGGAAGATTTCCTGTGCATGAAAAATAAAGGCTATGTTTGAAAAGTGAAGGCTATTCATGGTTAATCTCCTTAAAAAGTAAATCTATATAGAAAAAAGTAAATTTTGCGCTCAATTGAATGAGTAAATTGCTTACTGAAAAAATATAAATATGTGCAAAAAAAATGTAAATGAGATTTTTCATAAATTAAAGGATTGATTTGCTTGAAAAGTAGACATTTATAGAAAATTTTAAACTTGAGCTTGTAGGAAAATCAAAGAACTAATTTGCAGGTATTGAAATATGTGCAAGAACTTGTAAATTGTATTGAAAACTAAAGAACTTGATTACAAAAACTGAAATGCTTGTAGAAGAATTGTAAATTGTTTAGTTGAAATGAAAATAACAAGACTGAATGAAACCGGTACTAGAATGAAAAAATAAAAATGCTGCTGAAATGCAAAGAAAAAGACTGAACAAAAGAGAACAAAATTAAGGCATTGTATATGTGTTGATTTGTGTTGAGAGTTGTATATCAGATTATTGTTATTGAAAATGAACCCTTAATAATCTATTTATAGAGTTGAGTTACTTGGAGAACAAGTCTATTGCATATGGTTGTTACTCTCTGCATCAATTTTCTACACTTTGAATCAAGTTTCCTTGAAAATCACATGTTTTTATCTCCTGAGATACTTGCTTATCAAGTTGCAACAACCCATACTACTTGAAACCATATTGCCCTCTAACTGCAATTGTGACACCCCTTACCCGTGTACAGTATACCCGAGTAAGCAATGTCACACGGTATACGGGCACACTCTATTATACCTTAATTAATTTTTATCATGGTTTTGAATATGACTTGTGAAATATAATATATTTGAGCCATTTATCGAAATTATAATTTATTTGAGGTTCCGAAAATTTTAAAGAAAATCCGGCAGAGTACCGGCTATACATGGAGAAAACAGTTCTTCGGAACCTGTGAAAAACACTTCCAATAATCATATTCAATCACCTCAAACTCCAATATCAAAATCTCAATATTTTTCAATCTCATTTCTCAATCATTCATCTAATGTGATAATCAAGTACAATTCACAGATAGATATTCACATTTTCCATTCACCAACATAATTTTCATTATTTACATGAACATCAAAATACATTACATAAGTTCAATTACATATGAGAAAATAAAAATTTAGTTACAAAATACCAAAATGAAACCTAGTGTCCTACCAATGCACTGTGGAGGGTGAGGTGACACGGACACTATGCAGAGCTGCAGGATGGACTCACCCAGTCTGCGGTCTACTGGGCTCACGATCAGTATCTCCAGAACCTACGCGTGGCAAAAGCAACGCGCTAAGCAATGATGCTTAGTGGTGCAATAATAAAATAAAAGAAAATAGCATAAAATAAATATGTATTGAATGTATATGTCTTATTTGTTTTGTATTTGTTATATTCATTTATTTCTTTAACTTTGTCCATTTTCATTCATTTGGTTGCCCAAGTAACCTATACTGGACGACTGGACTGGATAAACGGGTAAACTGGCACTGGGTATCAAGTACCTCGGGCCGTCACACCATCGGTCACATATGTATCTCGGTGCAAATGTAACAGCTAACAATGTCAGAATAATATTAGGCACGAGGCCAAGTCTCAACACAATATCAAAATTGCTAAAAGCCATAAAATCACAGAATGGCATAATGCCATATGCAGTACTGCTAACTGAACCCTATTGGCATGCCAAACTATCCAAACCAATCTTGTTAGGTATACTAGGGCATTTGATACTTTAAAATTCTTTAATTTGTGAATTTCAAGTTTTGGTGTCACTATTCACTTCATTGGTCAACAAAAATGTTGACTTTTGGATAGAAAATAGGTGTATTGGTTTTAACGCTCCCAATGTACCACATTTTGCATTTAAAACTTGTTGGAATTAATTACCAAATCCATTTCCAAACTTAGCACTAAGGGGCAGAATTTTCAGTTTTTGTACCATAAATTTACTGTTCCATTAGGGACTGTTACAGTGGAAATTTGAGGAAATGGTAAACATGAAAGTTGATCCTTATTTTGTCTAGTTGAATTTATTTTTTTGAATCACTCCATTTGGAGTTTTGTAGCTCCAGATATGGTCCAAAAACCACAGCTGGCCGGATTGGAAAACTGCAGAATTTACCAAATCTACAGTGCAATGAATAGTGACTATGAGTGCCTTTTTGGATAGGTTCTGGTCATAATTTGGGGTAGGTTTCTTCATGAAAGTTGTTTGTCTATATCTTTTCTTGTTGCTGTAAAAATTTCAGGTCAAATGGACCATTTTACAGTGAGTTATGGCCAAATGAAACTGTTCATTTGGTCATTCTGTAGAATCTGCTTGCAGGGTATCCGGATTGGGGCCAATTTTTGGTCCACTTGCTTTGGTTTTTTGGACATGGTTTCTTCAGAAAAATTTTGCCATTATAAGTCTAGTTTCATGTCCAATTGGCCAAACACCAATTGAACCTACACAGCCAAAGATATGGCAGTCCAAACAGGCTGGACTCACAGCCTCCTTGCTGCTGTCACTAGGCAGCCTACCAATTTGGTTTGTAACACTCTAGTTCACTTCAAATTATGGTCAACTTACCTCAAATGGTCACTAATTGACCATGAGAATGTTCACTCACCATCTCATAAGCAAAATCAAATTTTCACTCCCAAAACCCTAATCCCCATTATGAATTTACACAAGATGACTTAATTAACTAACTAATTCACTATCCCCATATATATATGCTTTAAACATGATCTCTAGTCCACTTTAAGTCCATCAAAACAATCAACCCTATCCCTTCTTTAGGGCTGCCGAAATCCATGGTATACATACACATAAATTGTGTTCATTTGACTTACAAATTCTTACTCCTTTTTAAGTCTCTAACATGGAAATAAAGAGTTTTAGGTATATATGTGCACTAACCTCTTGTAGAGCAGAATTTTCCAAAATTAAACTTCACTTTCTTTCCTTTTCTAGGCTGCCAAACACTTTCCCAAGAGGTATGGACAAGCTTTAATAAAAGGTGTCTAGGGTTTAGTAGTGGAAATTCATGAGAAATGGAAGTAGTGAAAGAAAATTTTCATGGAGGGAGTGGAAGAGAGGGTCACGGCTTTGGAAGAAGAAGAAACCAGAAAATGGTTTCTTAATTTGTCATTTTTCCCTTTTTAAATAATTTTTGTTGTGTTGTTGAATGGTGATTAGTGGAGGGCATTTAAATGACATCATAGTGATGTCATAATTAAGGATTTAAGTCATTTTCTTTTTCTTTCTTTTCTATTCATTTTTAATTTAATTTTTAGCTATATTTATTCATATTTTAGATCATAATAATTATTTACTTAACTGGACAAGTCGGCCAAAAATCGTCTCTGAAGGCGAAATGACCAAAATGCCCTCCGTTTGGCTTAACGGGTCAAAATTGTCTGTACCGATTGAAAAATTTTTCTAAATATTTTCTTGGCATTCTAATGCCATAGGAATCTCAATGACCCTTCTCTGAAGTCTCAAAAATTATTTTATGAATTTTCTCTCAGGTCTAGGGCTCCTAGTTGCGAGAAGCGCAACTTCCCATTGGGTTACCCATCGCTTGGGCACCGGCTCATTTAACTTGGTTGTATTTTATTTCTAAAATTTTTACTAAATTTTTCTTATTAATATTTGAGTTAATTATGGTTCCTCACTTTAGTTTAAATATTTTTCCGGACGTTCTAGCTGTCCGGACCGACACTGGTCACCGGAACAGTAGAATGTACGGAGTTGCTACAGGGAGGAGGGTGTTACAAATCTTCCCCTCTAATTTAAATTTCGTCCTCGAAATTTACCTGATGCAAACAGTTGAGGGAACTGTTGCCTCATCGTTTCTTCACTTTCCCAAGTTGCCTCCTCGGTGTTATGGTGCCTCCAAAGCACTTTCACCAGTGGAATCTGCTTATTTCTCAACTCTTTCACTTCCCGAGCCAGGATCCGTAGAGGTTCTTCTTCATATGTCAAATCCGGCTGTATTTCAATTTCTTCCCTGGAGATGACATGTGAAGGATCTGAGCGGTATCTTCTAAGCATGGACACGTGGAACACATTGTGGATCTTGTCCAGCTCTGGTGGTAAAGCTAGCCTATAGGCCACTGGACCCACACGTTCAATTACTTCATATGGGCCAATGAACCTAGGGCTTAACTTACCTTTTCTTCCAAACCTCAGTACTTTCTTCCACGGTGACACTTTGAGGAATACTTTGTCACCAACCGCATATTCTATTTCTCTTCTCTTCAGGTCGGCATAAGATTTACATGCATGCGAGGCAACTTTCAGATTGGCTTTGATTAGTTTCACTTTTTCCTCGATCTGTTTCACAGTGCAGCCCCACCGGTTGTCTTCGCCCAATTCAGTCAAAGACTGCTGGAGTTCTACATTTTCTCCCATACGATTGCTTCATACGGGGCCATTTGGATACTAGCTTGGTAGCTATTGTTGTATGCAAATTACGCGGTGGGAGGTATCTATCCCAACTTCCCTCAAACTCAATGACACAACCCTCAAAGATATCCTCAAGGACCTGACATATATTTCATGTTATTATTATCATTTTATTTCAAGAGTTGTATAAATTCAATTGATTCAAATGTTTACTGATTACTCTTTACGATTGCCCATCCGTCGAGGATGGAAAGTCATCTTGAAGTGGAGTTGTGTACCCAAGGACTCATGCAACTTCTTCCAAAATCTCGATGTAAACCTTGGGTCTCGATCGAATCGATGGAAAGTGGAATTCCATGCGATCTAACTATCTCAGCGATATACAATCGCTAACTTCTCCGGTGACTAGTCGGTCTAATCGGCGAGAAAGTGTCTCGACTTTGTCAATCTATCAACTATCAACCATACTGCATCATGTTTCTTATGGGTGAGAGGTAAACCACTTACAAAATCCATGGTTACCCGATCCCATATCCATTCAGGTATTCGTATAGTTGTGAGCAATCTCGATGGAATTTGATGTTCTGCCTTGACTTGTTGACAGGTCAAGCATTTAGTCACATAGTCAGCTATGTCTTTCTTCATACCAGGCCACCAATACTGAAGCTTCAGATCATGATACATCTTTGTACTTCCTGGGTGCATAACATATACACTGGTGTGTGCCTCTTTCAGAATACTGGCCTTCAATTCCCCATCATCTGGTACACACAGTCTTTCTTTGTAGCACAGACACCCATCTGCTTTCACCCCATAATCAGTTGCTTTTCCCTCTGAGATTTTGCTCATAATAGCCATTAGCTTCTCATCTACCTTCTACCCATCTAAAATCTGCTGTAACAGGTTTGGCCTCACTTGCAACTCAGCCAAAATAGCTCCATCTCGAATCAAAGTTAAACGGGCATTCAATTATCTCAAGGCTGTCATGGATTTTCTGCTCAAAGCATCAGCAACAACATTTGCCTTCCTAGGATGATAGTCAATCACACAATCATAGTCCTTCAGGAACTCGATCCATCGCCTCTGTCTAAGGTTGAGCTCCTTCTGAGTTGGCAAATATTTCAGACTTTTGTGGTCTGTGTAAATGTAGCACTTTTCACCATACAAGTAATGCCTCCATATCTTCAGTGCGAAGATAATTGCTGCAAGCTCTAGATCATGGGTAGGGTAATTCTGTTCATGTGGTCTTAGCTGCCTGGAAGCATAAGCGACCACCTTCCCCTCTTGCATCAATACACACCCTAACCCATTATGAGAGGCATCACTGTAGACCACAAAGTCCTTTCCTGACACTGGCTGTGTTAACACTGGTGCCTCTGTCAACATAGCCTTCAACTTCTCAAAAACTGGTCTGACACTTGTCATTCCAGTCAAATCTGACATTCTTGTGTAAGAACTTGGTCATTGGAGCAGCTATTAAGGAAAATCCCTTCACAAATCTCCTATAATACCCCGCTAGCCCCAAGAAACTTCTGACCTCAGTTGTATTCCTGGGAGGCTTCCATTCCATCACTGCTTCTATTTTCTTGGGATCCACCCTAATCCCATCAGCTGACACTATGTGTCCAAGGAATGCAATCTCATTCAACCAAAAGTCACACTTGGACAACTTAGCATACAGCTTCTTTTCTCTCAGGGTTTGCTGAACAATCCTCAAATGCTCATCATGTTCTTCCCTGGTCTTGGAATACACCAAAATATCATCAACAAAGACCACTACGAACCGATCTAAGTGTGGATGGAAGATACGGTTCATAAGGTCCATGAATGCCGCTGGTGCATTTGTTAGGCCAAAGGGCATCACTAGAAACTCATAATGCCCATACCGGGTCCTGAATGCGGTCTTTGGCACATCTACATCCTTCACCCTCAACTGATGATACCCTGATCTGAGATCAATCTTGGAAAATACTCCTGCTCCCTTCAACTGATCAAACAAATCATCAATTTTAGGCAACGGATATTTGTTCTTCACAGTCACTTTATTCAACTGCCGGTAATCGATGCATAACCTCAAAGTCCCATCCTTTTTCTTTACAAACAGCACTGGAGCTCCCCATGGTGACACCCTGGGGCGTATGAACCCCTTATCAAGCAACTCTTGCAACTGAGTTTTCAACTCCCTCAATTCCGTGGGTGCCATCCTATAAGGAGCAATGGAAATGGGTGCTATACCCGGCAGCGTCTCAATAGCAAATTCAACTTCCCTTTCTGGTGGCAAACCAGGTAATTCTTCAGGAAATACTTCTGGGAAGTCTCTTACTATGGGTATGTCACTCAGGTTTGGCTTAGCTTGCCTAGTATCCACCACATGTGCTAGGTAGGCTTCACAGCCTTTTCTCATCATTCTTCTTGCAACTGTGGCTGAGATGACATTGGACAAGAAATCTGCCCTTTCCCCCACAACAGTGATCTCATTACCTTCAGAAGTTTTCAAAGAAATTCTCTTCAATTTGCAATCAACTATTACCTGATGACGTGACAACCAGTCCATTCCCAAAATCATGTCAAACTCGTGGAAGGGCAACTCAATCAGGTCTGCCAAGAATTCATACCCCTGAATCCTTAACGGGCAACCCTTGTACACTTTGTTCACCACTACACTGTGGCCCAATGGATTTGTGACCAGAATGTCTTGGTCACTCTCCCCTACTAGTATCCCCCTTTCTACGGGTAGGTTGATGCAGATGTATGAATGAGTGGATCCTGGATCCACCAATGCATGCACAGATGTATTGTAGAGGGAGAACGTACCCCTGATGACGTCCAGGGCATCTTGCTCCTCCTGAACTCTAATGGCATAGGCTCTGGCAGGTGGTCTGTTATCTGGCCTCTCTGCTGGCTCAGATGCAGGCCTCTGTGATGGTCCCACAGCGTCAGATTTGCCAGATTTCCTACCCCTTTGTGGTGCAGGAGCAGGTCTGTCTGCTTGTGTTGGAGCAGCTGTAGTAGTTCTGCATGGACAGTTCTTCAACTGATGCTCTGTTGACCCACACCTTAAGCAGGCACCAGTTACTCTCCAACACTCCCCCTTGTGCCACTTCAGACAGTGTGGACATGCAGAAGATGCTGGGGCTGGTCCCCTGAACCCCATCCCTGGAGAGCTGCCCACTGATGGTGTGGACTGACCTCTCCTAGGGGTAAGCGTGGCACAGGCCCCGAGGTGACCACGACCTTGTGGTGACTGAACTCTGTGCAGGTGGACCCTTAAACTTCTTCCCAAATACAGGAGATGAACTAGACTGACCTGGGCCCCTCTTCTGCTGTCTTTCCCTTCTAGTCTGCTCACTGATTCTTACTTTTTCAACCTTTATTGCAGCTTCCACTAACTTAGTGAAGTCGGTGATTCCCAAGGCAGTGATCATGATCCTTATTTTGTCATTTAGTCCCTCTTCAAATCTCTTGCACCTTTCAGCTTCATTAGGGACTATCTCCCTTCCATAGCGGCTCAATCTAACGAATTCCTTCTCATACTCGGCCATTGACAGCTGCCTTTGCCTCAGGTTAATGAACTCTCTTCTTCTCTCTTCCAGGTATATACTACCCATATATTTCTTCTTAAATTCGGAGAGGAAGAAGTCCCAAGTTACTATTTTCGGCTGTACTTCACTGGACACAGTATCCCACCATTCATATGCGTCGTCTTGTAGCAGAGATACAGCAGCTTCTAGATTTTGCTCTGGAGTGCAGTGGAGTTGTTTTAGAACTCTGCCTTGTGACACCCCTTACACGGCTATAGTATATCCGAGTAAGATATGTCATACGGTGTACCGGCACACTCTATTTTACCTTAATTAATTTTTGTCATAGTTTTGAATATAGTTTATAAAATATAATTTATTTAAGCCATTTATTAAAAGTATTATTTATTTGAGGTTCCGAAAATTTTAAAGAAAATCTGGCAGAGTACCGGCTAAAAATGGAGAAAACAGTTCTTCGGAACCTGTGAAAAACACTTCCAATATTCATGTCTCATCATCTCAAACTCCAATATCAAAATCTCAACAACATTCTTCAATTTCAGTTCTCAATCATCCATCACATGTGATAATCAAGTATAAATCACAATTAGATATTTACTTTTCTATTCACAAATACAATTTTCATAATTTACATGAACATCAAAATACATTACATAATTCTAAATACATATGAGAAAATAAAAATTTAGTTACAAAATGACAAAATGACACCTAGTGCCCTACCAATGCACTGCAGGTGGTGAGGTGACACGGACACTGTGCAGAACTGCAGGATGGACTCACCCAGTCTGCGGTCTACTGGGCTCACGATCAGTATCTCCAGTACCTACGCGTGGCAAAAGCAATGCGCTAAGCAATAATGCTTAGTGGTGCAATAATAAAATAAAAGAAAATAGCAGAAAATAAATATGTAGTGAATGTATATGTTTTATTTGTTTTGAATTTGTATATCATTAACTTTGTCCACTTTCATTCATTTGTTTGCCCAAGTAACCTACACTAGATGACTGGACTGGATAAATGGGTAAACTGGCACTGGGTATCAAGTACCTCGGGCCGTCACACCATCGGTCACATATGCATCTCCCGGTGTGCAACAGAACAGCTAACAAGCTGTGATAACATCAGGCACAAGGCCAAATCTCAATACAAGGTCAGAATGGCTAAAAGCCATAAAATCACAGAATGACATATTGCCATGTGCAGTACTGCTAACTGAACCCTATTGGCATGCCAAACTATCCAAACCAATCTTGTTAGGTATACTAGGGTATTTGAAACTTTTAAATTCTTCAATTTGTGAATTTCAAGTTTTGGTGTCACTATTCACCTCATTGGTCAATAAAAATGTTGACTTTTGGATAGAAAATAGGTATATTGGTTGTGACACTCCCAACATACCACATTTTGCATTTAAAACTTGTTGGAATTAACCCCTAAATCCATTTCCAAACCTAAAACCTAGAGAGCAGAATTTTCAGTTTTTGTGACCCAATTTTACTGTTCCATTGGGCCCTGTTGCAGTGGGAATTTGAGGAAATGGTAAACATGAAAGTTGTTCCTTATTTTGTCTAGTTGAATTTCGTTTTTTGAATCACTCCATTTTGAGTTTTGTAGCTCCAGATATGGTCCAAAAACCACAGCTGGCCGGATTGCCAAAACTGCAGAATTACCAAATCTACAGTACCATGAACAGTGACTGTGACTGCCATTTGGGTTAGGTTCTGGTCATAATTTGGGGTAGGTTTCTTCATGAAAGTTGTTTGTCTATGTCTTAACTTGTTGCTGTAAAAATTTCAGGTCAATTGACCATATCTACAGTGAGTTATGGCCAAATGAACAGTTACTGTTTATTTGGTCATTTCTGCATGTGCTGTTGTAGGGTATCCGGATTGGGGCCAAATTTTGGTCCTCTTTCTTTGGTCTTTTGGGTATGGTTTCTTCAGAAAAAATGTGCCATTATAAGCCTAGTTTCATGTCCAATTGGCCAAACACCAATTGGACCAACACAACCAAAGATATGACAGTCCAAGTGGGCTGGAATCACAGCCACCCTGCTGCACTCACTAGGCAGCATACTCATTCACTTTGCCATGCTATATTTCTGTCCAAATTATGGTCAAATTTTCTCAAATGGTCACTAATTGACCATTAGGATGTTCTTTAACAATTTCATAAGCCAAGTTCACATTTTACTCCCAAAACCCTAGCTTCACATTATGATTCATACAAGATGCTTTAGTTAGCACACTAATTCATTATCCATGTAGATATATACCTTAAACATCATTTCTAGTCCACTCTAAGTCCATCAAAACAATCAAAATCATTCCTTCCTTAAGGCTGCCGAATTCTATGGTGGACATATACATGAGTTTGGTTCATTTATTTCACAATTTCTTACCTATTACAAATCTCTAACATGGAATTAATGAGTTTTAAATACATATGTGCACTAACCTTTTGTAGGCAGATTTTTCCCAAGCTCAAAACTTCACTTCTTTTCCTTTTCTTGGCTGCCAAAAGGTTATGCAAGGTGCAAGGATAAATTTTTGTGAAAGGTGTCTAGGGTTTATGGTGAAATGAAGAGGGAAATGGAGCTTGCTTGAAGTTGTCAATGGAGGTTGGGCTAGGGTATGAATTTTGGCTGGTTTTGGGGAAGGGGATGGCTGCTGGCTTTTTGATTTATTTTGGTCTCAATTTGTCTCTTTTATTTGTTAGTTAATAGGTTGTTTAAATATGATTGGTTATAGCTTTTAAATGACATCATCATGATGTCATAAATAAGCCTTTTTCCTCATTTTCTTTTCTTTTCTTCACTACTCATTTTCAATTTAATTTCTAATAATGTTTATTCATATTTTATGTCATATTAATTATTTACTCAACTAGACAAGTCGGCCAAAAATCACCTCTGAAGGCGAAATGACCGAAATGCCCTCCGTTTGGCTTAACGGGTCAAAATTGTCTGTACCGATTGAAAAATTTTTCTAGGTATTTTCTTGGCATTCTAATGCCATAGGAACCTCAGTGACCCTTCTCTGGAGTCTCAAAAATTATTTTATGAATTTTCTCTGGGGTCTAGGGCTCCTAGTTGCGAGAACCGCAACTTCCCTCTGGGTTACCCATCGCTAGGGCACCGGCTCGTTTAACTTGTTTGTATTTTATTTCTAAAATTTTTACTAAATTTTGCTTACTAATATTTGAGTTGATTATGGTTCCTGACGGTAGTTTAGATATTTTTCCAGACGTTCTAGCTGTCCGGACCGACACCGGTCACTGGAACAGTAGAATGTACGGAGTTGCTACAGGGAGGGTGTTACATGCCTGTTCTGTTCAACCAATTTTCGGCTGCAACAGAATCATCTTCTCTCTTGCCAAAGAAGTCCACTGCTCCAAACTTTCTCAATATTTCCAGGTGTGATTTCAATTGTGGAGGTGGTGGTGGTGGTGGCATTACCCCAGCCATTTGTTTAAAGAATTCGGCCATTTGATGAAACATGGCCTGTGGAGGCTGAGCAGGCTTTGCTTGAGCTGGCGGAGCAGGTTCTCCCATACCCCCAGTCTCAGCTGCTGCAGGTGGAGCATGACTCTCCACTTCCTCCTCAATTGCTCTCTGTGACGTAGGGTCCATATCCTATTCAAAATAACAAAGACAAACAGATCTGTATTAGTGTCACCTCGACTCTTACAAATGCAATGCATGGTATGGACTCAATCTAGGCCCAGAAACGCCTAAACCGTGCTCTGATACCACTAAATGTGACACCCCTTACCCGTGTACAGTATACCCGAGTAACCAATGTCACACGGTATACCGGCACACTCTATTATACCTTAATTAATTTTTATCATGGTTTTGAATATGATTTGTGAAATATAATATATTTGAGCCATTTATCGAAATTATAATTTATTTGAGGTTCCGAAAATTTTAAAGAAAATCCGGCAGAGTACCGGCTATACATGGAGAAAATAGTTCTTTGGAACCTGTGAAAAACACTTCCAATAATCATATTCAATCACCTCAAACTCCAATATCAAAATCTCAATATTTTTCAATCTCATTTCTCAATCATTCATCTAATGTGATAATCAAGTACAATTCACAGATAGATATTCACATTTTCCATTCACCAACACAATTTTCATTATTTACATGAACATCAAAATACATTATATAAGTTCAATTACATATGAGAAAATAAAAATTTAGTTACAAAATACCAAAATGAAACCTAGTGTCCTACCAATGCACTGTGGAGGGTGAGGTGACACGGACACTGTGCAGAACTGCAGGATGGACTCACCCAGTCTGCGGTCTACTGGGCTCACGATCGGTATCTCCAGAACCTACGCGTGGCAAAAGCAACGCGCTAAGCAATGATGCTTAGTGGTGCAATAATAAAATAAAAGAAAATAGCAGAAAATAAATATGTATTGAATGTATATGTCTTATTTGTTTTGTATTTGTTATATTCATTTATTTCTTTAACTTTGTCCATTTTCATTCATTTGGTTGCCCAAGTAACCTATACTGGACGACTAGATTGGATAAACGGGTAAACTGGCACTGGGTATCAAGTACCTCGGGCCGTCACACCATCGGTCACATATGTATCTCCTGGTGTGTAACAGAACAGCTAACAAGCTGTAAATAATATTAGGCACGAGGCTAAGTCTCAACACAATATCAAAATGGCTAAAAGCCATAAAATCACAGAATGGCATAATGCCATGTGCAGTACTGCTAACTGAACCCTATTGGCATGCCAAACTATCCAAACCAATCTTGTTAGGTATACTAGGGCATTTGATACTTTAAAATTCTTCAATTTGTGAATTTCAAGTTTTGGTGTCACTATTCACTTCATTGGTCAACAAAAATATTGATTTTTGGATAGAAAATAGGTGTATTGGTTTTAACACTCCCAATGTACCACAATTTGCATTTAAAACTTGTTGGAATTAATCACCAAATCCATTTCCAAACTTAGCACTAAGGGGCAGAATTTTCAGTATTTGTACCATAAATTTACTGTTCCATTAGGGACTGTTACAGTGGAAATTTGAGGAAATGGTAAACATGAAAATTGTTCCTTATTTTGTCTAGTTGAATTTCGTTTTTTGAATCACTCCATTTGGAGTTTTGTAACTCCAGATATGGTCCAAAAACCACAGCTGGCCGGATTGGAAAACTGCAGAATTTACCAAATCTACAGTACAATGAACAGTGACTGTGAGTGCCTTTTTGGATAGGTTCTGGTCATAATTTGGGGTAGGTTTCTTCATAAAAGATGTTTGTCTATATCTTTTCTTGTTGCTGTAAAAATTTCAGATCAAATGGACCATTTTACAGTGAGTTATGGCCAAATGAAACTGTTCATTTGGTCATTCTGTAGAATCTGCTTGCAGGGTATCCGGATTGGGGCCAATTTTTGGTCCACTTGCTTTGGTTTTTTGGACATGGTTTCTTCAGAAAAATTTTGCCATTATAAGTCTAGTTTCATGTCCAATTGGCAAAACACAAATTGAACCTACACAGCCAAAGATATGGCAGTCCAAACAGGCTGGACTCACAGCCTCCTTGCTGCTGTCACTAGGCAGCCTACCAATTTGGTTTGTAACACTCTAGTTCACTTCAAATTATGGTCAACTTACCTCAAATGGTCACTAATTGACCATGAGAATGTTCACTCACCATCTCATAAGCAAAATCAAATTTTCACTCCCAAAACCCTAATCCCCATTATGAATTTACACAAGATGACTTAATTAACTAACTAATTCACTATCCCCATATATATATGCTTTAAACATGATCTCTAGTCCACTTTAAGTCCATCAAAACAATCAACCCTATCCCTTCTTTAGGGCTACCGAAATCCATGATATACATACACATAAATTGTGTTCATTTGACTTACAAATTCTTACTCCTTTTTAAGTCTTTAACATGGAAATAAAGAGTTTTAGGTATATATGTGCACTAACCTCTTGTAGAGCAGAATTTTCCAAGCTTAAACTTCACTTTCTTTCCTTTTCTAGGCTGCCAAACACTTTCCCAAGAGATATGGACAAGCTTTAATGAAAGGTGTCTAGGGTTTAGTAGTGGAAATTCATGAGAAATGGAAGTAGTGAAAGAAAATTTTCATGGAGGGAATGGAAGAGAGGGTCACGGCTTTGGAAGAAGAAGAAACCAGAAAATGGTTTCTTAATTTGTCTTTTTTCCCTTTTTAAATAATTTTTGTTGTGTTGTTGAATGGTGATTAGTGGAGGGCATTTAAATGACATCATAGTGATGTCATAATTAAGGATTTAAGTCATTTTCTTTTTCTTTCTTTTCTATTTATTTTTAATTTAATTTTTAGCTATATTTATTCATATTTTAGATCATAATAATTATTTACTTAACTGGACAAGTCGGCCAAAAATCATCTCTGAAGGCGAAATGACCAAAATGCCCTCCGTTTGGCTTAACGGGTCAAAATTGTCTGTACCGATTGAAAAATTTTTCTAAATATTTTCTTGGCATTCTAATGCCATAGGAACCTCAATGACCCTTCTCTGAAGTCTCAAAAATTATTTTATGAATTTTCTCTCGGGTCTAGGGCTCCTAGTTGCGAGAACTGCAACTTTCCATTGGGTTACCCATCGCTTGGGCACCGGCTAATTTAACTTGGTTGTATTTTATTTCTAAAATTTTTACTAAATTTTTCTTATTAATATTTGAGTTAATTATGGTTCCTCACTTTAGTTTAAATATTTTTCCGGACGTTCTAGCTGTCCGGACCGACACTGGTCACCGGAACAGTAGAATGTACAGAGTTGCTATAGGGAGGGTGTTACAGCACTTGGTAACTACCTGCAACCACTTTATCCACCTATAGCTTGATTTTAGGAAACCACCAGATACCTTATTTTAGGTAACCACCCGTTGATTTAGGTAACTATCCATTTAATTTAGGTAACTACCTTGACTGCTTCTAACTCTAGATAATTATTGCACTTTGCCTTTTGGTTTTCTACTAGCTTAAACAATGGACCAGGCCAAATTAATTGAGCAATTTATTTTTATACCTTAAAACCATTAATTAATTTGGGTCCAAAATAATAAAATTAAATTGTGATGTAAACATATGACCTATATATATAGCTTGAGAATTTAAGTTATACACATGTTGAGAAAAATTAAATGCCACCTTGGCGGCTCCATAACTACTTGACTTGGACTAAATCTGAATTTTTTGTTCTTCCCATGCTAAACTGCTCCATTTGTTGCACTATTATAGGTTGCTTCCAACTTGAGATGTTCTTTAGGAAATAATAAATTTAATTTATTGAATAAAAATTGGCTAATATGGTGAAAAGCCAAACTTTTATCTAATAAATTAGAGAAAATGACAATTTAATTTTACTAAATAAAAATTAGCTAGCAATTCACTAGCCAAAATTTATGTAATAAAATTAAAATTGAATTTTCCTAGAACTAAAAACTCTCAATTTATTTTTTCTCCCAATTTTGTTTTTAACTCTCAACTCTCTTTTTACCTTCCCATAGCCCTCTACTCATTTTTTTTACTTACAACCCAAACATTATTTGAAAAATAAAAATAATATAATTTTATTTGAATTTTCAAAGACTTGATTTGCAAATCACCATGTCTAAGAGACGCAATATTACTAAAACTCCAAATTTTTCTCTTAACCAATTAATTTTTTTCTCTTATAAAACTACCCAATAACTTTCTCACTCCGAAATTCGATCATACATCCCAAAACCCAACTCAAATTCTTCTCTCATCCAATTCCCAAACTTTCTCTCACCCAAAATTCAAAACCCATGCACCCATCATCATTACACTATCGTAGGCTAAGCGGAAGAGACCAATCCTAAAACGGCAGGCGGCAAGTAAAGGAAGAGGAGAAACAAGGCATGCCAATGAAGAAAAGAAAGAGAAAGTGTGCAAGCGGGAAGGAATAAAAGAGAAGGGAGAAAGGGAAGGAAAAGAAAAGAAAAGGAAGGAAAAGAAGAGAAAAGAACGAAGAAATAAAAAGAAAAGAAGAGAAGAAGAAAGGGAAAGGAGGGGCAGAGCACCAAATAAGAAGAAAGGAGAAGGAAAAGAAAAGAAAAAGAAAGAAAGAGAAGGAAAGAAAAGGAAAAAAAAAAAGGGAAAGGAAGAGAAAAAGGTAAATTTTCTTTGATTTCTTGCTCCTATTTGCCTATTAGAATTTTATGGGTTTGAGAACCATGACTACATTATGAAATTTGGTACTTCATCACATAAATCTTGATTGCACCATATTGTTTTGAGTTGTTTCTTGTGTAAACTTGATAAACATGTAAATTTGAGCTTCTGTAAACTTGCGTGGACCTTGGATATTGAGAATTAGTTGATTACATCTTTAAAACTATTGTTGCATCAACTTGAACTTGAGAAACTTGCACTGCACCTTGGATTTTTGTGACCTATGAGCCTTATTTGTGCCTTTATGATGTTGAGAAAATCATGGTAGAGCAATTCCTATGGGAAAATGCTGCCAAATTTTTGTGGAATTGATTGCACCTCACTGCACCAAGTTGAAACATGTTGAATTCACAACTTCTCCACTACACTCCATTGTATCTTACTTCAGTCCATTACCAAATTTGCATAGCAAATCTAGGATCAATACTTGAGCTCTTGTGACTAATATTTAGTACATTAATTCCACTTTTGTCATAAAAATCCCTCACTGCACCTTAGGAAAACTTGCTGCATCATAGGAAAAACCACTGCATCTTATATTTTTAACACTTTTCTAACATGCTGGTAGTTAACTCACCTTCCAAACTATTCTAGCAAAGCAATTCTTATAGAGAATTGAACCAAAATCCAATTGAACTTTCTAATGCAACAATTACCTCTTAGGTTTGATCACTGCAACCCAGATATTTCTCAGTGCACTTTAGACTTATGGCACACCATTAACTTAATTAGCAAAATATCTTTAAAGATTTTAGCAATACAAGTTTCATAGAAAACTATGCCACACACTAGAAACCTAAACTCTAAGCTACTCTGCACCTTAGACTTAGCCACCTTAACCACTTCCAACCATTCAACCTTAACACCTAGGAATAGAAATACTTCAATAGAATCTCATTTCCGATTTTCCCCCTAGCCTTGCTCATAAGATCCATTCTAGCAAAGCTATATTCTCAAATAATGAAAACTTTAAGGTAGAAAGTACCTTTCAATCCTCATTATTTTTTATACCGTGCTTTAATAGTTAGAGTTGAATTAGCACCACACTTGAACTCTCAAGAGTTCTCTTGCTACCTCCAATGTTGCCATTAAGGATAGGCCTATTAGTAGTATGCCCTAGAGCATATCATGAAATTATACCTTATAAATATTTATTTCCTTTTTAATGGCATATGCCTTTTTCTTTTAAATTTAAATTATTTATATTTAATTGAAAATATCCTTTAATGGCTTGTTAGATATTCCATTCTTAAAGTGTTAAGAATATGAGTGACAGAACATTCTAGTACAAGTATTATAAATTTTGGTTCACAATCTAAGATACCTCACTAGGCATGATTTATCCGGATAGATTGTTACCCTTATTTTTATGCATGGATTAGTATGAGATACTAATGGGATGGAATGGTGAGTCACATTCTATATCACAAACATTGTGGGCACTTATAAGATAAGTAGGCTGAACCAGTGATATAAATATGACATGTACTTGGAGTTTACTCTTGTCAATACATTGCCATATAGATCATAATAGTGCATATAATTCCTTGACCTGAGATAACACAGTTATCTTATATATAAGTGGTTTGAGTTTAATACTGTTAGTAGTATACCCTAGAGCATATCATTTAGTATGCATCTTGTACATGTTTTATTAATAAAAGGCATTTTCACTTTTCCATTTACATAATATATTTATGTGTAATAGAAAAGGTCCATTGATATTTTGTTAGAAATTCTATTCTTAAGTTGTTAAGAATATAAGTGACAGTATTTCTAGCACAAAGTATCATAAATTGGTTCACAATCGAGGATACTTCATAATAAGGATTTGACTTATCCAGAAAGATTGTAATCATGTTTGTTATTAAGTTATTTATATGAGATGTAAATAAGATGGAATGGTGAGTCTCATGCCATATAACAAACATGATAGGCACTTATACATGATAAATAGGCCGAACTAGTGACATTTATGATAAGCACATGGAGTTTACTCTTGTTAATATATTGTCATAAATCATATTAGTGCATATGGTCTTTAGACCTGAGATAGCACAGTTATCTTGTATATAGATGGTTTGAGTTTGATACTGCTTTCATACTTGTACTGTATATGGGTATATGGGCATGTGTTGGCTCCTACTAGCTATATATAGAGGTAGGTGTTGATCAAAATGGAATCTATTACCCTAAGTAAATAGGGATAAAATCCTATGTTCATTTAATTGTTCTTAATGTTTCAAGTTCCTGGCCAGGACAGATAGATTTAATCAGAAAAGACTTTCTGATGAGAAAATCTTTTTAATCAAGAATTGGAATTAAAAGAGAACATAATATTCATAGCAAATGGGGTTTAACATAAACCACGACTCCAGCTCGAATTGGGATTTTGTAACAGAGAGATTCTAGTGCATGGTAACATATGATTATAAGTTCATTTAAGGTAAACTTTATTATTGATTGGGTGGCCATGGCATTCTATGCTAGGAGTTAACCATGGTCTATGAGGAGCATAAAATGATTTAGAGAAATCATTTATGGTAAGAAAGAGTTCTGATGATATTAAGAGTTGATATCATGTCTCATTGCCAATTAGTGATGAGCCTAGTAAGTCACACACATACACAAGTAATCACCAGATTAAATATGATTTAATTAATTAATTAAAGAGTTTAATTAATTAATTAAATAGGTTTGATTTGCAATTAGATTGCAAAGTCCCTAGCATGGCTTGAAACCAAATCTAGGTTATTGGATGTATAGTATAAGTTAAATTTATATTTAAAGTGTTTAAATATGAATTTAATTATGAGAAATTAATTAATAGAGATTAATTATTTAATTTATATTTGATATAAATTGATTAGAAGAAGAGAAATAATTATTTTGGGTTGAGAACTCAAAATTAAGACACAAGGGTATTTTGGTCATTTCACAGGGTGACATGTGGCACCATGAGATGGTGACACATGGAACTACACATAAGCTTTTCATATGTCTTTTAATCATGTAAGATGATCAAAGTTAAGATTAAATAATAGTTTGACACTTAGCACAATATGATTAGGTCAATTAAACCTAGAGCCAATCAGAAGGTGACATATGGCAAGGGTTTTAAGTGGTGACCTAGCTATATAAGGGAAAGGATGAAATAACAAAATACAATCTGCTCATTCATCCAAAGGTGCCACCACCCTTGCCTTGCTCTCCCTCTCATCTTCTTTATCTCTCATCAATTCAAAGAGAATAGCCAACAATCTCTTGAATTAAAAATACTAGAAATTATTTCTAGTGTCCTGTTTACATCTGTAATCTCTCAAAAGGCAAAACTTAATTTTCTAATTGATTAAAAAAGCTTTAGAAGCTGTTCAAGTGGCTGTCATTGGTGATCTTGGTGTTGACCAGCTAGAGGGACAACATCTGGTGTCCTAGGCGCATCTCAAAGGTGCCAAACACGCTGCAGTGCATTAAAAGGTTAGTGCACTTGTTCTTGATCTAATCTAGGGTTCTAATGAATTAATCTGTTTATTCTAAAATCTTAAATGGCAAATGTAGATCCAAAAATATATTAAAAGAGTTTAAATATGCTGTTTATTATAGAAATCAAATAGATAAAAATATATCTTGCATGATGCATGAGACCCTAGGTAAAAAATTTTTGAATTCAGTGATCTAAACTTATATTTTTCATACTTCCACTCCTTTAATTGGTATCAGAGCCACTATATTTGCCATTTAGATTGTTGATTGTATAATTTAATTATGTGATTTGATCATGAGATGATTGTTTCATTGCTGGTTGGACCAACAAAGGTGGCGGCTTGAGGAAGAACACCATGGTGCGCATGGTTTGATCCTTTCAACCATACGCATGGCTATTTGGGTTTGTTTGTGGGCTTGGTTCCAAGGCCCATAATGAGGCGCATGACTAATTAAAGTGTTTAATTAGGAATTTTAATCACACAATTAAATTTTGATTCAAATATGAATTTTTAAATTTGTTTGAATGTGATTCAAATCTGAATTTTTAAATTTGTTTGAATGTGATTCATATCTGAATTTTTAAATTTGTTTGAATGTGATTCAAATATGAATTTTTAAATTAGTTTGAATCATATTCAAATCTGGATTTTTAAGTTGAATATGAGATATTCAATTTAATTTAAGTATGTATGTTTTATTTAATTGTTAAATAGTGATATGCATGATGGATGATCATGGACTATAAAAGACCAATGTGATTGGATTTATTTCTTTTATATTTCTTTAGGTTGTAAATTAATTAATTTATTTTAATTTATTTTAATTTATTTTGGGCATATATTATTAAGGTTGTAATAATTTTGGGTTGTAATTTCATTTATTTAGTTATTGTAAATTCGCCTTGGTATGCCATGGATTACTATGTAATTGGATTGCAAGAAGATCAAGGAGGTCAAGAGCATTGGTGGGACCAGTGGGAGGAATTCAAGATCAAGTGTTGATTATATACTCCTTCAGTAACTCTTGTAATATGAATGAATGAAATGCACCTAGGAATGCCCTGATTCAATTCTTGGTGGCTCAGAATTGAATCCCTTAGAAAGTCCATGATCATACCATATTTATTATCCATGAATGCATGAGATGTATAGGAATGTATGCAAGTATATGCTATATGCATGCTAATTGGATAATGTGCAAAGTGAGACCTTAATAGTAATTAGGACGACCACAAAATCTTTCAAACAAATGATTAAGTAGGAAATGGTATAATTAAAGTAATTATAACATGGGTCCTCCATTAAGGCAATTATTTTAAGAAATTTTAAATAGTTGCATATGATGCAATTAATTTAAGAGATTTTCTTAAGACTAATTGTTAAGCATGAGATATTGTAAATATATAAATAGTTTGGTGGCCAATAATGGATGTGCCTAAGGACATTAAAATTATTTGCATGTTTACAGGCTCAACGGGATCAACTAAACTAATGCAAGATAAGTTAATAATGGATGTGCCTGAGATTTTGAGCATTAGAGGCTAGGTAAAGGATTGAACCTCACCTGAGATATGATGGGCAAGGAGTTACTCACTTATAATTTATTGTAATTCCAATAATGGATGTGTCTGAAGATGATCAATAGGATTATAAGAATTCAATCACCTACTAGAAATCTATCCAATTAGGATTTTCGTTTTCAACTTTGGAAGTGTAGGATTCGTTAAGTTAGTGGGAGGACCAATTTGATTAAAAGACCATAATCATTTTGGTTAATTATATGATACATTTACTAATTAATCTGGTTATTTTCTACAATTAATTTTCTAATAATAATGAGCACAGAATAACCACAACCATCCAATATCCTTGCAAGCATACTTGATTGCAATAGGTTGATAGAACCTAATCTATCTGATTGGCTAACAAATTTGAAACTTGTCTTGAACCTTGAATATATAGGATATGTTCTAGACTCAAATGTTCCTGGTCCCTTACCTCCAGAGGCCACTCAAGAGGAACATGAAACTTTGGACAAGTGGAAGGAGCATGATGTGAGAGCTAAGTGTTACATGCTTACTTCTATGAGTAATGAGTTACAGAAGCAGCATGAGAACATGCAAAGTGCGAGTGAGATCCTCTTTCACCTACAAGAGTTGTATGGTGAGCATAGCAGGAATGCTAGGTATGAGATATCTAGGCAGCTATTCTGCATGAGGATGTTTAAGGGACAGAATGTTGGGGATCATGTCCACAAGATGATTCGGCTGATTGAAAAACTAGAACATCTTGACTTTAACATGGATTTCCAACTGTAGACGAATTTGATCCTTTAGTCCCTTCCTAAGTCATTTGGGAAATTTGTGACAAATTTCCATATGACTAAATAGGAATGCACCTTGGTTGGTTTACTCAACATGCTGGTTATTACCCAAAAGAATATGCCAGGTAATAAAGGAAAAGAGGTAGCTTTGATTGCATCTTCTTTTGTTGGAAAGTCCAACAAGAAAAAGGGCAATAAGAAAAAAAAACCTCAGATTCCTGGTCCTTCCAAGAAAATAGCTAAACAGAAAGAGAAGAATAAAGCTGATGGAGGCAAAGGAAAGTGTTTCCACTGCCAGTAGGATGGGCACTAGAAAAGGAACTGCCCAGGGTTTCTTGCTTCTCTAAAGGACAAGAAGGATACACCTTTGGAATGTATGTCCATATCTTGTTATTTAGATTCTGATGATACTCATAGTTCATCTATAACTTGGGTTTTAGATACTGGTGCCAGTTCTCACATTTCTTATGATATGCAGGAACCAGCAAATAGTAGCAGCTTGCATTCTCGAGATATTAGACTCCAGATTGGCGATGGCTCAACTGTTGAAGCTTTAGCCATAGGATCTAAATCTTTTTACGTGTCAGGACATGTTTTGTGTTTGGATAATATTTTATATGTACCTGATGCTTTTAAGAACATCATTTCTATATCTAGTTTGACTAGAAATGGCTATGAATTTCAGTTCACAGGTGATGTTTGCAATATTTGTTTTGGAAATAAGTATATTGGTTCGGGTTATATGAATGATGGTATTTATTATTTGGATAATAATGACAAACACAAAATGAATGCAAGTGATCTAAATGAATGCAATGCCATGGTGAAAATCATCTCAAGTTCAAAATATATTTGGCACTTAAGGTTAGGTCATGTTGCAGAAGATAGGATTACAAAATTGGAGAAAATGGGGATTTTATCCTCATTGGGTTCTGAACCTACTCCAACCTGTGAATCCTGCTTTCAGGGCAAAATGACTAGATCGCCCTTTGTAGGAAAAGGGCTAAGAGCTGAAAATATTTTGGATCTAATATATAGTGATGTATGTGGTCCATTTAAAGAAATGGCTAGAGGTGGTTTTCATTACTTTATTACCTTTACTGATGATAAATCAAGGTTTGGGTATTTGTATTTGATGAAATAGAAACGTGAATCTTTTGAAAAGTTAAAAGAATTTAAATCTGAAGTAGAAAATTAGACAGAAAAAAGTATTAAAGCTCTTTGATCAGATCGTGGAGGTGAATACTTGAGTATTGAATTCGATGAATACTTAAGAGAGCATGGCATTGTTTCCCAGCTGACTCCTCTTGGAACACCCCAGCTGAATGGTGTATATGAAAGGAGAAATCATACCCTATGGGATATGGTACGTAGTATGATGAGCTATACTGATATGCCAATCTCCTTTTAGGGATTTGCATTAGAATCAGCTTTGCATATTTTGAATAGGATTCCATCAAAATCAGTATTTTCCACACCTTATGAGATATGGCATGGAAGAAAACCAAGTCTTAAGTATGTTAAGATTTGGGGTTGTCCAGCTTATATCAAAAAGCTGAACACTGATAAATTGGAAACCAGATCAAAAAAGGGTCGATTTGTTGGATATCCAAAAGATAGTTTTGGATATTAATTTTATTTGCCTACATCACAAAAGGTTGTGGTAAGTAGAGATGCCACATTTCTTGAACAACAGTTTGTTCAAGAAGGAGGCAAAGGAAGGCAAATAGAGTTAGAATTGGAGAATTCTGATCAACTAACAGATCAGATGGTTATAGATCCATCTAGTCAACCTACACCTATTGATGAAACATCTACAGCTGTTCCTCATAAAACAACTAGGGTATCTCACCCACCAGTGAGATATGATTTCTTTCATGAAAAAGAACAAGAGTTGTCTACTCATGAACAAGTTGATCATGGAGATGATCCACTTACCTATGAAGAAGCTACATGAGATATAAACTCTTCAAAATGGATTGATGCTATGAAATTTGAGATTGATTCCATGTATAAGAATCAAGTTTGGGATCTTGTTGACCAACCTGAAGGTATTGTACCTATAAGGAACAAATGAGTTTTCAAGAAGAAAATTGGTTTTGATGGAAAGGTAGAGACCTATAAAGCAAGGCTAGTAGCGAAAGGGTTTCACCAAAGGCAAGGAATCGACTATGAGGAGACTTTCTCGCTTGTGAGATTTGGCTGATGGATGTCAAAACAACTTTTCTCAATAGATATATTGAAGAAAACATTTTCATGGAACAACCTAGGGGTTTTGAATCCTAAGATGGTTTCAAAGTATGCAAGCTAAAGCGATCCATTTATGGGTTGAAACAAGCTTTGAGGAGTTGGAATATCCATTTTGATGAAGCCATTAAGTCATTTGGTTTTATAAAAAATGAGGATGAGCCATTTATATATAAGAAGGTTAGTGACAGTGCTATCACTTTCCTTGTCTTATATATGGATGATATTTTGTTGATGGGTAATAACACGGGTATGTTGACAACTGTAAAGATATGGTTGTCAAATACATTCTCCATGAAAGACTTAGGAGAGGCAACCTATATTCTTAGGATCAACATCTATAGAGATAGAGCAAAAAGAATAATTAGTTTATCCCAAAGTCTATACTTGGAAAAGGTGTTAAAAAGGTTTAACATGCTTGATTCCAAGAGAGGATTGCTACCAGTGAGACATGGTATTCACCTTTCTAAAGAGATGTCTCCAAAGACACCTGAAGAAAGAGATAAAATGGCCAGGATTCCATATGTTTCGGCTATTGGAAGTTTGATGTATGCAATGTTGTGTACTAGGCCGGATATCGCATATGCTATTAGTTTGACTAGTAGGTATCAATCCAATCCAGGTTTGGAACACTGGATAACTGTCAAGAATATCCTTAAGTAATTGAGAAGAACTAAGGATTTATTCTTGATTTATAGAGGTGGAGACTTGCAATTAGATTGTTATACTGATTCTGATTTCCAATCAGATATCGATGATAGAAAGTCTACCTCTAGATATGTGTTTATTTGTAATGGAGGTGCAGTCAGTTGGAAGAGTTTCAAACAGAGCATGACTGCAGATTCCACTACCGAGGCTGAGTATATTGCTGCATCAGATGCTGCAAAGGAAGCTATTTGGATAAAGAAGTTCGTGACAGAACTTGCAGTAGTTCCTTCCATTGAGTCAGCAGTTCCACTTTACTGTGACAACAATGGAGCAGTCATATAGGCTAAGGAACCTTGGTCTCACCAGAAATCCAAACACATAGAAAGGTGCTACCACATTATTAGAGAAATAGTTGGGCGAGGTGATGTAGCCATGCAAAAAATAACATCAGCTGAAAATCCAGCTGATCCATTCACTAAGCCTATGTCACAAACTCAGATAGACCGACATCTTAAGAAGATGGGTCTAAGATATTGTAATGAATGGCTCCAGTGCTGGGAGATTGTTAGTAGTATGCCTTAGAGCATATCATTTAGTATGTATCTTGTAAATGTTTTATTAATAAAAGGCATTTTCACTTTTCCATTTACATAATATATTTATGTGTAATAGAAAAGGTCCATTGATATTTTGTTAGAAATTCTATTCTTAAGTTGTTAAGAATATGAGTGACAGTATTTCTAGTACAAAGTATCATAAATTGGTTCACAATCGAGGATACTTCACAATAAGAACATAACTTATCCAGAAAGATTGTAATCATGTTTGTTCCCAAGTTATTTATATGAGATGTAAATAAGATGGAATTGTGAGTCTCATGCCATACACAAACATGATAGAAACTTATACATGATAAGTAGGCTGAACCAGTGACATTTATGACAAGCACATGGAGTTTACTCTTGTCAATGTATTGTCATAAATCATATTAATGCATATAATCTTTAAACCTGAGATAGCACAGTTATCTTGTATATAGGTGGTTTGAGTTTGAAACTGCTTTCATACTTGTACTGTGTATGGGTATATGGGCATGTGTTGGCTCGTACTAGTTATATATGGAGGTAGGTGTTGAACAAGATGGAATCTGTTACCCTAAGTAAATAGGGATAAAATCCTATGTTCATTTAATTGTTCTTGATGTTTCAAGTTCCTGGCCAGGACAGATAGATTTAATCAGAAAAGAGTTTCTGATGAGAAAATCTTTTTAATCAAGAACTGGAATTAAAAGAGAACATAATATTCATAGCAAATGGGGTTTGACATAAACCACGACTCTAGCTCGAATTGGGATTTTGTAATAGAGAGATTCTAGTGCATGGTAACATATGATTATAGGTTCAATTAAGGTAAACCTTATTATTGATTGGGTGGCCATGGCATGCTATGCTAGGTGTTAACCATGGTCTATAAGGTGTATAAAATGATTTAGAGAAATCATTTATGGTAAGAAAGAGTTCTAATGATATTAAGAGTTGATATCATATCTTATTGCCAATTAGTGATGAGCCTAGTAAGTCACACACATACACAAGTAATCACCAAATTAAATATGATTTAATTAATTAATTAAAGAGTTTAATTGATTAATTAAATAGGTTTGGTTTGCAATTAGATTGCAAAGTCCCTAGCATGGCTTGAAACCAAATCTAGGTTATTGGATGTATAGTATAAGTTAAATTTATATTTAAAGTGTTTAAATATGAATTTAATTATAAGAAATTAATTAATAGAGATTAATTAATTAATTTATATTTGATATAAATTGATTAGAAGAAGAGAAATAATTATTTTGGGTTGAGAACTCAAAATTAAGACACAGGGATATTTTGGTCATTTCTCAGGGTGACATGTGGCACTATAAGATGGTGACACATGACACTACATATAAGCTTGCCATATGTCTTTAATCATGTAAGATGATCAAAGTTAAGATTAAATATAGGTTTGACACCTGGCACAATGTGATTGGGTCAATTAAACCTAGAGCCAATCAGACGCTGACATGTGGCAAGGGTTTTAAGTGGTGACCTAGCTATATAAGGAAAAGAATGAAATAACAAAATACAATATGCTCATTCATCCAAAGGTGTCGCTACCCTTGCCTTGCTCTCCCTCTCATCTTTTTCATCTCTCATCAATTCAAAGAGAATAGCCAACAATCTCTTGAATTAAAAATACTAGAAATTGTTTCTAGTGTCCTGTTTACATATGTAATCTCTCAAAAGGCAAAACCTAATTTTCTAATTGATTAGAAAAGCTTTAGAAGCTGTTCAAGGGGCTTCCATTGGTGATCTTGGTGTGGACAAGCTAGAGGGACAACATCTGGTGTCCTAGGCACATCCCAAAGGTGCCAAACACACTGCAGTGCATCAAAAGGTTAGTGCACTTGTTCTTGATCTAATCTAGGGTTCTAATGAATTAATCTGTTAATTCTAAAATCTTAAATGGTAAATGTAGATCCAAAAATATATTAAAAGAGTTTTAAGATGCTGTTTATCATTGAAATCAAATAGATAAAAATATATCTTGCATGATGCATGAGACCCCAGGTGAAAAATTTTTGAATTCAATGATCTAAACTTATGTTTTTTTATGCTTCCGCTCCTTCAGATACTGCTTTCATGCTTATACTAGGTATGAGTATATAGGCATGTATTGGCTTTGACTAGTTATATATATAGATAGGTGTTAGTCAAGATGGGATCCGTTACCCTAAGTAAATGGAGATAAAATCCTATTTCCATTTAAATTGTTCTTGATAAGTCAAGTTCCTGGCCAGGACAGATAGATTTAGTTAGAAAAGAGTTTCTGACTGAAAAGTCTTATTAATTAAGAATTAAAATTAAAATAAGGACATATGATTCTAAGCAATAAGAGTTTGACATGAATCATGACTCTAGCTAGAACCGGGATTTTGTAACGAAGAGATTTCATTGCATGGTATGCATAATCAAGGATTATGAATTAAGAAATAATTCATAACTAATTAGGTAGTCATGGTACATTATGCTGGATGTCAACCATGATTTATGAGAATTAAAAATGAAAAGAGAATTTCATTTTAAGTATAGAATAGTTCCAATAACATTAAATAGTTAATATTATTCTGATTGCCAATTAGTAATGAACTTAGTAAGTCACACACAAAGAGCAATATAATCAAAGTAAAATTAATTTGATTAATTAATTAATTAAATTAATATATTTAGTTTCCAATTAGATTGCAAAGTTCCTAGTATAACTTGAAACTAAATTTATTTATGAAAGTATTCAAGTTAATATTTAAAGTGTTTAAATATAAACTTGATTAATTAAGCATAAGGTAGGAAATTAATTTTGATCAATTTGATTAGTTTGACTTGGTCAAAGGAGAGAGAAAGTGTAGGATTAATTAGTATTTTGAATCGAAATTTTAATTTCTTAATTATCTTAGTTTGACAAGTAGACTAATAGAGATTAGAAAACACATTTGGCTGATGAATCAAATGTGGACACTTGTAAATTAGGTTATAATTAGGAAATTAGATATTTATGAGATAAAAAAGAGAAAAGAATTACTTTTTCTTCTTTTTCTTCAAGTTGCCATCCACTCTCTCTCCATAACCAAACCTTGCTCTTCCTTTCTTGCTTAATTCAAGAGAGATTAAGTGTTATATCTCTTGAAATAAAAGTTGAGAAAGAGTTTGTCATCACTTCCATAAGGTCAACCTAGAAGAAACTAAACTCCTTACTTGTTCCAAGTTTGGCCGAATCAAAGGGAAAAGATCCAAGGGAAACGGTTGATTCAAGGAGCTTTGATTACTTTGCTTGTGTGGACAAGCTAGAGGACTAACAATTGGTGGTCTCCCCTCCCTAGATTTGGTGTTGAATTTGATTTTGTGCCTAAGAGGTAAATTTTCCTAAACTTTAACTTGTTAAATTTAGGGTTTTTGTTTCCTTATGGCAATTAGGCATGTTAGCAATTAAAACATAATTTGTTATGACCAAATTATGTGTTTCCATGTGTTTATGCAATGGTTTCAATTGTTTATAAATTGCATGAAACTTTAGGTATGAAAATTTTAAAATTGCTAATATTGCACCCTTAGTTAAATTAATCTTTCAAGGCCTTCATCCACTGATCCCGGTAAATATCACCATTTTTCTTATGCATACAAACCAACCTACTTGCCTGTTTGCTTTGAACTGACTTTCCATAGACTATTCAAGTTCCTTGATCATAGCTATGGGAGTGTTGGTGTCCCATACTACCACAACTATCACTCTAGGTACCTTTTTAGCCTCTATTACTTGTAGTGTACTTGGTGTATTCTGATTTGCTCCATTTGCTCTAGTTGGCAGCTCTAGAGCTTTTCCATTGTTTCAAGTACAATGATATCCCTTTTTTTTTTTCCCTATGGATTGACATGGAAGCTTGCCTAAAATAAATTGTAGCCTTCCTAAGCTTCGGATGCAATAAGCCAAGAAGTGGTTCATTAGGGGACAATAACTTGCTTGGAAAAGGAGAGAGCAATTGATAGGGTAAAAATTACTTCAAACATTAAAAGAATTTTATAAATATTTTATTGATAATATAGATTTTATAAATTTTATAGTGTTTTTATATTATTAGTTGTTTTTATTAATTTTATTAACTTTTATTTTATTTTATTTTATTTTATTTATTTATTATGATTATTATTATTGATTTTGCCTTGCCAATTTTTTTTATCTTCATATTACTATGCCATGTGTTGTTTCTTTTTGTCTTTACATAATTCTAACATTACTTCTGCTTTCTCAATTTTTAGCCAAATTTGGGAGGACAGCTTGTGGAATTGAGGTGACAAAGGCTTGCATCACGAGTATGGCAGAGGATATCATGGCAAAGCTATGGGAATTGACCATGATGCATAGCCTGCCATGCATTTACAAAGAGAGCTGAACCTAGTCCCTTATAAACTCATTTTTTTTTTCATCTGTTTTAGGAGGTCTCTTGGCATCCAAACACTCTATAGAGTCCATATTTGAGTTAGAGCAAAGATTTGAAAAGAGGATTCTTAGAGATTTTAGAGGCTAGAAGAGATTTCTACATCAATAGAGTTTCTTCTTTTCCTTTCTTTTCTTTTCTTTTATTTGATACCCATTTGTTAATTTGATGTTTGGATTTACATTTATTGATTTTGGGTTGATACTTGAGAAAATGAGTGACTAAATTCTTAAGCTAGGGTATTCATGTAGCTTGACTTGATTTTAATTTCAAGATTTTGATTTAATTTTCTCTATATTGCAATTGATTATTACATTTGATTTTAAAGCTTTTGAGTATTAGAAATAATGCTTGAATGATTTATGATTTATAATTTTGACTGGAAAGTAGTATTATAAATTTGATTTTGATAGCAACCATCATATGATTTTCAAATGAGCGTGGGACTAAGGTTAGGTCTATGTTTGCAATAATCTTTATCTTAATACTTTAATTAATTGAGTAACTCTTATTGGAAAATAGGAATTATATCTGTTAATTAAAAGGTTTGATAATGCTCGGAAGGGATTATTAGACCTTTCTAATTATTACTGTTGCAAGAGTAGTTAAAATTGATTATTAGACAAAATTAATTCAGATTAATAATTGGGTCAAGCGAAATCAATAGCCCTAGCAACTTTTTAATTGGTTTTAAAGTTTTCATTGCTTTTATTAGTTAATTTCTAATATTAATTAATTTCATTTTTAGTACAATTTTAATTTCTTAAATTTAATCCAATTTGATAGTCTAGATATTAGTAAAATTGATATAAATTTTAGTAATTAAAGACAATCCACATGAGAATGATATTTTACACACTCTTTATTACTTAAGAATCCGTGCACTTGCAAACTAGTATTAAGTTTTTAGCGCTATTATTGAGGATTGGTGCTTTAATATCAAAATAGTTAATTTTTACTAATAATCTAGATATTTCTTCCCTTTTTTATTTTATTCTTCTGCATTGTTATCTTATTTTTCTTGTGAGATACTTCATGATGTTACATTGACAGGTAATAATAAGTTTTGCTCAATAGCACTTGGAGCCATTTTACACTGCTTAAGGAAGGTTTAATGATATGATAGAGTGATTCTTTGATGACAATCTTACAAATTGGTCCCATACTCTTTATTTTTATAATGGTTTGGATAAAGCTACAAAAAGTTGGGTGGATAATAAAGCATGGGCAACTGGTGGTCATCTTTTACATAGAAGCCAAGAGGAAATAGCTCAATTATTGAATGATATGGCAGAATTCAACTACCATTGGCATTAGGATCCTTTACTACAAGGTTGGAGTCACCAATACCCTCCATATATCTCTTAGCCTATTGATACAAACCATTCATTTGAGCATTAAGAAGAGAAGAGTCTAACACTAGAAGAGATAGTTGCTCGAATTAAAAAAAAAAAGTTAAACAAAAATTGGTGTTGGATTTCAATGAAAATCAATTGGTGAAATAAGATTTAGAGAATGACAAAACTTTTTAGGAATATGAAATTCAATTTAAAAAAATAAATTCAAAGTTTGAAGAGACAGACAATAACTCAATTGAAGAAATAATGAGAAAAAATTTTATACAGAAGGATAATGAAAATCTATCGGTGAAACAACGTTTGGATAATAAGGACACATAATGGGAAAATGAGCATCAGTTGGAAGAGAAGAATTCAAGACTTAAGAGGTGTGTGTTGAGTTGGAAAATTTTCATAACCAATCTAGAGTGGAGAATGATATTTTTGATAGTCCAATGGTATATAATGAGGTCCTACTCTATTATGATGAATCAAATACAAAAGGTGGGGAGAACAAATTGATAAGTGAAGAATCTTCATAGCAATTTCAGCCTCTAAAGGAAGTAGAGCCTAAAGTAGAAAAAAAATAATTTTTTTGAAATTAAAGTTTCATTAGAGGAGTTTTGACATGAAGATGGGATAAAAACAGAGTTGGTGGATGAGGAAAAATGTAAGACCATCGATTTGAGCTCATTGATAGTTCTAATAGATACACCACCCATGGATCCTTACCTCCCAATGACACCACCTTCACATGCTAAATCCTTTCTGAGTTAAATAAAAAATTAGACTCTTCCCAAGCATATCAGTCCAAGCTAAGTGTTATTGGCGTACGAGCAAATTCTCTCTAAACCTGGCCAATCTTAAGGGCATAATAAACCAAGACCCAAAAGTAGTGTTACATGATAGCTATTATGGGTAGAGGCCACTCACTGATGAGTATTTCTCTAATTGGTCAAGCTAAAGACCTAAAACAAGTGCTTCTTGGGAGGCAACCCGAGTGATTTTCTTTAATTTCTTTTTTTATTCCTTTCAAATTGTGTTCATTTTAGTTTAATTTAGTTTTTTGTCCCTAAAACTTAATTCGTATTGAATTTGGTTGGTTGTTGGTAAATAAAAAGAAAAGAAAATCAAAGCAAAGCTTATGGATGGAGTAGAGCTTAAGGGAATTAGGGAAAGCTACAAAGGGGAGTGTCTCTAAACTTTACTTTGAAATAATGGATGTGGTGATCTCTTTCTTATGTTGGATTGTGAAATATTGTGTTTATGTGATGTGTTGAATGATTGAATTATTGGGATGGTGATGACTTGTGAAATTGTAAAGAATGATTTTGTGCAGAGGTCAAATTGAAGTGTGCTTAAATGTAATATCCCAAACCAGGGGCCGATACTGGTGCTAGGGATCGGGTCAGCTTAAAGCTACTAGAACCCATAGCAAGCCTAAATTCTATAAAACATACACATAATCCTGTATCCCACCATTCAAGAATACTTCAAACCATTATACCTTAGTCTTTTCTTCCATACATAAACATCCTTAACATAAAAATGGTTCATAATTTGAACCTTAACATACATAAGATTAAAGTATAATGGTTTAACATACATATTCCTACAAATGGATAACATAACATATACATCATCATACTTAAAAATATTATATAACTCCAATTTTCTTTAATTAAGAGTACAGTACTATCCATTCACAGATTACATGTCCATCTACCCACACATCATACATAAATGGAAGGGTTAAAGCTACCCTGAATGCTCTCTCTTCAAAGCACACTTCTAGTCTTGCAACATTGCATTTGGGGGTTAGGGGAATAGGATAAGCTTACAGGGATGGCAATACGTAATGCCTGCAAGTGCTCTGATAGGTACCCTTAAATGCCACCAAAAGACCGTGTTTTAGTGGTATCAGAGTGAAATTTTTGAAGTATGTTTTGACTTGTGAATTTGTATCTTTTTTTTATAAGTACAACTGCTCAATGTCCTTATTTGTTACACACAGTGCATTACATCATAAATATGAACTAACGGAGGGAAATCTCTTTATGTTATTTGTTCAGGAGATATCCTCACTCCAGACTTAAATGGAAAAAGAGGATCGCTCTATTGAGCAGTCTGTAGAGGCTGAGGCCCAAGGGGAAGCCCTAGCTCTCCGAGATATTAGTGGGTCAGTGGCACCAGCCCCACAAATGCCATAGTTTCTTGCACAATTCGCACAGCAGATGTGTAACACCCTCCCGGTAGCAACTCCGTACATTCTACTGTTCCGGTGATCGGTGTCGGTCCGGACAGTTAGAACGTTCGGAAAAAAAATATTTAAACTAAAGTCAGGAACCATAATTAACTCAAATCTTAATAAGAAAAATTTAGTAAAAATTTTAGAAATAAATTACAACTATGTTAAATGAGCCGGTGCCCAAGCGATGGGTAACCCAGAGGGTAGTTGCGGTTCTCGCAACTAAGAGCCCTAGACCCGGGTAAAAATTCATAAAATAATTTTTGGGACTCTAGAGAAGGGTCATTGAGGTTCCTATGGCATTAGAATGCCAAGAAAATATTTAGAAAAATTTTTCAATCGGTACAGACAATTTTGACCTTTTAAGCCAAACAGAGGGCATTTTGGTCATTTCGCCTTCAGAGACGATTTTTGGCCGACTTGTCCAGTTGAGTAAATAATTATTATGACATAAAATGTGAATAAGTATTGCTAAAAATTAAATTGAAAATAAGTAGAGAAGTAAAGAATAGAAAATGAGAAAAAAAAGGCTCATTTATGACATCATTATGATGTCATTTGAAGTTTCCACCAATCACATGTAAACAACCATTTAATTAACTAATAAAAAGAGATAAATAAGACCAAAGAAATTAAAAAGCAACAGCCATCTTCCTCCTCCATAAACCAGCCGAAACCATGCCCTAGACCAAACCCCCATTAACACATTCAACAAGCTCAATTTCTTTCCTCATTTCACCATAAATCCTCCTACTCCTTTCACTAAAATTCATCCTTGCACCTTGCATAACCCTTTGGCAGCCAAGAAGAAGAAAGAAAGTGAAGTTTAAGCTTGAAAAATTCTGCTCTACAAGAGGTTAGTGCACATATATACCTAAAACTCTTTATTTCCATGTTAGAGACTTAAAAAGGAGTAAGAATTTGTAAGTCAAATGAACACAATTTATGTGTATGTATACCATGGATTTCGGCAGCCCTAAGGAATGGATAGGGTTGATTGTTTTGATGGACTTAAAGTGGACTAGAGATCATGTTTAAAGCATATATATATGGGGATAGTGAATTAGTTAGTTAATTAAGTCATCTTGTGTAAATTCATAATGGGGATTAGGGTTTTGGGAGTGAAAATTTGATTTTGCTTATGAGATGGTGAGTAAACATTCTCTTGGTCAATTAGTGACCATTTGAGGTAAGTTGACCATAATTTGAAGTGAACTAGAGTGTTACAAACCAAATTGGTAGGCTGCCTAGTGATAGCAGCAAGGAGGCTGGGAGTCCAGCCTGTTTGGACTGCCATATCTTTTGCTGTGTAGGTTCAATTGGTGTTTGGCCAATTGGACATGAAACTAGACATATAATGGCACAATTTTTCTGAAGAAACCATGCCCAAAAGACCAAAGCAAGTGGACCAAAAGTTGGCCCCAATCCGGATACCCTGCTAGCAGATTCTCCAGAATGACCAAATGAACAGTAACTGTTCATTTGGTCATAACTCACTGTAAAATGGTCCATTTGACCTGAAATTTTTACAGCAACAAGATAAGATATAGACAAACACCTTTCATGAAGAAACCTACCCTAAATTATGACCAGAACCTATCCAACAAGGCACTCACAGTCACTGTTCATTGTACTGTAGATTTGGTAAATTCTGCAGTTTTCTAATCCGGCTAGCTGTGGTTTTTGGACCATATCTGGAGCTACAAAACTCCAAATGGAGTGATTCAAAAAACGAAATTCAACTAGACAAAATAAGGAACAACTTTCATGTTTACCATTTCCTCAAATTTCCATTGTAACAGTCCCTAATGGAACAGTAAATTTATGGTACAAAAACTGAAAATTCTGCCCCTTAGTGCTAAGTTTGGAAATGGATTTAGTGATTAATTCCAACAAGTTTTAAATGCAAAATGTGGTACATTGGGAGTGTTAAAACCAATACACCTATTTTCTATCCAAAAGTCAACATTTTTGTTGACTAATGAAGTGAATAGTGACACCAAAACTTGAAATTCACAAATTGAAGAATTTTAAAGTATCAAATGCCCTAGTATACCTAACAAGATTGGTTTGGATAGTTTGGCATGCCAATAGGGTTCAGTTAGCAGTACTGCACATGGCATTATGCCATTCTGTGATTTTATGGCTTTTAGCCATTTTGATATTATGTTGAGACTTAGCCTCGTGCCTAATATTATTTACAGCTTGTTAGCTGTTCTGTTGCACACCGGGAGATACATATGTGACCGATGGTGTGACGGCCCGAGGTACTTGATACCCAGTGCCAGTTTACCCGTTTATCCAGTCCAGTCGTCCAGTATAGGTTACTTGGGCAACCAAATGAATGAAAATGGACAAAGTTAACGAAATAAATGAATATAACAAACACAAACAAATAAGACGTATACATTCAATACATATTTATTTTCTGCTATTTCCTGTTATTTTATTATTGCACCACTAAGCATTATTGCTTAGCGCGTTGCTTTTGCCACGCGTAGGTTCTGGAGATACTGATCGTGAGCCCAGTAGACCGCAGACTGGGTGAGTCCATCCTGCAGCTCTGCATAGTGTCCATGTCACCTCACCCTCCACAGTGCATTGGTAGGACACTAGGTTTCATTTTGGTATTTTGTAACTAATTTTTTTTTTTATTTTCTCATATGTATTTGGATTTATGTAATGTATTTTGATGTTCATGTAAATAATGAAAATTGTGTTGGTGAATGGAAAATGTGAATATCTATCTGTGAATTGTACTTGATTATCACATTAGATGAATGATTGAGAAATGAAATTGAAAAATGTTGAGATTTTGATATTGGAGTTTGAGAGTGATGAGATATGAATATTGGAAGTGTTTTTCACGAGTTCAAGAACTGCTTTTTCTCCATTTTTAGCCAAGATCATCGGATTTTCTATAAAATTTTCGGAACCTCAAATAAATTATAATTTCAATAAATAACTTAAATAAATAATATTTCACAAGTTATATTCAAAACTATGATAAAAATTAATTAAGGTAAAATAGAGTGTGCTGGTACACCGTGTGACATTGCTTACTCGGATATACTGTACACGGGTAAGGGGTGTCACATTTAGTGGTATTAGAGCACGGTTTAGGCGTTTCTGGGCCTAGATTGAGTCCATACCATGCATTGCATTTGTAAGAGTCGAGGTAACACTAATGCAGATCTGTTTGTCTTTGTTATTTTGAATAGGATATGGACCCTACATCTCAGAGGGCAGTTGAGGAGGAAGTGGAGAGTCATGCTCCACCTGCAGCAGCTGAGACTGGGGGTATGGGAGAACCTCGCTCGCCACTCAAGCAGAGCACGCCGGCCTCCACAGCCATGTTTCAAAGAATGGCCGAATTCTTCAGACAAATGGCTGGGGTAATGCCAGCACCACCACCACCACCTCCACAACCAAAATCACACCTGGAAAAATTGAGAAAGTTTGGAGCAGTGGATTTCTTTGGCAAGAGAGAAGATGATTCTGTTGCAGCCGAAAATTAGTTGAACAGAACAGGCAGAGTTTTAAAACAACTCCACTGCACTCCAGAGCAAAATCTAGAAGCTGCTGTATCTTTGCTGCAAGACGATGCATATGAATGGTGGGATATCGTGTCCAGTGAAGTACAGCCAGAAATAGTAACTTGGGACTTCTTTCTCTCCGAATTCAAGAAGAAATATGTGGGTAGTGTATACCTGGAAGAGAGAAGAAGAGAGTTCATTAATCTGAGGCAGAGACAGCTGTCGGTGGCCGAGTATGAGAAGGAATTTGTCAGATTGAGCCGCTATGGAAGGGAGATAGTCCCTAATGAGGCCGAAAGGTGTAATAGATTTGAAGAGGGATTAAATGACAACATAAAGATCATGATCACTGCCTTGGGAATCACCGACTTTACTAAGTTAGTGGAAGCTGCAATAAAGGTTGAAAAAGTAAGAATCAGTGAGCAGACTAGAAGGGAAAGACAGCAGAAGAGGGGCCCGGGTCAGTCTAGTTCATCTCCTGCACCTGGGAAAAAGTTCAAGGGTCCACCTGCACAGAGTTCAGGTCAGCCACAAGGTCAGGGTCAGTCTCAGGGGCCCAGGCCATAGTTTACCCCTAGGAGAGGTCACCCACACCATCGGGGGCGCTCTCCGTGGATGGGGTTCAGGGACCACCCCAACATCTTCTCGCATGTCCACACCGCATCAAGTGGCACAAGGGGAGTGTTGGAGAGTAATCGGTGCTCGCTAAAGTGGGTCAACAGAGCATCGGTTGAAAACCGCCCACGCAGAACTACTATATTGCTCCAACACAAGCGCATACTGCTCCTGCACCACAAAGGGGTAGGAAATCTGGCAAATCTGACACAGTGGGACCATCACAGAGGCCTGCATTTGAGCCAGCAGAGAGGCCAGATAATAGACCACCTGCCAGAGCCTATGCCATTAGAGCTCAGGAGGAGCAAGATGCCCCGGACGTCATCAGGGGTACGTTCTCCCTCTATAATACATCTGTGCATGCATTGGTGGATCCAGGATCCACTCATTCATACATCTGCATCAACTTACCCGTAGAAAGGGGGATACTAGTAGGGGAGAGTGACCAAGACATTCTGGTCACTAATCCATTGGGCCACAGTGTAGTGGTGAACAAAGTGTATAAGGGTTGCCCGTTAAGGATTGTGGGTATGAATTCTGGCGCACTGATTGAGTTGCCTTTCCACGAGTTTGACGTGATTTTGGGAATGGACTGGTTGTCATGTCATCAGGCAATAGTTGATTGCAAATTGAAGAGGATTTCTCTAAAAACTTCTGAGGGTAATGAGATCACAGTTGTGGGGGAAAGGACATATTTCTTGTCCAATGTCATCTCAGCCACAGTTGCAAGAAGAATGATGAGAAAAGGCTGTGAAGCCTACATAGCACATGTGGTGGATACTAGGCAGGCTAAGCCAAACTTGAGTGATATACCCACAGTAAGAGACTTCCCAGAGGTATTTCCTGAAGAGTTGCCTGGTTTACCACCAGAAAGGGAAGTTGAATTTGCTATTGAGACAACTGCACAAAGACCCATTTCCATTGCTCCTTATAGGATGGCACCCACTAAATTGAGGGAGTTGAAAATTCAGTTGCAAGAGTTGCTTGATAAGGGGTTCATACACCCCAGTGTGTCACCATGGGGAGCTCCTGTGCTGTTTGTAAAGAAAAAGGATGGGACTTTGAGGTTATGTATCGATTACCGGCAGTTGAATAAAGTGACTGTGAAGAATAAATATCCGTTGCCTAGAATTGATGATCTGTTTGATCAGTTGAAGGGAGCAGGAGTATTTTCTAAGATTGATCTCAGATCAGGGTACCATCAGTTGAGGGTGAAGGATGTAGATGTGCCCAAGACTGCATTTAGAACCCGATATGGGCATTATGAGTTTCTGGTGATGCCCTTTGGCCTAACAAATGCACCAGCAGCATTCATGGACCTTATGAACCGTATCTTCCATCCACACTTAGATCGGTTCGTAGTGGTCTTTATTGATGATATTTTGGTGTATTCCAAGACCAGGGAAGAACATGATGAACATTTGAGGATTGTTCTGCAAACCCTGAGAGAAAAGAAGCTATATGCTAAGTTGTCCAAGTGTGACTTTTGGTTGAATGAGATTGCATTTCTTGGACACATAGTGTCAACTGATGGGATTAGGGTGGATCCCAAGAAAATGGAAGCAGTGATGGAATGGAAGCCTCCCAGGAATACAACTGAGGTCAGAAGCTTCTTGGGGCTAGCTGGGTATTACAGGAGATTTGTGAAGGAATTTTCCTTAATAGCTGCTCCAATGACCAAGTTATTACACAAGAATGTCAGATTTGACTGGAATGACAAGTGTCAGACCAGTTTTGAGAAGTTGAAGGCTATGTTGACAGAGGCACCAGTGTTAACACATAGCCAAAGGTCGTGAAAGGACTTTGTGGTCTACAGTGATGCCTCTCATAACAGGTTAGGGTGTGTATTGATGCAAGAGGGGAAAGTGGTCGCTTATGATTCCAGGCAGCTAAGGCCACATGAACAAAATTACCCTACCCATGATCTAAAGCTTGCGAATTATCTTCGTGATCGAAGATATGGAGGCATTACTTGTATGGTGAAAAGTGCTACATTTACACGCACCACAAAAGCCTAAAATACTTGCCAACCTGTAAGGAGCTCAACCTTAGACAGAGACGATGGATTGAGTTCTGAAGGACTATAATTGTGTAATTGACTACCATCCGGGAAGGCAAATATAGTTCCTGATGCCTAGAGCATAAATTACATCACAGCTTTGAGATCATTGAATGCCCGTCTAACTCGATTCGAGATGGAGCTATTTTAGCCGAAAGGTAAGTGAGGCCAAACTCACAAAGCAGATTTTAAATGGGCAAAAGGTAGATGAAAAGTTAATGGCTATTATGAACAAAATCTCGGAGGGAAAAGCAATCGATTATGGGGTGAAAGGTAAAGGTGTCTCAGATACAAAGGAAGACTGTGTGTACCAGATGATGGGGAATTGAAGGCCAGTATTCTAAAAGAGGCACACACCAGTGTATATGCTATGCACCCAGGAAGTACAAAGATGTGTCATGATCTGAAGCTTCAGTATTGGTGGCCTGGTATGAAGAAGGACATAGCTGACTATGTGCTAAATGCTTGACATATCAGCAAGTGAAGGCAGAACATCAAGTTCTATCAGGTTTGCTACAGCCTATACGCATACCTGAATGGAAATGGGATCGGGTCACCATGGATTTTGTAAGTGGTCTACCTCTCACCCAGAAGAAACATGATGCAGTATGGGTGATAGTAGATAGATTGACGAAGTCGACACTTTCTCCCGATTAGGTGACTACTCCTTTGGAGAAGTTAGCAGAATTGTATATCAGTGAGATAGTTAAACTGCATGGAATTCCACTTTCCATCATATCTGATCGAGACCCAAGGTTTACATCGAGATTTTGGAAGAAGTTGCATGAGTCCTTGGGTACACAACTCCACTTCAGCACAGCATTCCATCCTCAGACGGATGGGCAATCCGAAAGAGTAATCCAGGTAAACAATTGAACCAATTGAATTAATACAATTATTGAACTAAAATGATAACAATAACATGAAAAATATGTCAGGTCCTTGAGGATATGCTGAGGAGTTGCATCATTGAGTTTGAGGGAAGTTGGGATAAATACCTCCCACTGGCAGAATTTGCATACAACAATAGCTACCAAGCTAGTATCCAAATGGCCCCGTATGAAGCACTGTATGGGAGAAAATGTAGAACTCCAGTGTGTCTTTGGGTGAATTGGCGAACAAGCGGTGGGGCCAGACCTGGTGAAACAGACTGAGGAGAAAGTGAAACTAATCAAAGCCAATCTAAAGGTTGCCTCAGACAGACAGAAATCTTATGCCGACCTGAAGAGAAAAGAAATAGAATATGCGGTTGGCGACAAAGTGTTCCTCAAGGTGTCACCATGGAAAAAAGTACTGAGGTTTGGAAGAAAAGGTAAGTTAAGCCCTAGGTTCATTGGCCCATATGAAGTCGTTGAACGTGTGGGTCCAGTGGCTTATAGGCTAGCTTTACCACCAGAGCTGGACAAGATCCACAATGTGTTCCACGTGTCCATGCTCAGAAGATACCGCTTAGATCCTTCACATGTCATCTCGAGGGAAGAAATTGAAATACAACCAGATTTGACATATGAAGAAGAACCTCTACGGATCCTCGCTCAGGAAGTAAAAGAATTGAGGAACAAGCAGATTCCACTGGTGAAAGTGCTTTGGAGGCACCACAACATCGAGGAGGCAACTTGGGAAAGTGAAGAAATGATGAGGCAACAGTTCCCACAACTGTTTGCATCAGGTAAATTTCGAGGACGAAATTTAAATTAGAGGGGAAGAGTTGTAATACCCTCCCGGTAGCAACTCCGTACATTCTCTTTATTGATCGGTGTCGGTCGGACGATTAGAAACGTCGGAAAAAATATTTAAACTAAAGTCAGGAACCATAATTAACTCAAATCTTAATAAGAAAAATTTAGTAAAAATTTTAGAAATAAATTACAACTATGTTAAATGAGCCGGTGTCCAAGCGATGGGTAACCCAGAGGGTAGTTGCGGTTCTCGCAACTAGGAGCCCTAGACCCGGGTAAAAATTCATAAAATAATTTTTGGGACTCCAGAGAAGGGTCATTGAGGTTCCTATGGCATTAGAATGCCAAGAAAATATTTAGAAAATTTTTTCAATCGGTATAGACAATTTTGACCCGTTAAGCTAAACGGAGGGCATTTTGGTCATTTCGCCTTCAGAGATGATTTTTGGCCGACTTGTCCAGTTGAGTAAATAATTATTATGACATAAAAAGTGAATAAGTATTGCTAAAAATTAAATTGAAAATAAGTAGAGAAGTAAAGAATAGAAAATGAGAAAAAAAAGGCTCATTTATGACATCATTATGATGTCATTTGAAGTTTCCACCAATCACATGTAAACAACCATTTAATTAACTAATAAAAAGAGATAAATAAGACCAAAGAAATTAAAAAGCAACAGCCATCTTCCTCCTCCCTAAATCAGCCGAAACCATGCCCTAGACCAAACCCCCATTAACACATTCAATAAGCTCAATTTCTCTCCTCATTTCACCATAAATTCTCCTACTCCTTTCACTAAAATTCATCCTTGCACCTTGCATAACCCTTTGGCAGCCAAGAAGAAGAAAGAAAGTGAAGTTTAAGCTTGAAAAATTCTGCTCTACAAGAGGTTAGTGCACATATATACCTAAAACTCTTTATTTCCATGGTAGAGACTTAAAAAGGAGTAAGAATTTGTAAGTCAAATGAACACAATTTATGTGTATGTATACCATGGATTTCGGCAGCCCTAAGGAAGGGATAGGGTTGATTGTTTTGATGGACTTAAAGTGGACTAGAGATCATGTTTAAAGCATATATATATGGGGACAGTGAATTAGTTAGTTAATTAAGTCATCTTGTGTAAATTCATAATGGGGATTAGGGTTTTGGGAGTGAAAATTTGATTTTGCTTATGAGATGGTGAGTAAACATTCTCATGGTCAATTAGTGACCATTTGAGGTAAGTTGACCATAATTTGAAGTGAACTAGAGTGTTACAAACCAAATTGGTAGGCTGCCTAGTGACAGCAATAAGGAGGCTGGGAGTCCAGCCTGTTTGGACTGCCATATCTTTGGCTATGTAGGTTCAATTGGTGTTTGGCCAATTGAACATGAAACTAGACATATAATGGCACAATTTTGCTGAAGAAACCATGCCCAAAAGACCAAAGCAAGTGGACCAAAAGTTGGCCCCAATCCGGATACCCTGCAAGCAGATTCTGTAGAATGACCAGTTCATTTGGCCATAACTCACTGTAAAATGGTCCATTTGACCTGAAATTTTTACAGCAACAAGATAAGATATAGACAAACAACTTTCATGAAGAAACCTACCCCAAATTATGACCAGAACCTATCCAACAAGGCACTCACAGTCACTGTTCATTGTACTGTAGATTTGGTAAATTCTGCAGTTTTCCAATCCGGCCAGCTGCGGTTTTTGGACCATATCTGGAGCTACAAAACTCCAAATGGAGTGATTCAAAAACAGAAATTCAACTAGACAAAATAAGGAACAACTTTCATGTTTACCATTTCCTCAAATTTCCACTGTAACAATCCCTAATCGAACAGTAAATTTATGGTACAAAAACTGAAAATTCTGCCCCTTAGTGCTAAGTTTGGAAATGGATTTGGTGATTAATTCCAACAAGTTTTAAATGCAAAATGTGGTACATTGGGAGTGTTAAAACCAATACACCTATTTTCTATCCAAAAGTCAATATTTTTGTTGACTAATGAAGTGAATAGTGACACCAAAACTTGAAATTCACAAATTGAAGAATTTTAAAGTATCAAATGCCCTAGTATACCTAACAAGATTGGTTTGGATAGTTTGGCATGCCAATAGGTTCGATTAGCGATCTGCACATGGCATTATGCCATTACGTGATTTTATGGCTTTTAGCTATTTTGATATTGTGTTGAGACTTAGCCTCGTGCCTAATATTATTTACTGACTTGTTAGCATTACATTTACTTGGGAGATACATATGTGACCGATGGTGTGACGACCCGAGGTACTTGATACCCAGTGCTAGTTTACCCATTTATCCAGTCCAGTCGTCCAGTATAGGTTACTTGGGCAACCAAATGAATGAAAATGGACAAAGTTAACTAAATAAATGAATATAACAAACACAAACAAATAAGACGTATACATTCAATACATATTTATTTTCTGCTATTTCCTATTATTTTATTATTGCACCACTAAGCATTATTGCTTAGCGCGTTGCTTTTGCCACGCGTAGGTTCTGGAGATACTGATCGTGAGCCCAGTAGACCGCAGACTGGGTGAGTCCATCCTGCAGCTCTGCATAGTGTTCGTGTCACCTCACCCTCCACAGTGCATTGGTAGGACACTAGGTTTCATTTTTGTATTTTGTAACTTTTTTTTTTATTTTCTCATATGTATTTGGATTTATGTAATGTATTTTGATGTTCATGTAAATAATGAAAATTGTGTTGGTGAATGGAAAATGTGAATATCTATCTGTGAATTGTACTTAATTATCACATTAGATGAATGATTGAGAAATGAAATTGAAAAATGTTGAGATTTTGATATTGGAGTTTGAGAGTGATGAGATATGAATATTGGAAGTGTTTTTCACAGGTTCCGAAGAACAGTTTTCTCCATTTTTAGCCGGTACTCTGCCGGATTTTCTATAAAATTTTCGGAACCTCAAATAAATTATAATTTCAATAAATAACTTAAATAAATAATATTTCACAAGTTATATTCAAAACTATGATAAAAATTAATTAAGGTAAAATAGAGTGTGCTGGTACACCGTGTGACATTGCTTACTCGGATATACTGTACACGGGTAAGGGGTGTCACAAGATGGCTGCAATGTTTCAACAAATGGCTGGGGGTATGCCTTTTCAAGCTCCACCCCAGACTTTTGTGGTGCAACCTCAAGCTCCAGTCAGACAATATGACAAACTGTTGAAGTATGGGGCTACAGAATTTAAGGGTACAGTGGACCCTTTAGAGGCAGAGTAGTGGCTAAAGAGGATGGACTGAGTGTTTAAGAAGCTGCACTGCCCAGATGAGCTAAAATTTGAATACTCAGTATCTTTGTTGCAAGGGGATGCATATGACTGATGGAAGACCATCCCCCACAGC